>NC_138059.1:46081848-47281848 GCF_964194185.1 Rhinolophus hipposideros
GCCTGCGCCACCGGGCCGGCCCGGGATATATTTTTTTAAATGACAAAAGAAACATTTCCCCTTTAAATAAAAATGATGTTCACTGCAGGTCTCTATCATTCTCTAAGAATGACTCATGTACTAAATGAATTTTCTTAAGTTTGAAAAAAAAAATAAAAGCAAGTATTTTGGACACCCCTCTCCACATTCCCTTAATCAGATCCCAGCATGTGGACTTTAATTTCCCGAGCTAATGTATTTTTCTAACTGAAAAAAGGAAGCTGATTACCACACTTCACGTGACAGGTTCATGTAGTCTGATGCTGCCTTATCTTACATACAAGTGTCTTCGAACTTCTTGTCTATGTTGAGCACATATCAGGGCTGCCCTTGTGAAGCAATTCTAAAATGAAATCCATGACTTAAGAACTTTGTCCCTCCAGAAGTAAATAAAGAGCAAATGAGCAATTTCAGCTTCTGAAAATCACAATGTAGCCTCTGGCTAAGCCTGGTATAGAGGCAGGGAGGCCTCTGGTCTGCCTCACAGTTGTCTCCTGAAGTGGCAGGCAGGAGGGAAGCAGGCAACATCAAAGGACACTAGTCAGAGTCCACTGCCCGCTTGAAACCACTCTGTGATGCGAAGTTTTACAAGTCTGCATTTTTATCAGCTGCAGGCTACCATCTTCCTTCCCTCTGTATGTTGTCTTCCTTTCTGACTTGCCAGATTTTTCTCACACTTCAAATCCACACCAAGTGATTCTCTGCTGACTAGAGCTCAGAGCTAGACTGATCAAGTCCCGTGGCTAAATACAAGCTATAAATTCCTAAAACGTGGGGGTGTTCCTGAAGGGGAATTAAATGACAGGCTTCCTTTGTCTTCTTCTTGGGGACCCTGGCCTGCACTCCCTCCCCTACTCTCACTGCAGGCCCCAGAAAAGACCTGGCTCACACCTGCAGTCTCAGAGTTCTACCAGCAACATCAGACTTGAGCCCTTCCTGCCGCTGCCTGAAGTGGCTGGCTTTGCAGTGAAAAAAAAAAAAAAAATCCTCCCAAATCATGGAAAATCACCCTGGCTCATTACTAGCAGGGGATGAAATAATCCAGAGGTTATAATTTAGGGGGATAAAAAAATAATGCTCTGGTGCTTCTCAAATGGAGATGGAGGACCAGCTTTTATCTCCTTCAATTTTCAATGTATCACAGACCTATATTTTTTATAAATTATGATAAAGTAAATTACTAAAAATAAAATAAAAAACAAAGATATAAAAGTACAAATTTAATTGATTACTTTTAGATTCAACAAACAGTGCTTTGGCCATGGTTTGATTCAGTATGGTCCGGCTGTGTGGAGGCACAGACCAGGTGTCTACATCTCCTACCCTGTCTAGCCCTACCCACCCATAAAGACCTGTTATTGTCAGCCCTATTTTATGGCCAGGATACTGAAGCTCAAAATCCCAGAAGCTTGCTGAAGAGGCAAGGCTGGCAACGACTTATACCCATAACTCCAGTTTTCTTTCTTTTTTTCTAGTGACTATTCATACTATTTATTTATTTGTTTGTTTATTTTTAATTAAAATTTATTGCGGTGACAATGGTCAGTAAAATTACATAGGTTTCAAATGTACAATTCTATAATACATCATCTGTATATCACATTGTATGCTCATAACCCAGAGTCAGTTCTTTCATCACCGCACATTTGACCCCCTTTACCCTCTTCTACCATCCCCCTGGACCCAGAACCCTCTGGTAACCACTAAACTATTGTCTGTGTCTATGAGTTTTGCTTCTTTGTTTGTTTTTCTTGTTCCTTTGTTGCTTTCTGTTTCATATCCCATGTACCGTGTTTTCCCCAAAAATAAGACCTAGCCGGACAATCAGCCCTAATGTGTCTTTTGGAGCAAAAATTAATATAAGACCCGGTCTTATTTTACTATGATATAAGGCCAGGTCTTATATAATATAATGTAAGACTGGGTCTTATATTAATTTTTGCTCCAAAAGATGCATTAGAGTTGATTGTCCTACTAGGTCTTATTTTCGGGGAAATAGGGTATGATTGACTTCATATGGTTCTTGAATTTTTCTGTCTGACTTATTTTGCTTAGCATAATAATCTCAAGATCCATCCACGTTGTCACAAAAGGCACTATGGTACTATTTTATCTTTTCTTATGGTAGAGTAGTATATTATTTAAAATATGTTTGGGACACAAAATGTAACTCAAATTAAACTTTTATTATTTTCTAAATGAATCACTAAACCATTTCCCAAAGTGACAGAAGTGTGTGTTCTATTATCTTAAAGTCCATCCATGTTGTTGCAAATCTCACTATTTCAGCTTTTCTTATCGCAGAGTAGTATTCTATTGTGTATATATACCACCTCTTCTTTATCCAGTCATCTATCGAAGGACCTTTGGTTGTTTCCATGTCTTGGCCACTGTAAATAATGCTGCAATGAACAGTGGAATACATATATCATAATGGATAAATGTTTTCAGGTTTTTTCAGTAGATTCCCAGAAGAGGAATTGCTGGGTCATATGGTAATTCTATTCTAAATTTTCTGAGGAACCTCCATAATGTTTTCCACAGCAGCTATACCAATTTACTTTCCCACCAATAGTGTATGAGGGTTCCTTTTTCTTCACAGCCTCTATGACACTTGTTATTGTTTGTCTTGTTGATGATAGCCATTCTAACTGGTGTGAGGTAATATCTTATTGTGGTTTTGATTTGCCTTTCCCTAATAGCTAGTGAAGTTGAGCATTTTTTCACGTCTGTTGGCCATTCGTATGTCTTCCTGAAGAAGTGTCTTTTTAGGTCTACTGCCCATTTTTTAATTAGATTGTTTGCTGTTTTGTTGTTGAGTTGTACAAGTTATTGTTTTTAAAGGAGGAATTAATTTCATTTTTTAATTGAAAGTTTTTTGGGTAACAATGGTTAACAAAACTACATAGGTTTCAAGTGTACAATTCCATAATACATCGTCACCAGCCAAAGTCAGTTCTCCTTCCATCACATTATATTGGCCTCTCTTTACACTCTTCTACCATTCCCCTTCCCCATTTTCCAAGTTCTTTAAATATTTTGAACTATCCCCTTAGAGGAGGCATTGTTTGCAAGTGTCTTCTTCCATTTGTTTGGTTGACTCTTTGTTATGTTGATGGTGTCTTCTGCTGTGCAGAAGCTTTTTACTTTGATGTAGTCCCATTCATTTATTGTGACTTTTACTTCCCTTGCCTTTGAGGTGAAAGTCATAAAATCCTCTTTGAACCCAGGTCCATAAGTTTAGTACCTATGCTTTTTTTTATAAAGTTTATTGTTTCAGGTCTTATGTTTAGGTCTTTCATCCATTTTGAGTTAATTTTGGTACATGGTGACAGACAGCAGTCTAGTTTCATTCTTTTACACGTGGCTTTCTAATTCTTCCAGCACCATTTATTGAAGAGGCTGTCTTACGTGTCCCATTTGGGAGACCACCTCAGGGATGCTGTAGATGCCTGATTATGGCACTGTACACCGGAAGATAAACAATAATGAATGCCAACTACAATTTTATATATATAATGTGATGGCTCGGTGCGATGGCGGAGGGATAGTGGATGGGGGGATGGGGAAGGGGGATCCACAGTGTGAGGGATATAAATGATGAACGTCTAAGTATTACCTTGTCTTGTGAACCTGAAACTAATAAAAAGAAAAAAAAAAGAGGCTGTCTTTTTTCCATTGTATGCTTTTGGCTTCTTTGTTGAATATTATCTGTCCATATTTATGTAGGTTTATTTCGGGGTTTTCAATTCTATTGCATTGGTCTCTGCCAATACCATACTGTTTTTATTATTGTTGTGTTGTAGTACAAGCTGAAGTCAGGAAGTGTGATACCTCCATCCTTGTTCTGTGTTCTTAGGATTGCTTTGGCTATTTGGGGTCTTTTGTGATTCCATACAAATCTGATGATTTTTTTGTTCTATTTCTTTAAAATATGCCATTGGGATTTTGATGGGGATTGCATTAAATCTATATATTGTTTTGGGTAATATGGCAATTTTAACTATGTTGAACCTTTCAATCCATGAATGCAGAATGTCTTTCCATTTCTTTGTATCTTCTTCAATTTCTTTTAAAAAAGTTTTATGCTTTTCGCTGTATAGGTTTTTCACATCTTTTGTAGTTTTTTCTTGGGTATTTTATTCCTTTTTGTTGCAATTGAAGATGGAATTGTGTTTTTCATTTCTTTTTCTGAGATTTTGTTGTTAGTACATAGGAATGCAATGGATTTTTTAAATACCTGGATTATAATTTTTATTGGGGTATAGTTTACATACAGAGACTTTCACTCTTTTGGGTGTACAGCTGTTTGAATTTTGATAAATGAGTAATATGTTCAAAAAATACAAAGAACAATATACAATGGTTTCTGTACATTGATTTTGTAGCTGGCAACTTTACTGTATTTGTTTATTGTTTCTAATAGCTTTTTAGTAGAGTCTTTAAAGTTTTCTTTATAAAGAATCATGTCACCTGAAAAATGACACAATTTAACTTCTTCATTCCCAATTTGAATGCATTTTATTTCTTTCTCTTGCCTGATTGCTCTCGCTAGGACTTCCAATACTATGTTGAATAACAGTCATGAACACTGTCTTTTCCTGAACGTAGAGCAAAAGACTTCAGTTTTCTCACCATTAATTATAATATTACCTGAGGGTTTGTCATATATGGGCTTTATTATGTTAAGGTATTTTCCTTCTACATCAATTTTATTAAGTGTTTAAATCATAAATAAATGTTCTATCTTGTCAAATGCTTTTTCTGCTTCTATTGATATAATCATATGACTTTTATCTTTATTTTGTTTATGTGGTGAATCATATTGATTGAGATGCATATGTTGATCCATCCTTGTGCTCCAAGGATAAACCCGACTTGATCCTGATGTATCATCTTTTTAATGCACAATTGTATTCAATTTGCTAGAATTTCGTTTAGCATTTTTGCATCTGTAATAATCAGAAAGATTGGTCTGTAATTTTCTTTTTTGTGTGTGTTATCCTTACCAGGTTTTTGTATAGGGTAATGTTGGCCTCATAAAATGAGTTAGGAAGTTTGCCTCTTCTTCAATTTTTGGGCAGATTTTGAGGAGGAGGTGTTAGATCCTCTTTGAATGTTTAGTAGAATTCACTAGTGAAGCCATCTGGTTCCGGACTTTTACTTTTGGGAAGGTTTTGGATGACTGATTCAATTTCCTTACTGTTGATCAATCTATTTAGATATTCCTGTTATTTGTGATTCAGTCTAGGAAGGACTAGACACTTCTATGTGTCTAGGAAATTGTCCTTTTCTTCTAGGTTATTGAATTTAGTGGCATATAGTCTTTCATAATATTCTTGGATGATCCTTTGTATTTCTGTGGAATCTGTGGTAACTCTCCTCTTTCATTTCTGATTTTGTCTGTGTCTTTTCTCTTTTTATCTCACTGAGTCTTGCCAAGTGTTTATCAACTTTATTAACCTTTTCAAAGAACCAGTTCTTTGTTTCCTTAATTTTTATGTTATCTTTTTGTTCTCTATTTCGTTTACTTCTGCTCTGATTTTTATTATTTCCATCCTTCTGCTGACATTGGGCTTCATCTGTTCTTCTTTATCTAGGTCTTTAAAAGGTAATGTTAGGCTGTTTATCTTGGATTTGTTACTTTGTTTGTTGAGAGAGACCTGTAATGATAGAAATTTCCCTCTTATTACTGCTTCACTGCATCCCAATAGTTTTGATAGAATGTATTTTCATTCTCATTTTTTCTATGTATCTTTTGATCTCTCCTCTTATTTCTTTTTTGCCCCAGTAGTTCTTTAATAGTGTGTTAACCTCCAGATATTTGTAGTTTTTCCTTCTTTCTTTTTGTAGTTGATATGCAATTTCAAGGCCTGTGATCAGAGAATATGCATGGCATGATTTCAGTCTTCATAAATTTGCTCAGGCTAGATTTATGTTACAATATATGCTCTATCCTTGAGGATGTTCCACGTACACTAGAGAAGCATGCATAGGATGAAGTGTTCTATAAATGTCAATTATGTCCATTTAGAGCTGATACTTCCTTACTGATTTTCTTTTTGGTGATCTATCCATAGTTGTCAATGATGTTTTTAGGTCCCCTACTCCAATTGTGTTTTGGTTAATTTCTCTCTTTTGTTCTGTTTGTAGGAGATTTGTATATTTCTGTGCTTCCTGATTGGCAGCATATATATTGATAAGAATTATGTCTTCTTGTTTAATTTTCCCCTTTGTCATTATGAAATGCCTACCTTTGTTACACATTACCTTTTTTTTAAAAAAAATACTAAAGTCTGTATTTTTTTTCTGATATAAGTGTGGTTACACCCACTTTTCTCTGATACCGTTTGCTTGGAGTATCAATTTCTACCCTTTCACTTTGAGACTATATTTGTCCTTGTAGCTGAGATGAGTGTCTTGGAGGCAGCATATGGGGTTGTTTTATTGTGGTTTTTTTTTTTTATCCAGTTTGTGATTCTATGCCTCTTTATTGGTGAGGTCAGCCTATTTACATTTAGGGTGATTATTGATATATGATGATTTCTTATTGTTCTATCGTTTGTTTTCTGGTGGCTTGGTGTCTCCATTTTGTTGCTGTCAGTTATTTCTGTGTGGTGATATTCTATGATTTTTTCCCCTCTGTTCCTCTTTTTATATATTATAGATATCAGTTCTGGATTTTTTTTTTGGTGGTTTATGTAAAGAAATTTTAAGTTTATGTAAAAGAAATTTTCATATATACAGTATTCCTTTTTCTTCAGCATTCTTTATCCCTATTCCCCTTTGCAGGTTCAGTCCTTACTCACTCCCATTGTTTTTATTTTACATTTTTTGGTATTAGTTTTAGATGCACAAAACAGTGTAATAGTTAGACATTTATCATTTATATCCTTCACGCAATGACAACCCCCTCCCCTCATTCACTACCCCTCTGACATTGCACACACCATTACATTTCCACTGTCTCTATTCCTAATGCTGTACTCCGCTTCTTGTAAATATATACATATACATATATATATATATATATTTAATTGTAATTGACATTCATTATTGTTCAGCTTCAGCTGCAGGAGTACAGTGCAGTGATCAGGCATCTACATCATCCCTGAGGTGGTCTCCCTAATGAAACAACGATCCATCGGATATCCTACAAAATCTTTACAACATTATTGACTAAATTCCCCAAGTTGATTTTCGTATCCCTGTGCAATCTTGTGGTTACAGACTCTGCTTTCTAATCCCCTCATCCCCTCCCCCATCTAGCAACGCTCAGTTTTTCCTCTATGTCTCTGAGACTGTTTCTGATTAGTTCATTCATTTATTCTTTTCTTTAGATTTCACATATAAATGAGACCATATTGTATTTGTCTTTGTCTGACTTATTTCACTTAACATAATATTCTCTAGGTCCATCCATGTTGTGGCAAATGGTAAGATTTCCTTCTTTATGGCTGCATAATACTCCATTGTATAAATGTATTGCAGTTTCTTAATCCAGTTGTCTACCGATGGGCATTTCGGTTGTTTCCATGTCTTAGCTATTGTGTATAGTGCTGCAGTAAACATAGGGGTGCATACATTTTTTTCAATTAGAATTTTGGATTTCTCTGGATAGAGACCCAGGAGTGGAATTGCTGGGTCATAAGGTAGTTCCATTTTCAGATTTTTGAGATACCTCCATACTGTTTTCCATAGTGGCTGCACTAAACTGCAATCTCACCAACAGTGAACAACTTTTCTCCAAATCTTTGCCAGCACTTATTGTTTGTTGATTATTGATGATAGCCATTTTGACTGGGGTTAGGTGGTGTCTCATTGTGGTTTTTATTTGCATTTCTTTGATGGTTAGTGAAGTTGAGCATTTTTTCATATGTCTGTTTTCCATATGTATGTCCTTTTTAGAAAAATGTCTCTTCACGTCCTCTGCCCATTTTTTAATTCGGTTATTTGTTTTTTTTTTGGAGTTGAATAGAGTGAGTTTTTTATAGATTTGTGATAAACCCCTTATCGGATATGTCATTGGCAAATATCTTCTCACATTCAGTAGGATCCATTTTTGTTTTATTGATAGTTTTTTTGCAGTGAAAAAACATTTTAGTTTGATGTGATCCCACATGTTTATTTTTTCTCTTACTTCTCTCGCGCGAGGGGATATATCAGTAAAAATCTTACTCTGGGTGATGTTTGTGAAGTTTCTTCCTATATTTTCTTCTAGGAATTTTATGGTTTCAGATCTTACATTTAAGTCTTTAAGCCATTTTGAATTTATTCTTGCATATGGTGTAAGGAGGTGGTCCAGCTTCATTTTTTTGCATGTGTCTGTCCAGGTTTCCCAGCACCATTTACTGAATAGACTGTCTTTACCCCACCTTAGATTCTTGCTTCCATATAGGCATGGATTTATTTCTGGGCTTTCTATTCTGTTTCATTGATCTATGTGTCTATTTTTATGCCAGTACCATGCTGTTTTGATTACTGTAGTCTTGTAGCATAATTTGATGTCAGGTATCATTATACCTCCCACTTTGTTCTTATTTCTCAAGATTGCTGAGACTATCTGGGGTCTTTTATGGTTCCATATAATTTTAGGATTATATGTTCTATTTCTGTGAAAAATGTCCTTGGTAGTGTGATAGGAATTGCGTTGAATTTATATATGCCTTAGGCAGTATGAACATTTTAACAATATTAATTCTTCCTATACATGAGCATGGTATGTGTTACCATCTATTTGTATTCTCTTTAATTTCTCTCTTCAGTGTCTTATAATTTTCTGAGTACAAATCTTTTACTTCTTTGGTTAAATTTATTTTCTGGTATTTTATAGTTTTTGAAGCAATTGTAAATGGGATTGTTTTCTTAATTTCTCCTGATATTTTATTATTGGTATATACAAATGCAACTGATTTTGAATATTAATTTTGTATCCTGCTACTTTACTGAATTCATTTATCAGTTCCAATAGTTTTTGGTAAAGTCTTATGGTTCTCTGTATATAGTATCATGTCATCTGCATATAATGACAATTTTACTTCCTCCTTTTCAATTTGGATGTCTTTTACTTCTTTTTCTTGTCTGATTGCTGTGGCTAGAACTTCCAGCACTATGTTGAATAGAAATGGAGAAAGTGGGCAACCTTACCTTGTTCCTGATCTTAAGGGGAATTGTTTTAGCTTTTCCCCATTGAGTATGATGTTAGCTGTGGGTTTATCATATATGGCCTTTATTATGTTGAGTTATGGTCCCTCTATTCCCACTTTTTTAACGGTTTTTTATAATAAATGGCTGCTGGATTTTGTCAAATGCTTTTTCTGCACCTATTGATATGATCATATAATTTTTATTTTTCATTTTGTTAATGTGGTGTATCACATTAATACATTTGTGGATGTTGAACCATCCTTGCATACCAGGAATGAATCCTACTTGATCATGGTGTATGATCTTTTTAATGTATTGCTGAATTCTGTTCGCTAATATTTTGTTGAGGATTTTTGCATCTATGTTCATTAGAGATATCGGCCTGTAGTTTTCTTTTCTTGTGGTGTCTTTGTCTGATTTTGGGATCAGGGTGATAGTGGCTTCGTAAAAAGTGTTTGGGAGCCTTCCCTCCTTCTGGATTTTTTGGAAGAGCTTGAGGAAAATAGGTGATAATTTTTTTTTGAATGTTTTGAAAAATTCACCTGTAAAGCCATCTGGTCCAGGGCTTTTGTTTCTTGGGAGATTGTTGATTACTGATTCAATTTCCCTGGTGGTAATCAGACTGTTCAGGCTTTCTGTTTCTTCTTGAGTTAGCCTTGGAAGGTTGTATGCTTCTAGAAAAGTGTCCATTTCATCCAGATTGTCTAGTTTGTTGGCATATAGTTACTCATATTAATTTTTAAAAATATATTGTATTTCTGTGGTGTCTGTTGTCACTTCTCCTTTTTCATTTATGATTGTATTAATTGGGTCCTTTCTCTCTCTCTGTCTCTTTTTTTTTTCATGAGTCTGGCTAAAAGTTTGTCAATTTTGTTTATCTTCCCTGAAAAGCAACTCTTGGATTCATTGATCTTTTGTATTGTCTTTCTGCTTTCTATTTCATTTATTTCTGGTCTGATCTTTATTATCTCCTTCTTTGTACCCCCTTTGGGCTTATTTTGCTGTTCTTTTTCCAGATCCCTTAAGTGTGAAGATAAACTCTTGATTAGTGATTTTTCTTGTTTCGGTAGGTAGGCCTACAGTGCTACAAATTTCCCTCTTCGGCCTGCTTTCACTGCATTCCATAGAGTTTGGGTGTTCCTGTTTTCATTTTCATTTGTCTCGAGATATCCTTTGATTTCCTCCTTGATCTAATGGTTCACCCATTCATTATTTAGTAACATGTTATTCAGCCTCCATGAATTTGTGTGTCTTCCAGTTTTTTTCCTGTAGTTGATTTCTAATTTCATTCCACTGTCATCAGAGAAGACACTTGGTATGATTTCAATTTTCTTAAATTTATCAAGACTTGATTTGTGGTCTAACATGTGATCTATCTTGGAAAATGTTCCATGTGCGCTTGAGAAGAACGTGTATTCTGCAGCTTGGGAATGAAATGCTCTGAAAATATCGATTAAATCCAACTGGTCCAATGTGTAATTTAAGGCTGTTATTTCCATATTGATTTTCTATCTTGAAGATCTGTCCTTTGTTGTCAGAGGTGTCTTGAAACCCCTACTATGATAGTGTTACTGTTGATCTCTGTTTTTATGTCAGTCAATATCTGTTTTATGTATTTAGGTGCTCCTATGTGGGTGCATAGATGTTTACGAGGGTTACGCCTCTTGTCAGATCGATTCCTTTATTATTATATAGTGTCCATCTTTGTCTTTTATACCACATTCCTCAGTTAAAAGTCTATTTTATCAGATATAAGTATTGCAACTCCAGTTTTTTTCTCATTTCCGTTTGCCTGAAATATCTTACCTCAACACTTCATTTACAGCCTGTGTGTTTCTTTTGATCTCAGGAGAGTCTCTGGTATATAGCATATACAAGGGTCTTGCTTTCTTATCCACTCAGCCACCCTATGTGTTTTGATTGGAGATTTAATCCATTTATATTTAAAGTAATTATTGATAGGTACATAGTTATTGCCATTTTTCTTTGTCTTTGGTTAGATTGTTTTCATCTTTCTTCTGTTTACAGAAGCCCTTTCATATTTCCTGCAATGCTGGTTGGTGGTAATAAATTCCTTTAACTTATTCTTTTCTGGGAATCTGTTTATCTCTCCTTCAATTTTAAATGATAGCCTTGCTGGATAAAGCAATCTGGGATATACATATTTGTTTTCCATCACTTTGTGTATCTCCTGCCACTCCCTCCTGGCCTACAATGTTTCTAAGAAAAGTCATTTGAAAGTCTTATAGGAGTTTTCTTGTATGTAACATGCTGTCTTTCTTTTGTTGCTTTTAGGATTCTCTCTTCATCTTTTTTTGTTTTAATTTATTGGGGTGACAATTGTTAGTGAAATTACATAGATTTCAGGTGTACAATTCTGTATTACATCATCTATAAATTCCATTGTGTGTTCACCACCCAGAGTCAGTTCTCCTTCCATCACCATATATTTGATCTTTCTTACCCTCATCTCTCTTCCCCACACCACTTACCCTCTGATAAATACTAAACTACTGTCTGTGTCTATGAGTTTCTCCTTCTCATTTGTTTCTCTTGTTGTTTTCGGTTTATATACCACATATCAGTGAAATCATAGGGTTCTCTGCTTTTTCTGTCTGACTTATTTCGCTCAGAATTATACTCTCAAGATCCATCCATGTTGTCACAAATGTTTCTATATCATCTTTTCCTACTGCTGAATAGTATTCCATTGTGTATATATACCACAACTTCTTTATCCATTCATCGATCGAAGGACATTTTGGTTGTTTCCATGATTGGCCACTGTAAACAAAGCTGCAATGAACATTGGAGCACACGTGTCTTTATGGATAAACGTTTTCAATTTTTTTGGGGTAGATACCCAGGAGAGGGATTGCTGGCTCATATGGTAATTCTATTCATAATTTTTTGAGGAACCTCCACACTGCCTTCCATAGCGGCTGCACCAGTCTGCATTCCCACCAACAGTGTATCAGGGTTCCCTTTTCTCCACATCCTCCCCAGCACTTGTTGTTTGTTGATTTATTGATGATAGCCATTCTGACTGTAGTGAGGTGCTATCTCATTGTGGTTTTTATTTGCATTTTTCTAATGATTAGTGAGGTTGTTTTAATTTTTCTCAAGTATGGCATGTGTCAGTAAAGTTTTCCCAGCACCCCTTATTGAGCTGAGTATCTTTACTCTAATATAAGTTCTTGCTTCTATTGTCATAGATTAAATGACCATATAGAAATGAATTTATTTTTGGGTCTCCTATTCTCTTCCATTGATCTATGTGTCTGTTTTTATGCCAGTACCATGCTGTTTTTATTACTATAGCCTTGTAGTATATTTTGATGTCAGGTAGCATGATACCTCTCACTTTGTTCTTATTTCTCAAGATTGCTATAGCCATTCAGGGTCTTTTATGGTTCCATATAAATTTTAGGATTATATGTTCTATTTTTGTGAAAAATGTCTATCTATTATTAGGATTATATGTTCTATTTTTGTGATTAGTATTTTGGTAGGAATTTTGTTCAATCTATATATTGCGTTAGGTAGTATGAATATTTTCATTATATTAATTCTTCCTATCCATGAGCATAGGATGTGTTCCCATTTATTTGCATTTTCTTTGATTTTTCTCTTCAGTGTCTTATAATTTTCTGAATACAGGTCATTTACTTCTTTGGTTAAATTTATTCCTTTGTATGTTATTATTTTTGAAGCAATGGTAAATAGGATTGTTTTCTTAACTTCTCTTGATAGTTTATTATTGGTGTATACAAACGCAACTGATTTCTGAATATTAATTTTGTATCCTGCTTCTTTATTAAATTCATTTATCAGTTCTAACAGTTTTTTGGTAGAACCATTGGGGTTTTCTACATATAGTACGTCATCTGCATATAATGACAATTTTACTTCCTCCTTTCCAATTTGGATGCCTTTTATTTCTTTTTCTTGTCTGATTGCTGTGGCTAGAACTTCCAGAACTTGGTTGAATAAACGTGGTGAAAGTGGGCAACCTTATCTTGTTCCTGATCTTAATGGAAATGGTTTTGAGCTGTGGAAATGATGTTAGCTGTGGGTTTTTCATATATTACTTTTATTATGTTGAGATATGATCTCTCTATTCCCACTTTGCTAAGAGTTTTCATCATAAATGGCTGCTGGATTTTGTCATGTGCTTTTTGTGCATCTAGTATTCATATAACCATATGATTTTTATTTTTCATTTTGTTAATGTGATGTATCATGTTAATTGATTAGAGGATATAAAACCAACCCTGCATACCAGGAATGAATCCCACCAGATCGTGGTGTATGATCTTTTTAATGTATTGCTGAATTCTGTTTGCTAACATTTTGTTGAGGTTTTTTGCATCTATGTTTATTAGGGATGTCAGCCTGTAGTTTTCTTTTTTTGTAATATCTTTGTTTGGTTTTGTGATCAGAGTAATAGTGGCTTCGTAAAATGTGCTTTGGAGCCTTCCCTCCTTCTGCATTTTTTGGAATAGTTTGAGGAGAATAGGTGTTAATTCCTTTTTTTTAAATTAAGTGTACAAAACAATGTAATAGCTAGACATTTATACCTCTCACAAAGTGATAACCCCTACCCCCATCTACTACCCCTCTGACATCGCTTATAGCTGTTACAGTTCCACTGACTCTATTACTTATACTGCACTCCACATCTTGTGACTATATGTATATTACATATATTAAATTATATATATTATACATATTATATATTGTATATTATATTTATACTATATATTTATATTATATACTATATTTATATTATGTATTATATTTATAAAATATTTATATTTATAAAATATATTATATTTATATTATATATGTTTAAATTACATATATTTATATGTATTAAATTATAGTTGACATTCATCATTATTCAGCTTCAGCTTAGTGGTGTACAGCATAGTGGTCAGGCACCTACACTGTCCATGAAGTGGTCTCCCTAACAAGACAAGTGTCCATCAGATGCCCTACAGAATCTTTACAACATTATTGATTATGTTCCCCAAACTGTCTTTAGTATCAATGTTGTGGTTACCAATTGTGCTTTCTAATTCCCTCAACTTCTCCCTCATCCCCACCCCCTTCTCATCTAGCAATCCTCAGTTTTTTCTCTGTATTGCTGAGACTGTTTCTAATTAGTTTGTTCATTTATTCTATTCTTTGGATTCTACATATAAGTGAGTTCATATGGTATTTGTCTATCTCCATCATACTTATTTCTCTTAGCATAATGTTCTCTAGGTCCATCCATTATCATTGCAAATGGTAAGATTTCATTTTTCTTTTTGGTGGAGTAATACTCCATTGTATGAATAAACCATAGTTTCTTAACAAGCATTTAGGTTGTTTCCATGTCTTAGCTATTGTGAATAGCACTGCAATCGAGAGGTGCACAAATCTTTTGAATTAGCATTTTGGACTTTTCTAGAGAAATACCTAAGAGTGGAATTGCTAGGTCATAAGGTAGTTCCATTTCCAGCTTTTGGAGATGCCTCCATACTGATTTCCATAGTGGCTACACCAATTTGCAATCCCACCAGCAGTGCACAAGGGATCACTTTCGCCAGCACTTGCTGTTTGTTGATTTGTTGATGATACATATTCTGACCAGAGTGAGGTGGTATCTCATTGTGGTAGTTATTTGCATTTCTCTAATGATTAGTGAGGTTGAGCATTTTTTCATATGTCTGTTTGCCACCTGTATGTCCTCTTAGGACATAGATGTTAATTCTTTTTAAAAAAATATTTGGTAAAATTCACCTGTGAAGCCATCTTGTCCAGGACTTTTGTTTGTTGGGAACTTGTTGATTACTGATTCAATTTCATTGGTAGTAATCAGTCTCTTCAGATTTTCTGTTTCTTCTTGATTGAGTCTTGGAAGATTGTAGAAATGTATCTGTTTCTTTCTTCTACATTGTCTAATTTGTTGGCATCTAGTTGCTCATAGTATTTTCTTAAAATTTTGTGTATTTCTGTGGTATCTATTGTCAATTCTACTTTTTCATTTCTGGTTTTATTAATTTGGGTTCTCTCTCTCTTCTTCTTGGTGAGTCTGGTTTATCGATTTTGTTTATCTTTTTAAAAAACCAGCTCTTGTTTATCTTTTTAAAAAACCAGCTCTGATCTTTTGTATTGTTTTCTGGTCTCTGTTTCATTTATTTCCACCCTGTTCTTTATTATTTCCTTCCTTGTACTCCCTTTGGGCTTATTTTGTTGTTCTTTTTCCATTTCTATTTTGTGTAAAGTAGACTGTTGATTTTAGATTTTTCTTGTTTCTTTAGGTAGGCCTGCATTGCTATGAATTTCCCTCCTAGGATTGCTTTTGCTGCATCCCATAGATTTTGGGTTGCTGTGTTTTCATTTTTATTTGTTTTGAGGTATCTTTTGATTTCTTCATTGATTTCATTGTTGACCCAGTCATTATTTGGTAACATATTATTCAGCCCTCATGTATTAGTGTGTTTTCCAGATTTCTTAATATAATTGATTTCTAGTTTCATAGCACTGTGGTCAGAGCAGATGGCTGATTTCCATCTTCTTAAATTTATTGAGACTTATTTTGTGGCCTAGCATGTGGTCTATCTTGGAAAATGTTCCATGTGCACTGGAGAAGAATGTATATTCTGTAGCTTTGTGGTGAAATGCTCTAAAAATATTGATTAAATCCCACTGGTTTAATGTGTCATTTAAGGCCACTGCTTCTGTGTTGATTTTCTCTCTGGAGGATCTGCCCATTGGTGTCAACAGTGTGTTGAAGTCCCTGCTATGATAGTGTTACTGTTGATCTCTGTCTTTATGTCAGTCAATATTTGTTTTATATATTTAGATGCTCCTATGTTGAGTATGTAAATGTTTACTGTGGTGATGTCCTCCTGTTAGATAAATCCCTTTATTATTATGTAGTGCCCTTTTTTTGTCTTTTATTATAGTGTTCATTTTAAAGTCTATTTTGTCCAATATAAATATTGCTACCTCAGCTTTTTTTCTCATTTTCATTTATATGACATATCTTTTTCCATCCTTTTACGTACTTTCAGTCAGTGTGTATCTTTTGATCTGAGGTGCGTCTCCTGTGAAAAACATATGCCTGGGTCTTGTTTTCTTATCCACCCAGGCACCCTATGTCTTTTGAGAGAATCATTTAGTCAATTCACATTTAAAGTGATTTTTGATAGGTACATATTTATTGCCATTTTGTTATTCGTATTTTTAGTCTTCCTTTGTTAGTTTTAACTTTTCTTCTGCTTAAAGAAGCGCTTTTTACATTTCCTGCAAAGTTGGCTTTCTGGTAGTGAATTGTGGTAGCTTATTCTTTTCTGGGAAGCTCTTTATCTCTCCTTCAATTTTAAGTGATAGCCTTGGTACAGCAATCTTGGTTGTAGGTCTTCATTTTTCATCACTTTGAATATTTCCTACCACTCCCTTCTGGCCTGCAAAGTTTCTGTAGAAAAGTCTGCTGATGGTCTTATGGGAGTTCCCTTGTATATAATTCACTGTCTTTCTCTTGGTGCTTTTAGGGTTCTCTCTTTGTCTTTAACCTTTGCCATTTTAACTATGATGTGTCTTTTATTTATTTATTTATTTATTTATTTATTTATTTATTTATTTATTTTAACCTGTTTTTTAAATTAAAATTTATTGGGGTGACACTATGATGTGTCTTGGTGTAGGTCTGTTTGGATTCCTCTTGTTTGGGATTCTCTGCACTTCCTGGGTTTGTATGTAATTTTCCGTCACCAGGTTAGGGAAGTTTTCAGTCATTATTTCTTCAAATAGGTTCCCATTTTTTTCCGGAAAAAATGCATCACAATTTTTATTTTTATTTTCATAATTAAAGTTTATTGGGGCAAATAGGTTCTTGATCCCTTGCTCCCTCTTTTGTCCTTCTGGTTTTTCTAATGAGAATGTTGCTGTGCTTGATATTGTCTCACAGGTCTATTAAAATATTTTCATTGTTTTATATTCTTTTTTCTTTTTGTTGTTCTGATTAGATAATTTCTGCTATCTTGTCTTCCAAATCACTGTTTCAATCTTCTACTTCATCTAATCTGCTTGTGTGTGTTCTTCATTTCAGTTATTGTATTGTTTAATTCTGACTGGTTATTTTTTATGATTTGTGTATCCTCCTTTATGTTTGCTCTCTTTGTTGAGATTCTCACTAAGTTCCCTAAACATTCTTATAATAATTTTTCTAAACTCTGTTTCTGACATGTTGGTGGCCTCTCTTTCATTTAGTTCCATTTTCGGATGTTTCTTCTGATCTTTTATTTGGGACATGTTTATTTGTTTACTCATTCTGGCTGTCACTCTTTGTTTGCTTTAATGTATTAGGTAGATCACCTATGTTTCTCAGTCTTTGCTGGGTGGTCTCATGTAGTATGTGTCCTTTATATTCGAATTACACAATCTCCATATTATTCTGTGTGTGTTTTCCAGAGGTGTCCTTTATGTTGTGTGTATTCTCCTATTGAAGTTGAGCTTTAATTGCTTTTGGCTTGTCAGTGAGTAGGATTGACACTCAGGCTGACTATCTGTGAGACTTGGCTATCCCACAGTGAATGACCTTTCTGTGTGAAGTTTGACCCTTCAGAGGAGGCTTGGCCCCTGCAGGCTCTTGTGCCTGTAGAGAATTTCCTTTGGTTGTGCCACTTGTAGGTCCAACCTTGTAGTGCTCTGTTTTGGTCTGAAGCTGGCCACTGGGTGTATTGTTTCTGGTGTCTCTTGGGTGGGGTTCCTGCTCAGGGCAGTTTTAGCCCTGTCTGTTACTGGCCCATGGCTACCTGGTAGGTGCCCTAAAGTTGTATGTGGTTGACTGCTGCCTGTATTGGGCCTGGAGACATGTGGTGGTGGCCTCTCTGTGAATTGAGGCTGGCTGCCACCAATATTTAGGCCCATAAGGCCCAAATGTTGAAAGAGGATCCTTAGGAGCATGTTTCTGGCTGGTTTACTTGGTGTTGATGTTGCATTCAGTGATGCAGCACCAGCTGGGAAGGATGAAGTTCAAGTGAGGCATGGACTGGTGTTTTTTACATTAATGAAAATTCATATCTTACACCAATACCTTGCCTGTGACCCACTTGTACAGCACCCCAAGGGCAGTTCAGCCAGCCTCCATCTCAGGCTCGCAAAATCTCGAGAGCTGCTCCCGAGTAGCTGCAGTGTCAGTCTGGTGTCACTGATCGCCACAAAGATCTCTCCAGGGCTCTGCAGACTGTCTGCTGCTGTAAAAATCCTTTTCTGCAGTTTGTGGGGGTGGAACCAGTCATGTTGATGCCCAGAGTGCCCCTGGCAATGTAGCTATAGGTAGACGAGGTGGTGTTACAGGGGGCTAAAGGCTGTGGTCAGTGTAGCCTTACCTCCTGGACCAGTGCTGTGCCCACACCCACCTTGCAAAACAACAAATCAAAACCAACCATCATCAACAAAAAACAAATGCACACACAAAAACCCCCAAAAACACCAACAAACAACAAACAGACAAGAGAAAAAAAATGCAGAAAACAAAAACAACAGAAAAAACAAAAACAGTATAAAAAACAAAAACAAAACAAACAAGAGAAACAACAAAAACGAAAGCAGAAGAAAGAAAAAAAAGAAAAAGGAATAAAAAGATGAAAAAAGAAAGAAAGTAAAAGGGAAATAATAAAGGGGGAAGAAAAAAGAAAAGGAATAAAAGAAAACAAACAAACAAACAAAAAAACGTCCACCTGCTGTAGTCTGCAGACAGCTTGTGGTACATAGCCAGCTGACTCAGTACCAGCTGAGCAGAGGGCAAGGACACAGTGCAGCAAGTGCTGGCCTCCCTGTCAGGCTCACAGGCTCCTGAGAGCTGCCCTCCTGAGAGCTGCGTTGGGCTCTGGTGCCGTTCTCACCACCAAAAATGTCCACAGGCTGTCCGCTACTGCAAAAACCTCCATGGCTTGTGGAGGTGGGTCTGGACATCTGGTGCTCAGGTTATTCCTGGCAACCAAGCTCTATGTGGATGGGGCAGGCCCCCAGGGAACCACAAGGTGTGTGGTCAGTGGCCCCCACAAAGTCAGAGCAGCATGTGCTCCTGCACCGGCAACCATGCCACACAAACACACTAAGAATGCCTTGCCCAGATAGTGCCAGCGCAGCTTCCGGTCCAAAGTCCTCAGGCAGACACTCTCTACCTGTCTCAATCAGCAGCCTGTGGACCAGGGACCGTGGGTCTACAGTCAGGCATTTTTCCAGGCAACACTGAACAAACTGTATGGAGAGTGGTACCCAAGGCATCAAGCATACACGCACACCCATGCTGATTCCACAGACCAATGCGGTCCCAAACCTGACCCTTTGTGGGAGGGCTTAATCATGAAAAATGGTGCCCTCCTGTAATCCACTCGTGTGTAAGCTCTGCACAGGGGAACAATTGCCCCAGAACCTCCATCCCCCCTGCCAAAGGCACTCAGTTCAGGTCTTCCCGGCAGGCTTCTTGGACCCGCAAGTTGCTACTCCCTCTGCCAAAGACCTGGTGAGTACTTTTCAGCGAGCAAGTCTGAACTCCAGCTCCACAAAAGGGCAACTGGGCCTCCAGCTGCTCTCTGCTCCACCAGCTCCAGCAGAGAGAGTCCTCGCTGATTTCAACTACCAGCTATTGTGGGACTTTCCTTCCCTGCACAGGATCCCTGGGCTGGGGAACTGGGGCATGGGGTCGAAGGGCCCCTCTCTCAACAGAAGAAGCCTCTGCCACTGAGGTGTCCCTTGTGACATTGGCCCTCTCTCTGTGGGCCTGGAGTCAACCTGCCTCACATCTCTGCCCCTCCTTCCAGTCTCGACATGGCCTCTTTTAAAATCCTTAGCTTTAGTGGTTCTTTCAGCTAGTGTTCAGTTGAATCCCGAGGTTGATTATTGTATAATTTGTTTGTAATTTTGGTGTGATCCTGGGAGGCAGTTGGTACAGCCCCGCCGTATTCTGCCATCTTAGTTCCTCCTCTCTATCTCTATTTTTATGTTTTCTATCTAGTTGTTGAAGTTCTCCATGAGATCATTGAGTATCCTCATAAGCAGTGTTTGGAGCTCTGTCTGGTAGATTTCTTGTCTCCATTTTGTTTACCCTATTTCCCTGAAAATAAGACCTAGCCGGACAATCAGCTTTAATACGTCTTTTGGAGCAAAAATTAATGTAAGACCTAGTTATATTATATTATATTATACTATAATTATATTATATTATATTAATTATATTATATTATATTATATTATATTATATTATATTATATTATATTATATTATAATTATGCTATATTATGTTAAAGTCCCGGTCTTATAGTAAAATAAGACTGGGTCTTATATTAATTTTTGCTCCAAAAGATGCATTAGAACTGATTATCCAGCTGGCTAGGTCTTATTTTCCCGGAAACATGGTAGTTCTTTTTCTGGAGCTCTGTTCCATTCTTTTATTTGGGAAATCTTTCTTTGTCTCCCATTTTGGGTGCCTCCCTGTGTTTTTTCTATGTAGGGCTGCTTTGCCTCCCAGCCTTATGTAGTAGCTGTCCTGTGGGACCCATAGATGCTGTCTCACTAGTCATCAGAGCCAGGTGCTCCAGGTGTTCCCCTTGTGCGGGCTGTGCATGCCTTCCTGTTGCAGTGGAGACTTGATTGTTGTTTGCACATCAGTGGGAGAGATTGATCCTCAGTGTGATTTGTTTTGAGGACTGGCTATGACAAGAGTGGAGGAGTTGTGATGCAGAGGCTGACCTTACAGAATAGGGTGTGCTTTAGTGGGGCTCTTGTGCCTGCCCAGTCTGCACTTTGAGGGTGTCATCTTTGAAGATGACTAGGTAACGCTCTGGCACACTCTGAAGCTGGTGACTGGGTCTGTCAGCCCTAGGACCTCCTGGGAAGAGAACTGCTGCAGGCTAAGTTCAGCCAGTGTCTGTGCCCTGCCTGGGGCCACCTTGCATGAGCCAGAAAGCAATCCGACATGGCCACCACCCATACTGTACTTAGAGCTGCCTTGAGAGGCCAAGCCATAAATGAGGGCCAGCTGTCACTTATGCTGGGATTAGGGCTGCTCAGCTAGAGTTATGGGACATACTGAATCCAGATGCTGTTGCATTTTGATGGAGACTCAGATAAGGCATCTGCCTGCATCTGTATGCAGGGAGCGAGAGGGCACAACAAAGAAACAATGGCTTCCACCGGCTTCTCCTTCTGGGAGAAGCTGCCCCTCCAATCCTGACCCTAGAGCTAGACAATTCAATTTTTACTTTTTTATTTTATTAAATTTATTGGAGTGACAATTGTTAGTAAATTTACATAGATTTCAGGTGTACAATTCTATATTACATCATCTATAAATCCCATTGTGTGTTCACCACCCAGAATCATCCTCCTTCCATTACCATATATTTGATCCCCCTTACACTCATCACCCACCCCCCACCCCCTTACCTTCTGGTAACCACTAAATTATTGTCTGTGTCTATGAGTTTTTCTTTCTGATTTGTTTGTCTTGTTCTTTTGTTGTTTTTGGTTTATATACCACATATCAGTGAAATCATAGGGTTCTCTGCTTTGTCTGTCTGACATATTTCACTTAGCATTATACTCTCAAGATCCATCCATGTTGTCACAAATGCTCCTATATCATCTTTCCTTAAGGCCGATAGTATTCCATTGGGTATATATACCACAACTTCTTTATCCATTCATCTATCGAAGGACATTTTGGTTGTTTCCATGTCTTGGCCACCGTAGACAAAGCTGCAATGAACATTGGAGTACACGTGTCTCTATAGAGAAATGTGTTCAGATTTTTTGGGTAGATACCCAGGAGAGCGATAGCTGGGTCATACGGTAATTCTATTCGTAATTTCTTGAGGAACCTCCACAGTGCCTTCCATAGTGGCTGCACCAGTCTGCATTCCCACCAACAGTGTATGAGAGTTCCTTTTTCTCCACAGCCTCTCCAACACTTGTTACTATTTGTCTTGTTGATGAAAGCCATTCTGACTGGGGTGAGGTGATAGCTCATTGTGGTTTTCATTTGCATTTCTCTGATGATTAGCGATGTTGAGCATTTTTTCATATGTCTATTTGCCATTTGTATATCCTCTTTGGAGAAATGTCTCTTCAGGTCCTCTGCCCATTTTTCAATTGGGTTGTTTGTTTTTTTGTTGTTGAGTTTCATGAGTTCCTTGTATATTTTGGATACTAGCCCCTTATCAGAGGCACTGTTTGCAAAAATCTTCTCCCATTCAGTTGGTTGCCTCTTTATTTTGTCAATAGTTTCTTTTGCTGCAGAAGCTTTTCAATTTCATATAATCCCATTCGTTTATTTTAGTTTTTACTTCCATTGCCTTTGGAGTCAAATTCATAAAATGCTCTTTGAACCCAAGGTCCATAAGTTTAGTACCTATGTTTTCTTCAATGCAGTTTATTGTGTCAGGTCTTATGCTTACGTCTTTGATCCATTTTGAATTAATTTTGGTACATGGTGACAGATAGCAGTCCAGTTTCATTCTTTTGTACGTAGCTATCCAATTCTGCCAGCACCATTTATTGAAGAGGCTGTCTTTCCTCCATTGTATGTTTTTAGCTTCTTTGTCAAAAATTATCTGTCCATATTTATGTGGTTTTATTTCTGGGTTCTCAATTCTATTCCATTGGTCTATGTGTCTGTTTTTCCGCCAATACCAAGCTGTTTTGATTATTGTAACCCTGTAGTACAAGCAAAAATCAGGGAGTGTGATACCTCCAGTATTGTTCTTTTTTCTTAATATTGCTTTGGCTATTCGGGGTCATTTGTGGTTCCAAACAAATCTGATGACTCTTTGTTCTATTTCTTTAAAAAATGCCATTGGGATTTTGATGGGGATTGCATTAAATCTGTATATTGCTTTGGGTAATATGGCCATTTTAACTATGTTGTTTCTTCCAATCCATGAGCACGGAATGTCTTTCCATTTCTTTGTGTCTTCTTCAATTTCTTTCAAAAATGTCTTATAGTTTTCAGCATATAAATCCTTCACATCCTTGGTTAAGTTTATTCCTAGGTATTTTATTCTTTTTGAGCAGCAAATATTCTGTCCTTTGATCTGACACTGCTACTTTATTGCTTCTAGCACTGGGCAGGTGGGGGCGGGGCGAGCTCTGGGAGGGTAAAGAGGGGGCGGCTAGTCTCCGTGCCTAAGGCTTCCGTTCTCCGCTCGGCAGTGAGGGCTTAAACCACTGATTTCAGCCCTGTTCCCTCAGTCTTTGCTCCGAGGTGTCTGCCATGAGCGTTGGGTTCGGCTGTGTTATATGCTGCCCCCTCAGCCCTGTGGGCCGTAAACGGAGCCCTAGCAGTCCGAGTCCTTCCCTCTCCTGCAGCTGTGGTAGTTCCGGGAGCAGCGAGGTCGGAACACTGAGCTAGGTCTGCGTCCTGCGCCCACGCGGCTCCGTCTCCGCACTTCTCCTCTTCCTCCTTCCCCTCTCGCCGTGATTCACCCACCTGGAGGTGTATTCAGTAGTGGGCCTCTTCGTCTTGCCTGTCTGCTTTGCAGGGAGTCGTTTGTGGAGTTATTGTTGTCCAATTTGTTGTAAATTCCAGGGGAGCGCTACAGAGGCTCACCTCACGCTGCCATTTTTTTCCCCTCCCAGATCAAGGAGTTTTGTGATGCCAGAATTGGTGAAGAGATGAGACTGTTCGACAATTCATTTTTCTCTCCATATATCCCTGGCACCTTTTGAGCTATTGCCCCAGTGCTGGAGCTCAGAGCAAATGGGTTCATCAACGAGCAAGACTGTGCATGATCCCTTTAAGAAGAGTGTCTTGGAATGCAGCTGCCCTCCGTCTCATTCAGCCACAATCTCTGATTGTTTTAATGGCCAGAATTTATGGGAACTTGTCCTCCCAGAACTCAAAACCATAGGCTAGGGAGGGGTGGGACACATTGCTCTTCAGGGTGAAGCCTCTGCAGCTGAGCTATCCCTCCTGATTCTTAGCGATTACACACAGGTGTGGGACCAGCCCATTCCATGTTTCTGACCAGTCACAATGTGGCTTTTTATGTATGTTCATAGTTGTAGGGCTTCAGTTCAGCTAGACTTCAGGTGATTCTCAGTGATGGATGTTCTGTGGTTTAGTTGTAAATGATGTAATCCTGAAAAGAGGTGAGCACAGTATTTACCTACTCTGTTATTTTGACCAGAAAATTGAGCTTGGGAGTTTTCTCTCCTCTTGAACTTTTTGTAACAGTTTTAGAAGGATAGGTGTTAGTTCTTCATATGTTTGGTATAATTCACTTACGAAGCCATCTCATCCAGGACTTTTGTTTTTTTGGAGTTTTTTGATGAGATTTGATTTTGTTAGTAGCAATCAGAAAATTCAGATTTTCTTTTTCTTTTTGATTCAGTCTTGGAGGATCAGATATTTCTAGGAATTTAACGATTTCTTCCAGATTGTCCAATTTGTTGGTATGTAATTACTCATACTATTTTGTCATAATTTTTTGTATTTCTGTGGTGTCAGTTGTCAATTCTCTTTTTTCATTTCTGATTTTATTTATTTCAGTCCTTTCTGTTATTTTCTTGAAGAGTCTTGTTAAAGATTTGTAAATTTTGTTTATCCTTTCAAAGAACCAGCTCTTGGTTTCATTGACCTTTTGTATTGTTCTTTTAGACTCTATTTTGTTTATTTCTGTACTAATCTTTACTATTTCCTTTCTTCTACTCATTTTGGACTTTGTTTGTCTTCTTTTTCTAGTTCCTTTAAGTGTAAGGTTGGATTATTTATTTGAGATTTTTCATGTTTTATGAGGTAGGCCTGTATTGCTATGAATTTCTCTCTTAGGACTGCTTTTGCTGTGTCCCATAGATTTGGGTCCTTGTGTTTTCATTTTTATTTGTCTCCAGGTGTCTTTTGATTTCTTCCTTGATCTTGTTTTTGACCCATTCCTTTGTTAGTAGCATGTTATTTAGCTTCCATGTGTTTGTGTGCTTTTCAGTTTTTCCCCCTGTAATTGATTTTTAGTTTCATACCATTATGTTTAGAGAAGAAACTTGATATAATATCAGCATTCTTAAATTTATTGAGACTTGTTTTGTGGCCTAATGCATAGTCTATCCTGGAAAATGTTCTATGTGCACTCGAAAAGAGTGTATATTCTGCTGCTTTGGGGTGAAATGCTCTAAAAGTATCAATTAAATCCATGTAGTCTAGTGTGTAATTTAAGGCTAATGTTTCCTTGTTGACTTTCTGTCTGGAATATCAGTCCATTGGTGTCAATGGGGTGTTAAAGTCCCCTACTATGTATGTATTACTGTCGCTCTTGTATTGGCATAGAATTAACCCATGGTCGTTCACAAAACATGAAAGCATTCATGAGACTCTACAAGTGGGAGAACAAGAAAAGGTTTATTGAAAGTTAGGCAGAGAGAGAGTTCTGTTTGGAAGAGAAATACTGGCAAAGGGAGTTTTGGCATGTCAGAGCCCGATAGGCACAGCTGCACCACTAAGAAGGAGTGCTGGGGTTGTATATTTTTCCATGCAGGATGTGGGGTGCTTCTCAGCTTGCCAGGGGGCTTCCATCACAATGATCTTCTCCTGGGAACTGTCCTGTTCCCATTTATGATGGATGTCAGCTTGAAGGGAGTTACTGCTGTCATTGGGAATTGTTCTGTTCCCTTCTATGATGGGTGTTTTTTAGTTTGCAAGGGGTTTCTCTTGTGATTGGGAACTCTTCTGCTCCCACCTATGATGGTTGTAAGGTGCTTGTCAGCTTGCAGGTGCAGTACTAGCCAGGGGATTCAGAGCCAAGTAGTTAATTTTTAAGGTCATTCCTCCTAGCTCACAGCTCACTCCTGTTAACTCTTTGCTAGTCCCATCCTGCCAGCTCACAAGCCCACTCCAGTTAACTCTTTATTTTTCTCGTGCGCTCTCTCCCTTTATGTCAGCTAATATTTGCTTCATAGATTTAGGTGCTCCTCTGTTGGGTGCATAAAGGTTTCCAAGGGTTATATTCTCTTGTAGGATTTGATAAAAGTGAACTGGCATCGTAAAATGCTTAACCATAGAGTTGGGAGGACTATGAGTGAGCTGGGCCCCTTGTTAACTCTCTAGTCCTGACTTCCTTTTAAAACTTTATGGTAATTTCTGGAGGAGGGATGCTAATAAATATAAAAGCCATCTTGGAATTGGGGCTTTTCTTCTTCACGTGGGTGGCCAGTTGGAGTGTGGATCGGAAGTGTGCATTTGCACACTCCTGGGTGACTTTTCTTTTTGTTTTCCTGAATAAACCATTGTTTTGGTGGATTTTCTGGAGAGTTATTTTTTGTCAGTCAACAGATTGATTCCATTATCATTATAAAATGTCCTTCTTTATCTCTTATTATAGCCTTTGTGCTAAAGTTGATTTTGTCTAAGTATTTCAACCCCAGGTTTTTTGTTTGTTTGTTTCAGTTTGCATTAAATATCTTTTTCCATTCCTTTACTTTCAATCTGTATATTTTGATCTGTGTCTTTTGGTCTCTTGTAGACAGCACATATGTGTATGGGTCTTGTTTTCTTATCTATTCACCTACCCAATGTCTTTTGGTTGAAGCGTTTAATCTATTTACATTTAAAATGATTATTCACAGATATATAGTTATTGCCATTTTACTATTCGTATATATGTTCCCCCCTTCTTCTTCTCAGAGAAGTTCCTTTAAAATTTTTTGTAACTCTGGTTTGATGGTGATGAACTCCTTCAGCGTTTTGCTATCTGGGAAACTTTATCTCTACTTCAATTTTTTTTTTAAATTTATTGGGGTGACAATTGTTAGTAAATTTACATAGATTTCAGGTGTACAATTTTGTATTACATCATCTATAAATCCCATTGTGTGTTCACCACCCAGAGTCAGTTCTCCTTCCATCATCATATATTTGATCCCCCTTACCCTCATATCCCACCCCAACCCCCCTTACCCTCTGGTAACCACTAAACTATTGTCTGTGTCTATGAGTTTTTGTTTCTCATTTGTTTGTCTTGTTCTTTTGTTGTTTTTGGTTTATATACCACATATCAGTGAAATCATAGGGTTCTCTGCTTTTTCTGTCTGACTTATTTCGCTTAGCATTATACTCTCAAGACCCATCCATGTTGTCACAAATGTTCCTATATCATCTTTCCTTAACACCAAATAGTATTCCATTGTGTATATATACCACAACTTCTTTATCCATTCATCTATCGAAGGACATTTTGGTTGTTTCCATGTCTTGGCCACCGTAAACAAAGCTGCAATGAACGTTGGAGCATACGTGTCTTTATGGATAAGTGTTCTCAGATTTTTTTTGGTAGACACCCAGGAGAGGGATTGCTGGGTCATATGGTAATTCTATTTGTAATTTTTTGAGGAACCTCCACACTGCCTTCCATAGTGGCTGCACCAGTCTGCATTCCCACCAACAGTGGATGAGGGTTCCTTTTTCTCCACAGCCTCTCCAACATTTGTTACTATTTGTCTTGTTGATGATAACCATTCTGACTGGGGTGAGGTGATATTTCATTGTGGTTTTTATTTGCATTTCTCTGATGATTAGTGATGCTGAGCATTTTTTCATATGTCTATTTGCCATTTGTATGTCTTCTTTGGAGAAATGTCTCTTCAGGTCCTCTGCCCATTTTTCAATTGGATTGTTTGTTTTTTTGTTGTTGAGTTTCATGAGTTCCTTGTATGTTTTGAATATTATCCCCTTATCGGAGGCACTATTTGCAAAAACCTTCTCCCGTTCAGTTGGTTGCCTCTTTATTTTGTCGATGGTTTCTTTTGCTGTGCAGAAGCTTTTAAATTTCATATGGTCCCATTCATTTATTTTAGCTTTTATTTCCATTACCTTTGAACTTACTTCAATTTTAAATGATAGCCTTGTTGAGTAGAGAGTCTTGGTTGTACATCCATGCTTTTCATCACTTTGAATATTTCTTGCCATGCCTTTCTTGACTGTAAAGTTTCTGTTGAGAAATCATCTGACAATCTTATTTGAGTTCCATTGTAAGTGACTAGTTGCCTTTCTCTTGCTGCTTTTATGATTTTTCTGTCTTTAACCATTGCCATTTTAATTATAATGTGTCTTGGTGTGGGCCTGTTTGGATTCATCTTCTTTGGAATTTTGTGCTTCGTAGACTTGTATGTATGTTTCCCTTGTAAGGTTAGAAAAGTTTTCAATCATTATTTCTTCAAATTGGTTTTCAACCCCTTGCTTTCTCTCTTCTTCTGGTACCATCCTATAATGTGAATGTTGTTACACTTGATGTTGTCCCAAAAGTCTCTTGAACTATTCTAATTTTTTTTTAAATTCTTTTTTCTTTCTGCTTTTCTGATAGGGTGTTAAATGTTACTTTGTCATCCAAATCGGTAATTCAGTCCTTTACTTCATTTAGTCTTCTGATGATTTCAGTTATTGTATTCTTTATTCAGACTGGTTCTTTTTTATGGTTTATATGTCTTTTTTTATGCTTGCTGTCTCTTTGTTGAAATTCTCATTTTGTTCATCTATTTTTTCCCCTAAGTTAATTAAGCATCCTTAAACCATTGTTTCAAACATTATTTAGTAGTTTGCTTACCTCCATTTAGTTTAGTTTTTTGGTTTTTTTTGGAGATTTTTCCTGTTCTTTCATTTGGGACATATTTATTTCTTCTGTTTGGCAGCCTCTCTGTGGTAGTTTCTATCTATTAGGCAGATCTGCTGCATCTTCCAATCTTGGCCAGGGGGCCTTATATTTTAGGTTTCCTGTGGGACCCAGTGGCACAGTCTCCTTGGTCACTTATACCAGGTGCTCCAGGAGTGTCCCTTTTGTGGGTTTTGTGTGCCCTCCTATTATAGTTGAGCCTTGATTGCTGTTGGCATGTTTATTAGGTGGAGTTGGCCCTCAGGCTGACTGGCTGTGAGGTTTGGCCACATCCATAGCTTATGAGCTGCTGTTTTGGGCTTTGCCCAATGGAACAGGATTTGCTTCTGTGGGGCTCTGGTGCCTTTTGAGACTTCCCTTTTGGTGTTCTGCCTGTTGGGCTAATTGGGTGGTGCTCTGATGTGATATGAAGTCCACCTCCAGATATTTTTGTTCTGGGGACTCATGGGAGGGGCTCTGGTGCAGGCCCACATCAGCCACTGCTTGTGACCACCTGGGGACTACCTAGTAGGAGCTACAAATTGATCCCCAGTTGGTCACTCCCTGTTATGGACATGGAGGCACATGGGATAAGCCATGCTGTAAACCAGTACCAGGCCTGGGGTAGCTCTACAAAAAAACCATGGGCACCCCAAAGCCTGCTGCCATCTGCCAGCCCCTGTAAAGTTCAGCTGCTGTAAAGCTTCATGCGGTACATGAGTTGGATGAAGTGGGGTCTTAGGAAGTCACCAGGGTGAGATAAGTAATGTTCACCAGGTTAATGCAGATTTTGGTTTGGTGTAAGTGCTGAGTCTGAAACTACTCAGCAAAAATAGCAGAGTACCTGAGGCTAGCTGCTTCCTGCCTCAGGCCCATAGACCCCAGGGAGTTGTCTAAGAAAGCATGCAAAGTGGGCAGAACTCTGCTGGCTGAGATTGTGTCTCTGTCATTGAGCGAGTTGGATGTGACAGGGTCCAGGGGAGTTAGCAGGGTTGAGAGTTTACCAGGCCAATGCATATTCAGATTTAACTTTGTGGAGGAGGGCTCAACCCAGAAAAGATGGTGCCCACCTGCTGGCTGCATGGGAGGAGGATTCTACATGGGGGGAATGGAGACTATTCCTTTAGTCCTTGTCTCAAAGCCATACAACTCCATCTCTCCTTGTAAGTCTCTGACACCCCTTGAGTTGCCATCCCTCTGCTAGAGCCCAGGGTGAGTGGCTGTGAGTGAGTATGTGTGTGGGCCCTTTAAATGTATGTCTGGGTTTCCTGCAGTCTTTTGCCTTATGCAGATGATTGAAATTCCCACTGATTTTGACAGCCAGATGTTGTGGGAGCTCCCTTCCTTGGCTGTGGTACTCTGGGCCAGGGAGTCCAGAGTGGGGATGGGGTCTCTTGCTCTTCCAGAGGCGACCTCTGTGGCTGAGATATTTTTCCCAATTCTCAACCACCACACACAAGTATGGGCCTTGTGCATTTTATGGCTCTGCCTCTCTTACCAGTCTCAGTGGCTACTTCTTAGTATCCTTACTTATATGACTTCTGTTCAGCTAGACTTCAGATGATTCTCCAGGTTGATTGCTCTCTAATTTAATTGTAATTTTAATGTGGTCATGGGAAGTGGCAAGAACAGCATTTATCTAATCTGTCATCTTTCATCATCCTTCATCTTTTCTAAAAGATGGGGTTCTGCAAATTCCATCATCAGAAGTTTAAAACTCTTTCCACTGCCTGATTGTAAAATGGGTTAGAACAGCTTCAGTGATCAGGGAGTTCAGAGGACAAGTGCAGGTAGTGAAACAAACAAACAAACAAATAAACAAACAAGCAAGCAAACAAACAGTCTATGTCCTTGGCCCTGTAGTAGGTAAAATTTTTAAAGTTTCAGGACTGGCCCTATACAAACTGTGAATGAAGTGATGATGTCCTTGTGCCTCCATCTTCCCTTTTCTGTGCCTTGCCCTCCCTAGACTTTCTCCTATTTCTCAATCAATCAACATTTACCTGTTTAATAGATCTTTGCTATGATTAATATGCTTTTTTAGGACTGTGATTTGATAAATATATTCATATTAAGTTAAATAAATTTTATCATTTTCACTTTATGCAGGTAAAGTCATGAAAGTCATCTAACTTCATTTCCAAGATAATTATGTCACTAGTTTTTGAGCACTTTCTTTTCTTCAGAACTCAATGCTAGGTTACAGAGATGAATAAGATTACTGCTGTATGGTGTTTTGCTTTGCTCTGTTGATATTGTTAACACTATAAGTTGTTGTCTCTGAGATAGTCATGGCATCACTATGACACATGTGTGGTACATTCTTAATTTTTAAATTCCATAATATTAAAATATGCCATATTTCCTGAGATTGTGCCTTTGTCATTGAGCGAGGTGGATGTGACAGGGTCCAGGGGAGTCACCAGGGTTGAGAGTTTACCAGGCCAATGCATATTCAGATTTAACTTTGTGGAGGAGGGCTCAACCCAGAAAAGATGGTGCCCACCTGCTGGCTGCATGGGAGGAGGATTCTACATGGGGGGAATGAAGACTATTCCTTTAGTCCTTGTCTCAAAGCCATACAACTCCCATGGAGAGCATGCTTAGTAAATTTGATTGCTAAGATCTTATTAAGTCGTGTGCTAAATGAGCAGAACATTTAAACTTCCTTCAAAGGTAGCTTTCAAAAAAGATGCCTCAGTGAGGAATGGGAGACTATATGAATATATTCTCATGGCCTCACCAAACATTTGAACCTCTACGGGAAAAAAAGACTTGTTTAAATTTTCATCCTTTTCCTTTTGTCTGGGGGAATCAAGACTGAAGGTGAAATCATGAAATTAGTTGTTCTTTTTGCTCTGTTGATCTTGCTAATCCTATAAGATGTAATTTTTGACACAGTTATAGTATCACCATGGCACACATGAGGTATGTCCTTCATTTTTACACTCCAAAGCTTTTAAATGTGTCATATATCTTATAGAAATATATTCTTTTTAGTTAGGTATCTTTGAACATGAGAATTATTTACACTTGTCTTTTCTATTGTGGCAACAAAAATTATTCTCTGTGTTCTTCAACTTAGTATAGTTTAGAATTTTCTTGCTGAAGAATGTAGAGAGCTAGTTTCCTTCCTTTCTTGAGTCAGCTTCAAGATTCTAGGCTGTAACTATTAGTTTCATTAGTATTCACAAATCCCCCTTTCCACATTGTTTTCTTTTTTATTACAGTTTAGAAGCTCCATCCATTCATTCACCCAACATCTACTCATTGGTCCTAGATCTTCTGCCGGTTCTAGAAATCCCAGTATAAATATGGTAGTCTATCACCTTTCTGTGTCCTCTAGTCATCATGTTATAGATAAGGAGGGCTTTATGACATGATCTGATTAAAAAAATGCTCATGGGCCAAGAAACATTGTGAGACTTAAAAGTGGAGTTGGTTACTATTTTGGGGGAGGTTTTATTGAGGCCTCATCATGTTGAGGGTGAGAGGAGTACACATAATGAGGATAAAATGAATATACATAATGATAAAGTGATTATGATAACTTATTGTCTGTTATAAATGCCTAGCCCTATGCCTTGAATATTGGGTTCCTAATAAATACTTGATCAGTTGATGGATTATCTTATAAAGCTTATTGATGAAAAGTCTTCATATGAAATGATAAATGTGAGTAGAGTTTAGATTCAAGTTAAAATGATTCAGTGGACACTTACACTTTTAACTTTAGTAATATGATACTACTTCGTCACTTTTTAGGGCTTGGTAAAGAAAAGAACTCTTCTTATAAATGACAGAATACTGTTACTACAAATGAGTTCTGAATGAATTGGTGCTTCTTATTTCCTTTCTGCTCCAAGTACACAGTGTTTTCTTGGAAGAAAGATTCTATATTGCAGAAACGTAGTATCATAATAGTCCTCCTATAGATGCTAAGAAATACTCTGTGGCCACAATTTGCTAAGAATAATTCCAAACTCTGGGAAGGAGATGTTATTTTTCTTATAAAACAGAGAGTAATTTCCAGAGCTAATTATTTCCTCTGTCAAAAGAAGCAATAACAAAGGGTCATCTAACTCTTTCATATAAACCAGTATAACTAGCTCACCCACTTTCTTGCTGTTATTTCTTGCATTCCTACAGAGAAGGTCTGTGGATCTCAGTACAACATCCTTTTGAAAGCATGGCAAAAATTCTTGTTTTCTCCCCAGGAGGAGTAGGAATACAAGTAAACTGGAGCTGATGCCATAATTTGGTGTTTACATAGAAATCTCATTTATAAAATAGGAACTGCTTTTCTGCACAGAATATCTACAGGAATAATGATGATTGGGTGTTACTCGCTATTGACCTTGATAGACATTTTACAACATGGGGTTAAGATAATCTCAGGAATTTCCCTGACATCATTTGTCCCTGCATCATTTTCCACCTTACCATCAGAAACACCACTAGAGGCACTAAAGTGCCTTTGATTGTAATCTTTCCATAACTGAGTTGCCAATTAGAAAAGTGCCTGCTTTTTGTGTTGGCTCTATTGGGAAAGAGTTCTTGCCTGATGAATACCCAAATGAAATTCATGCTCTACCCACAACCTCCTCCATTCTACCATCTATGGAAAATGACCATTCTTTCTTAGTTTTAATCCCAGACTTCTGGGTAGAAGGCAGGGACTTCAAACAAAAGAGAATAAGTAAACAGCAAATGGGTAGACACCTGGGAAGGCAGACAAAAAGGGCAAGAGGCAGTGTCTTCTCCTCTTACTCTGCATGCTGCAAAGGGTTATATCATCTTGATAATGTCCTAAAGGCTCATAGCAGTCATTACTGATAAATAAAATGCATTCCAGATTTTATGCTCCTGGAGTAACATAATCTTCAAAGTCTCTTAGCATACTGAAACTGAAGACCCAATGCTGTGATTACCATTGACATTTGGCTATAGATTCCACACATGCTTTCTTACTCTTAGATTTCTTTACATTATCCAGTCACTCATACATTCGTCTGGAGACCAAACATTCATGGGGTGTTCACTCTGTGCCTCACAGTGCACTGGCCTCTCGAGAGGCAAAGGGGGAGACAGGGGAAGGTGGGGGTGTGAACCAATGGTTACCATGTGATGAGATATGATGGCCACAGGAACATTAGTGTGAGGAGTTCTTGGACCCTCATAGGCCTGCTGGATGCACAGCATTGGAGTAGTGTTTATACAGTGAGAGTCAGGATTTCCAGAGATACAACTGAAGTCTCAAATTCAATCTCACAGCAGCTTCAGGTTTATGCTTCAGAAGATCAGCTCTCTGCATACCTAGTGGGATTTTTAGACATTTCAGTACAATCCTTTGCTGTGTCCTTCTCCAATCAGAGAGTAGATAACTTAAATTTTGTAATTAAGCATTCATTCATTAGGTATCATTCTTTTGGTTCACATTCACTCCTTGGTTAAAATAAAAATTAATTTGTGGTGGAGCCACCTTAACAGCTCATGTGGATGTCACATTGCTGTTCAAGAAAGAAGTTTGGATAAAGGGTGGATAGAGAGAGTGGAGGGAACAGGCCTATGCTGGCTAGGGAAAGAGGGCAGCCTTAAAATAGAAGCTTAGAGACAAACTTTCTTCACAGCAACTCTTAGCACAGAGCACTTTGGCATCTCTGCTGCTCTTGAGTGCAAACAGGCCTTTGCATATGCTATCTATTCTCACTTGGCCTATTGGCCTTTAGGGGAATTCAAACTATAGAGCCTGCAGGGCAAATCATTGCCTCTTAAATATTTATTGATGCAGAGTCTGTGGGACATGGTGACTGGGGGAGGATTGGTTCTTTAAAGGGATTGTGTAACACATTGGGAAATGTCTGAGACACATTGGGAACTCGGGGGTGGGAATCAGCCTTCAGAACTCATTTAATCTATACCTTTTATTATTTAGATAAATTGGAGACTCCAAGAAAGTTAAAGGCTCATTTGCCAGTTCTTAATGTTCTTGATTTCTAGCTCATTAGCCCACAGTGACCTAGCACTGTTTTCTGTACTGGTGTGTAGTCCTTTCAATCAGTACCCTAGATTTTCCCACATCCAACTCTGCTGAATACATTAAAAGGCCATGTAGGAAAGCATAGTACAGTGTAGCATAGTATAATATAATGCAGTACAATGTAGTATAGCATAGCATAGCACAGTATAATATAGTACAATATAATATAGCGTAGTACAGTATAGCACAATACACTATAGTACTGTATAATATAGCACAATGTAGTACAGGAAGTATAGTATAGTATAATACAGTATAGTATGGTACAGTACACTATAACATAGCACAGTGTACACTATAGTATACAGTATAGTATACGGTATAGTCCAATATACTACAGTACAATATAATATAGCACAATGAAGTATAGCATAGCATAGTACAGTATAATATTATACAATATAATATAGTACAGTATAGCATAGTACAGTACAGTATAGTACAATGTAGCATAATACAATATAGTATAGTACAATATGCTATAGTACAGTACATGTAGTGCACTACAGCATAGTACAGTATAGGATATGATATAGTGCAGTATAGTACAGTATGGTGTAGTACTTGTACAGTATAGTACAGTATATCAAAACACAGTATAGCATACAGTATAATAGACTATAGCACAGCATAGTACAGTGTGGTACAGTATATTATACTGTGTTTTCCCCAAAATAAGAGTGAGTCTTATATTAATTTTTGCTCCAAAAGATGCATTAGGGTTTATGTTCAGGGGATGTCATCCTGAAAAATCATGTTAGGGCTTATTTTGTGGTTAGGTCTTATTTTGGGGGAAACATGGTAGTATAGTAAGGGTAATATAGTATAATGTAGTTCAGTGAAGCACAATACAGTACAGTATAGTGCAGTACAGTGTAAAAGTCTATATAGTCTAGTACCGTATAGTACTTGCAGTGCAGTGTAGTACAGTATAGTCTAATATACAGTATAGTAGATTATAGCATAGGATATAGTATATACAGTATAGTATATACAGTATAGTATATACTATACTACATATATATACTACATACTATATATGTATATATGTACATATATATACACACATATAGTACATATATATACTACATACTATATATACTATACTGTATATGCTACAGTATATACAGTATATACAGTAAAGTATAGGGTATACAATGTAGTAGAATACAGTACAGTATAGCACAGTATAGTGAAGTTAGTGCAGTACAGTAGTATTGTACAGCCTCATGTTTTTTTCACAGCTATGTGGTTTGGCATGCTTTTAACGTACCGCCATCTGTTTAACCAGATCCCTTCTGATGGGCTTGTAGGTTGTTTCTGGTCTTTTGTTTGTATAAACAATGCTGCTACGAACAGCACTGTATGTATGTGTCTTTGCACATGTGTGTGATTATTTGACTATCATCCCTATTTTCTGAATGAGAATTAGAACCTGAAACCTTTTCCATTCTAAGTGCCATGTGATGATGTGCAGTAGGCTGAGGCCCTGGAGCTGTAGAGTATACCCAAGTGGATCTGTGGTACCACTTGATGTCCAAATCCATATGGCTAGTCAGGCTTCAGCTAGTGGACCTCAGCCACTTCCTTTGTGGGCCAAGGGTGAGGCTTAGGGACCATGTTTTGCCAGCAGGGGAGGCCTCCCCTGGACTGCTATTGGAGTGTACAGTGTACAGTGCAGCACAGATTTGCAATATCAGCAACTCTTCATCAATCTGGTGAGACCAAAGCCAACTCTCAAAACAAACATTTCCTGTGTGAACAATATGTTTGTTATGTTTTCCTCATTTGTTTATGATAGCTGTGTCAGGCACACTGATTTACATAAACACTGCCAATCTTGGGATGTTGCACTCTCAACAAAAGTAGCTGAGTACAAACAGCATTCCTCAGTTTTAATTCATATTTTCTAAACATAGCAGATGTTGATAAAATGAGCCAACATGAAAATGCAACAAAGGAGAATGTTTCAAGGGGGTTTTGATTAAAATGCATTCCAGATTGACAAAATGTTACAATATTAATGGAATGGATTATTTAAATGTTGTATTTGGCTCCTACAGAATCATAAAGCAAGCTAGACTCAAACTTTGTAGCTTCCAGACAATAAATGTACAAGATAACTGTATATGCATCTGTAATTGAGCCAGTTCTATTGTTTTTGTTCCTCCATCACTTATTTAGTTGTTTATTTTTGCACATGCTGCCCTGCTGCCATGTTGTAGCCTCAATCCTGGACATTGTGTTGGAAATGTGTAACTCTGCCAGAGGATTCATTTTATCCTTCCTGTGAACCATGTTGCCCATAGGGCAGTGTTCCCAGGTCCCAGTGCTGGGATATAGTCTTGCCCCAATGGGCCAAATGACTAATTTGGAAACTCTCACTAATGTGATTCTGGGAATCAGGTGTTATATGGTCCTTAGTTGAATGCAAATAAGGAGGAAACAGTAGACAAGTATTTGATCAACTCCCTATACTTTATATTGGCTACCAGGGAATAACTTTCAAAGTCTACTGGCAGAATCCTGCCATTCAGTCATTTAAAATCAGACTAGAATGAGAAGTAGAGTTAAAACCTTCCATGATAAGGGATGACATAATCAACTTTGAATGTTAACAGTAAGCCTTTGTTTACTATGGGTCATAGAAAGAAATAAAATGGAATATTGCATCTTTGCCTTTAAATGAACACTTGGATTCAAAGAATTGAAATTAGTTGTGGATGCCATGGGGCCCAGAGTGACTGTAAGCTGGTGTCCCTGGTGGGCAGGAGATCCACTCAGTGCAGTTGAGGCCCATCATGAGCTACCTCAGCATCCCTGGGATTCTTTCGTTCAAGAGCTATCTGTGACTGGAGCAGAACCTCAGTATGAGCACAGTAAGCAGGAATTCAGCCAGTCTTCAGTGAGTTCAAGGTAGGCGTTCTAGAATTCGGGAAAGGCCTCTGCTCCCTGGAGTTGCTGCCTTTGTATCCTATGTGCAGACATGGCTGCTGCTTTGGGTCTTTATGTACAAATTTGAATGGGAATATTAGCATTTATTATTGAGTTGCTTTTAAAAATTAAACTTTATAAAGCTCTTAAAACAGAGCTTATCACATAATAAATAAGTGGTAGGTATTATTATTGTTGCTACATTTGGTTTTAGCTCATCAGCTCCATTTTTCACCAAAGGTCATTTACATCAGTTTTTGTCATTGTGTGGATAGGCAGAATCAGGACTTTGGAATCAGTCCCAGCATATGTCTGAAGTCTTTCCAGCTGACAGAAGGAGTGGGGCTCAGTTTAGAGGCAGAGACCATCATCTAGATATGAAAACTTTGACATAAGGCGAAAGGCAAAGGAAACAGAATTAATTACTTCTTTGATTAATGATTTATTAAAAAGGAGGCATGGAACAGGACAGTATTTCTTTGTGATGGTATAATATGTTAATTTTATAGAATTTGGTATTTGATGTAATGGCAATATTCAGGTCCATTTTGTATGTGGAGGTCACAAAAATTTTGGAGGCATCTCCAAACTCAAGCAAACATTGCCTTTTTTTTTTTTTTCTTTTTTTCTTTTTTTCTTTTTTTTTTTTTTAATTTATGGGATAAGGGGAAAGGTGAAGGGATTAGGAAGCAGCTGGTAACCACAAGATGGCCTCAGGGTTTTTTGAAAATTAATTTTGGGAACGTATTCAATAATGTTGTAAACATTGCCTTTTTCAGTCAGACTTTATATGAACTCCAAACTGAGGAGCCCATTTTACTGCAGAGAGGAAACAATATGGTATAGAATGTCCAAATAAGAAACTTGTTAATTAGTTTTCAGAATGTTTACAAAGGATGAACACTTTCCAGCTTCAGGAAAGAATAGATAGAAAGCAGTAAAAATGGCTAAAATTATTTTTTCTGTATTCATATTAGGTTTTGGGTACCAATGAATTGTCGTTAGATTTTTAAAAATTAAACATTTTATTTTGAGATAATTTTATGTACACATGTAGTTGTAAAAAATAATACAGAGAGATCTCATGTAAACTTTATCCAGTTTCTCCCAATGGTAATATCTTGAAAATTATAGAACAATATTACAACTAGAATATTGCCGTTGATACAAATTACAGAACGTCTCCATAACTGCAAAGATCCCTCCATTTTCCATTTCATAGACACACCTACCACCTTCCCCTGTACATCCACCTGAAAGTGGGCAACCTCTAATCTGTTCTTGATTTTGCCATTTCAAAAATGTTATATAAATGGAATCATATAGTGTAACATTATTTTCACTCAGAATTATTCTCTGGAGATTCATACAGGTTGTTATGTATATCAATAGCCAATTCATTTTTATTACTGAGTATTATTCCATGGTATGAATGTACCACAGTTCATTTAAACATTCACCCAATGAAGGGCATCTGAGTTATTTTCAGTTTTTGGCCATTATAAATAAGGTGGTACATTCCATGTACATATTTTTATGTAAACATAAATTCTTATTACTCTACAATAAATGCCATGGAAAGCAACTGCTAAGTCATATGTCATTGCACATTTAGTTTTCTATTGTAACATTGTTTTCCAGACTGACTATCATTTTATATTCTCACCAGAAATGTGTAAATGCTCCAGTTTCTTGGCATCCTTGCCAGCATTTAAGGTTATTACATTTTTTAAAAATCAGCCATTCTGATAGTTAATTTGCATTTTCCTACTGGCTAATAATGCTGAACATTTTTGTTCATGTGCTTATTTGCACTCTGTATATTTTCTTCAGTGAAAAGACTCTATTTCTTTTGCTAATACTCTAATAGACTTTTTCTTTTTTACTGCTAAGTTTTCAGCGTTCTTTAATATTTTCTCTATTATTTATCTTGCAAATATTTTCTCCCAGGCTATAGCTTTTTTTTTCATTGTCTTATCAGTGTCTTACATAGACAAAAGTTTTTTATTTTGATGAATCCAATTTATCATTTTTTTCTTTTATTGATTGTGCTTTTAATATCAAATTTGAGAACTCTGTGCTGAGTACTAGATCATGAATACTTTATGTTATGTTTTTCTTAAAAGTTTTATGGTTTTACATTTTAAATTTAAGTCCATGTCTTATTTTGAGTTAATTTTTGTATAAGGTGTGAGACTTAGGTCTAGGCTGATTTTTTTTCCCATTGATGTCCATTTGCTCCAGCATCATTTATTGACAGGCTATCTTTATGCCATTAAATTGCTTTCGCAACTTTGTCAGAAATCAGTTGGACATATTTGTGTGGGTTCTCTTCTGGGTTCTCTCTATTTTGTCCCATTGATTTATGTGTCTATCTCTTCACCAATACCACACAACCTTGATTACTGTAGTTCTATATCTTGAAATTGAATACTCATTCCTCCAAACTTATTATTTTTAAAAATGGTAGCTATTCTATTTTTTTGTATTTTCATATACATTTTTGAATGAATTTGTTTATATCTATAAAATTTTTTGCTGAGATAAGAATTGTGTTAAATATACATATTAATTTGAGGAAGAATTATTATCTCTAATATTTGAGACTTCCAATCCATCGACAGAATATATTTCTTTGTTTATTTAAATTATCTTTAATCAACATTTTTAGATTTCTGTCATAAAAGTCCTGTATATGTTTTGTTACATTTACACCTAAACATGCCTGTAATCTTGACTGTCTGTCCCCAAAGGCTCTGCTGACTTTGGACCTGGTCCCTTTTGTGGTGTCCCCAGGTTGTGGCTTTGTATTTTCTTTGTTGACTGATTGTAAATACTATTGTATTTTTTTTTATTTCAAAGTCCTTGTGCTTATTAGTGGTATACAGAAATACAATTGATTTCTCCCTGTTTGTTTTGTATTCAGTGACATTGCTGAACTCACTTATTAGTTCTAGGGGTTTTTTTTTCCTTCTTTTCCTCAGATTCTTTGGGGTTTGCTATGTAGAACACTAGGCCATTTGCCAATAGGGACGATTTTATTTCTTCTTCTCTAATCTGTATGCCTCTTATTTCCTTTCCTTGCCTTTTTGTACTTCCTAGAATATCCAACACTATGTTAAATAGGAATATTAGAGTGGACAAATTTGCCTGTTCACAATCTTAAGGAGAAAGCATTTAATTATTCACTATTAAGTATAATATTAGCTTCAGGGTTCTGTAGATACTCTTTATCAAGTAAAGGAAGTTTCTCTTAAATACTATTTTTCTGAGATTTTTAAAAATTAAGAGTGGGTAGTGGGGTTTGTATCTATGATGGCAGAGGAGATAAATACTGTGCATGACTCCTCCTGTTACCACATTATAATCACAACTAAATTATATAAAATTCAACTGGAAAACAATCTGAAGTTTAGCTGAACAGAAGTCCTATAACTAAGGATATAAAGAAGAAGCCACATTGAGACTGGTAGGACAGATGGAGACACAGAACAGGCTGACACCACACCTGAATGTAGTGGTTGAGAATTGAGAGGGATACCTCAGCCATGGACATCCCCCCAGGAAGAGTAAGGAACCCCAGTTCCACCCAGGCTCTCAGCCTGGAGTACTGGTTTCGACAAGAGAAGCCCACACAACATCTGGCTGTGAAAAATAGTAGGTATTCTGACTGTCTGTGTGAGATGGAGGTCTGCAGGAAACCTAGACTTTCTCTTAAAGGGCCTGCACACAGATTCACTCACTCGCAGGCACTTACCCTACGCTTCATTGGAGTGAAGGTGACTTGGAAGGCAACAGAAGCATAAAGGGAGAGACTGAGTTGTGTGGCTTCAGGGTGAAGACTGGAGGGACAGTAGTCATTTGTCCTGTGTAGAATCCTCCTCCTGTGCAGTTAACAAGCGGGTGCCATCTTTCCTGTGTTGAGCTCTTGCCACATGGCCAAATCTGAAGCTGCAATGGCCTGGTGAACTTGGCTTACTCCACCCTCATGACTTCCTTGGATCCCATTCCACCCACTCTCTCAATGCTGGAGGTGCATTCCCAGCCAGCAGTCGGTTCTGTCCACATTGTACTCTTTTTTAAACAGCGCTCATGGGTGTGCAGGCCCAAGGCAGTGAAGGCTGGCCTCAGTGTGCTCTGTAACTTTTGGTGAATACTTCCAGGCTCAGCACTGGCAACAAGCCAGAATCTATATTAACCTGGTTAAAAAGCTGTGTCCCACTGTGATACTTCACTGAGATCCTGCCTCACTCAACTCACATACCACATGAGTGGCTGAGCCTTATGAGAACTGGAAAGCAGCATCAGGCCTCATGGTGCCTTGGGATTTTTGTTGAGTTACACCAGGCCCAGTACTGGTGGCAGCCATCCTTAGTTTGCAGTGTGGTCTCACCCACACACCTCCAGGCAATGTCCAAATGCAGATCACCTTTGCAGCTCTTACTAGGTAGTCCCCAGCTAGTCATAGGCAGTGGATAAGCTGGACCTGCAATGCAGCACTTCCCAAGAGGCCCCAGAAAAAACATGTCCAGAGGCTGGCTTCAGACCACAGCAGAGAACCACCCAATTAGTGCCACAAGCTGCATACCAAAAGGGTGGTCTCAAGAGGTACCAGAGCTCACTGGAGAAAGTCCAAGTCTGTGAGGTAAGGCCCCCACACCACAGCCCATAAGTTGTGGATGTGGCCAAACCCCACAGACAGACAAGCTGAAGGTCAATCCCACTCACTGAACATGCCAATAGCAATCAAGGCTCAACTATAACAGAAGGGTACACAATACCCACAAAAGGGACACTCCAGATAACCTGACACAGGGAAACTGTGCCACTAGGCTCCACAGGAAACATAATACATAAAGTCATCTGATCAAGACTGGGAGATCTACCTAATACATAGAAACAAACACAGAGAGGCAGGCAGCCAAAATGAGCAGACAAAGAAATCTGTCCTAAATGAAAAAACAGGAGAAAACTCCAGAAAAAGAAGCAAATAAAATGGAGGCAAGCAACCCTCCAGATACAGAGTTCAAAACAATGGTTATAAGGATGCTCAGTGAACTTAGAGAAAGAATAGATGAATTCAGTGAGAACTTCAACAAAACATATAAAAAGGAAATAGAAACCATAAAAAAAGAATCAGTAACTGAAATGAAGAATGCATTAGAATGAATCATCAACAGATTACATGAAGCAGAGGATTGAATCATCAATTTAGGAGACAAGATAGGAGAAACACCCAATCAAAACAGCAAAAAGAATAAAAAAATGAGCATAAATTAAGAGACCTCTGGGGCAATATCAAGTGTAACAACATTCACAGGTATAGAGGTATGAGAAAGACAAGAGAAAAAGCAAGAACTTGAGAACCTATTTGAAGAAATAATGACTGAAAACTTTCCTTAACCTAGCAAAAGAAATAGATATAAAAATCTAGGAAGCAGAGAGAGTTTTCAAAGAAGATGAATCCAAACAGGCCCACACCAAAACACATTATAATTAAAATGGCAATGGTTAAAGACAAAGAGAGAATCCTAAAAGTAGCAAGAGAAAGGCAACAGTTACTTACAAGGAAACACCTATAAGATGGTCAGCTGATTTCTCAACAGAAACTTAACTGGCAAGAAGGGATGGGCACAAAATATTCAAAATGATGAAAAACATGGACCTACAACGAAGACTACTCTACCCAGCAAGGTTATCATTTAACATTGAAGGAGAGATAAAGAGGTTATCATTGGAGGAGAGATAAAGAGCTCCCCAGACAGGAAAAAGCTAAAGAAGTTCATCACCACCAAAGCAGTATTATAAGAAATGTTAAAGGGACTTCTGTAAGAAGAAGAAGGGTAAAACAAAAACAAAAACATAAAGATGAATAATAAAATGGCAATAACTATGTGTCTATGAATAATCACTTTAAATGTAAATGCGTTAAATGCTGCAATCAAAAGACATAGGGTAGCTGAATGGATAAGAAAACAAGACCCATACATATGTGTCTAAAAGAGACCAAATGACACACACAGATCAAAAGACACACACAGATTGAAAGTAAAGGAATAGAAAAAGATATCTCATGCAAACTGATACAAAAATAAAAACTGGAGTAGCAATACTTGTATCAGACACAATAGACTTTTACACAAACTCTATAATTAGAGGTTAAAAGGACATTTTATAATGAAAAAGGTTAATCCAACAAGAGGATATAACCCTTGGAAACATTTATACACCTAACATAGGAGCACCTAAATCTATAAAGCAAATATTGACTGACATAAAATTAAGGTGGGGGACTTTAATTCCTCAAATGGACAGATCTTCAAGACAGAAAATCAACGTGGAAACAGTGACTTTAAATGACACACTTGATGAGATGAATTTATTTTAGATTTTTAGAGCATTTCACCCCAAAGCAGCAGAATATACAATCTTTCCAAGTGCATACAGAATATTTTCAAGGATAGACATGTTAGGCCACAAACAAGTCTCAATAAATTTAAGAAAATTGAAATCATACCAGTTGTTTTCTCTGACTAAAATGGTATGAAACTAGAAAGCAATTAGAAGAAAAAACTGAAAAACACACACATTCACTAAAAAGTGAATGAGTCAAAAATGAGATCAAGGAAGAAATCCAAATATACCTTGAGGCAAATGAAAATTAAACAGTGACACAAAATCTTTGGAAAACAGTGACAGCAGGCCTATGAGGGAAATTCATAGCAATACAGTCTTCCATCAGAAACAAACAGAATATCTCAAATATAGATTCTGACCTTACACTTAACAACCAACAAAATCCAAAGAGAGAAGAAGGAAGGAAATAATAAGGATCAGAGTGAAAGTAAATAAAATAGAGCCTAGCAAACAATACAAAAGAGCAATGAAGACAAGAGCTGTTTCTTTGAAAAAATAAACAAAATTGATAGCTCTTAATGAGGCTCATTAAAAATAAAAGAGAGATTCACATCATCAAAATGGTGGCGTGAGTTGAGGCTCTAGAAATATCCCCTGGAATTTACAACTAATTGAACGACTATAACTTCAAAAAGGACTCCCTGCACAGCAGACAGGCAAGGCGAAGTGTCACACTGCTGAATTCAACTAAAGGTGGGCAAATCGCACGAGCACGGGAGGAAGGAAGGGAGAAGTGCAGAGACGGAACCGGAACGGCGCTGGCACAGGACGTAGACCTAGCTCAGTGCTCCGAGCTCGCTGCAGCCAGGAACTACCACAGCTGTGAGAGAGGGAAGAACGTGGACTGCTGGAGCTCTGCTTATGGCCCACAGAGCAGAGGGGACAGCATATAAAGTGGCTAAACCCAACGCTCACGGCAGAGTCCTCAGAGAAAAGACTGAGTGAAGAAGGCTGAAAATGGTGGTTTAGCCCTCACTGTCAAGGAGAGAATGGAAGCCTTAGGCACTGAGACTAGCCGCCCACTCCCTACCGTCCCAGAGCTCGCCCCGCCCCCACCTGCCCAGTGCTAGAAGCGGAACAGTAGCAGCGTCAGATCAAAAGAACAAACATTTGCAGTTCTGAGACTGTGGTCCGCAGACACAGATTCACAGCCCAACTGGTTACGGCAAAGAGGAGGGAGCTGTGGGAGCAGGACTGGATGTGGTGGTGGTTGCCGCCACTGCTCTGGGCCATCTCTCACAACTCACCCTGCCGCTGTCCCCACCTATCTGGGTGTATTTCTGCAGGAGTAAACAGAACTTCTGAAACACATGGGCTCTGAATCTGGTGCAGGAAGAGCTTTGGAACTTTAAAAGCTCTCAGCATCCCAACAGGGACGCGGTGCTCTATGACCCAGGCAAACTGTTAACAGAGGCGAAGCCCGCCTTCCAGAAAATAACCCCATTGTGTGAGAAGCTGGAATAGTGCAGAGAAGACCTAACACTACAGTGTGAGAGAGAAAAAAGGGCTGCAGTCAGAGAGAAAATAAAACATTCTTCCAACACATACTGCAAAACAAAAGAAAGACCTCTTCCTATCAACCTGTTGCACAATCCACCCCAGCAGATGTCTAGGAAAAGATATAATAAATCATTAATTACTATGAATAACCAAGGCAACAAGACAGCTCAGAAAGAAAGTGAAAAGTCTCCAGAAAAGGAACTTAAAGATATGGAAATATGTGACTTAAATGACAGAGAATTTAAGATTGCAGTTCCGAAAAAACTCAACGAGATGAAAGAAAATACAGAAAGAAAGTTTAATGAACTCAGACACACAATCAAAGAACAACATGGGCTTCTTACCAAAGAGATTAAAATTTTAAAAAAGAACCAAATAGAATTTTTGGAGATTAAGAACTCAATAGAAGAAATGAAGAATGAAATAGCCAGCTTAGGTAGTAGAGTTGACCAGATGGAGGAAAGAATCAGTGATATGGAAGATAGAAACCTGGAAATGACACGGATGGAAGAAGAAAGAGACTTGAGACTTAAAAGAAATGAAAGAACTCTACAAGAAATTTCTTACTCCATCAGAAAGAGCAATATAAAAATAATGGGCATACCAGAAGGAGAAGAAAGAAGGGAACAGAGAGTATATTCAAACAAATAGTCGACGAGAACTTTCCAAACTTGTGGAAAGAACTGGATCCTCGAATCCAAGAAGCAAATAGAACACCTAATCACCTAAACCCCAACAGGCCTTCACCCTGGCACATTGTATTGAAGCTGTCAAAAATTAACGACAAAGAAAGAATCCTCAAGGCAGCCCGGGAAACAAGACGGTAACCTACAAAAGAAAGCCCATTAGATTATCATCAGATTTAGCAGCAGAAACTCTACGAGCCAGGAGAGAGTGGAACCAAATATTCAAACTATTGAAAGAGAGAAATTATGAGCAAAGAATAACATACCCAGCAAAGATATTCTTTAGATATGAAGGAGGAATAAAGACCTTTCCAGACATGCAGAAGCTGAGGGAATTTTCTAGCACACAAACTGCACTACAAGAAATATTAAAGGAGGCTATTCGACCACCATCAACAGGGACAATATGTGGCAGCCAAAACATAAAAAGGGGCAGAGTAAAGGCCTGAACCTGAATATGGGAATGGAGAAAGTAAGCATGCTGAAGGAAATGGAATACTCTAAGTATCAAACTTTCTTTCACATAAACTTAAGGGTAACCACTCAAAAAAAATCCAGAACTGAAATATATACTCTAATAAAAGAAGAAACAGAGGAAAACATCATAGAATACCAGCACACAGAAATAAGCGACAACAACGAAAAGGCAAAGAAATCCTGGAGACACAAACTTACCAGAAAATTAAAGATAGAATGATAGGAAATCTTCACATATGAATAATCCCCCTAAATGTAAATGGACTGAACTCACCAATAAAAAGGCAAAGAGTAGCAGGATGGATCAAAAAACTAAACCCAATCATATGCTATCTCCAAGAGACACATCTCAGTTACAAGGACAAACATAGAGTCAAAGTGAAAGGGTGGAACTTGGCAGTCCAAGCAAATGGTAGCCAGAGAAAATCAGGTGTAGTCATACTGATATAATATGAAACAGACGTCAGGGTGAAAAAGGTAACAAGAGACAAAGATGGACATTTCATAATTGTAAAACAGACTATACAACAAGAAGACATAACAGTCATCAATACTTATGCCCCCAATCAGGGAGCACCGAAATATACCAAGCAACTACAAACAGAACTAAAGGGAGAAATCGACCAAACACAATTATACTAGGGGACCTAAATACATCATTGACAGCTATGAATAGATCATCCAAACAGAAAATAAGTAATGCAATAGCAGCCCTAAATGACGCATTAGATGAAATGGACATAATTGACATATATAGAGCACTTCATCCTAAATCATCAGACTACCCATTTTTTTCTAGTGTACATGGAACATTCTCAAGGATAGACAATATATTGCGACATAATATCAGCTTCAGCAAATTTAGGAGATTGAAATTATACCAAGCATATTCTCTTGGCTTTGAATTGATCACAAGGCTTTGAATTTGGATATAAACTGCAAAAAGAAAGCAGGAAAAACACTAATAAATGGAGATTAAACAACATACTTTTAAAGAACGACTGGGTAAAAGAAGAAATTAGAGGAGAGATCAAAAGGTACATAGAAACAAATGACAATGAAAATACATCCTACCAAAATTTTTGGGATGTAGCGAAAGCAGTTTTAAGAGGGAAATTTATATCATTATAGGCCTATCTCATAAAACAAGAAAAATAGTATTCCATTGTGTATATATACCAAAACTTATTTATCAATTCATCTATCAAAGGACATGTTGGTTGTTTCCACGTCTTGGCCATCGTAAACAAAGCTGCTATGAACACACAATGGCTTTATAGATGATGTAATACAGAATTGTACACCTGAAATCAACATAATTTTACTAACAATTGTCACCCCAATAAATTTAAAAAAAAAACAGAAACAAGAAAAATCCCAAATAAATAACCTCACGTACACTGTAAAGAACTAAAAAAAGAACAAAAGAAACCAAAGGTCAGCAGAAGAAAGGAAATAACAAAAATCAGAGCAGAATTAAATGAAATACAGAACAAAAAGACAATAGAAAAAATTAGTGTGACAAAGACCTGCTTCTGTGAAAAATTAACAAAATTGACAAACCCTTGGCTAGACTCACTAAGATAAAAAGAGAGAAGACACTAATAAAATCCGAAATGAAAAAGGGGAAGTTATCACGGACACCACAGAAATACAAAGGATCATCCAAGAATACTATGAAGGACTATATGCCACCAAATTCAATAACCTAGAAGAAATGGACAAGTTCTTAGAAACACATAACCTTCCTAGGCTGAACCATGAACAACTGGAAAATCTAAACAGACTGATCACCAGTAAAGAAATTGAATCAGTCATCCAAAACCTTCCCAAGCAAAAGTCCTGGACAAGATGGCTTCACTAGTGAATTCTACCAAGCCTTCAAAGAAGATCTAATACCAATCCTGCTCAAACTCTTCCAGAAAATTGAAGAAGAGATTGTACTCCCTAACTCATTTTATGAGGCCAACAATTACCCTGATATCAAAACCTGGCAGTGACAATACAACATTAGAGAACTACACACCAATATCTCTGATGAATTCAGATGCAAAAATCCTAAACAAAACTCTAGCAACTCAAATACAACAATTATTAGAGAGATTATTCATCACGACCAAGTGGGGTTCATCCCCGGGTAAAAGGATGGTTCAACATCCGCAAATCTGTGAATGTGATACATCACATAAACAAAACAAAGGACAAAAATCATGATTATATCAATTGATGCAGAAAAAGCATTTGACAAGATACAACATCCATTTATGATTAAAACACTTAATAAAATAGGTATAGAAGGAAAAGACCTAACATAATATAGCTTATATATGATAAACCCTCAGATAATCTCATAATTAATGATTGAAAATCTGTAGCCCTTTGCTCTACATTCAGGAACACGACAGGGCTGTCTCCTATCACCTGTGCTTTTCAACATAGTGTTGGAAGTCCTTGCCAGAGCAATCAGGCAAGAGAAAGAAATAAAAGGCATCCAAATTGGGAATGAAGAAGTTAAATTGTCACTCTTTGCAGATGACATGATGCTGTATATAGAAAACCCTAAAGACTCCACCAAAAAGCTATTAGAAACAATCAACAAATATAATAATGTAGCCGGCTACAAAATCAACGTACATAAGTCCATTACATTCCTATGTACTAACAATGAAATCCCAGAAAAAGAAATTTAAAAAAAAATTCCTTTTGCAATTGCAGCACAAGGAATAAAATACCTAGGAATAGACTTAACGAAGGATGTGAAAGACCTATATGTTGAAAACTATAAGACATTTTTGAAAGAAATTGAAGACAAAAAGAAATGGAAAGACATTCCGTGCTCATGGATTGGAAGAAACAACATAGTTAAAATGGCCTTATTACCCAAAGCAATACATTTAATGCAATCCCCATCAAAATCCCAACAGCATTTTTTAAAGAAATAGAACAAAAAAATCATCAGATTTGTTTGGAACCAGCAAAGACCCCGAATAGCCAAAGCAATCTTAAGAAAAAAGAACAATACTGGATGTATTACATTCCCTGACTTTAGCTTGTACTACAGGGCTACAATAATCAAAGCAGCATGGTATTGGCGGAAAAACAGACACACAGACCAATGGAATAGAACTGAGAACCCAGAAATAAAACCACATAAATATGGACAGATAATTTTTGACAAAGAAGCTAAAAACATACAATGGAGGAAAGACAGCCTCTTCAATAAATGGTGCTGGCAGAATTGGATAGCCACATGTAAAAGAATGAAACTGGACTGCTATCTGTTACCATGTACCAAAATTAATTCAAAATGGATCAAAGACTTAAGCATAAGACCTGAAACAATAAACTGAACAAAAGAAAACATAGGTACTAAACTTATGGATCTTGGGTGCAAAGAACTTTTTATGAATTTGATCCCAAATGCAAGGGAAGTAAAAACTAAAATAAATGAATGAAACCATATCAAATTTAAAAGCTTCTGCACAGCAAAAGAAACCATTGACAAAATAAAGAGGCAACCAACTGAATGGAAGAAGAGTTTTGCAAACATTGCCTCCGATAAGGGGCTAATATCCAAAATATACAAGGAACTCATGAAACTCAACAATAAAAAACAACCCAATTGAAAAATGGGTAGAGGACCTGAAGAGACATTTCTCCAAAGAGGACATACAAATGGCAAATAGACATATGAAAAAGTGCTCAACATCACTAATCATCAGAGAAATGCAAATAAAAACCACAATGAAATATAACCTCACCCCAGTTAGAATGGCTATCATATACAAGAGAAATAGTAACAAGTGTTGGTGAGGCTGTGGAGAAAAAGGAACTCTCATACACTGTTGGTGGGAATGCAGACTGGTGCAGCCGCTATGGAAGGCATTGTGGAGGTTCCTCAAAAAGTTAAAAATAGAATTACCATATAACCCAGCAATCCCACTCCTAGGTATTTACCCAAAATATCTGAAAACATTTATACATAAAGACAAGTGTACTCCAATGTTCATTGCAGCTTTATTTATAGTGGGCAAGACCTGGAAAAAACCAAAATGTTCATCGATAAATGAATGGATAAAGAAGTTGTGGTATATATACACAATGAAATAGTATTCGGTGGTAAGAAAAGATGATATAAGAACATTTGTGACAACATGGATGGATCTTGAGAGTATGATGCTAAGTGAAATAAGTCAAACAGAAAAAGCAGAGAACCCTATGATTTCACTGATATATGATATATGAACCAAAAACAACAAAAGAACAAGACAAACAAATGAGAAACAAAAACTTATAGACACAAACAATAGTTTGGTGGTTACCAGAGGGTAAGTGGGGAGGGTGGTGATAGATGTGGGTAAAGGGGATCAAATATATGGTGATGGAAGGAGAACTGACTCTGGGTGGTGAATACACAATGGAATTTATAGATGATGTAATATAGTATTGTACACCTGAAATCTATGTAACTGTACTAACAATTGTCACCCCAATAAACTTTAATAAAAAAAAAGAAAACCGTGAAGGAAGATTACCCTACAAAAAAAAAATAATAAAATAAAATAAAAGAGAGAGGACTCAAGTAAATAAAAGGAGAGGGGGACATCTAGCACCACAGAAATACAAAGGAGTATGAGAAAATATCACATACAATTATATGTCAACAAAGTGGACAGTCTGGGAGAAATGGGTAAATCCCTGAAAGCATATAATCTTCCAAGGCTGAATAAAAAAGAAACCGAAAATCTAAACCAATGGCTTATTACTAATGAAACTGAGTTAGTAATAAAAAAATTCCCAAGATATTAACTCCAGGACCAGATGGCTTCATATGTGAATTGTATGAATCATTCAAAGAAGAATTAACATTTATCCTTCTCAAAGTATTCCAAAAAATTTAAGAGGAGGGAAAGTTCCTACACTCATTTTAAGGGGTCAATATTACCCTGATTCCAAAATCAGACAAGGACATTACAAAAAAAAAATTGTATGCCAATATCCCTGATGAACATATATGCAAAAATCCTCCACAAAATGTTGGGAAACCAAATTCAGCAATACATTTTTAAAAATCTGAAAAACTACCAAGATGGCACAGTAAGTAAATGCTGTGCTTACATTTTCTCACAAGCACAGCAAAATTACAACTAATCTACAAAACAAACATTATTGTAAATAGCCTAAAATCAAGCTGAACTAAAGCCTTTCAACTAAGGATATGCAGAAGCAGCAACCTCCAGACTGGTAGGAGGGGCAGACACGTGGAACAGGCTGATACCACACCCTTGTGTGACCATTAAAAATCAGGAGGGCTATTTCGGCTGTTGAGGTGCCTCCCATCCCCCAGAGGAGCGAGAGATTGCAGCCCCACTCCAGCCACACTCCAGTGCTGGGGAGACAAGTCCCCATAATTTTTGGTTCTGAAAACCAGCAGAGATTGTGACTGAATGAGACTGAGTGCAGTTGCACTCACAGGAGGTCCTCTTAAAAGTGTATGAATCTACCAACCAACAGAATCACTGACTCTGAGCTCCAGTGCTGGGCAAGCAGCTGGAAAGGCAGCAGGGACAAATGTTGGGGAATTGAGTTGTCTGGCTTAGGACAAGGGCTGGAGAGGTGGCTTTCTCCTGGATGGGAAAGCTGGTGAAGACCATTATATCTTTGCTGAGCCCTCGCTTACATGTGGATACAGACAGCCACCATATCTGAGTGTCTGCCATTTGTTCACCACTCCCTGGGGTTTCGAGACCTGGCCTGCCCAACTTTTGGGCACACCCAGGCCTCTTTCAGTCACTTTTTTGTGCAGAGTGCCTTCCTTGGCTCAAGCTGCAGACTTTCCTAGGGTCTCTCAAAGGTTTACAGAAGCCAGACAAGCAGAATCTGCCTTGAGCATGTCTTGTACTTCTGGCTGAGCAGCCCTAAGCTGGCACTAGTGGCAGCTGGCCTTGGTTTATGGTTTGTCCTCTCAAGGCACTTCCAAGCACAGAATGGGCAGCAGCCTTCTAAGGATTTATTTGTGGCTCCTGCTGGGTGGCCCTTGGTGGGGCACAGGCTGTGGCTGAACTTGACCAATGGCAGATCCCCTCCAAGGTCATCCTGCAGCTGGCACCCCCAGTGGCCATTTTCAAAATGAGCTGGAGCATCACCCAGCTACCTCCAAGTACGTCACACCCACAGGGTGGATTGGGCAGGCACCAGAGTCCTGATAAGGCATATCCCGCTCAGCAGGATCAGCCCACACACAACAACTCTTCCATTGTAGTCAAGGCCAATCCCACAACAGTGAGCCCAAGGGTCAGTCCCTCCTACTGATGTACAATTGTCAACCAAGGTTTAACTACAAGAGGAGGGCCCACACAACCCACACAAGGGACACACCTGGAGTGTTCCTGTGACCAGAAAGATTGCACCACTGAACCTCACAGCACACCTTCTACAAAAGGCCACTCTACTAAGACAGGAAGACCTAGCAGCCCTACCTAATACGTGGAAACAAACACATGAAGGCAGCCAAAATGGGGAGACAAAGAAACATGTCCCAAATAAAAGAACAGAACAAAGCTCCAGAAAAAGAACTAAGTGAAATGGAGATAAGCAATCTATCAGACACAGAGTTCCAAACACTGGTTATAAGAATGCTCAGTGACATCAGGGAGAACTTTGTCAGAGAGATAGGAAGCATAAAAATGGAGATGGAAACCATGAAAAAGAACCAGTCAGTAATAAAGGATACAATAATGGAAATGAAGAATATATTATAGGGAATCAACAGTAGATTAGATGAAGCAGAAAATCCAACCAGTGATATAGAAGATAAGGTAGAAGAAAATACCCAACACAAATAGCAAAAAGAATCCAAAAGATTGAGGAGAGTTTAAGGGGTCTCTGGGACAACATGAAGCATACCAACTTTCACATTATAGGGGTACCAGAAGCAGAAGAGAGATAGCAAGGAATTGAAAACCTATTTGAAGAAATAATGATTGAAACTTCCCTAAACTGGTGAAAGAAATAGACATACAAGCCCAGGTAGCACAGGGAGTCCCAAACAAGATAAACCGAAAAGAGGCCAACACCAAAACACATCATAATTAAAATGCCAAAGGTTAAAGACAAAGAGAGAATCTTAAAAGCAGCAAGAGGAAAGCAGTTAGTTACCTACAAGGGACTCCCCATGAGACTGGCAGCTGATTTCTCAACAGAAACTTTGCAGGCTAGAAAGGAATGGCAGGAAATATTTCAAGTGATGAAGAAGAACAACATACAGTCAAGATTGCTCTACCCAACAAGGCTGTCATTTAGAATTTAAGGACAGATAGGGAGTTTCCCAGACAAGAAAAAGCTGAAGGAATTCATCACTACCAAACCAGTATTACAAGGAGTTTTAGAGGGACTTCTTTAAGATGGGAGGGAGGTTAAGGTGGGATGGAAGGAGAAGGGATTAAGAAGAAACTTGTTGTTACACAGTAGTCATGGGGATGTGGTATAGTATAAGTAATATAATCAATAATATTGTAATAACTAGGTATGATACCAGATAGGTACTAGATCTCTCAGGGTAATAGAAGAGAATGGGTTTGGTGGCAGGGTGAAAAATGTGAAGTAATTAAGAAATACAAATTAGTAGTTAATCAATGTTGTAAAGATCATGTAAAGTGCCAGATGGTCCCTGGACTTATTATGGCATCACTTCATAGACTGTGTAGATGTCTGACCAATGCACTATACACCTAGAGCTGAAGTGGAATAATATTGAATGTCAACTATAACTAAATATATAGGTATATATAGTCATAGGATGTGGAGTACAACATAGGGAAGATAATAAATGGTATTGTAACAGTTATATAAAATGTCTAGGGTAGTAGCTTGGGGAGTAGGTTATCACTTTATGAGGAGTTTAAATGTTGCTAACTATTATGTTGCTTTTACATCTGAGACTAATAAAAAATAAATTTAAAAAAATGAAAAATATCATTCACTATGGTCAAATGGGATTTATTCCTGAGGTTCAAGTTTGGTTCAATATCTGCAAATCAATCAATGTGATATACCACATAAGCAAAATGAAGATAAAAATTATATGATCATATGAAATATCAATAGATGCAGACAAAATGTTTGGCAAAATCCAGCATCCATTTATGATAAAAACTCTTAGCAATGTGGGAATACAGGGAAGATAACTCAACATAAAAAAGTCATATATGCCAACCCACAGCAAACATAATACTCAAAGGGGAAAAGCTAAATGTTTACTCCTTAAGATCAGGAAAAAGACAAGGATGTCCACTTTCACCACTTTTATTCAACAGAGTATTGGAAGTCCTAGCCATAGCATTCAGATAAAAAAAAAAAAAGAAAGAAAAAGGAAAAGGAAGAAAGAAAAGTAAAAAGAAAAACAAAAGAAATAAAAGGCATCCAAATTGGAAAGGAAGAAGTAACACTGTCATTAGATGTAGATGTCATGATACTGTATATAGCGAACCCTAAAGATTCTACCAAAAAACTATGAGAACTGATAAATGAATTCAGTAAAATAGCAAGAAACAAAATTAATATGGCAAAATTAGTTGCGTTTTTATAAATCAATGACAAACTGACAGAAAGAGAAAATTTAAAAAATCCATTTACAATTGCGTAGAAAAATAAAGCACGTAGGAATAAATTTAACAAAAAAATGTACATATTGAATTTTATCAACTCCTTTTTCTTCATTGATTGATACAATCATGTGATTTTTCTTTTTTTAATTTTAATTTTTTCAATTACAGTTGATATTCAATATTATATTAGTTTCTGGTGTACAGCATAATTGTTAGACATTTATATAACTTATGAAGTGATCCCCTCAATAAGTCTAGTACCCACTTGGTATCATACATAGTTATTACAATACTATTGACTATATTCCCTGTGCTGTACTTTACATCCTCACATCTATTTTGTAACTGCCAATTTTTACTCTTTAAACTCTTCAGCTTTTTTACCAAGTCCCCAACCCCTTTTACATCTGGCAACCATCAGTTTGTTCTTTGTATGTATGAATCTGTTTCTGTTGATTCTTATTTTGTTTTTTAGATTCCACATATAAGTGAAATCATATGGTATTTGTCTTTGTCTGTCATATTTCACTTAACACAATACCCTCTAGATTCATTCAAGTTATTGCAAAGGGTAAGATTTCATTTTTATGACATAGTAATATTCCATTGTACATATGTACCACATCTTCTTTATCCAGTTGTCCATTGATGGACTCTTAGGTTGCTTCCATACCTTTGCTATTGTAAATAATGTTGCAATGAACACAGGGATGAATATATCTTTTTGAATTATGAGGTCTGACAATTAAGTTTGCAAACTTATTGCAACAATGTTGCTAACCTTTTTTGATATCAGAGGAATTATTCATTATGATTTTGTACCAACTGGACAAACAGCAAACCAAGTTGACTGTTTGGAAGTGCTGAAAATTCTGCGTGGAAAAGTTAGATGATCTGAATTTTTTGCCAACAATTCATGGCTCTTGCATCAAGACAGTGCACCAGCTCACACAGCACTGTCTGTGAGGGAGTTTTTAACCAGTAAACAAATAACTGTATTGGAACACCCTCCCTACTCACCTGATCTGGCTCCCAATGGCCTTTTTCTTTACTCGGAGATAATGGAAATATTGAAAGGAAGATATTTTTATGACTTTCAAGGCATCAAAGGTAATTCAATGACAGCTCTGATGGCCATTCCAGAAAAAGAGTGCCAAAATTGCTTTGAAGGGTGGACTAGGCACTGGCATGGTTTCCCAAGGGGAAAAATTTTAAAAAAGCCATTTTTTAATTAAATAAAATTTAATTACATTTTTTAAATTCAATAAAATTTAAAAAAGCCATTTCAAAGGTGACCGCAGTGATATTCAGCAATGAGGTATGGGACACTTTTTCTAGGATGAGTTCATGAACTAAATTCTCTGACCTTGTATTGTTCTGAATTTCTTTGGATAAATACCCAGAAGTGGAACTGCAGGTTAATAAGGTTGTAGTATTTTTAAGTTTCTTTCTTTTTTTTTTAGAAATCCTCAAACCGTTTTCCATAGTGGCTGCACCAAATGGTATCCCACCAACAGTGCATGAAAGTTTACTTTTCTCCCCATCCTTGCCAACACTTGTTTGTTGACTTATTGATGATGGCCATTCTGACAGGTGTGAGAACTTCAACAGAGAGATAGTAATGCAACCAATTTTGGAATATTAATTTTGGCCAGTTCAGAATTTTTGTTTCTTCTTAAGTCATCTTAGAAGATTGAATGTTTCTAGAAATTTATTCATTTCTTCCAGATTGTCCAATTTGTTGGCATATAATTGTAATAGTATTATCTTATATTTCTCTGTATTTTCGTGGTATTTGTTGTCACCCACCCCTCCCCTTTCATTTCTCCCCTTTCATTTATTTATTTGGGCCTTCTCTCTTTTTTACTTGAAGAGTTTGTTTAAAGATTTATCAATTTTGCTTATCTTTCCAAAGAACCAGCTTTTGGTTTCATTGATCTTTTGTATTGTTTTTTTAGACTCTTTTTTTGGTGGGGGGGTTCTGATCTTTATTATTCTCTTCCCTACTCATTTTGGGCTTTGTGTTCTTTTTCTAGTTCCTTTAATTGTAAGAGTAAATTGTTTCCCTGAGATTTTTTGTGTTTCATGAGGTAGGCCTGTATTGTTATGAATTTCCCCCTCAGTACTGCTTTCACTGTTTCTCATAGATTTTGGGTAATTGTGTTTTTTCATTAATCTCAAGGTGTCTTTTGATTTCTTCTTGATCTAATTTTGACCCATTCATTTTTCAGTAGCATGTTATTTAGCCTCCAGGTGTTTTTGTATTTTTTAATTTCTTTCTTGTAATTGATTTCTAGTTTCATAACATTGTGGTCAGAGAAAGCGCTTGATATGATTTCAATGTTTTTAAATTTATGAGACTTATATTGTGGCCCCACTTGTGGTCTATTTTTCAAAATGTTCCCTGTGCACTTGAACAGAATGTATACTCTGCTGCTTTAGGGAGAAATACTCTAAAAATCTAAAGTAAATACATCTAGTCTAATGTGCCATTTTAAGGCTACTGTTTTCGTGTTCATTTTCTGTCTAGAAGGTCTGTCCATTGTTGTCAATGGGGTATTACAGTCCTCTAATATGACTGTATTATTATCTATCTCACCCTTTATGTCATTCAATATTTGCTTTATATACAGAGGGTGTCAAAAATGTATACATATTTTAAGAAAGGAAAAAACTGTATTAAAATTGTAATACTCAATATATACTGATAACAAAAGATGAATACAAGTCATGTGTATATGTTTTTTTGGCATCCCTAGTATTTAGGTGCTCCTGTGTTTAGTTGCATACGTGTTTACAAGGATTATATTCTCTTGTTCGATTAATCCCTTTTTCATTATAAAATGTCCTTCCTTATCTTTAATTATAGTCTTTGTGTTAACATCGATTTTATCTGACATATGAAGGTTCTGACAATTAAGTTCACGAATTCATCCTAGGAATAATGCTACATACCTCATTGCTGAATATCACTATGGTCGCCCTTGGGAAACTAGGAGCCAATGCCAGCACCTAGTCCACCCTTGAAAACAATTATGGAACTCTTTTTCTGGAATGGCCATCAGAGCTGTTGTTGGATTACCCTTGATGTTTTGAATGTCATTAAAAGCTTTCAATAGATTTATCTTCGGGTAAAAAAAGAAATCATTGGGGACCAGATAAGGTGAGCAGGGAGGGTGTTCCAATACAGTTATTTGTTTACTAGCTAAAAAACTTCCTCACAGACAGTGCTGTGTGAGCTGGTGCATTGTCGTGATGAAAGAGCCATGCATTGTTGGTGAAAAGTTCAGGTCGTCTAACTTTTTCACACAACCTTTTGAGCACTTCCAAATAGTAAACTTGATTAACTTTGTCCAGTTGGTACAAATTCAGAATGAATAATCCTTATGATATCAAAAAAGCTTAGCAACATTGTTGCAACAAGTTGGTGAACTTAACTGTTATGCTTCATAATTATTGCTTTTCTTTTTGTATGAGTTTGCATGAAGATTCTTTTTCCATCCCTTTACTTTCAGTCTGTGTGTGTCTTTTGATCTGTTTGTGTCTTTTGGTCTCTTGTAGACATATATGTATGGGTCTTGTTTTCTTATCTATTCAGCTACCCTGTGTCTTTTGATTGGAGCATTTAATGCACTTACATTTAAAGTGATTATTGACATAGTTATTGCCATTTTATCATTCACATTTATGTTTTTTTCCCCCCTCCTTCTTAAAGAAGTCCCTTTAACATTTTTTGTAATACTCTTTTGGTGGTGATGAACTCTTTTAGCCTTTTCTTGTCTGGAAAGCTCTTTATTGCTCCTCAATTTTAAATGATAGCCTTACTGGATAGAGTTGTCTTGGTTGTAGGTCCTTGATTTTTATTAATTTGAAAACTTCATGCCAATTTCTTCTTGCTTGCCAAGTTTTGGTTGAGAAATCACTTGATAGTCTTATGTGAACTCCCTTGACGGTAACGAACTTTCTTTCTTTTGTTGCTGTTAAGATTCTCTGTTTGTCTTTAACCTTTGGTCCTTTAATAATGATGTATCTAAGTGTGGTCTTCTTTGGGTTCATCTTTTTTGGGACTTTCTGTGCTCCCTGGACTTGTATGTCTATTTTCTTCACCAAGTTAGAAAAGTTTTCAGTCATTACTTCTTCAAATAGGTTCTGAATCCCTTGCTCTTTCTCTACTTCTTGTGGTATTTTATGATGTGAACGTTGTTATGTCTTGAAGTTGTCCCAGAGGTCCTTTAAACAGTCCTCATGTCTTAACATTCTTTTATCCTTTTGTTGTTCCCACTGGTTGTGTTTACCTTGTCTTCCAAATCACTGATTTGATCCTCTACTTCATCAAATCTGCTGTTAATTTTCTCTCATATATTCTTCATTTCAGTTATTTTATTCTTTATTTCTGACAGGCTCTTTTTAAGATTTCTATGTTATTTTTTTATGCTTTCTATCTCTTTGTTGATGTTTTCACTAAGTTCCTTGAGCATCCTTATAGCCAGTGTTTTGAACTCTGCATTTGATAAATTGTTTGTCTCCATATTGTTTTGTTCTTTTTCTCGAGTTTTCTCCTGTTCTTTCATTTGGGTCATGTTTCTTTGTCTCCTTATTTTGTCTACCTCTCTGTGTTTATTTTTATGTATTGGGTGTGTCTGCTATATTTGACATTCTTAGAAGGGTGGCCTTATGTAATAGGTGTCCTTTGGGGCCCAGTGGCAGTCTCCCTGGTCATCTGACCCTGATGTTCCAGGAGTGTCTCTTGTGTGTGTTGTGTGTACATTCCTGTTGTAGTTGAGTCTTGATTGCTGTTGGCACATTACTGGTTGGTATTGACCCTCAGCCTGACTGGCTGTGATGATAGGCCATAACAACAGCATCTAAGCCGCTGTGTGGGGGCTGGTCACATGGAGCTGGATTTACCCCAGCAGGCTCTGGTGCCTTCTAAGAGGCACTTTTGGGTGTGCTACCTGTGGAGCTAATTGAGTTGGCACTCTGATGTGGTCTGAAGCCAGCCACTGGGTGTGGTGTTTCCAGGGCCTCTTGGGAGGGGCTCTGGTGCAAGCCAAGCCAAGGTCAGCTTCTGTCCGTGATCACCCTGGCGCTACCTGGTTGTAACTACAATGGAATCTGGGATTGTTAGCAGTCTGTGTCTGGTCTATAGGCATGTGGGAAAGGCCATGCTGCAAACTGAGGCTGGCTGTTACCAGTACTGGTCCTGGGTACACTTAGCCATAGACACAGAGGACCCCAAGGCTGGCCACTACTTGCTGGGTGTTGGTAAAACTCACTGAAAGAGTCTAGGGTGATATGCATAGGGTGAGGTCTCAGGAAATCACTAGAATCTGGTGAGTGTTGTTCTCCTGGTTACTGCAGATTCAGATTTGGCACTGATGCTGAGCCTGTGGTCATTGAATAATAGGCATACTGCACGCCTTGGCCAGCCACCACCTCTCTGGTGCCTGTGGATCTTTGAGAGTTTTCAAGAAAAACTGCAGTTATGGCCAACGCTAACTGCTTGCCACTAAAATTGCCTCTTGCAGTTGGCAGACCAAGGTAGGCTATCTACTGCTGAAAGCTTCTGAGAATTTCTTTTTCTCTCTCTCTTTCTTTCTTTCTTTCTTTCTTTCTTTCTTTCTTTCTTTCTTTCTTTCTTTCTTTCTTTCTTTCTTTCTTTCTTTCTTTCTTTTCTTTTCTTTTCCTTTTTTCTGCTGAGACTGTTCTTTCATAGTTTCAAGTGTGTTTGTATTTGCTCATTGCAGTATTTTCATGTTGGCTTCTTTAAAATCTACATCAGATAATTCTAACAACTGTGTCACTCAGTGTTGGTTATCTATTGAATATCTTATTTTTTTCACTTAATTTGAGATCCTCCTGTTTCTTGGTATGATGAGTGATTCTAGATTGAAATATGAACATTTAGTATTATGTTAAGAGACTTTCAGTTTTCATTTGCTTCCTCCAACACTGCTCTATTGTGGAACAGGAGGGTGCTGTCTCATGATTATCAAGTTGTGGTGAAGTCCTGGTTCCCCACTCAGTCTCCCTTGACACCCTTCATTGTGATCTCTTCATTGCTCTGGGTATGGAAGTTAGGAGTTCCAACTCACCAGTTGGCCTCCATGGATATGTCCCTGGCTGCAAGGGCTAGAACTACCCTTAATGTGGCCTGCACTGACACCATGGCAGGGAGTAGCCCCATTACTGCTGAGCCCTGGCGAAAGTCTGACTCTCCTCTAGGTCTCTGTGACAACATCCCAGCAAGCAGAGGGAAGGGCATCCTATCACTTCCAGGTGGTAGTGGAAGTCTAGGCTCTCCAGGTAGTTCCACTGAAAGCAACCTCTGAGGCAGAGAGGCAGGATTACGAGGTACCTCCTTAAAGCCTTGAGAGGGTGGGAGTGTAGGCTCCAGAGATAGCCTTTGCTGGCAAGTTATGGGTGAGGGGCCATGGTTTTTCCTATGGTGATTGACTGAAGTACAGCAGTTATTTTCTAAAAGTCTTCTGTCCCTCTTCCTGGTTATTTGTCCACAGAGAGTAAGCTTCTGTTGGGAAGGGCATCTTATCACTTTTTTTGGTCTGTGCCTGTTCATATTTCCAGGCTGCTGACTTCTTCACCTCCAGCTCTGCAATATATCAGGTAAAAAAAAATACCCAGGAAGCGCAACATCATGTCATTCCACAGGTCCTGAGGTTTCTAGCTAGTTTGGCTTTTTTCCCCTCCACTTTCAGTATTTTATATATAATGTCAAGTGTTCTTAGTTGTACTAAGTAGGAGGAGTAAAGTATGCCTACTCCATCTTCCTAGAAAGAGAAGTCCAATCATTAACTTTTAAATGTCTTTGCAAATAATATAAACAGCAAATGCCCAGCAGAAAGTCTGGGACTTTGTATGCAAATGAATCATTATGATCCAAAAATACTCATCTCTGGAGAGGACTTCGAATTTCTTTCTCATTGCTTGCAGTGCTGTGGGTGCTGATGTTCTCTTCACGTAGGTGTTGCTTAATTTCCAGAAACTTAATACATGTTGGGTTATTCTGGGACCCTTGTATTAAATTTTCCAGGAAAGCCAAGGTGGACAAGTGTAAATTTGCTTAGCAGCAATCACTGAAAAGTGAATATAAATGCTGCTGCGAATGATGCGGTGGGGAGCTCAAATTATCAATGCTCCAGGAAGGGTAGGGTCTGAGTTTTGAACACAGAGATTTCATAGTTCACATCATTAAGCAGTGATGGATTTAAGTGACTGTTGCTGGACAAGACACATTAATAGATTTCCTGTAGGATTTTATAACGAACAGTTAATTTTAGCCTGTTCAAAGGAGAAAGGAGTTTTTGCTGGCTTACCAGTTCATTTTTCAGGGAATCACTATAGTGACAAAAACTGTTATAAAGTATACAGAGGAAAGGAATTAATAAGTGCCCACTGATGATGAAGTGTTGCCAGGTTTCCTGTGAAATATAGAAGTGGTGTGAAGACTAGGCCATCTACTGATGTCTCTTGTAATTAGAGCTTAATGTGCTTTTGAACCCAACTTTTCCATTTGTGTGTTGTTTATAACTAGGGGTAGAAATGGAAACTATTTATTTTTGGATCTAAACCCTAGACACATTTAGTTCAGAATTTATAAGAGAAAGACTAAGAAATTATTAAAGTAACTTTAGAAATCTAGATTACTTTAGAAGTCACTGATCCATCTGACATAATACTCTACTTCAAATTACAAACTGCTCTAAAGCAGTAGTTGATTTCCATCACCCCCTACACTATTATACTTTACCAGTCAAAAAATTACACTTGGCAAATAAATATCCTGAATGCCGTAGTCCAAGCTACTAGCTGAACTTATTTATGACATGGAATAGGGTTTTCTGGAACTACAGATTACTCTGGTTATACCTGGACCAATATCTTGCCCAGAGTAGGGGATTAACAAATGTTTATTGAGTGAGTTGGCTATGTACCCTGTCCCTAAACCAAAACGAAGGTTAGAATCTATTTTAATTTGGCCCTTGAAATTGGGTTGGCCTTCAGATGAGTAAATTTATTTATTTAATTTTAAGTTTTTATGTCTACTTTGACAATAAGAGCTGAAGTTTGGAAATGACCTTGAATTAGTATGGGACATTACAGCTTGGTCTTAGAAGAACATTATACTATTAATAAATGCTCAACATCACTAATCATTAGAGAAATGCAAATAAAAATCACTATGAGATACCACTTGGCCCCAGTCAGAATGGCTATCATCAATAAATCAACAAACCACAAGGGCTGGTGAGGATATGGAGAAAAGGGAACTCTCATACACTGTTGGTGGAATTGCAGATTGGTGCAGCCACTATGGAAAACAGTATGGAGGTACCTCAAGTAATTGAAAATAGAACTACTTTATGACCAAGCAATTGCACTCCTTGGTATCTATCCAAAGAAATCCAAAACATTAATTTGAAAAAATATATGCATCTCTATGTTTATTGCAGTGCTGTTCACAATAGCCAAGATATGGAAACAACTAAAATGCCCATCAATAGACAATTGGATAAAGAAACTGTGGTACATTTATACAATGGAGCATTACTCAGACATAAAGAAGAATGAAATCTCACCACTTGCAATGACATGGATGGACCTAGAGAATAAGTCAGACAGAGAAAGACAAATACCATACGATCTCACTTATATGTGGAATCTAAAGAACAGAATAAATGAACAAACAAAACAGAAATACTCTCAGACACATAGGGGAAAAGAAACCTGATGGTTGCTAGATGGGAGAGGGGTGGGGATGGGGGAGAAGGTAAAGGGATTAGAAAGTACAAATTAGTAGTCACAATACAGCCATGGGGATGTGAAATACAGTTTGGGGAATATAATCAATAATGTTGTAAAGATTTTGTAGGGCGCCAGATGGGTACTGGACTTATTAGAAAGAACACTTCATAGAATGTGTAGATACTTGACCACCATGCTATACAACTGAAGCTGAAGTTGAATAACATTGAATGTCAACAATAATTATATATATATATGTATATGTATGTGTGTGTGTATATATATACATATATATATATATATACGTATATAATTATTCCCCCTCCCCCATGGGGTGTGGAGTGTAGCATAGGAATATAGTCAATGGAATTGTAACAGCTATATTAGATGTCAGAAGGGTAGTAGATTGGGAGGTTATCACTTTGTGAGTGGTGTAAATGTCCAATTATTACATTGTTTTTTATACCTGAAACTAAAATACTACTACTACTAATAATAATAATAACAAAAGAAATCACAATGGAATAGAGATGAGGGGGAAAAAAACTGAAGAATAGTTCTAGATTAAAGAAGATTAAGAAATCATGGGTGGGGATAAGGGGGAAGGCGAGGTGATTAGAAAACAGTTGGTAACCATAAGATGGCCACAGGGTTTTGAAAATTAATTTGGGGAACATAATCAATAATGTTGCAGAGATTTTGTAGGGTATCCGATGGACACGTGTCCCATTTGGGAGACCACCTCAGGGATGATGTAGATGCCTGATCACTGCACTGTACACCTGAAGCTGAACAATAATGAATGTCAACTATAATTTTATATATATGTATATATATATGTATATATATACTTACAAGAAGTGGAGTACAGCATTAGGAATAGAGACAGTGGAAATGTAATGGCTCTGTGGGATGTCAGAGGGATAGTGGATGGGGGGAGGAGGTCCACACAGTGTGAGGGATATAGATGATAAACGTCTAAGTATTACTTTGTCTTGTGTACCTGAAACTAATGAAAAAAATAGAATTAAAAAAAAGAAATCATCACAACTATATGCAGTGTGTAATCCTGGATTAAAAATGATTTTTTTCCTTTTCAAATTTTTGCTCTAAAGAAAATTAGTGGGATGAATGGTGAAATTTGGATAGGTCTACATAGGTTAGGTAAAAGTATTGTGTCAGTGTTAATTTGTTCATCTTGATAATTGTGCTGTGGTTAAAGTCCTTGATTTTAGGAAATATACACTTAAGTTTCAAGGCTAAAGGGGCATCATGGCTGCAGTATATTCTCACACATTTCAGATGTAAAAATATATGTAAAAAGCAGTTGTGCAAGGTATCTGAAGTTCCAAGAAAATGTACTTACCACTTTTTTTATCCCTCAAATTAATTTGTTATATTAATAAAAAAATTAATGTAAAAAATAATTCAGTATATTTATAATTAGAGTTCCTCTCTCAACTTCTAGCTGTCTGTCATCATTATGGTGGCACAATAAGGCATGCTTTAAGTAATATTTTGGTATCTTCTTCTATAACAGTGCTTTATTGTTTAGGTTACATTATGTTAATGGAGATAAATGGCCCCTTTTCTATGTCAATTAGAATTGGATTCAGTTTCATACAAGAGGGTCACCCAACCTCAATGAATTTACCACACAGAGCTTTGTGTTTGTGAACAGTGTCACAAGGCTACTTCCAGCTATAAAAGAGTCCTGGACAGTGAGTGTTTTTAAATGGGTATGATTCTGCCCCTTATAAAATTGGGACTATGTTGATAAAAAAGAAAAGAGAATGATATTCTGTTGATAACCTGCATTTTATGCCAAACTACTGAAGTGTATATTTATATTCATTCATTCACACTGGGCTGGAAAGTCTCCTAGTATTAATTTCTTACTGCTTATTAGCATGAAGACGCAATGACACACTTAAGTTTTTTTGTTTTATTTATTTTTTCTATGCAGGGATAGTGTGGGATATCTGTGAAGTTACTTTTCTGTTCAAATGAGTTAACCAAGGTGGAAACATTTGTTTAAACAGTTATATCAACCTCAGACTGAAAAAAAGGTCATCGTATATATAACCTTAGAGAAACAGGAAATACTAAATGAAATAATGCATCACTGCTCACAGCAGATAAGAAATGAACCTATCTAGGAGAAGACAGGAAACATCAGTAACCATGTTCTACTATTATATAGCCATTCAAGTTTGGCTACAGAATTCTAGGCTAGAGTGATCATGAATTTGTCCCCCCTTACACCCCTTATTGTGGAAACATTAGAAAATAAGCTATCCCAAATTATTTACCAGAACATTCTCAAGGGCTAATGTTTCTACTCACAAAAGCAATTTTTTAAGCCCTTAATGTTTTCTTGTTTTTCTATATTCTCACCCCATTCTCACTCCTTCCATTTAGCTTATTTTGCTTCTTTCCATTGTTTCTGATCTCATTTGGACCATCCTACTGTGTAAACATTTAAACCCAAAGGAACAAGATATAGAGAATGTAGTTTCATACCCCATCTCAGATATCTCTGTAAAAGTTTATTTGGTACAATTCACCTCCAATCCCATGTTCTTCCATAATGAAAACAAATTGCTGTGTTCACCAACTATTTCTCCTCCATTTGCAACTACTGTATCTTCTGTATGAAATGAGATGGCTTAAGAGATCTACCACAGTTAAAACCATTAACAATTAATGAACTAAAGACATTTGTTGAGGCTGGCTATTTTAGAAATATACATAATCTCCTTTTTATAAGTCACGTGAAGACAAGGTTGTACTTTCATAGATTTTAGATTTGTATATTAGATGGGAATCTAGCATTTTAAATTGCTATGATGGACAATAATAATTACTAATATTTATTGAACTCTTAAATCTGCCAGTTTAAAGCTTCATATGTGATTATCAGTTAGGTTTTGTTTGCCAGTTAACAAAGTACTTTAAACCTTATTGGCTTAAATCAAGGACCATTTATTATTGCTCAAGAATCTGTGGGTGAATGCTCTGTGGGTGAATTATTGCTCAGGAATCAGCTTGGCTGAGCTTGGGTTGGCTTCCTCATGTATCTGAGGCCAAGTGGTGGGTTGACCTCAGGCTAGCTGGTCCAAGAGGGCTTCAGATATCTAGTAGTTGGCTAATGGCTGTGGTTGTATGGTAACAGGGACATTTGTCTCTCATCATCTAGCAGGCTAGCCTTAGTGTGTTCACATGGCAGCAACAGGGTTTCTAGAGTGAAGGTGAGAGTGTGTGACCTCTTGAATTCCAACTCAGAACTAGCATGATGCTACTTCCACTACCTTCTATTAGCCAAAGTCACAGTGCCAGCACAAATTCAAGTAATAGACTCCACCTCTTAATGGGAGGATCTGTAAAACCACATTTCAAAAGGGGAGATCTAGAGAAGGATGGAGAATTGTGGCCATTTTTACAATTTACCTTATTTGTGTTAACTCTTAATCCAACAATCCTGTGAGGCAACACTACTCTTTTTCCCATTTTATACATGAAGAAACTGAGGCTTAGAGGGGATAAGTACCTTTGTTCCAAATCATACTGTTCAAAAACGGAAAAACTAGAAGTCAAACTCAGCATTCTTGTTCTAGAACCTGTTCTCTTAGCTATTTCCTCACAATTTAAAACTAGATATCAAGATCAATTCAGGTTGGTTTGACCATCACAAAGAGAAATTCTGGGTAGCAATAGATAAATCTAGCAAGTGTCAACATCTAATCACTTAAAAGGGTTTTGAGGAAAGAAGGTGAACTGTTCATGTCTCATTTAAATAGCTACAAATTACCTAGGCTCATGACTGTGCCATTTCCCTTCACACCTTTTTCAGAAGTAGCAACAAACATTTATGAACATGGCTGTGTTCTGAGATGCAAAATACCTGTTTAACCTCCCAAGGGTCTTGGATGTCTGTCTCTGTGGTTTTACCCAACAAATATACTCCCAGATTGTTCTACACATTGGTGGTCTGATCACAGTGAAGCCTGTGGATATAGATGGGATTCAAGAAGTTAATTTTCAGTTGCAGACAGGCAAAGACCCTGAGAATGGAGAAAAGCCTCTGAGGAAAAGGTGATGTGAGAGGATGGTTATGTCATTGGAGGCGACTCATTTGCTATCAGATATACCCAGTTATGGTTTGTAAAGCTCTTGGGCTTTGCTTTGCAAAAATCACCTTGCTTTGCAAAAATCACCAACTCCAGGGTTTTGATACTTAGAGAAATATGAGGACACAAAATCTGCTAGTAGATTAAAAAAAAAACAGATAAAAAGATGGATCTATTTTTAGGATGACTACAAAGCCAATATAATTGAGCTAGTAATATGTAGCAGAGTGGAAGGAAGTGCACAGAATCCCAACTCTGCGTTGTTCCTGAAGAGTTATAGAAAAGGTCCCTAAACTCCTCCTCTTTGCCTCCAGGCTTGGTACCCCAGAATGAGGATTGACTTATGATATTTGGAAGTAGGTGAAGAGAGAATGATGAGTTATCAGCAGGCTTGGAGAACATTATTTGTGCTCTGCTGGTGAAGAAGTTTGAGAGACAAGAAGAGCAGCAATCATGCAAAAGAGCTTCAAACTTGTGATGTCCTGTCTGGGCTGAGCTGTGTAATCCCGCACATCTTTGAAAGAATAGATACTTCTTAGAATAATATCGCAATCATTTTTCCAGGACAATTACTAGTGGAGAGCCAAAATCCTTCAGTGTGAGTCTCTGTGACACGGTGAGATTGAGAACATCCTGGTCAATGACCACAAGTTGCTGATGGGCAATCATGCAAACACTTTCTATACTCAGCAGATGGAAAAACCTGAAGATTTCAAATGCATCTCCTGGAAAGTATAGTTGAAATGCTAATGGGCCAATTCAACAACACTGAGAAGAATGCAGACAGTGCCTACAAATATAAAGTGACCATATGAGATGACTATAAAACTACCCTTAGAAGTGGACAGAGAAGCCTCTGTGCTCCGCAGTCTCACCAAAGTTGTGTTATCTACTCTCATCCTGAAATAGCTTTTGAGTGAGTGATTCTTTCATACTTCTTTTGGCTCAAATGAAAACCTCTTTCCAGTTATGTGCCTTGTAAAACAAACACCCTGAGAATTGTACCAGGGAAGCAAATGATCCAGAAAGGGAACAGTTGACCGATGGTTGAATTTAAGGACAAGACCCATTCACAAAACACGAAGAAATGAAAGTAGACTCTGCCAAGTCAGATTCTCAGATATTAGGTCAGGATCATGGAGAAAGAAGGTTTTGGTATGTTAAGCATGAGCAGACCATGGGAATGAAATAATTTCAGAATGGCAGGGGACACTCTGCTCTGCACACTTTCCTATCCAAAAGGCTCAGAACTGCCTAATTATCATAGTGCCTTTTCCTCTTTCTTCCCAAGCAGTATCTATAAGAGCAAGCCATTCTCTAATTTACTAGAATCTAAGTAATTATCCCTGTATACTTGTAATTCTTTGAAATATTGGGATCAGAAGGGTTAGTATTATTCTATTTTCATCTTGTAACTCTCCTTTTTTCAGTGTTCAAACACTCTCACTTAGAGAAGTAATAGAAATAGACGAGATGCCAGATGACCAGGCCAGCCCCTCCTACTCTCCACACAGAGCTCCCATTGACTAAAATGGTATTATAAATCAGGGCCAGTGTAAACAGAACAGAGACAGCAGTACTATGCAACCCTAAGCTTTGGCTGAACTTCCAAAATAAAGCTACAAGATGAAAACAAAGGTTTTCCAAGTAAAAGGAACTTATTTACCATAAATTTCATTGTAGAATCATGTAACAAAGCGTCTCACTGTTAAATGGGTGGAGTGCCGTGTATGTGAACCCCAAAGGCTGTTCTCTGGAGGTGTTAGAAAGAAAAGCTCTGTAGCAACATGAGTTTGGGAAATGTTGAGTTAAACAGGTTAAATAACTTCTTTTACTGAATGATTTCTCAGAATATTCTTACTCTAATGTGCATCGTGAGTCTCCAGGAGGGGTATATAATATGTAGATCTTCTCAAATTCATGTAGTCAGAGGACTCCTGTTTCTTCCTTTCCCACAGGAGGTGGCTCAGTGTAATGGATAAGTATGTGGGCACTGGGGTCAGCTTGTCTGCTTAAGTCCAGACCTATAAGCTATGTGGCATTAGAAAAGTTATTCAATCTCTCTCAGCCCCAGTTTTCTCGTCTATAAGAGGAGTACAGTAATAGCACCTACCTAATAAATATAAGGTTGTGGGAAATAAATTAGACAGCTCATGTAAAGTATTACATTTATTCCACAGCCTCAATGATAGTTAAAATTTAACAATCTATCAATATAAAGTATCCTGCAGAATGAGTATTGCATAGTGTACACTTTTCATAATAGCAGTGTAGTGGACATTGGGGCTGCTGCTTACCATTGCTCACATCCCCCTGGCTAAAATGATTGGTTTAGTTGGTCTAATGAGAAGGATGCTCAAAAATATACCTTGATGGTTGGGGAGAAGATCTCCCTTTAACTCTGAGTGATTGGTGTGTGGGTGTGGGACATGAACTACTGTGGGCATTTTATTATAATGAGGTGAGTGAGCTGGGGGAGGAAGCACACACACAGAGGACAGAAAGACACAGGTGGTGTCTTCATCAGATCTCATTAGAACTGACCTTCCCCTGGACTTTCCAGTCAGGAGAACCTACCAATTCCTTGCAGCTTAAGTAAGTCTGAGTAAGGTTTTCTATTGCTGACTGTCTAAGCCTCACAGCTGACAGAGTTAGGAGTAGCTTAAGAGGCAGCACGGTGCACTGGAAACAGCTCTGGAGTGCAAATAAAACCTGGCTTTCTGGCAATGGGCTGCATGATCTCCATCTCTCACTTGGCTACTCTGACCTTAGTTTCCTCAAGGATAAAAGGGAGAAAGCAAGTTTTACCAGAACTTCACAGTTAAAGCGAGGTATAACGTAGAGAAGTTGTATGAAAAAAACTTTGAAGACAAGTGTTCTATAAACACAGTGCAGAAATATTCATAGCAATAGTGAAAACTTGACCACTTCTTGATTTAAGGTTGTTACACTGTGGTGGTACCAGATTTTTGGCTAATGCTAAAATAAGAACATAAAAGCCAGCTGTCAAAATATTATAATTGGTTTCTGACTAACCTTAAGGCTTTAAATTCTGTCATGCTATAAGTTTAAGGGTTTATCTGTGGATTTCTGCCATTCAATAATACTCTATTCCATTTAAAATTCCATGGTCTAAATATTTCAAAAGAGACACTGGAAAGTAATCATGTATGAACAAGGATCCTCACTGTGGTAATTTGCCCCCCCTTTTCTTCTGCCTACCCCCCCTCACTCCAGTTCAAGCCATTGTTTCTCAGTCTAGTTGTGCAGGACACAGCTCCCTGGCCCATGCTGGTATTATGAGCCTGCACTCCCACCCGGCTGAGGCAGTCGGTCGCCGGTTGGCCGCTCACAGCAGCTCACGGCAACGCACGGCAGCGCACGGCAGCACACAGCAGCTCATGCTGGCTGCCAGCCACTCACGCTGGCTGCTAGCCACCGGCTGCTCATGGCAGCACACAGCAGCCCACGGCAGCACACAGCAGCCCACGGCAGCTCATGCCAACCTCCAGCTGCTCACCACAGCCCAGCTCCAGGGAGAGCTGTTGTTCACAATCTTAGCTGTAGAGGGTGTAGCTCACTGACCCATGTGGGAATCGAACCAGCAATGTCGGCATTAGGAGCACCGCGCTCCAACCACCTGAGCCACCAGGATGGTCCACTTGTGGTAATTTTATTTTATTTTTTAAAATGTCCAAACTTTGTAAAATATTAGTCCTCATTTATAATTCTACCAAATGGACCAAGTATTATTTGATAAAAGGTAGTGAAGTTTTTACTTCTAGTTTTAGAGAGAAATAAATAATTTTAACTAATAGCATGGTAGAAAGTTAAAACAAGGAATCATCTACAAAAATCAAGAAGTAAGGAATTATGCAAAAATTTTAATAAACTTCAAACTTTAAATTATGAACAATGATATTATCTGGTCTTTATTGGGGAAGACAGTTCTCCATGTGTTTTTTTCACTTCTACAAGTCTTGCTGGGTATTATTCTAACAATGCAAGACCCTGACTGCCCTTTAATTGGGTCATTTCTCAGGTTGTGTTTGTAGTGAGTAACCTTGAGTAAGATTTCCTCCAAGACAAAAAGTAAGCTTGCTTACTACTTATTGTAACATAAGTGGACCCCCCAAGCTCAGTGTTCCTTGATATGACACAACCCCATTACATGTAAAACATACAGTGGGGCCCCTTCATGTCAGCTTGTGGGACTTGGGGACATGAGTAATTGACATTCACATGCTGACACTCATGGTGCTTTCTGTGCCCTGAATAATAAAGTTTTAAGTCTCTGACCTAGGCATCTCATATCTTCTGCTGGCATCCATGAAACAGAAACTGGCTAATTTATTAGCTGATAAGGAGGGTAAAAGCAGATCCCAGACTCTTCACAGGTCTTGACACTTTTGGAGATATTGTGTTTGGTGGATTTTCAGGAAAATTCCTTCTTAAGGATTTATTCCAATGAGATGTACTCATACTATATTCTTTGTGAGCTCCTGGCATCTTAATCAACCAGCAGAGGGCGCCCACGCTAATTAATTAATTTAGGCTTCCTTTCTACGTGGTACACATGCTAAAGCATCTCACAGATAAAATCCACTTACAATTATCCTGCTGCTGACAATACTTAGGAAAAATAGTTGCACATGAAGCAGTAGCATCATTTACTTGGGCTTTAGGGCATAAAAGGTAAAAATATTACATTTCCCAAGGGGACCACTCAGGAAGGAGAAAGTTAGGCAATATGAATTATCAAGCCAGAATCAGTGGAAAATAGTATTTTCGCAATAAAGGATTGTCATGCGGGGCAGCCTGAGGGGTCTCAGCTCCCGCTCCCCACATAGAACGGAGGATTTGGCTAGGCCAAAAAGGAACACCCACAGAGCCATAGGTAGGGGAGTGATAAGACTATAGTCTCATTGGAGGTTGGATTCACATGACGTGTGACCTGCTGTCTGCTTTTTTCCTGCCAACCAACTGACTCCCGTCCTCAGCAGCCGTGGCAATTATATCAGTGGCAAATTGGATAACTGGCTACAGCTGATAGCCACAGCTGACGGCCATCTACTACCCGAGCCAGCACAACTCCACGTGAGGCTGAGAGCCTGGAAACTGCTCTCTGGGGCTTTGTCCTCATAAGGATTATTTTAAAATTGATAGCACTGCATTTTGAGAGGAAAAGTCCTGAATAAAATATTTACCTTTGGAATCACAGAACTTTTTCTTTTCATTGCATGATGTATGTTATAAAAAAATAAGGAAAGGGCGATTCCCCATCAAAATGGCAGTGTGAGGTGAGCCTCTGTATATCTCCCCTGGGATTTAGAACAAATGGAACAACTATAACTCCACAAAGGACTCCCTGCACAGCAGACAGGCAAGATGAAGAGGCCCACTACTGAATTCACCTAAAGGTGGGCGAATCACGCAAGCGGGAGAGGAGGGAAGGGAAAAGTGCAGAGATGGAGACCTGCGGGCGGAGGACACAGACCTAGTTCGATGCTCCGAGCTAGCTTCATCTGGAACTACTGCAGCTGTGGGAGAGGGAAGAATTCGGGCTCCGTTTATGGCCCACAGGGCTGAGGGGACAGCATATAACATGGCTGAACCCAGCGCTCACGGCAGAGACCTCGGAGAAAATACTGAGGGAAGAAGGCTGAAAACGGTGGTTTAAGCCCTCACTGCAGCAGAGAACGGAAGCCTTAGGCACTGAGACTAGCCGCCCATCCCTACTCTCCCAGAATTCGCCCCGCCCCCACCTGCCCGGTGCTAGAAGTGGAACAGTAGCAGTGTCAGATCAAAAGAACAGAATATTTGCTGTTCTGAGAACTGTGGACTGCAGACACAGATTCACAGCACAACTAGTTCCGGCAAAGGGGAGGGAGCTGTGAAAGCAGGTGCGGTAGTAGTGGTGGTCACCAGAATTTCTCTGGGCCACCTCTCACAACCCACTCGCCCCTCTCCCGACCTATCTGGGCAGATCCTTGCCGGAGTAAACAGAACTGATGAAATACACGGACTCTGAATCTGGTGCAGGAAAAGCATTGGAACTTCAAAAGCTCTCCGCATACCCACATGGACACTGCGCCCTGTGAACCAGGCGAACTATTAACAGAGGAGAACGCCGTCTCCCAGGGAATCTCCCCATAGTGTGAGAAGCTGGAACAGTGCAGAGAAAACATACCACTACGTGTGAGAAAGAAAAATAGGCTGCAGTTGGAGAGAAAATAAAATTCTACCAACAAGTACTGGAAAACAAAAGAAAAGCCTCTTCCTATCAATATGTTGCAGAACCCATTCCTGTAGATGTCTAGGAAGAGAAATAATAATATCAGTAATTGCTATGAATAACGAAGGCAACAAGACAGCTCAGAAAGAAAGTGAAAAGTCTCCAGAAAACGAACATAAAGATATGGAAATATGTGACTTAAATGACAGAGAAATCAAGATTGCAGTTATGAAAAAACTCAACAAGATGCAAGAAAACAGAGAAACGCAACTTAATGAACTCAGAAACAAAATCAAAGAACAACATGAGAATTTTACGAAATAGATTGAAAATTTAAAAAAGAACAAAATACATATGTGCAGTTCACTTACCTTTCCTCAAAAGAAAAAAAGGTTAAATGTTACATTTTTTTCTTTTAGGAAATATCATTTGGGGCAATCATCAACCCCATTTTTTGGTCTTTATTCCTGTGGAAGCTGTAGGTGTTTTCTTCTTGGATGCTCATTAAGACATTTTAAAACACATAAAAGTAATTTGTGTGAATTTCTCAAATAAAGCAATATTTCTACCCCTTTGGAAAAAAAAAAGAAAAAAGAACCAAATAGAATTTCTGGAGATTAAGAACTCAATAGAAGAAATTAAGAATGAAATAGCCAGCTTAGGTACTAGAGTTGACTAGATGGAGGAAAGAATTAGTGACATTAAAGATAGAAACCTGGAAATGACACGGATGGAAGAAGAAAGAGACTTGAGACTTCAAAGAAATGAAAGAACTCTATAAGAACTTTCTGACTCCATCAGAAAGAGCAATATAAGAATAATGGGCATATCAGAAGGAGAAAAAAGAGAGAAGGGAACAGAGAATATTTTGAAACAAATTGTCGATGAGAACTCCCCAAAGTTGTAGACAGAACTGGATCCTCGAATCCAAGAAGCAAATAGAACACCTAATAACCTCAATCCCAACAGGCCTTCTCCAAGGCACATAGCATTGAGGCTGTCTAAAATCAATGACAGATAAACAATCCTTAAGGCAGCCAGGGAAAAGAAGATGGTAACCTATGAAGGAAAGCCTATTAGATTATCATCAGATTTTTCAGCAGAAACTCTACAAGCTAGGAGGGAGTGGAACCAAATATTCAGACTATTGAAAGAGAGAAGTTATGAGCCAAGAATAATATATCCAACAAAGATATCCTTTAGATATGAAGGAGGAATAAAGACCTTTCCCTACATACAGAAGCTGAGGGAATTTTCTAATACATGACCTGCACTACAAGAAATACTAAAAGAGGCCATGTGACCACCATCAACAGGAACAATTTATGGCAACCAAAGCATAAAAAGGGGGAGAGTAAAGCCTGAATCGGAATATGGGAATGGAGAGAGTAAATGTGCTGAAGAAAATAGAATACTCTAAATATCAAACTTTCTTTTACATAAACTTAAGGGTAAACACCCCCCAAAAAATCCAGAACTGAAATATATACTGTAATAAAAGAAGAAAGAGGGGGAAACATCATAGAATACCACCACACAGAAACAATAGACAACAACAAAAAGGCAAAGAAACAATGGAGACACAACCTTACCAGAAAACTAAAGATAGAATGACAGGAAATCCTCACATATCAATAATCACTCCAAATGTAAATGGACTGAGCTCATCAATAAAAGGGCACAGAGTAGCAGATTGGATCAAAAAACTAAACGCAACCATATGCTGTCCCCAAGAGACACATCACAGCTACAAGGACAATCTTAGACTCAAAGTGAAAGGGTAGAAATTGAAACTGCAAGCAAATGGTATCCAGAGAAAAGCAGGTGTACCCTTACTGATATCAGATGAAACAGACTTCAGGGTGAAAAATATAAAAAGAGACAAAGATGGACATTTCATAATGGTAAAGGGGACTATACAACAAGAAGACATAATGGTCATCAATATTTATGCCCCCAATCGGGGAGCACCAAAATATACCAAGCAACTACTAACAGAACGAAAGGGAGAAAATGACCAAAACCCAATTATATACTAGGGGACTTAAATACATCATTGACAACTTTGGATAGATCATCCAAACAGAAAATAAATAATGAAATAGATGCCCTAAATGACACATTAGATGAAATGGACATCATTGACATATATAGAGCACTTCATCCTAAAACATCAGACTATACATTCTTTTCTAGTGTACATGAAACAATCTCAAGAATAGACCATATATAGGGACATAAAATCAGCCTAAGCATATTTAAGAAGAATGAAATCATACCAAGCATATTCTCTGATCACAAGGCTTTGAAATTGGATATCAACTACCAAAAGAAAGCAGGAAAAAACACAAATACATGGAGATACAACATACTTTTAAAGAATGATTGGGTCAAACAAAAAATTAGAAGAGAGATCAAAAGATACATAGAAACAAATGACAATAAAAACACATCCTACCAAAATTTTTGGGATGCAGTGAAAGCAGTTTTCAGAGGGAGATTTATATCATTCCAGGCCAATCACAAGAAACAAGAAAAATCTGAAATAAATAACCTCACGTTACACCTTAAAGAACTAGAAAAAGAACAAATGAAACGCAAGGTCAGCAGAAGAAAGGAAATAACAAAAATCAGAGCAGAACTAAATGAAATAGAGAACAAAAAGACAATAGAAAAAATTAATGTGACAAAGAACTGGTTCTTAGAAAAGAGTAACAAAATTGACAAACCCTTGTCTAGACTCACTAAGATAAAATGAGAGAAGACACTAATTAACAAAATCAGAAATGAAAAATGGGAAGTTATCACGGACACCACAGAAATACAAAGGATTATCCAAGAATACTATGAAGGCCTATATGCCACCAAATTCAATAACCTAGAAGAAATGGACAAGTTCTTAGAAACACATAACCTTCCTAGGCTGAACCATGAACAACTGGAAAATATAAACAGACCGATTAGCAGGAACGAAATTGAATCATTCATCCAAAACCTTCCCAACAGCAAAAGTCTGGGACCAGATGGCTTCCCTAGTGAATTCTAGCAAACCTTCAAAGAGGATCTAATACCAATCTTGCTCAAACTCCTCCAAAAAATTGTGGAAGAGACAGTACTCCCCAACGCAATTTTTGTGGCCAACATTACCTGATACCAAAACCTGGTAAGAACAACACACACACACAAAAGAAAACTACAGACCAATATCTCTATGAATACAGATGCAAAAATCCTAAACAAAATTTTAGCAAATCGAATACAGAATGCATTAAAAAGATTATTCATCACGAGCAAGTAGGGTTCATCCCCAGCGCACAATGATGTTTCAACATCCGTAAATCCATCAATGTGATACGTCACATAAACAAAATAAAGGACAAAAATCTTATGATTATATCAATTGATGCAGAAAAACCTTTTGACAAGATGCAACCTCCATTTATGATTAAAACACTTAATAAAATAGGTATAGAAGGAAAAGACCTTAACATAATAAAGGCCATATATGACAAGCCCTCAGCTTATCTCATAATTGATGGTGACAAACTGAAGCCATTTGCTGTACATTCAGGAATACCGCAGGGGTGTCCCTTTATCACCTCTTCTTTTCAACATAGTGTTGGAAGTCCTTGCCAGAGCAATCGGGCAAGAGAAAGAAATAAAAGGCACCCAAATTGGGAATGAAGAAGTTAAATTGTCACTCTTTGCAGATGACATGATGCTGTATATAGAAAACCCTAAAGACTCCACCAAAAAGCTATTAGAAACAATCAATGAATACAGTAAAGTTGCTGGCTACAAAATCAACGTACAAAACTCCGTTGCATTCCTATATACTAACGATGAAATCTCAGAAAAAGAAATAGAAAAAGCAATTCTATTTGCAATTGCAGCAAAAAGAATAAAACACTTAGGAATAAACTTAACCAAAGATGTGAAAGACCTATATGCTGAAAACTATAAGACATTTTTAAAAGAAATTGAAGAAGATACAAAGAAATGGAAACACATTCCATGGTCATGGATTGGAAGAATCAACATAGTTCAAATGTCTATATTACCCAAAGCAATATGCAGATTTAATGCAATCCCCATCAAAATCCCAATGGCATTTTTTTAAAGAAGTAGAACAAAAAGATCATTAGATTTGTTTGGAACCACAAAAGACCCTGAATAGCCAAAGCAATCTTAAGAAAAAAGAACAATACTGGAGGTATCACACTCCCTGACTTTAGCTTGTACTACAGGGCTACAGTAGTCGAACCAGCATGGTATTGGTAGAAAAACAGACACATAGACCAATGGAATAGAATTGAGAACCAAGAAATAAAACCACATAAATATGGACAGATAATTTTTGACAAAGAAGCCAAAGACATAGAATGGAGAAAAGACCACCTCTTCTATAAATGGTGCTGGGAGAATTGGATAACCACGTGCAGAAGAACGAAACTGGACTGCTATCTGTCACCATGTACCAAAATTAATTCAAAATGGATCAAAGACTTAAGCATCAGACCTGACACAATAAACTGCATTAAAGAAAACATAGGTACTAAACTTATGGACCTTGGGTTCAAAGAGCATTTTATGAATTTAACTCCAAAGGCAATGGAAGTAAAAGCTAAAATAAATGAATGGGACTATATGAAACTTAAAAGCTTCTGCACAGCAAAAGAAACCATCGACAAAATAAAGAGGCAACCAACTGAATGGGAGAAGGTTTTTACAAACAGTGCCTCTGTAAAAGGGCTAACATTCAAAATATACAAGGAACTCATGAAGCTCAACAACAAAAAATAAACAACCCAGTTGAAAAATGGGCTGAAGAGACATTTCTCCAACGAGGACATACAAATGGCAAATAGACATATCAAAAAATGCTCATCATCACTAATCATCAGAGAAATGCAAATAAAAACCAAAATGAGATATAACCTCACCCCAGTCAGAATGGGTACCATTAACATGAGAAATAGTATCAAGTGTTGGAGAGGCTGTGGAGAAAAAGGAACCCTCATACACTGTTGGTGGGAATGCAGACTGGTTTAGCCACTATGGAAGGCAGTGTGGAGGTTCCTCAAAAAATTACGAATAGAATTACCATATTACCCAGCAATCCCTCTCTTGGTATCTACCCAAAAAATCTGAAAACATTTATCCATAAAGACACGTGTGCTCCAATGTTCACTGCAGCTTTGTTTACGGTGATTTCATATGATTTCACTGATATTTGGCATATAAACCAAAAACAACAAAAGAACAAGACAAACAAATGAGAAAGAAAAACTCATAGACACAGACAATAGTTTAGTGGTTACCAGAGGGTAAGGGGGGAGAGGGATAGGAGATGAGTGTAAGGGGGATCAAATGTATGGTGATGGAAAGAGAACTGACTCTGGTTGTGAACACACAATGGGATTTATAGATGATGTAATACAAAATTGTACACCTGAAATCTATGTAATTTTACTAACATATGTCACCTTAATAAAGTTTAAAAAGAAAAATAAGAAATAAGTTCCTTTTTTTTAGCATCATAGAAATTGTGGCATTGATAAACCTCTTGAAACCTCTCCTAGAATTTACAACTAATTGAACAGCTATAATTCCACAGAGGACTCCCTGCACAGCAGAAAGGCAAGACAAAGAGATGCGCAATTGAAATCATCTAAAGGTGAACAAATTGGGTGAGTAAGGGAGGAGGGAAACGTGGAGATGTGGGCCACGTGTGGGTTGCACAATGCAGACCAGAGCTTGGAGCGTCCTGCATTCTGGAGCTACAGCAGTCACAGAAGAGGGAAGAATTCAGACAGCTAGTGCTCCTCTATTGACAACAGTCCTGCCTGAGGGCTCAGCATATAACACAGCTGAATGCAACGCTCATGGCAGAGATCTCAGAGCAAAGGCTGAGGGAAGAATGATGAGAACGATGTTTTAAGCCATTACTGCCAAGCAAAGAACAGAAGACGGAAGCATGGAGCCTAGCCAACCCTTTCCCCTCTCAGAGCTCACCCCACCCTCACCTTACCAGTGCTAGAAGCAGAACAGTAGCAGTGTCAGATCAAAAGAGCAGAATATTTGTAGTTCTGATAACTGAGGCCCCAAAGCCACAAACTCAAAGCCCAACTAGTTCTGGTGAAGGGGATGGAGATTTGGGTGCAGGATTGGTTATGCTGGTGGTTGCCACCGCTATTCAGAGCCACCTCTCACAACTCACCCTGCCCTTGCCCCCACCTATCTGGGCAGATCCCTGAAGGGGTAAACAGAGTCGCTGAAACACACAGGGTCTAAAACTGCTGCAGGAAGAGCTTCAGAACTTCAGAAGCTCTCTACATTCCCCACACAGAGGCGGTGCCCTGAGACCCAGGTGCCTGCTCACAGAGGAGAAGCCCACCTTACAGGGAACACCTTCATTGTGTGAGAAGCCAGAACAGTGTAGAGAAAATATAACAATAACACTACAGCATGAGAGAGACTAAAAGACTGTAGCGGGTGAGAAAATAAAACATTACACCAACACCTACTGGAAAGCAAAAGAAAACTTCTTCCTACCAACCTGTTGCAGATTCCACTACTGTAGATGCCTAGGAAGATAAATAATAATTCATTAATTGTCACGAATAACCAAGATACAAGGTAGCTCAGAAAGAAAATGAAAAGGCTTCAGAAAATGAACTTAAAGACATGGGAATATGTGACTTAAATGACAGAGAATTCAAGATTGCAGTTCTGAAAAAACACTCAACGAGATGCAAGAAAACACAGACAGGCAGTTTAAGAACTCAGAAACACAATCAAAGAACAAAAAATTGAACATTTTATGAAAGAGATTGAAATTTTACAAAAGAACCAAATAGAATTTCTGGAGATTATGAACTCAATAAAAGAAATGAAGAATAAAATAGCCAGCTTAGGTATGGAGGAAAGAATCAGTGATATCGAAGAAAGAAATATGGAAATGACACAGATGGAAGAAGAGAGAGACTGGAGAGTGAAAAGAAATGAAAGAACTCTACAAGAACTTTCTGACTCCATCAGTAAGAGCAATATAAGAATAATGGGTATACCAGAATGGGAAAAAAGGGAGAAGGGAACAGAGAGTATATTCAAACAAATAGTTGGTGAGAACTTTCCAAACTTGTGGAAAGAACTCGATCCTTGAATTCAATAAGCAAATAAAACACCTAATTGCCTCAATACCAATAGGCCTTCTCCAAGGCACATTGTATTGAAGCTGTCAAAAATTAACGACAGAGAAAGAATCCTCAAGGCAGCCAGGGAAAAGTAGATGGTAACATACAAAGGAAAGCCCATTAGATTATCATCAGATTGTTCAGCAGAAACTTTACAAGCAAGGAAGGAGTGGAATCAAATATTCAAACTATTGAAAGAGAGAAATTGTGAGTCAAGAATAATATATTCAGTGAAGATATTCTTTAGATATGAAAGAGAAACAAAGACATTTCTAGACATACAGAAGCTGAAGGAATTTTCTTTTCTTTTTTTTTTAAATTAAAGTTTATTGGGGTGACTATTGTTAGTAAAGTTACATAGATTTCAGGTGTACGATTCTGTATTACATCATCTATAAATCCCATTTTGTGTTCACCAACCAGAGTCAGTTCTCCTTCCATCACCATATATTTGTTCTCCTTTACCCTCATCTACTACCTCTCTACCCCCTTACCCTCTGGTAACCACTAAACTATTGTCTGTGTCTATGAGTTTTTGTTTCTCATTTGTTTGTCTTGTTCTTTTGTTGTTTTTGGTTTATGTACCACCTATCAGTGAAATCATATGGTTCTCTGCTTTTTATGTCTGACTTATTTCGCTTAGCATTATATTCTCAAGATCCATCTATGTTGTCACAAACGGTCCTATTTCATCTTTTCTTACCATTGAATACTATTCCATGGTGTATATATACCACAACTTCTTTATCCATTCATCTATCGATGGACATTTTGGTTGTTTCCATGTCTTGGCCACTATAAATAAAGCTGCAATGAACATTGGAGCACATGTGTCTCTATGTATAAATGTTGAGGGAATATTCTAACACATAACCTGCACTACCAGAAATACTGAGAGGCTATTCGACTTGACAAAAAAACAAAAGTATATAAGCGATGAGCAGTACTATGAACAGACAGACAGAGCAGGAAATGGCTATTCCTACTCCAAATAGGACACCATACACTTAAAGAAAAAATACAAGGTAAAGAAGATTTAAAAAAAAGTCCTTAAAAAAAAGAGGGAAAAGATAACTTGCTACTGCAGTGCAGAAATCAAATCACAGCATAAATAGGGATAATTTGTAACAACGAAAACATAAAAGGGCAGAGAGTAAATGTCTGATATGGCAAAAGAGAAGGTAGAACGGATGTATGCTGAAAAAAATGCAATACTCTAAATATGATACTTTCATTTACACAAATTTAATGGTAACCACTCAAATAAAAAATCCAGAACTGAAATATATAACATAAAAAAAGAAGAAAGAGAGGGAAAAATCATAGAATACCATCACACTGAAATAACAGACAGCAAGAAAAAGGCAAAGAAATAGTGGAGACACAGTCTTACCAGAAAACCAAAGGTAGAAGAGAGGAAATCCACATATCAATAATCACCCTAAATGTGAATGGACTGAACTCACCTATAAAAAGGCACAGAGTAGCCGAATTTATCAAAAAACTTAACCCAACTGTATGCTGCCTCCAAGAGAAACATCTGAGCTACAAGGACAAGCATAGACTCAAAGTGAAAGGGTGGATATTGACACTCCAAGCAAATGGTATCCAGAGAAAATTAGGTGTAGCCATATCAGATGTAACAGACTTCAGGATAGAAAAGGTAACAAGAGACAAAGATGGACATTTCATAATGATAAAGGGGACTATACAACAAGAAAACACAACAGTCATCAATATTTATGTCCCCAATCAGGGAGCACTGAATATACCAAACAACAACTAACAGAACTAAAGGGAGATATTGACCAAAACCCAATTGTACTAGGGGACATAAATACATCATTGACAGCAATGGATAGATCATCCAAACAGAAAATAAATAAATAAATATCAGTTGCAAATGACACATTTGATGAAATGGATGTAATTGACATATATAGAGCACTTTATCTTAGAACATCAGACTACATTTTTTTCTAGTGTACATGAAACATTCTCAAGGATAGAACATATATTTGAATATAAAACTAGCCTCAGCAAACTAAAAAAGATTGAAATAATCTCAAGTATATTCTCTGATCACAAGGCTTTGAAATTGGATATCAGCTGCAAAAAGAAAGCAGGGGAAACCAAAAATATGTGGAGATTAAACAACATACTTTTAAAGAATGACTGGGTCAAAGAAAAATAAGAGGAGAGATCAAAAGATACATAGACACAAATCAAAATGAAAATACATCCTACCAAAATTTCTGAGTTGCAGTGAAAGCAGTATTAAGTTGGAAATTTATATTATTACAGGGTTATCTCCAGAAAGAAGATAACTCCCAGATAAGTAACCTTACATCACACCTTAAAGAACTAGAAAAAGAAGAACAAATGAAACCCAAAGTCAGCAGAAGAAACGAATTAAAATAAAATCCGATCAGAACTAAATGAAATAGAGAACAACAAGACAATAGAAAAAATTCATGAAACAAGAGCTGGTTCTTTGAAAGGATTAATAAAATTGACAAACTGTTGGCGAGACTCACTAAGATAAAAATGGAAAATACACAAATAAACAAAATCAGAAATGAAAGAGGGGAAGTTATCACGGATGCCACAGAAATAGAAAAGATCACACAAGAATATTATGAAGGACTATATGCCACCAATTCAATAACCTAGAAAAATGGACATGTTCTTAGAAACATATAGCTTTTCTAGGCTGAATGAAGAATAATTGGAAAGTATAAATAGACCTATCAACAGTTTAGGAAATTGAATCAGCCATCTGACACCTCCCCAAAAGGAAAGTCCAGGACAATATGTCTTCACTAGTGAATTCTACCAAACATTCAAAGAGGATCTAATACCTGCCCTACTCAAACTCTTTCAAAAAATTCAAGAAGAGACAAAACTCCCTAACTCATTTTATGAGGCCATCATTACCCTGATACCAAAACCTGGTAAGGATAACACAAACAAAGAAAATTACAAACAGGTATACCTAATGAATTCAGACGCAAAAATCCTAAACAAAATTCTAGCAAATTGAATGCAACAATGCGTTACAAAAATTATTTATCATGACAAACTGAGGTTCATTCCAGGGGCACAAGAATGGTTCAACATATGCAAATCCAAAAATGTGGTACATCACATGAACAAAATGAAGGGCAAAAATCATACGATTATGTCAATAGATGCAGAAAAAGCATTTGAGAAGATACAACATCCATTTATGATCAAAACACCTAATAAATTGGGTATAGAAGGAAAATATCTTAACATAATAAAGGCCACATATGACAAACCCTTTGCTAATACCATCATTAATGGTGAAAAACAAAAGCCCTTTGCTCTATGTTGACAAACATGACTGGTCTGTCCCCTATCACCTGTGCTTTTCAACATAGTATTAGAAGTCCTTGCCAGATAATCAGGCAAAAGAAAGAAATAAAAGGCCTCCAAATTGGGAATGAAGAAGTTAAATTGTCACTTTTTGCAGATGACGTGATGCTATATGTAGAAAACCTTTAAAAATCCACCAAAAAGCTATTAGAAACAATACACAAATACAGTAAAGTTGCCGGCTACAAAATCAATGTACAAAAGTCCATGGTATTCCTGTGTACTAACCATGAAATCTCAAAAAAGAAATAAAACAAAACAAAGCAAAACAAAAGAAAAACAATTCCTTTTGCCATGCAACCAAAGAATAAAATACCTAAGAAGAAACTTAAACAACGATGTGAAAGACCTATATACTGAAAACTATGTGACATTTTTAAAAGTAAAGAAGACATAAAGAAATAGAAAGACATTCCATGTTCATGGATTGGAAGGATCAGCATAATTGAAGTGGCAATATTACAATGCAACATACAGATTTAGTGCAATCCCCAATAAAAATTTCAGTGGCATTTTTAAAAGAAATAGAACAAAAAAATCATCAGATTTGAATGGCACCACAAAAAACGCTGAATAGCCAAAGCAATCCTAAGAAAAAAGAACAATGGTGGAGGTGTCACTCTCCCTGAGTTCAGCTTGAACTACAGGGCAACACTAATCAAAACAGTATGGTATTAGCAGAAAAACAGACATACAGACCAATGGAATAGAATTGAGTATACATAAATAAACCCACATAAATATGGACAGATAAGTTTTGACCAAGAAGCAAAAAACATACCATGGAGAAAAGACAGCCTCTTCAGTTAATGGTGCTGGGAGAATTGGAAAGCCACATGCAAAAGAATGAAACTAGACTGTTTATTGTCACCATGCATCAAAATTAATTCAAAATGGATCAAAGACCTAAATATAAGACCTAAAATAATAAACTGCATAGAAAAAAACAGAGGTTCTAAATTATGGACGTTAGGTTCAAAGAGCATTTTGTGAAGTTGACTCCAAAGGCAATAAAAGTAAAAGCTAAAATAAATGAATAGGGACTATATCAAACTAAAAAGCTTCTGCGCAGCAAATGAAACCATCAACAAAATAAAGAAGAACCAAACACATGGGAGATTTTTGCAAACAATGTCTCTGATAAGGGGCTAATATCCAAAATACATAAGAAACTCATACAACTCAACAAAAAACAAAACAATGCAATTAAAAATTGGGCAGAGGACCTGAATAGACATTTCTCCAAACAGGACATACAGATTACCAATAGACATATGAAAAACCTCAGCATCACTAATTATCAGAGAAATTTTTGTGACCCAAAAGTGTTTCTTTGAAAGTGTAAACTGTGTATCAGAAATTTGGCTTTTGTGTTTTATCTTTAGTTACTTTCCATGGAACACATACACAAAATATTGTGACATTCAGAAAAAATGGAGATGAGAGCAAAATGAAATAATTTTAAGTCACATGACACAGTAAAGGACCAAGGGAACTTTTTCCCCCCAGACAGTACATCAAGTCTGGCTCTGGAAGCAGCTAACAGCTCACTGTGGCAAGTATGGATTTCAGCTTTGGCACTTTGAAGTCTGAATTGGGTTAGTACAGAGGCAGGAGGGCCAACTGACTATCGTGATACATGCTACAGAGAGTCTCAGAAAGCCTCTCAGTATGGGCTTAGCCACCACAACTATGCTGACCCATAAACAACATGTCAGGCACCACAGAGTCTATTCACAAGCTCGTGTTTTTGGAAGAAAGGTCCAGAGATTCTAAAAATGAGCAGCGAGACAGTGACATCATAATGGTATTTATTATTTCAGGTTAGACTGGCACCTACTAAATCTCTAAGGCTAAAGGTAGGTTTTTCCACTTGAGGGAAGTCTTCTTTTTCCCTCTAAAGCTGGATTACTGGGACGCATGAAACACACATGTTCTCCAGGGGTGCCAGTGTAGGTGAAATAAAACCTCAAATAATTCTCATTTCATTTTATTTTCACACATTCCCTTCCCTGGTACTTAAGTGGATTGACTCTTATAAGGCACAGATTGAGTCAGTCTCACACACGACCCTCCACTCTGCTGCCTCCACAACGTGATCTTGATGTGAAGAATATCTTAGGACATCCTGTCTTCAAATGTCTCCTTTGGGCCAGAAATTCCCATTTTACTTTAACTTTTTTATTCAAGCTGTGAAGTACTCTATTAACATATATTTTCAATTGATTTGAGAGACATGACAAATAAAATTGTTAACATTTCAGCATAGATTAATTTATCACATTAGCCTCCCCTAGAAGGGTCTGAGAGAATGAGACTGATAAATTTCAATGGGGAAAGAGTATTAAAGAGTGAGTGAGTCGGGCTCTGCCTAAGGAAGTGTCCAGTATGCTAACTCATGGAATGTGTGCACATGTGCATGTGTGTGTGCATGTGCCTATGCATACATGTATGTCTGTATATGTGCATATGTGTGCATATATGTATGCAGTGCATGTAATTGAGACAGGGTGGGAGTGGGTGGAAGATGGAATCGTACCAGGCTACAAAATGGTTGAGATATATGACGTATATTGGGACTTGAAGAATTAAAAAAAAAATTATATATATATATTTGGGGTGCCAAAATATATACAAGTGGACGCTTTGGTCAACGTTGCTCAAGCAGTAGTTTGCTGTAATCTGAAGTGTCTGGATGCTGATGGTGACCACTGTGAGCACCTCTTGTAATTGCAGAAGTCAAACATGACTTGTGTTCATCTTTTGTTATCAGTATATATTGAGTATTACAATTTTAGTACAGGTTTTCCCTTTCTTAAAATGTGTGTACATTTTTTGGCACCCTCTGTGTGTGTGTGTATGTGTGTGTGTGTATACACAAAATGCAGAAAGTAAGATAGTAGTTAAGAGAGTAGTCTTAGCGATCACCTAATTGCATTTTAGATAGTGGAAAATTCTAAGGACTTTGGGCACTTAAGAAATATATATATATATTTTCCCTGTTTCCCACAGAGTGAAGGCTGGTCCTGGCTTGGGGGATGCCAGAGAAACACCTTCTTCTGGCTCTGTGACTCAGCCAAGTCTTGCCTATGGGTGTCTCTCTTTCTCTGGGGCTGTGGTTTTCCCTGTATTCAGTTTCTTTCCCTGTCTTGCAGCAGCTGCATCATTAAACTAACCTGGCACCTGAAAAGAAGGACAAATCTAGGCTGAGATTAATGATAATGCACTTAAATTTACATAACATATCAAGCCCAAAAGGATTCCAAAGTACCAAAGTAACTTCCCAGGAGGACAACTGACTTCTGTTTACCACCAGGTATGGGAGCTAGAGCAGCACAACTTCAGATTATATGGTAAAAAAGGACAAAATGCTTGACAGATTTTTTTTTGGTTATTTTGCGACACTCCAGTTCAGCAACTTAGAATAAATTGTTTTACCTCAATTTTGCGGATAAGGATTGGAAGCTTGACATGATGAGAGGCCTGACATTACATAGCAGGAGACTACAGATGTTTAGTGGCAGGATGGTGGCAGCTTGGCCACCATTCTGGCCAAGCCCACTGGCTACCACAGCCATGGGGTGGAGAGGAGGAGCTGGCAGTGGACCCCATCTCATGCCCCTCCCTTGATCCTCTATTTTAGGCACATGGCCCTTTTGCTGTTTTTCCAACTCACCATGTTAGCCTGTTTTGGGATGTTGCATTCTGTTCTCTGTCTGGAATTGTTCCTGCTCCAGAGCTCACTCCCTCAGTTCACCCAGGTCACTTGGCCAAATGTTAGCTCAACAGGGAGGACTTCCCTGACAACCCCCCCGCCCCCCCCCACACACATACAGCATCTGCCTTTAGGTACAACCAGTCCCTTTATCTGTACCCATTTCATTATAACATGGACCTATCTGAAATTGCATTCTATTTTTATTTGTACACTCTTTATTATCTGTCTCCCCAACTAGAACACGAGCTATATGAGTTAGGGTTTTTGTTCCATTCCCTATTATATTCCCAGTGCCTAGAGAAGGGAGTGAGAGATAGTTAGTGATCAATAAATACCCTTTGGATGGAGGAATACATGTGAGATGATTGTAGCCCTTACATCGTTCTTCAGCAGGGCTAGGTGGAGAGCTTTGGGAGTGTGTCCGGATATGGCCACATTGCACCTAGTCCAGTGCCTTGTGTAGAGGTGACATTTTGTTAAATTAAACTGAATTTGTCTTGGAGAGTAGTCTGTTTAGTTTAGGGTGTTGTTGATATTGGACACTGGGAAGATTGAAGCTTTCCTTTGGAAAAAGGGGTTTTGATGTGGCTAGGTTAGGATAGATTGAAACAGCTCAGGCTCTGAATTTTTCCATTGGAAGAGAGCAGAAAGTCGACTGGATTGGAGTAGCTAACTCCCTGGATCTACCCTGTTTGAAACTCACTCCTCCAAATGGAGTCAGAAATACACAGAACAATGTCCACTTCTGCCTTCAAAAACCCCATGAACTTTGGACAATAAATCCAACAACCAAAGGGCACAGTATAATCACATGTGTAAGATGCCAAATGGGGCTGTGCAGAAAGAGGGTCTTGGGACAGTAAGATTTTCATTGGTGGGGACAAAGGTAAAGGACATTCCACACAGAGAAAACAGCAAAAGTAGATGCAGGATTCCAATAGTGTATGGGCCTAGAGTGGGAGGAGCTGTGGATCCATGAAGGCAGATAGATGGTGATACAGATCTATTCCCTGGGAGATGATATCATCAAGCAGAGCCAGGCCTGGACAGGATTTTTAAGGAAAACCTCCCAGGAAAACCCAAGGTACCGGGTTGATACTGGTGATTCATCAAGTGGTAAGTCTTTTTCCTGAGTCATTCTTGAATCAATGTTCCAGGCCAGTGTGTGTTTGTGTGTGTGTGTGTGTGTGTGTGTGTGTGTGTGTGTGTGTGATTGCATATGAGTGTGTTATTGTTATGTGTGTTTGATTGTGAGAGTATGTGTGTGTGAAAGGGGATATCTTACTCTTCTGGATAAGCAGGGACATGATTCTCTCACATCCTCTGAGAGGGTCTGATGGATGACATACTCCTGAGGTCTGATCTGTGGGGCTTCCCTTCTGCTCATCTGCTTCCTTCTGGCAAGATTATTTCAGTTGCCTGTTTCCCTTGAAGTGATCTCTGGGACTTCTTTGTTCTGAAATAATGTTGGCCATTTTTATATCAAGAAGAAGGAAATGCACACGCAGATATTTCTCTGCTTTAGAATACCTTTCAGAGGGTTGAGCTCAAATGCAGTGGGTGCTCCTCTACAAACAAAACTTCTGAACAAAGTGAAGATGTCCAGCTGTTTACAGGAGGGTGTGCAGTACCAGGGATCCAGGGATCCCCATGAGAGTGTGGGCCTTTCCCTGAGGAGATCACCTGAAGGGGAGGCAGTGGGAAGTACGCTGCTAAAGGTCACTGTGTGGGGTGTGACTGTCTGCCCTAAAGCATCCCTTTGCCTCCTGTACTATTTCTGTCTCTGTTAATCCTGGGGACAGTACTAATGGTTGTATTCAGAAAGCTGTATGAGCCCCTTATTAAGCTGATTTCTACTCTGCACTTAGCTGCCATAACTTTTGTTCTGATCAAGCAGCTCCCAGGGACCTGTGAGTGTATGTGTATATGGTGCATGCCTTCTGCGCACTGTGTGGCAGTGCACTGCCACTCTCTCCCAACTCAGGCAGTGAGCCTGCTTACCAATTTGTTCTTAGTATTAGGGTGACTGGGTGGGAGTGGAGTGAGATCTGTAAGAAGTTGATCAAGAAGGCAACAGGTAGACTTTGTTCTCTTTACTCACTGATAATCTCAGGGTAGTGATTTAAATGGAAATTTTTTACTGGTCCTGTCTTCAGTCAGCCAGGTTTTCCTGCATTGTTTTTGTCTTTTTTCTCCCTTAATTAAGGGCATGTTTTTGATACTTTATTCTAAAACAGTTTGATGTGCTTTTTACTGGTAGGTTTGTAACTAAGACTGACAAACCAGTAGTAAATTTTAGAATGATTTAAAAAATAATTCTAGGTAGCTGGAAGTAGGATGCTTCAGATCATGGGGTAAACATAGGAATGTGGCATAGTTTCCACATTAACTCTCTGTTTCCTTCTTTAAGATAAATAGCCTCCACAACTGAAATCAAGAAAACTCAAGGTTTCAGAATACTATGTACATTCAAGTATAAATAGGTCAGTTCATAGATGCAAATACAAGCTTTCTTTGTCATATTATGTAGCTGTGTATGGATGTAAGAATTTAATGGTTCACTGCATGATTTTCACTCATTTTAATTTGCCAAGTCTACATAAGTCACATTAGTGAGTTGGTAGTAAAAAATGAGTTTTCCACATTTTTTGACTTTTGTATGTTTGAATTGTAAACCATGTGATGAATATTATTATCCATATGGATAAATATCAAGAATTCTCCATGTGGTAACTGGGCATATATATCTAAAGTTTCTGGCACACTCAAGTAATATATCTCTTTGGAAATTTAGACTGTATGAAGCTTGTACAGTCCAATTGTATTTCGGCATTTTTATTCAATATTGTGATTTTGTCCTGGCTGAACGTATACCCCCCTTATCTCTGCCAGATTTCTGGCAATTGCAATTGTACTTGGAAATGCTGATCAGTGTGGGGAGGAGTCCCCTTAATTACAAAATCCAGTGCTTGTCATCTAAGAAAAATGAAGCCCCCCCCCAGACCTGATGACTGATTTCTAATCATCGCCATACATGTTTTATTAAAGGCTGACTCCTTCCTGTGTAGTTGTCTCTGACATGTTCATTTCTCTGTGTTGTTACCACTCGGATTTGCTCCTGAGCTGACACCCAACGGCTTTAGCGGAAGTTTCGCTGTCTCTGGTGAAGATATTTTGGTGAGCGAGGAGTAGGAGAAAAATGCCAAACCAAACCAGGTTTCGCTGTCTCTGGTGAAGATATTTTGGTGAGCGAGGAGTAGGAGAAAAATGCCAAACCAAACCAGGTCCTCCAGCATAAAAGACAAAAGCAAGGACAGATACAGTCTATTAGTGCCTTTTTCTTAATACTCTTAGTTTGCTGAGGTTACATGTAGTGTTTTCTAAAATTCTTTCCCCACATCCTCTCGATTAAAACACACACACACACAAACACATATAAAGTTAGACAGCACCTAGAGCCACTAGATGTCACTGCCTCCAATATGTTCTGTTTCCTGTGGCTTGCTGGAGTTCAGGAGCCAGGGGGCATTTCGGTGGGAAAGGAGCCTGACAATAGGGCATTTACAGAGCACTCTAAGGGAGTACATGAGACTAGGAGCACTCCCAGTGATCCTTGGCTAGGTTGAAACAGAGGTGAGTGGAGCAGTGGGAGGGCTCTCACTTCCCGGTGCCTAATGTATGGGGGCAGGTATACTGCCTCAAGTCCCCACATTAGAAGCGGACATCCATGAGGCCCCTCCACCACTTTGCAGGAAAGGAAACAGAGTGAGGGAGTCAGCAACAGGCACGGGAACTCGTTCTCCACATCAGATCAGGGAGCGGTATTCACTGTGCCCCTGGTAGGGAGGGGCTCCACCCTGCTCTGGATGGGGAAGGAACAGGTCCCCAGGGATGGGTGCAAGTGAAGCAGGGGAGACTTAGAATCCATAACTAATGTCACACGACTACAAGAGGCACTTGGCCCACAGGGAAAGCCTTAGATAGAGTAACACTTGGAATGACCAATATTTGGAAACCTTTCTTTGGGGCAAAGACCACACTTCAGGGCAAGAGTTCTGTTACCCTTGGTTGTTGCAGGGGTGGCATTGGCGAAGGTTTAAATTTGTTTTTCTATAATGTTTTTATATTCCTTGATTAAATTAGTCATTTTCTTTTTTCAGTGTTACACAATTTTAATATTCATTTATATTGTGTATGAACAAACTCATCTGCAGTTCACAGTAGAAATGATCATTTGTGTAGGTAGGACAACAACCCAAATTAGTTCATCTATCATAATCCAACTACAGTTGGAAGGATTAGAGTATTCTAGGATTCTAGAAGAAAGAAGATAACAAAGTAGCAGGTCTGCGTTTTTATTCATGTGGATAAATTCAGGAGCACTTGTTACTAGAGACTCTCCCTATGTTTGGGATCTGAGGGTGTCAATTTCCTCTTTCTGAACTCCAGATGGTGAGGAAAAGCCTGTCAGCATGGTACAGAGCACAGTGTGGCTATTGCCATTGTGAATAAGTCTTTTTGCTAAGGAGGAAGGTGATCATTTTCTTCTGCCAGCCCCACTAGAAATAGTGGGCCCCTGGGCTAATGAGAATTCTTTCTTCTATGGTCACATTTGGACACAATCCATTTTGTTTTTTTCTGTTTCTCCTTGAAAGAATTAGTTGGATTACAGGATTCAAAGGTTTTATCTACAGCTGGAATTTGGGCTGTGGCTAAGATGTGAAATACGGAGAAGAGAATTCTACAGGTGCAGAGGTGGACCTGAGCTGGGGGCCCCAGCCCGGAGCAAGGCTGCTAGAGTACAATGTGCTGGAGTAGTTAATAAAGTGGGGAGGAGCCAAAAGAGAAAAAGACAGAGAAACAAAATTATTGTTTATCAGATACTCAAACCAAATCTGGGGTTCATTATATTAGTAAATGCAGAGCATTGACCATGTGCCAGGTGCTGCTTTAGGCTGGGGATACATCAGTGAATAAAACAGACAAATGTCACATGCCTCTATGGAGTGTGTCTTCTAGTGAGAAAACACACAATATAAAAGAAAGAAATCAATTACATAGTATACAAATACAATGATAAGTGCTAAGGGGAAAATTAAGCAGAGAAGGGAGATGGGGATTGTAGGGTGGGATGGTGAGAGAAGGTCTTCCTGGGAAAGTGATGTTTAACCAAATGTTTGTAGAATGTGAAGCAGTTAGTAACAGAGATGGCAGGGGGACAATGTTTAGGCCTTGGGATTGCAGTGCCTAGATCCTGAGACAGAAGCATGCTAGTATGCTTGAAGAACAGTGAGGAGGCCATGCTGTTGGAGGATGTGATCAGGAGGAGTGCCAAGATGGGTCAGAGGGGTTAGGCCAGATTTTCAGGAGTGTGTAGGTCAGTGCAAGCACTTTTGCTGTAACCCTGGGTGGGATGGGTTTGAGCAAAGACATGGCATGCTATGACTTCTGTTTTCAAAGGTTAAAGCTATACTGAGAATAGACAAAAGGAGGCAAAGGCTGAAAGGAAACTGATGAGGAGGCTGTTGGCAATGATCCAGGTAAGAGACAGTTAAACCTGGAAGATAGCAAGTAGTACTGAGAAGTAATACTGGTATACTTGGAATCTGGGTATATTTGGATTGAATGTGACATGAGACACAGCCCTGTGCTGGACTGGCCAAAACTGGCTCAAGAGAATGGGATGTTAAATATTCAGGAAACTTATGTAACTTTACTATCAATTGTCTTCACAATAAATATTAATTAACAATAATAATAAAAAAGCTAAAACACAAAATGGAAGAGTTGTCTGGATTGTAGTTTGCATAAGGCAAGTTGCCAGGCAACCAAATAAACTCAATTTTGTAGGGAAAAAAATTAATTCAGGGGGATCAAAAAAAATGGCGGCGTGAGGTGAGTCTCTGTAACGCTCCCCTGGAATTTACAATGAATCGGACAACAATAACTCCACAAAGGACTCCTTGCACAGCAGACAGGCAAGACGAAGAGGCCTACTACTGAATTCACCTCCAGGTGGGTGAATCGCGCGAGCGGGGGAGGAGGGAGAGGAGAAGTGCGGAGACGGAGACGCGTGGGCGTGGGACACAGACCTAGCTCAGTGCTCGGAGCCCGCTGCTCCCGGATCTTCCGCAGCTGTGGGAGAGGGAAGGACTCGGACTGCTAGGGCTCCGCTTACGGCCCACAGGGCTGAGGGGGCAGCATACAAAACTGCTGAACACAACGCTCACTCACGGCAGACCTCGGAGCAAAGACTGAGGGAAGAGGGCTGAAATCGGTGGTTTAAGCCCTCACTGCCGAGCGGAGAACGGAAGCCTTAGGCACGGAGACTAGCCGCCCCCTCCTTACCCTCTCAGAGCTCGCCCCGCCCCCACCTGCCCGGTGCTAGAAGTGATAAAGTAGCAGTGTCGGATCAAAGGACAGAATATTTGCTGCTCTGAGAACTGTGGACCGCAGACACAGATTCGCAGCTCAACTAGTTCCGGCAAAAGGGAGGGAGCTGTGGAAGCAGGACTGGCTGTGGTGGTGGTCACCGCCATTGCTCTGGGCCACCTCTCACAACTCACCCTGCCCCTGGCCCCACCTATCTGGGCGGATCCCTGCAGGAGTAAACAGAACTGCTGAAACAAACGGGCTCTGAATCTGGTGCAGAAAGAGCTTTGGAACTCCAAAAGCTCTTCGCATACCTATCAACCTGTTGCAGAAGACACTCCTGTAGATGCCTAGGAAGAGAAATAGTAAATCAGTGATTGCCATGAATAACCAAGGCAACAAGATAGCTCAGAAAGAAAGTGAAAAGTCTCCAGAAAGGGAACTTAGAGATATGGACCTTTGTGATTTAAATGACAGAGAATTCAAGATCACAATTCTGAAAAAACTGAACGAGATGCAAGAAAACACAGAAAGGCAGTTTAATGAACTCAGAAACACAATCAAAGAACACCATGAGCATTTTACAAAAGAGATTGAAATCTTGAAAAAGAACCAAATAGAATTTCTGGAGATTAAGAACTCAATAGAAGAAATTAACAATAAAATATCCAGCTTAGGTAGTAGAGTTGACCAGATGGAGGAAAGAATCAGTGACATCGAAGATAGGAACCTGGAATTTACACAGAGGGAAGAAGAAAGAGACTTGAGACTTAAAAGAAATGAAAGAACTCTACAAGAACTTTCTGACTCCATCAGAAAGAGCAATATAAGAATAATGGGCATACCAGAAGGAGAAGAAAGAGGGAAGGGAACAGAGAATATATTCAAACAAATCGTCGATGAGAACTTCCCAAACTTGTGGACAGAACTGGATCCTCGAATCCAAGAAGCAAATAGAACACCTAATTACCTCAATCCCAACAGGCCTTCACCAAGGCACATTGTATTGAAGCTGTCTAAAATCAATGACAAAGAAAGAATCCTCAAGGCAGCCAGGGAAAAGAAGACGGTAACTTACAAAGGAAAGCCCATTAGATTATCATCAGATTTTTCAGCAGAAACTCTACAAGCTAGGAGGGAATGGAACCAAATATTCAAACTATTGAAAGAGAGAAATCATGAGCCAAGAATAATATATCCAGCAAAGATCTCCTTTAGATATGAAGGAGGAATAAAGACCTTTCCAGACATCCAGAAGCTGAGGGAATTTTCTAATACACGACCTGCACGACAAGAAATACTAAAGGATTCTCTGCTTTTTCTGTCTGACTTATTTCACTTAGCATTATTCTCTCGAGATCCATCCGTGTTGTCACAAATGCTCCTATATCATCTTTCCTTAACACCGAATAGTATTCCATTGTGTATATGTACCACAACTTCTTTATCCATTCATCTATTGAAGGACATTTTGGTTGTTTCCATGTCTTGGCCACCGTAAACAAAGCTGCAATGAACATTGGCGTACACTGATATGTGGTATATAAACCAAAAAGAACAAGACAAACAAATGAGAAACAAAAACTCATAGACACAGACAATAATTTAGTGGTTACCAGAGGGTAAGGGGGTGGGGGGTGGGTGATGAGGGTAAAGGGGATCAAATATATGGTGATGGAAGGAGAACTGACTGTGGGTGGTGTATCGATAAGTATTATCGATTGCTGTGCACAGACTTATTTTCAAGGCCTGATATGCAAGACACACCACCACAAGCCGGGATGAAGGGGTTCAAGAGTTTTATTACAAAGTGAAAGTAAGTAAGACAAGACAGAGATTAGAGGAATATATTACCATACCACTAACAAGCAAGGAGGCAATTCATCATACCACCAGGGCCCGGTCAATTAGAGTCGTAGAAACAGCAACAGCCTTTCATCAGCAGGGCAAAATCCAAATCGAGTAAAGTTATCAGCACGGGCAAAACATCATGCGCAGAAACAGCACCGGTAAAAAATCAACACGGGCAAAACGTCATGCGCAGAAACAGCACCGGCCCTTCATCAGCACGAGCGAAACACCTTACAGCAGCCCAGGCAGCCGGGGAACAACTGTTGCTGTTGCTCCTCCGCCTTCTGGGGTTTTGAGGACTTCACTAACAACAGCAGCAAGGAGCAATAAGCATACGTGTTAACAACACAAGGAACTGGTTTCGGATCTGGCTAGGAGCCGGGACCAATCCTTGGTACGAGATTAGATGTATCAGAGCTCGGCCCACCTGTGGCAAGACGAAGGCCAGGCTCCACATCCTGTAAATATTTTCTTGGTCCTTGGGAGGGTAGCCAATCCTTCCAAGGCCAAGCACGTATCCCAGCCACTGTGAGAGTTTACATCCCCAAATGTTCCCAGGCAGACCTTCATATATTCTATTCCTTACAGGTGGTGAACACACAATGGGATTCATAGATTATGTAATACAGAATTGTACACTGAAATCTATGTAAATTTACTAACAATTGTCACCCCAATAAAATTAATTAAAAAAAAAAAAGAAATACTAAAGGAGGCTATTAGACCACCATCAACAGGGACAACTTGTGGCAACCGAAACATAAAAAGGGGGAGCGTAAAGGCCTGAACTGGAATATGGGAATAGAGAAAGTAAGCGTACTGAAGAAACTGGAATACTCTAAATATCAAACTTTCTTTTACATAAACTCAAGGGTAACCAGTCAAAAAACATCCAAATCTGAAACATATACTGTAATAAAAGAAGAAACAGAGGGAAACATCATAGAATACCACCACACAGAAATAACAGACAACAACAAAAAAGCAAAGGAACAATGGAGACACAGCCTTACCAGAAAACTAAAGACAGAATGACAGGAAATCCTCACATATCAATAATCACCCTAAATGTAAATGGACTGAACTCACCAATAAAGAGACACAGAGTGGCAGATTGGATCAAAAAAATAAACCCAACCATATGCTGTCTACAAGAGAAACATCTCAGCTACAAGGACAAGCATAGACTCAAAGTGAAACGGTGGAAATTGACACTCCAAGCAAATGGTACCCAGAGAAAATCAGGTGTAGCCATAATGATATCAGATGAAACAGACTACAGGGTGAAAAAGATAACAAGAGACAAAGATGGACATTTCATAATGGTAAAGGGGACTATACAACAAGAATACATAACAGTCATCAATATTTATGCCCTCAATCAGGGAGCACCGAAATATAGCAAGCAACTACTAACAGAACTAAAGGGAGAAATTGACCAAAACACAATTATACTAGGGGACTTAAATACATCATTGACAGCTATGGATAGATCATCCAAATAGAAGATAAATAACGAAATCGCAGCCCTAAATGACACATTAGATGAATTGGACATAATTGACATATATAGAGCACTTTATCCTAAAACATCAGTCTATACATTTTTTTCTAGTGTACATGGAACATTCTCAAGGATAGACCATATATTGGGACACAAAATCAGCCTCAGCAAATTTAAGAAGATTGAAATCATACCAAGCATATTCTCTGATCACAAAGCTTTGAAATTGGATATCAACTGCAAAAAGAAAGCAGGAAAAAACACAAATACGTGGAGATTAAACAACATACTTTTAAAGAACGACTGGGTCAAAGAAGAAATTAGAGGAGAGCTCAAAAGATACATAGAAACAAATGACAATGAAAATACATCCTACCAAAATTTTTGGGATGGCGCGAAAGCAGTTTTAAGAGGGAAATTTATATCATTACAGGCCTATCTCAAGAAACAAGAAAAATCCCAAATAAATAACCTCATGTTACACCTTAAAAAACTAGAAAAAGAAGAACAAGCGAAACCCAAGGTCAGCAGAAGAAAGGAAATAACAAAAATCAGAGCAGAACTAAATGAAATAGAGAACAAAAAGACAATAGAAAAAATTAATGTGACAAAAAGCTGGTTCTTTGAAAAGATTAACAAAATCGACAAACCCTTGGCTAGACTCACTAAGATAAAAAGAGAGAAGACACTAATTAACAAAATCAGAAATGAAAAAGGGGAAGTTATCACGGACACCACATAAATACAAAGGATTATCCAAGAATACTATGAAGGACTATATGCCACCAAATTTAATAACTTAGAAGAAATGGACAAGTTCTTAGAAACATATAGCCTTCCAAGGCTGAATCATGAAGAACTGAAAATCTTAACAGGCCGATCACCAGTAACGAAATTGAATCAGTCATCAAAAACCTTCCCAAAATCATATAAGTGAGTAATATTGCCTCCTAATGTAGTCTGTATTTGCCAGTCCAAAGTAATTGAGCCTGTAATTCTCCCTGTTTTGTGGGCCAGAACACACTTCCAGGGAAGAACGGTAAGATGAGAGAGATTCAAGCTTATAAGAATACCCCTGAATGGCAGGCAAGGAAATGGGGAAAATGGTGAAGATGATTTTTTGGAAAGAGTATGTTCAAAAATAAATGATAGAAGGAGAACTGACTCTGAGTTGTGAACACATAACTCAATATATAGATGATATATTCTAGAAATGTACACTTGAAACCTATATAATTTTACAAACCAATGTCACCCCAATAAGTTTAATATATTTTCTTTAAAGATGATAGATTTAAGAAAAAGAAGAAAATGGGTTTCTTTGAACCTTGAGATGTTATCTGTGATCTAGGTTACCTATTCATTGTCAGCCCAAAATTTGAATTCTATTCAATACCTTCCTATGAAATGTAAAATTCTGGGATTTTCATTTGTTTAATTGTTTCTTATCTGTTAATTGGAAAACTTATGTGAAAATTATGGCTTGGATTTGGTGGAGAAACATGTGTAGATTGTGTATTAGGGGGAAGCTTTAAATCTTCACAAAAGAACAATAAATAAGCTCATTCATAGAGTGTTAATTCACATAAATTTAAAAAAAAAAAAAAAAAAAACCTTCCCAAAATCAAAAGTCCTGGACCGGATGGCTTCACCAGTGAATTCTACCAAACCTTCAAAGAGGATCTAATACCAATCCTGCTCAAACTCTTCCAAAAAATTGAAGAAGAGTCAGTATTCCCTAACTCATTTTATGAGGCCAATATTACCCTGATACCAAAACCTGGTAAGGACAACACAAAAAAAGAAAACTACAGACCTATATCTCTGATGAATACAGATGCTAAAATTCTAAACAAAATTCTAGCAAATCGAATACAACAATGCATTAAAAAGATTATTCATCACGACCCAAGTGGGGTTCATCCCCGGGGCACAAGGATGGTTCAACATTTGCAAATCCATCAATGTGATACATCACATAAACAAAATAAAGGACAAAAATCATATGATTCTATCAATTGATGCAGAAAAAGCATTTGATAAGATACAACATCCATTTATGATTAAAACACTTAGTAAAATTGGTATAGAAGGAAAATACCTCAACATAATAAAGGCCATATACGACAAGCCCTCAGCTAACCTCATAATTAATGGTGAAAAGCTGAAGCCCTTTGCTCTACGTTCAGGAACACGACAAGGTTGTCCCCTATCACCTCTGCTTTTCAACATAGTGTTGGAAGTCCTCGCCAGAGCTATCAGGCAAGAGAAAGAAATAAAAGGCATCCAAATTGGGAATGAAGAAGTTAAATTGTCACTCTTTGCAGATGACATGATGCTATATATAGAAAACCCTAAAGACTCTACCAAAAAGCTATTAGAAACAATCAATGAATACAGTAAAGTTGCTGGCTACAAAATCAACGTACAAAAGTCCATTGCTTTCCTATATACCAACAATGAAATCTCAGAAAAAGAGGTAGAAAATACAATTCCTTTTGCAATTGCAGCAAAAAGAATAAAATACCTAGGAATAAACTTAACCAAGGATGTGAAGGATATATATGCTGAAAACTATAAGACATTTTTGAAAGAAATTGAAGAAGACACAAAGAAATGGAAAGACATTCCATGCTCATGGATTGGAAGAATCAACATAGTTAAAATGGCCATATTACCCAAAGCCCTATACAGATTTAATGCAATCCCCATTAAAACCCCAATGGCATTTTTTAAAGAAATAGAACAAAAAATCATCAGATTTGTTTGGAACCACAAAAGACCCCGAATAGCCAAAGCAATATTAAAAAAAAAAAAAGAACAATACTGGAGGTATCACACTCCCTGATTTTTGCTTGTACTACAGGGCTACAATAATCAAAACTTGGTGGAAAAACAGACACATAGACCAATGGAATAGAATTGAGAACCCAGAAATAAAACCACATAAATATGGACAGACTATTTTTGACAAAGAAGCTAAAAGCATACAATGGAGGAAAGACAGCCTCTTCAATAAATGGTGCTGGCATGAATTGGATAGCCACATGCAAAAGAATGAAAATGGACTGCTATCTGTCACCATGTACCAAAATTAATTCAAAATGGATCAAAGACTTAAGCATAAGACCTGACACAATAAACTGCATTGAAGAAAACATAGGTACTAAACTTATGGACCTTGGGTTCAAAGAGCATTTTATGAATTTGATTCCAAAGGTAATGGAAGTAAAAACTAAAATAAACGAATGGGATTATATGAAACTGAAAAGCTTCTGCACAGCAAAAGAAACTATTGACAAAATAATGAGGCAACCAACTGAATGTGAGAAGATTTTTGCAAACAGTGCCTCTGATAAGGGGCTAATATCCAAAATATACAAGAAACTCATGAAACTCAACAACAGAAAAACAAACAACCCAATTGAAAAATGGACAGAGGACCTGAGGAGACATTTCTCCAAAGAGGATATACAAATGGCAAATAGACATATGAAAAAATGCTCAACATCGCTAATCATCAGAGAAATGCAAATGAAAACCACAATGAGATATCACCTCACCCCAGTCAGAATGGCTATCATCAACAAGACAAATAGTAACAAGTGTTAGAGAGGCTGTGGAGAAAAAGGAACTCTTATACACTGTTGGTGGGAATGCAGACTGGTGTAGCCGCTATGGAAGGCAGTGTGGAGGTTCCTCAAGAAATTACGAATAGAATTACCATATGACCCAGCAATCGCTCTCCTGGGTATCTACCCCAAAAATATAAAAGCATTTCTCTATAGAGACACGTGTACGCCAATGTTCATTGCAGCTTTGTTTACGGTGGCCAAGACATGGAAACAACCAAAATGTCCTTCGATAGATGAATGGATAAAGAAGTTGTGGTATACATACACAATGGAATACTATTCGGCGTTAAGGAAAGATGATATAGGAGCATTTGTGACAACATGGATGGATCTTGAGAGTATAATGCTAAGTGAAATAAGTCAGACAGACAAAGCAGAGAACCCTATGATTTCACTGATATGTGGTATATAAACCAAAAACAAGACAAACAAATGAGAAAGAAAAACTCATAGACACAGACAATAATTTAGTGGTTACCAGAGGGTAAGGGGGTGGGGGGTGGGTGATGAGGGTAAAGGGGATCAAATATATGGTGATGGAAGGAGAACTGACTCTGGGTGGTGAACACACAATGGGATTTATAGACGATGTAATACAGAATTGTACACCTGAAATCTATGTAAATTTACTAACAATTGTCACCCCAATAAATTTAATTAAAAATAAAATAAAATAAAATAAATTCAGGAACTTTGCCACCCTGCGGTTAAACAATTGATGGCATGAAATAGGCTGTGGTGTGAGTATTTACAGTACAGCAATTACCAAATGATACAAATCTAGGCTTTTTTCTTTTGGATAGCCAGTTTCTCAGCACATCATGGAATGGAAAGGAAAGGAAGGATGACCTACCAGGACCTTAAGTCACTGGAGGGAATAGGTTGTACTAGCTCACAGGCCTGGTGCTCAATTTCAGCTTGGCTACTTGAAGGTAGTTATCCGCTGAATAATCAACCTTTCTATTCAGGTTGATTATATTTATGTTTTGTTCCTTCAGAAAGAAATAGGTATGCAATGTACCCTATGATTAAAAGTTATCACATATTTTGGTGGTTAGAATCCAAGATGGTGGAGTAGATAAACTGTGCCTGCTTCCTTCTGTGAACACATTAAAATTACAACTAAATTATAGGACAATCAACCTGAAGAGCCATCTGAAGTCTAGCTGAACAGAAGTTTTATAACTAAGGACATAAAGAAGAAGCCATGTTAAAACTGGCAGGAGCAGCAGAGACATGAAACAGGCTACCCCCAAACCTCTGTGTAGTGGTTGAGAATCAGGAGCCATATCTCAGCCTTAGAGGTCCCCCCTGAAGGAATGAGGGATCACAACCCCACACCAGGCTCTCCAGCCCAGAGTACTGGTTCCTGGAAGAGGAGCCCACACAGCATCTGGATGTGAAAAACACTGGGGATTCTGACTATCCAGGTGGGACAGAAGGCTGTGGGAAACCCAGGTGTCCTCTTAAAGGGTTTGCACACAGACTCACTCACAGGCACTCACAGAGGGACAGTGACTCGGGGGGTGTCTGAGGCAGACTAAGGTGTGCAGCCTTGGGGTGAGGGCTGGAAGACAGTCATCATTTTCCCTCTGTGGGATCTTCCATGCTGCTAGCAGGCAGGCACCACTTTTCCTGTGTTGAGCCCTCGCCTCACGCCCATGGCCAAATCTGAATCTGAATTGGCCTGGAGCTCTGCTAGGACCCTGCTCCACTCAACTCCCCCAATGCCAGAGGTATTTTCTCAATGAGCACTCTGTTCACTCTTTCTTGGAAAACTATCTGAGTCTGCGGGTCCCAGGTGCATGGCAACTGGTCTTAGTGTGCTCTGTGACTTTTGCTGAGTAGCTTAAGGCTGAGCAGTGGCACCAGCCAGAATCTACATTAGCCTGGTGATAACAATTCTTCTCCCTCTAGTGACTCCCTGATACCATGCCTCACCCAACTTGTGTATCTCATGAGGCTATATCAGCAGCCAAACCTTAAGGGAGCGAGCAAGTAGCAGCAGGCCTTTGGGTGTTCTGGCTTTTTGTGGAGAGACCCCAGGCCTTGCACTGTTGACAGACATCCCTGGTTTGCAGCGAGGCCTTTCCCATATGACTCCAGGCTTAGCACAGGCAGCAAACAACTGGGATCACTTCGGAGCTCCTGCTAGGTAGTCCCTGGCTGGTAACAGGCAGTGGGTGACCTGGACCTGCACTGGAGACCTTACCAAGAGGCACCAGAACCAACATAATCAGAGGTTGGCTTCAGATCACAAGCAAAGCACCACCCAGTTAGCCCCACAAGGGGTAAACCAAAAGGGCGGTATAAACAGGCCCACTGGGGCAAATCCAGCTCCATGGGGTAACCCTCCAACTCCCCCATAAATTGTGGAAATGGTCAAACCCCACTACCAGTTAGCCTGAGGGTCAATCCCACCCACTGAAGTGTCAATAGCAATCAAGACTCAACTATAACAGGAGGGCACACACAACTCACACAAGGACACTCCTATAGCACATGGAGTATGTGACTGGGGAGAATGTTCCGGGCCCCCCAGAACCTGTCCCAGGGCCCCTACATAAGGCTACCTGGCTAAGACTGGGAGACATGGCAGATCTACCTAATACATAGAAACAAACACATATGGAATGTGAAAAAAATGTGGAAATGTGGAAAAAATGTGGAAAAAAAGAAATGTGTTCCAAATGCAAGAACAGGAGAAAACTCCAGATAAAGAACTAAACAAAATGGAGACAAGCAATACAGAGTTTAAAACAATGGTCTTGGGACTCTGGCAAGATGGTGGGTTAGGTAAACCCAAAGCTTACTGCATCTTAGGATCACACCAAAATTACAAATAAATTGTAGAATAGGCAACCTCAAGAATCATCTGAAGACTGCCTAAACAGAAACCCTATAACTAATGATATATAGAAGAGGCCACATTGAGACTGGTGGGAGGGCTGACACGTGAAATGGGCTGACCCCAAACCCACAGATAGTGGTTGAACACTGGGAGGGCCATGTTGGTGGCGGAGGTTCCCCTTTGAAGAGGGTGGGATCCCAGACCCACACTGGGCTTCTCAGCCCAGGTGTCCTGTGCTAGGAAGAGGAGTTCTCTCTTGCAGTGAGAATTAGTGAGGACTCTCTCTCCTCTTCCCACTGAGATAGGTGGAAACCCAGATGCCCTCTTATAAAGCTTGCACACAGACTCACTCATTTGTAAACACTTACCTGGTCTCTGATGGAGGGGCACCAACTCGTTTGAGGAAAGACTGAGTTATGTTGCTTTCAGGTGAGGGCTGGAAGGACAACAGGTATTATTATCCCTGTGTGGAGCCCAACACATGTGTAGCCTACAGGAGGGCACCATCTTTTCTGGGTTGAAGTCTCCCCCTAAGGGCCAAGTGTGGGACCACATTGGTCTAGTGGAATCCATGTGTGCACACTGCCTTGGTGATGCCCTGGGTCCCTACCACCCCACATAGGTAGTGCTACATTGCCTCAGAAACTCCTGATTTGTGGGCTGCTGGCTCCACTCCACAAGCTGAAAAAGACTTTTTTCAGTGGCAGACAGACTGTGGTGTGCAGGAAATCTTTGGAGGTGGGTGGTGACCCAAGACATGTGCCACAGCATCTCTTGGGGAACTGTGGGCCTGAGGTGGCTAGTGTTTGGCAGTGGTATACTCAGGGCATTTGTGCAGGGTGGTCAAGGACCCTGAACCAGTGTGGGAGCCGAGACTGCATTGTCTTTGTAGAAACCATCGCCCACAGCTCTTAGCTCCTTGGACCCCTACCCCTCCCACCTAAAGCTACATTGCCAGGGACATTCTCAGCTCCTGGGTGGTCAGCCCCACCTTGCAAGCTTTTTACAGCAGCAGATGGCCTGTGACAGCCTGGGGAGATTTGGGTGGTGGAGAGTGACCCAAAACTTGTGCTGCAGCCACACATGGGCAACTCTCAGAGATTTGTGAGCCTGGCAAGAGGTGGCTACCTGCAGTGTTCTAAGGGCATTTCATGAAGTGGTCACAGACCAGGCACTGCTCTAAGGCAAGAAGTGGCTAGCTGTGGTATTCTCAGGGTGCAGTGAAAAGTGGTCACATGCTGGGAACTGGTGCAAGAAATAAACCTGCGTTAACTTTGTAAAAATCATGCAACGTTTCATGACTCTCAGGGACTCTGCCCTGTCCAGCTAGTGCTGCATCACTGGGGGCACTCTCAACACCAGATCAACTAACCCAACCCACACATCTAAGGAGGCTATTTCAATGTCCGAGCATTCCAGGCAGCTGGCAGGTCACAATAGGCATAAAAGGCCCTGGGCCTTTTGCTAAGCTTCCTCAGGCCCAATACTGGTGGCCTCAGCTCACAACAAGGCCACCCCCACATGCCTGCAGGTCCAGCACAGGCAAGAGTCAACCACATATAGCTTTGTGCCTCTTACCACCTAATCACAAACCGGTAACAGGCAAGGCTGAATTTGGGCTGCATAGGAGCCCCTCCCAAGAGAAACCAGAAAAAACACACCCAGAGTCCAGCTTCAGGCCATTCCAGAGCACTACCTAGTTAGCTCCACAAGTAGCACATTCAAAGGGGGTCTCAATAGGCACAAGAGCCCACAAAGGTGAATACTCCTCTGAGGGTTCAGCGCTCACACGGCAGCTCATGCACTGTATGCATAGATAATCCTCACAGTCAGTCAGCTTGGAAGTCAATCCCACCACTCACTGATGCACCAAAAGCAATCAATGCTCAACTACAACAGGAGATCACATACAAGGCACTAAAGGGATACTCCTGGAATACATCCACAGATCTGAGAGACTGCACTTTTGGAAAACACAGGACACATACTACATAAGGCTAGTTAGCAAAGACTGAGAGATAAAGGAGATTTACCTAAGATATAGAACCAAACACAAAGAGGCAGCCAAAATGAGGAAACAAAGAAACATGTCCCAAATAAAGGAACAAAAGGAAACTCCAGAAATAGAACTAAATGAAATGGACACAACCAACCTACCAGAGACAGAGTTTAAAACACTGTTTATAAAAACGCTTAAGGAACTTAGTGAGAATTTCAATAAAGAGATAGCAAGCATAAAGAAGGACATAGAAACAGTAAAAAAGAATGAGTCAAAAATTAAAAATACAATAACCGAAATGAAGAATACATCAGAAGTAATCAATAACAGATTAGATGAAGTAGAGGATCAAATCAGTGATTTAGAAGATGTTGCATAACAGACAACCAAGTTGACACAGTAGGTACATGCTGTGCTTACTTTCTCTCATACCACATCAAAATTACAACTAATTTACAAAACAACCATTATTGAAAAGCACCTAAAATCAAGCTGAACTGAAACCTTTCAACTAAGGATGCACAGAAGAAGCCACTCCAGACTGGTAGGAAGGGCAGAGATGTGGAACAGGCTGGTCCCACACCTGTGTGTGACCATTAAAGATTGGGAGGGATATTTTTGCTGTGGAGGTCCCCCAACCTTTCAGAGGAGAGAGAGGTCCCATTCCCACCTCAGCCCAGGGTTTCAGTGCTGGGGAGAGAAGTCCCCATAATTTCTGGTTGTGAAAACCAACAGAGATTGTGACTGAGTGAGACTGAGTACAACTTCACTCCTAGGCACTCCTCTTAAAGGGACTGTGCGTGGACTTACTCACCAACAGAATAACTTGATCTGAGTTCCAGTGATAAGGCAGTGGCTAGAGATGTGGCAGGAACATGGGGATGGGGGGAGGAAATGAGTTGTTTGGCTTGGGATGGGGGCTAGAGAGGAACCTTTCTCCTAGACAGAGGAGTTGGTGGAAGCTGTTGTTTCTTTGCTGAACACTCCCCCTTCCCCATAGAAGCAGGCAGCTGCCATATCTGAGTTTCCACCATTCATTTGCCATGCCCTGGTGATTCAAGACGTGGCCCCACCCCACTTTGGGGCACTCCCAGGCCACTTGTAGTAGCTTTTTCATGCAGACCGTTTGCCTTGGCTCAAGATGCAGACTTTCCTAGGGTCTCTCAAAGGTACATGGAACACAGACAAGCAGCACCTGGCTTGGGTATGACATGTATCTCTGGCTGAGCAGCCCTAAGCATAACACTAGAGGCAGCTGACCTCGGTTTTCAGCTTGGCCTCTCAAGGTTCTTCTAAGCACAAGACGTGAACAGCCATCTGTATATTTCTTTGTGGCTCCTGCCTGGTGGCCCTGGGTGGGATATGGGGCTGTGGCTGAATTTGACCTACAGCAGATCCTTTCAAAGGTGGTCCTGGGGCTGGCGCACCCAGTGGCCAGCTTCAAAATGAGCTGGAGCATTATCCAGCCACCTTCAAGTATGACACACCCAAGGAGTGTATTGCAGAGGCAACAGAGTCCTGCTAAGACAGATCCTGCTCCATAGGATCAGCCCTTGCACAACAATGCTTCCACTGTAGTTAAGGCCAATGCTCACAACAAGTGAGCCCAAGTGTCAGTCCCTCCCACTGATGCACAATTATCAACCAAGGCTCAACTATAAGAGGAGCGCACAGACAATCCACACAAAGAACACACCTGGAGTGCATGGCTCAGGTGACAAGAAAGACTACACCACTAAACCCCACAGCACACCTCCTTCATAAGGCCACTCTACTAAGACAGGAAGAACTAGCAGCCCTGCCTAATACATAGAAACAAACACATGGAGGCAGCCAAAATGAAGAGACAAAGAAACATGTCCCAAATTAAAGAATAAAGCTCCAGAAAAAGAGTTAAGCAAAATGGAGATAAGCAATCTATCAGATGCAGAGTTCCAAGCACCACTTATAAGACTGCTCTGTGGTCTCAGGGAGAACTTCAAGAGAGTTAAGAAGCATAAAAATGGAGTTGGAAACCATGAAGAAAAAAAAACCAGTCAGAAATAAAGGATATAATAACGGAAATGAAGAATATATTACAGGGAATCAACATTAGATTAGATGAAGCAGAGGATCTAACCAGCGATGTAGAAAACAAGGTAGCAGAAAACACCCAACTAGAACAACAAAAAGAAAAAAGAATCCAAAAAATTGAGGAGAGTTTAAGGAGCTTCTGGGATAACATCAAGCATACCAACATCCACAATAGAGGGGCCACCAGAAGGAGAAGAGAGTAGCAAGGAATTGAAAACCTATTTGAAGAAATAATGACAGAAAACTTCCCTAACTTGGTAAAGAAAATAGACATACAAACCCAGGTAGCACGGAATACCAAACAAGATAAATCCAAAGAGGCCAACACCAAGACACATCACAATTAAAATGCCAAAGGTTAAGACAAAGAGAGAATCTTAAAAGCAGCAAAAGAAAAGCAGTTAGTTACCTACAAGGGAGTCCCCATAAAATTGACAGCTGATTTCTCAACAGAAACTTTGCAGACAAGAAGTGACTGGCAGGAAATATTCCAAGTGATGTAAAGAAATGACATAAAACCAAGATTACTCTACCTACCAAAGCTATCATAAGACAGATAGATAAGACAGCATTAGATAAGACAGCATTTCCCAGACAAGAAATGCTGAAGTTTATCATCACCAAACCAGTATTACAAGGAATCTTAGAGGGATTTCTTTAAGTTGGGAGGGGGTTAAAGAGAGTTGAAAGGGGAAGGGATTAAGAAGTACAAGTTGGTTGTTACACAGTAGTCATGGGGATGTAGGGTATAGCATAAGGAATATAGTCAATAATATTGTAATAACTAGGTATGGTGCCAGACAGGTACTAGATTCATCAGGGTGATAGAAGGGAATGGGTTTGGGGGCAGGGTGAAAAGGTGAAGGTGGTAAGAAATACAAATTGGTAGTTACTACATTATGGGGAACATAATCAACAATGTTGTAAAGATCATGTAAGGTGCCAGATGGGCACTGGACTTATCAGGAGGATCACTTTGTAGACTGTCTAATGTGCTGTACACCTGAAGGTGAAGTAGAATAATATTGAATGTCAACTATAACTAAATGTATAGGTACATATAGTCACGGGATGTAGAGTGCAATATAGGAAAGATAGTCAATGGTTTGTAACAGCTATTTAAGTTGTCAAAGGGGTAGTAATGGGGGGTGGGTTATCACTTTATGAGGGATTTAAATGTCTAACTATTACATTGCTTTGTACACCTGAAACTAATAAAGAAAAAAAAGAAGATGTAGCATAAAACACCCAATTGGAACAAAAGGACAAAAATTTAAATGAAGATAGTTTAAAGGACCCATGAAACAACATAAATTGTAACAACATTCACATTATAGGGGTACCAGAAGGACAAGAGAGGGAGTTACAAATTGAGAATTTATTTGAAGAATAATGACTGAAAACTATCCTAAATGGTGAAAGAAATAGTCATACAAGCCAAGGAAACACAGAGTCCCAAACAAGATGAAACCAAACAGGCCTACACCAAGACACATCATAATTAAAATGGCAATGTTTAAAGATAAAGAGACAATCCTAAAAGCAGCAAGAGAAGGACAACTAGTTACTCACAAGGGAGCTCCCATAAGTCTCTCAGCTGATTTCTCAACAGAAACTTCGCAGGCCAGAAGAGAGTGGCAGGAAATATATAAAGTAATTAAAAAAAGGACCTACAACCAAGATTACTCTACCCATCATGGCTCTCATTTAAAATTGAAGGAGAGATAAAGAGCTTGCCAGACAAGTAAAAACAAAAGGAATCCATTACCAAGCCATCATTACTAAAAATGTTAAAAGGACTTCTTTAGGCAGGAGAAAAGAGAAAACAAAGAAAGATTAAAAAAAAAAAAACATGAATAATAAAATGGCAGTAACTATGTACCTATCAATAACCATTTTAAATTGTAAATGGATTAAATCAGAACACATAGAGTAGCAGAATGCTGTCTACAAGAGACCCATGTGAGATTGAAAGACAAATACAGACTGAAATTATAGTGATGAAAAACATATTTCACACAAATGGAAATGAGAAAAAAGCTGGAGTAGCAATACTTATACTGAAAAAAAAATAGACTTTAAAACAAAGACAAAAGAGACAAAAAAGGACATTACATAATAACAGGATCAATCTAGCAAGAGGATATCACCCTAGTAAAAATTTATGCACACACATAGAAGCACCTAAATATATAATGCAAATAATGACTGACATAAAAGCAGAGATCAACAGTAACACAATCATAATATGGGACTTTAACAGTCCTTTTATACCAGTGGGTAGATCTTCCAGACAGAAAATCAATATGGAAACAGCAGTCTTAAGTGATACACTAGAACAGATGGATTTAATTGATATTTTTAGAGCATTTCATCTCAAAGTAGCAGAATAGACATTCTTTTCAAGTGCACATGGAACATTTTCCTAGATAGATTACATGTTAGGCCATAAAACAAGTCTCAATAAATTTAATCTTAAAATGGTATGAAATCAATTATAAGAAAGAAACCAAAAGACACACAAACACATGGAGACTAAGAACATGCTACTAAATAATGATAGGTTAACAATAATAATAGGTTAACAATAAGATCAAGGAAGAAATAAAAAGACACTATGAGGTGAACAAAAATGAAAACACAATGACCCAAAATTTATGGGACATAGCAAAAGCAGTTCTAAGAAGGAAATTTATAGCAATGCAGGCCTTCCTAAAGAAGCAAGAAAAGTCTCAAGTAAACAATTTATTTTATACCTAGGAGAACCAGAAAAAGAATAGCAAACAATGCTCAAAGTGAGTACAAGGAAGGAAACAATAAAGATCAGAGCAGAAATAAACAAAATAGATAATAATAATAATAATAATAATAATAATAATAATAATGATAATACAAAAGATCAATGAAACCAAGATTTGGTGTTTTGAAGATAAACAAAATTGACAAACCTTTAACCAGACTCATCAAGAAAAAAAGAGAAAACCCAAATAAACTACCAACAAAATTGAATCAGTAATCAACAAGCTCCCAACACACAAAAGTCCTGCACCAAATAGCTTCACAGGGGAATTTTACACCTATTTTCCAAACATTCAAAAAAAATTTTACACCTATTCTCCTCAAACTATTTCAAGAAACCCCAGAGGGAAGAGAGCTCTCAAGCTTATTTCATGAGACCACCATTATCCTGACTCCAAAACCAGACAAAGACATTACAAAAAAAAAAGAAAGGAAAAAAGAAAGAAAGGAAGGAAGGAAGGAAGGAAGGAAGGAAGGAAGGAAGGAAGGAAGGAAGGAAGGAAGGAAGGAAGGAAGGAAGGAAGGAAGAAAGAAAGAAAATAAAAGTCGGCCAATATGCCTGATAAACATAGGTGCAAAAGTCCTCAACAAGGGGTGGCAGCGGGGAGCACTTTTTGAGTTCTCCTCTGGATTTTATCACAAATGGGACATCTATAACCCATCAAAGGACTCTCTGCTCATCATGCAAAACAGCTAAGAGACTCATGCAAGGATTATTGAAGGTAGGCAAATTGGGTGAACAGGGGAAGAGGGAAGGGAGCGGAGTGGAGGCTGCCACATCTGCGGGGGTGGAAACACAGCTGGCATCCACAGCTGGAGAGACGCAGAGGATCCCAGGACAGAACAGACAACACAAGACCCAGGAGGTGGGCTCATTCCCTGAGTCCTACAGCTGAAGTCTCCCACCGAGGAAGCAGCATATCCAGCATTTGAGGCAATAACCTCAGTTGAGACCTCCAGTTGGTCCCTAGGCCAGACAAAGGACACAAACTCCATACCGGGAACCCTTCCCTCGCTCTTCCAATCCTACCGCCGCCTTTCCAGAGACATAAACAGGACCCTACACTGAGGAGTAGTGTCAGATTACAGAGGAGCCTTAGTGCTCAGGCTCTGAGAAGACTGGCGTGCAGCTCTGACCCAGGCAAGAGGCTGGGAAGAGTGTGACTTTTGCTTGGCTAGGAGAGAAGAGACTCCTCAACCCCCAGCCACCACCTTTTCTGGCCTGCGGGAAGAGTGTGACATGGCTGGGCTGGGAGAGAGAAGACCCCTCCATCCTTAGCCCAAACCCTTTCAGGACTGCCTAGGGTAGGGCAATTATAATGGTGGAGGCACTCCCAGGTCTCAGCAGTATGTGTTAGACGCAGCTCTGGACTTTCAGCAGCTCAGAAATCTCCCGCCTGCCACATACACACACACACACACACACACACACACACACACACACACACACGGAAGTGCTCTAAGACTCAGGAGAACTGGACATAGGGCTGGTTGTGCTAATCTCAGTGCACATATGTGCAAGCGAGGGCAGAAACTGCACTGACTTTGTAGAAACTACCATCCAGACCCTTCAGCCCCACACATCTAAATATGCAGTCCCAACATCACTCTGGGCACCAGGTGACCGGCTCTGCCTGCACAACACACAGAGGACTCTTTCGCACAGCAGAGGAAAACCTGGAGATTACTTGGTGGGCTTAAGCCAAGACTGGTGCTGCTTTTTGTTTTTTTTTGGTCTTTATATCTTTGATATTTTTGCCTGTGTTGAGTGTGGGTTGTCAGTTGTTTTTCCACGTGAATGTATTTTATTTTTTCGTTGTTGTTGTTGTTGTTATCGTTGTTGTTGTGCTTGGTGATTTGATTTGTTCTGAAATTGCCCTACCAGGGGCCAGCTTAAGAGGCACAAGATTCCATACACCCAGAGGCCAACTCCAGACCAAACCAGAGTACTACCAGGTTTGACCTACAAGTCACACACACAGAGGGATTTCTCTACAGGCACAAGAGCCCATAGAGGCCAAACCACGTTTAAGTGGTAAATCCTCACACAGCAGAACACCCTACGGTGGGAAGAGCCAAGTCTCACAACTAGTCAGCCTAGGAGTTAAACCACCTACTCACATGCGAAAAGCCAGTAAAGTTCTTCTTTAACAGGACAATATACACAACACAAGAGTCACCTTTGGAGCACAAGCAGAGGAGAAGAACAAAGTAGTGCAAGTCAAATATAAAGGACACATACTACATAAGATAACTCAGCAAAAACTAAGAACTCTAGGGGTTCTACCTCATAGATTGAAGCAAACACAGAGAGTCAGCGAGATTGGGGAAACAAAGAAACGTGTCCCAAATAAAAGAACAGAAGAAACCCCCAGAATGGAACTAAATGAAACAGAGGTAACCAACCTATCAGAGACAGAGTTCAGAATACTGATGATAAGAATGTTTAAGGAGCTTAGAGACGACATAAAGAAGGATAGAGAAATCATAACGAACAACCAGTTGGAACTAAAGAACACAATTACCGAAATAAAGAACTCACTTTAAGGAATTACCAGCAGGTTAGATGAAGCAGAGGATCAAATCAGCGACTTAGAAGACAAGTTAGCAGAGATCACCCAAACAGAACAACAGAAAGAAAAAAGAATAAAAAACAATGAAGATGGTTTAAGAGACCTCTGGGATAACATCAAGTGCAACAACATGCGCATCATAGGAATACCAGAAGGTGAAGAGAAGAAGCAAGGGATTGAGAACATAATTGAGGTAATAATGTCCGAAAACTTCCCTAATCTGATGAAGGAAACCAACATAAGAGCCAAGGAAGTGCAGAGAGTTCCAACCAGGATAAACCCAAACAGGCCCACACCAAGACACATTATAGTTAAAATGGCAAAGTTTAAGACAAAGAGAGAATCTTAAAAGGAGCAAGAGAAAGACAGAGGGTTACATACAAGGGAACTCCCATAAGACTATCAAATGACTTTTCGACAGAAATATTGAAGGCCAGGAGGGAGTGGCAGGAGATACTCAAAGTGATGGAACACTAAGGCCTACAACCTAGATTGCTTTATCCAGCAAGGCTATCATTTTAAGTTGATGGAGAGATAAAGAGCTTCCCAGAAAAGAGCAAACTGGAAGAATTTATTACAACCAAGCCAGCATTGCAAGAAATACTAAAAGGACTTTTGTAAATAGAAGAAAGATGAAAACAATTTACTACAAATTTTAAAATGGCAATAACTATGTACCTATCAATAATCACTTTAAATGTAAATGGATTAAACGCTCCAATCAAGAGACATAGGGTGGCTGAGTGGATAAGGAAGCAAGACCCTTGTATATGCTGTATACAAGAGACTCATCTCAGATCAAAAGACACACACAGGCTGAAAGTGAAGGGTTGGAGTAAGATATTTCATGCAAATGGAAGCAAGAAAAAAGCTGGAATTGCAATACTTATATCTGACAAAATAGACTTTAAAATGAAGAACATATTAAAAGACAAAGATGGGCAATATATAATAATAAATGGATCAATATGGAAAAAACAGCCTTAAATGACACATTGAACCACTTGGATTTAATCGACATTTTAGGAGCATTTCACCCCAAAGATGTAGAATACACGTTCTTCTCAAATGCACATGGAACATTCTCCAAGATAGACCATATGTTAGGCCACAAAATAAGTCTTGATAAATTTAAGTAAATCGAAATCATACCAGTTGTCTTCTCTGACCACAGTGCTATGAAATTAGAAATGAACTACAAGAATAAAAACTGGAAGACACACTGATTCATGGAGGCTCAATGACATGTTACTAAATAATGAATGGGTCAACCAGGAGATCAAGAAGAAATCAAAAGATACCTGGAGAGAAACGAAAATGAAAACGTGACAACCCAAAATCTATGGGATGCCGCGAAAGTGGTCCTAAGAGGGAAATTCATAGAGTTACAGGCCTACCTAAAGAAACAAAAACAATCACTAATCAAGAGTTTAGTTTCACACTTCAGGGATCTGGCAAATGAGCAGCAAAATAAGTCCAAAGGGAGTACAAGGAAGGAGATAATAAAGATCAGAGCGGAAATAAATGAAATAGAAACCAGAAAAACAATACAAAAGATCAATGAATCTAAGAGTTGCTTTTTAGAGAAGATAAACAAAATTGACAAACCTTTAGCCAGACTCATTAAAAAAAGGAGAGAGAGGACCCAAATTAATAAAATCAGAAATGAAAGAGGAGCAGTGACAACAGTCACCGCAGAAATACCAAAAATTTTAAGAAATTACTATGAGCAACCATATGCCAACAAATTTGACAATCTGGAAGAAATGGACAATTTTCTAGAGGCGTACGACCTTCCAAGGCTAACTCAAGAAAAAACAGAAAACCTAAATAGACTGATTACCCCCAAGAAAATTGAATCAGTGATCAACAATCTCCCAACAAACAAAACCCCTGGACCAGATGGCTTTACAGGTGAATTTTACAAAACGTTCAAAAAAGAATTATCACCTATTCTCCTCAAGCTCTTCCAAAAAATCCAGGAGGGAAGGCTTTTAAACACTTTTTAAAAGCCACTATCATCCTGATCCCCAAATCAGACAAAGACACCACAAAAAAAGAAAACTACAGGCCGATAACTCTAATGAACATAGATGCAAAAATCCTCAACAAAATATTAGCGAACAGAATTCAGCAATACATTAAAAAGATCATACACCATGATCAAGTAGGATTCAACCCTGGTATGCAAGGGTTGTTCAACATCCACAAATCAATTAATGTGATACACCACATTAACAAAATGAAAATTAAAAATCACATGATCATATCCATAGATACAGAAAAGCATTTGATAAAATCCAGCAGCCATTTATGATAAAATCCCTTAAAAAAGTGGGAATAGAGGGATCATATTTCATCTTAATAAAGGCCATATATGATAAACCCACAGCTAACATCATACTCAATGGGGAAAAGCTAAAACCATTCCCTCTACAATCAGGAACAAGGTAAGGTTGCCCACTTTCTCCACTTCCATTGAACATAGTGCTGGAAGTTCTAGCCACAGCAATCAGACAAGATAAAGAAACAAAATGCGTCCAAATCGGTAAGGAGGAAGTAAAATTGTCATTATATGCAAATGACATGATACTATATAGAGAGAACCCTAAAGACTCCACCAAGAAACTATTAGAGCTGATAGATGAATTTAGTAAAGTAGCGGATACAAAATTAATATTCAGAAATCAGTTGCATTTGTATATACCAATAATAAAACATCAGAAGGAGAAACTAAAAAAGCAACCCCATTTATAATTGCTTCAAAGACTATAAAATACCTGGGAATAAATTTAACCAAAGAAGTGAAAGATCTTTACTCAGAAAATTATAACACTGAAGAAAGAAATGAAAGAAGATACAAATAAATGGAAACACATACCATGTTCATGGATAGGAAGAATTAATGTAGTTAAAATGTCAAAACTGGCTAAGGCAATATACATAATCAACACAATTCCTATCAAACTACCAATGACGTTTTTCACAGAAATAGAACATACAATCCTAAAATTTATATGGGACCATAAAAGACCCCTGATAGCCTCAGCAATATTGAGAAATAAGAACACAGTGGGAGGTATAGCAATACCTCACATAAATTATACTACAAGTTTACAGTAATCAAAACAGTATGGTACTGGCATAAAAACATACACATAGACCAATGGAACAGAATGGAGAGTCCAGAAATAAATCCATGCCTATATGGTCATTTAATCTATTACAATGGAAGCTGGAATGTACGGTGTGGTAAACACAGTCTATGCAATAAATGGTGCTGGAAAACCTGGACAGAAACATGCAAAAAAATGAAGCTGGACCACCTCCTTACACCATATACAAAAATAAATTCAAAATGGCTTAAAGACTTAAATGTAAGATCTGAAACAATAAAATTCCTAGAAGAAAATATAGGAAGAAACTTCATGGACTGATATATCCCCTCGCGCAAGGGAAGTAAGAGAAAAAATAAACATGTGGGATTACATCAAACTAAAAAGTTTTTTCATAGCAAAGGGAACCATCAATAAAACAAAAAGGAATCCTACTGATTGGGAAAAGATATTTGCCAATGATATATCACAAATTTATAAAATCTCACTCAACTCAACTCCAAAAAACGAAACAACCCGATTAAAAAATGGGCAGAGGACATGAAGAGACATTTTTCTAAAAAGGACATACAGATGGCAAACAGACATATGAAGAAATGCTCAACCTCACTAACCATCAGAGAAATGCAAATAAAAACCACAATGAGATACTACTTCACCCCAGTCAAAATGGCTATCATCAGTAAATCAATAAACAACAAGTGCTAGCGAGGATGTGAAGAAAAGGGAATGCTTGTGCACTGTTGGTGGGATTACAGATTGGTGGAGCCACCAAGGAAAACACTATGGAGGTATCTCAAAAATTTGAAAATGGAACTACCTTATGATCCAGCAATTCCACGCCTAGGTATCTATCTGGAGAAATCCAAAACTCTAATTCAAAAAACTTTATGCATTCCTATGTTTATTGCAGCACTATACACAATAGCCAAGACATGGAAACAACCGAAATGCCTATTGGTAGATGAGTAGATTAAGAAACTGTGGTATATTTATAAAATGGAGTATTATGCAGCCATAAAGAAGAAAAAAATCTTACCATTTGCAACAACATGGACCTAGAGCACATTATGTTAACGGAAATAAGTCAGACAGAGAAAGACAAATACCATATGATCTCACTTATATGTGGAATCTAAAGAAAAGAATAAGTGAATGAACTAATCAGAAACAGTCTCGGAGACTTAGAGGAAAAACTGAGGGTTGCTAGATGGGAGTGGGTGGGGATAAGGGGGAAGGTGAGGGGATTAGAAAACAGGTAGTAACGACAAGATAGCCATGGGGTTTTAAAAATTAATTTGGGGAATTTAATCAATAATGTTATAAAGATTTTATAGGGTATCTGATTGACACTTGTCCCATTTAGGAGACCACCTCAGGGATGATGTAGATACCTGATCACTGCATGATACACCTGAAGCTGAAGCTGAACAATAATGAATGCCAACTTAATTTATATATATATATATATATATATATATATATATATATATATATATATATATATATATATATATATGTATGTATGTATATACTTACTAGAAGTGGAGTACAGCATTAGATATAGAGACAGTGGAAATGTAATGACTCTGTGCAATGTCAGAGGGATAATGGATGGCGGAGTGGGGTTCACACAGTGTGATGGGTATAAATGATAAACGTCTAAGTATTACTTTTTCCTGTGCAACTGAAACTAATTAAAAAAAAGTCCTCAAGAAAATATTAGGAAACAATATTCAGCAACACATTAAAGAGATCATATACCATAATCAATTTGGATTAATTGCTGTTATGCAAGGATGGTTCAACATTTGCAAATCAGTTAATGTAATATACCACATAAACAAAATGGAAAATAAATGTCATTTGGGCATATCAATAGATGCAGAAAAAACATTTGACAAAACCCACAATCGCTTTATGAGAAAAACTCTCAACAAAGTGTGAATAAGGGGAACTATCGCAACATAATAAAGGTTATATAGGAGAATCCCACAGCTCTATACTCAATGGGGAAAACTAAAAGCATTTTTTTAAGACCAGGAATAAGAGAAGGGTGCCTACTTTCACCTCTTTTATTTTTTTTTTTATTTTTTTTTTTTTGACAAAAAAATTAGCTTTTTATTAGAAACCACTGTTATAACTCCAAAACAATTTTATTTTATTTTATTTTTTTTTTAATTTGTTGTTTAACTTTTTTTTTTTTTATTAATTAATTTATTTATTAGTTTCAGGTGTACAAAACAAGGTAATACTTAGACGTTCATCATTTATATCCCTCATACTGTGAACCCCCCTCCCCCCATCCACTATCCCTCCGACCTCACACTGAACCATCACATTATATATATAAAATTATAGTTGGCATTCATTAATGTTTAGCTTCTGATGTACAATGCCATGATCAGGTATCCACAGTATCCCTGAGGTGGTCTCCCAAATAGGACGCATGTCCATCGGATACCCAACAAAATCTTTACAACATTATAGAATACCTTCCCCAAATTAATTTTCAAAAGAAAAACCCTGAGGCCATCTTGTGGTTACCAGCTGCTTCCAAATCCCTTCACCTTTCCCCTTATCCCCAACCCCCTCCCACACACCCATCTAACCACTCTCGGTTTTTTCTCTGCGTGCCCAAAACTGACTCTGATTAGTTCATTCACATAGTCTTTTCTTTAGATTCCATATATAAGTGAGATCATATGGTACTTGTCTTTCTCTTTCTGACTTATTTCACTTAACATAATGTTCTCTAGATCCATCCATGTTGCTGCAAATGATAAGATTTCTTTCTTCTTTATGGCTGCGTAATACTCCATTGTATAAATGTACCACAGCTTCTTAATCCAGTCATCTACCGATGGGCATTTTGGTTGTTTCCATATCTTGGCTATTGTGTAAAGTGCTGCAATAAACATAGGAGTGCATACAGATTTTTGAATTGGAGTTTTGGATTTCTCCGGGTAGATGCCTAGGAGTGGAATTACTGGATCATAGGGTAGTTCCATTTTCAGATTCCTGAGATACCTCCATACTGTTTTCCATAGTGGCTGCACTAATCTGCAGTCCCACCAACAGTGCACTAGCGTTCCCTTTTCTCCACATCCGCGCCAGCATTTGTTGTTTGTTGATTTATTGATAATAGCCATTTTGACTGGAGTGAGGTGGTATCTCATTGTGGTTTTTATTTGCATTTCTCTGATGGTTAGTGAGGTAGAGCATTTCTTCATATGTCTTCTTGCCTTCTGTATGTCCTTCTTAGAGAAATGTCTCCCCAAGTCCTCTGCCCATTTTTTAATTGGGTTGTTTGTTTTTTTGGAGTTCAGTTGAGTAAGTTTTTTATAGATTTGTGATATTAATCCCTTATCAGATATATCATTGGCAAATATCTTTTCCCATACAGTAGGATCCCTTTTTGTTTTATTGATGGTTTCCTTTGCTGTGAAAAAACTTTTTAGTTTGATGTAATCCCACATGTTTATTTTTTCTCTTACTTCGCTCGCGCGAGGGGATATATCAGTGAAAATCTTACTCCGGGTAATGTCCATGAAGTTTCTTCCTATATTTTCTTCTAGATATTTTATGGTTTCAGATCTTACATTTAAGTCTTTAAGCCATTTTGAATTTGTTTTTGTATATGGTGTAAGGAGGTGGTCCAGCTTCATTTTCTTGCATGTGTCCGTCCAGGTTTCCCAACACCACTTATTGAACAGACTATCTTTACCCCATCGTACATTCTTGCTTCCATTGTCGTAGATTAGATGGGCATATAGGCATGGATTTACGTCTGGACTCTCTATTCTGTTCCATTGATCTATGTATCTATTTTTATGCCAGTACCATGTTGTTTTGATTACTGTAGCCTTGTAGTATAGTTTGAAATCAGGTATCGTTATACCTCCCACTTTGTTCTTATTTCTCAAGATTGCTGAGGCTTTTATGGTCCCATATAAATTTTAGGATTATATGTTCTATTTCTGTGACAAACGTCGTTGTTAGTTTGATAGGAATTGCGTTGAATATGTATATTGCCTTAAGAAGTATGGACATTTTAACTATATTAATTCTTCCTATCCATGAACATGGAATGTGTTTCCATCTATTTATGTCTTCTTTCATTTCTTTCTTCAGTGTTGTATAATTTTCTGAGTACAGATCTTTTACATCTTTGGTTAGATTTATTCCCAGATATTTTATAGTCTTTGGAGCAATTGTAAATGGAATTGTTTTTTTAATTTCTCCTTCTGCTATTTTATCATTGGTATATACAAATGCAACTGATTTCCGAATATTAATTTTATATCCTGCTACTTTACTAAATTCATCTATCAGTTCTAATAGTTTCTTGGTGGAGTCTTTAGGGTTCTCTATATATAGTATCATATCATCTGCATATAATGATAATTTTACTTCCTCCTTACCAATTTGGATGCCTTTTATTTCTTTCTCTTGTCTGATTGCTGTGGCTAGAACTTCCAGCACTATGTTGAATAGAAGTGGAGAAAGTGGGCAACCTTGTCTTGTTCCTGATCTTAGGGGGAATGGTTCTGGCTTTTCCCCATTGAGTATGATGTTAGCTGTGGGTTTGTCATATATGGCCTTTATTATGTTAAGATATGATCCCTCTATTCCCACTTTCAAAAGGGTTTTTATCATAAAAGTTTGATGTACTTTATCAAATGCTTTTTCTGCATCTATTGATATGATCATGTGATTTTTACTTTTCATTTTGTTAATGTGGTGTATCACATTAATTGATTTGTGGATGTTGAACCACCCGTGCATACCAGGGATGAATCCCACTTGATCATGGTGTATGATCTTTTTAATGTATTGCTGAATTCTGTTCGCTAATATTTTGTTGAGAATTTTTGCATCTATGTTCATTAGAGATATCGGCCTTTAGTTTTCTTTTTTTGTGGTGTCTTTGTCTGCTTTTGGGATCAGGGTGATAGTGGCTTCGTAAAAAGTGTTTGGGAGTCTTCCTTCCTTCTGGATTTTTTGGAAGGTCTTGAGGAGAATAGGTGATAATTCTTTTTTGAATGTTTTGAAAAATTCACCTGTAAAGCCATCTGGTCCAGGGCTTTTGTTTGTTGGGAGATTATTGATTACTGATTCAATTTCCCTGGTGGTAATCAGACTGTTCAGGCTTTCTGTTTCTTCTTGAGTTAGCCTTGGAAGGTTGTGCGCCTCTAGAAAATTGTCCATTTCTTCAAGGTCGTCAAATTTGTTGGCATATAGTTGCTCATAGTAATTTCTTAAAATTTTTTGTATTTCTGTGGTGTCTGTTGTCACTTCTCCTCTTTCATTTCTGATTTTATTAATTTGGGTCCTCTCTCTCCTTTTTTAAATGAGTCTGGCTAAGGTTTGTCAATTTTGTTTATCTTCTCTAAGTACCAACTCTTGGATTCATTGATCTTTTGTATTGTTTTTCTGGTTTCTATTTCATTTATTTCTGCTCTGATCCTTATTATCTCCTTCCTTGTGCTCCCTTTGGGTTTATTTTGCTGTTCTTTTTCCAGATACCTTAAGTGTGAAGATAAACTGTCAATTAGTGATGTTTCTTGTTTCTTTAGGTAGGCCTGCAATGCTATGAACTTCCCTCTTAGGACTGCTTTCGCAGCATCCCATAGATTTTGGGTCGTCGTGTTCTCATTCTCATTTGTCTCGTGATATCTTTTGATTTCTTCTTTGATCTGCTTTTGACCTATTCATTATTTAGCAACATATTATTCAGCCTCCATGAATTGGTGTATCTTCCTGTTTTTTTTCCCCTGTAGTTCATTTCTAATTTCATAGCATGTGGTCAGAGAAGACAATTGGTATAATTTCAATTTTCTTAAATTTATCAAGGCTTGTTTTGTGTCCTAACATATGATCTATCTTAGAAAATGTTCCATGTGCACTTGAGAAGAACGTGTATTCTGCAGCATTGGGGTGAAATGCTCTGAAAATATCAATTAAATCCAACTGCTCCAAAGTATCATTTAAGGCTGTTGTTTCCGTATTGATTTTCTGTCTGGAGGACCTGTCCCTTGTTGTCAGAGGTGTGTTGAAGTCCCCTACTATGATAGTGTTGCTGTTGATCTCTGTCTTTATGTCCATCAGTACCTGTTTTATATATTTTTATATATTTAGGTGCTCCTATGTTAGGTGCATAGATGTTTACTAGGGTTATGTCCTCGTGTCAAATTGATCCCTTTATTATTATATAGTGCCCATCTTTGTCTTTTAATATGTTCTTCATTTTAAAGTCTATTTTGTCAGATGTAAGTATTGCTACTCCAGCTTTTTTCTTGCTTCCATTTGCATGAAATATCTTACTCCAACCCTTCACTTTCAGCCTGTGTGTGTCTTTTGATCTGAGATGAGTCTCTTGTATACAGCATATACAAGGGTCTTGCTTCCTTATCCACTCAGCCACCCTATGTCTCTTGATTGGAGCGTTTAATCCATTTACATTTAAAGTGATTATTGATAGGTACATAGTTATTGCCATTTTAAAATTTGTAGTAAATTGTTTTCATCTTTCTTCTATTTACAGAAGTCCTTTTAGTATTTCTTGCAATGCTGGCTTGGTTGTAATAAATTCTTTCAGTTAGTTCTTTTCTGGGAAGCTCTTTATCTCTCCATCAACTTTAAATGATAGCCTTGCTGGATAAAGCAATCTAGGTTGTAGGCCTTAGTGTTCCATCACTTTGAGTATCTTTTTCCACTCCCTTTTGGCCTTCAATGTTTCTGTAGAAAAGTCATTTGATAGTCTTATGGGAGTTCCCTTGTATGTAACCTTCTGCCTTTCTCTTGCTGCTTTCAAGATTCTCTCTTTGTCTTTAAGCTTTGCCATTTTAACTATAATGTGTCTTGGTGTGGGCCTGTTTGGGTTTATCCTTGTTGGAACTCTCTGCACTTCCTGGGCTTGTATGTTGGTTTCCTTCATCAGGTTAGGCAAGTTTTCGGACATTATTACCTCAAATATGTTCTCAATTCCTTGCTTCTTCTCTTCGCCTTCTGGTATTCCTATGATGCGCATGTTGTTGCGCTTGATGTTATCCCAGAGGTCTCTTAACCCATCTTCATTGTTTTTTCTTCTTTTTTCTTTCTGTTGTTCAGTTTGAGTGATCTCTGCTAACTTGTCTTCTAAGTCTCTGATTCGATCCTCTGCTTCATCTAACCTGCTGGTCATTCCTTCAAGTGAGTTCTTAATTTCGGTAATTGTGTTCTTTAGTTCTAGCTGGTTGTTCGTTAAGATTTCTACATCCTTTTTTAGTTCTAACTGGTTGTTCTTTATGATTTCTATATCCTTCTTTATGTCTTCTCTAAGCTCCTTAAACATTCTTATCACCAGTGTCCTGAACTCTGTCTCTGACATGTTGGTTACCTCTGCTTCATTTGGTTCCAGTTGTGGAGGTTTCTTCTGTTCTTTTATTTGGGACATGTTTCTTTGTCTCCCCATTCTGACTGACTCTCTGTGCTTGCTTTGATGTAGTAGGAAGAACCCCTAGGGCTCTTAGTTCTTGCTGGGTTATCTTATGTATTATGTGTCCATTATATTTGACTTGGACTACTTCGTTCTTCTCTGCATGTGCTCCACAGGTGGTTCGTGTGTTTAGTATATCGTTCTGTTCAAGAAGAACTTTAATTGCTTTTTGCTTGTGAGTAGGTGGGTTTAACTCCTAGGCCGTCTAGTTGTGAAACTTGGCTCTGCCCACCGCAGGGTGTTCTGCTGGGTGAGGGTTGTCCACTTAAATGAGTTTTGGCCTCTATGGGCTCTTGTGCCTTCAGAGAATTCCCTCTGGGTGTGTGACTTGTAGGTCAAACCCGGTAGTACTCCGGTTTGGTCCAGAGTTGGCTTCTGGATATGTTGAATCTTGTGCCTCTTAAGCTGGGCCCTGTTAGGGCAGTTTCAGCACAAATCAAGTTACCAAGTACAACAACAACAACAACAACAAAGAAAACAAATCAAGTACATTCACATGTAAAATACAACCGACAATCCCCACTCAACATAGGCAAAGATATCAAAGAAATAAAGACAGAACAAAGTAAATCACAACAAGTAGAAAGAAAAAAAGAAGAAAAGAAAGAAAAAAAGAAAAAGAAAAGAAAAGAAAAATGAGAAAAAAAGAAAAAAAAAGACAAAAAAAGAAAAAAAAAAGAAAAAAAACACACACAAAAAAACCCAAACAAACAAAAAAAACAAAAAAACAATAAAAACAAAAAGCACCAAGCAAAAGAAAACAGAAAGCAGCACCAGTCTTGCCTTAAGCCCACCAAGTAATCTCCGGTTGTCCTCCGCTGTGCCAAAGAGTTCCCTGCCTAGTGCGCAGGCAACGCTAGTCACCTGGTGCCCAGAGTGAGTTTGGGAGTGTAGATTTAAATGCGAGGGGCTGAGGGGTCTGGATGACAGTTTTCAGAGAGACAATGCAATTTCTGTCGTTTCCTGCACAAATGCCCGCTGAGAGTAGCTCCACCAGCCCTGTGCCCAGTACTCCTGAGTCTTAGGGCCCTCCTTCCGTGGGTGTGTGGGAGGGGGCGGGCGGGAGATCTCTAAGCTGCTGAAAGCTGGGAGCTGCGTCTGCCGCTTACTGCTGAACTCAGGGAGTGCTTCCGCGGTTGCCCTTGCCCCGCCCCAGGCCAGCCAGAAAGGGTGGGGCCTGGGGATGGAGGGGTCTTCTCCCTCCCAGGCCAGCCACATCACACTCAGGCCTGAAAAGGTGGTGGCTGGAGGTGTGGGAGTCTCCTATCTCCTCGTCCAGGGGAAATCCCCTCCTCCCAGCCTCTTTCGAAGGTCAGAGCTGGCTGCCAATCTTCCCAGCGCCTGAGCACAGACGCCCCTCTGTAATCTGACACTACTCTTCAGTTCAGGGGTCAGTTTAAGTCTCTGGAAGGGCAGGGGGAGGATTCGAAAAGCGTGGTGAGGGGCCCAGGTGTGGCGTCTGAGTTCTTTGTCTGCCCTAGGGCCCACGAGCTGCCCGCCCCGGCGGGAGCGATCAGCTGTGGGACGCAGGGAAAGAGCCCACCTCCTGGACCCTATGCTCTCCGCTGCACTCTTGGCTCCCGTGGGACTCTAGAGCCCCGGGTGCTGCCTGCCGCTGCGCCTGTGGGCATGCTCCTCTTGCCCTTCTCGCTCCTCCCCCGCTCGCCCAACTAGCGCACCTCAAAACAAATCTTCCGCGAGTCTCCGCTCAGTCCTGGGAGCCGCGCAGCGCAGTGGTTGCTGTACGGTCTGGGCTCCACTGTGGGTGGGTTAGTGTTTTCACTTCACACCCCTCTCTCCTCCCCCGCTTGCCTAACTAACGCACTCCAAAGCAAACCTTCCACGAGTCTGCGCTCCGTCGTTCTGGGCACCGCGGTGGCAATTGCCGCTGGCCTCGGCTCCTCGGGGGTGGGAGTGGGGGGGGCGCGCTTCCACTTCGCTGTCCTGCCTCCTCCCCTGCTTGCAATCCGCGCACACCTTCAGGAAATTCCTCCACGAGTCTCCCCGCTGTTCTACATGTTCTATATCTCCCTGTGTCTTTAGAGCTGTGGTTTACCGCCGCTGCCGCATCCGCCCCCGGCCAGATTCTACCACGAGACCGTGCGTTTCCACTTCGCTCCCTTCCTTCTTCCCCTGCTCGCCCAATTTGCGCACCTTCAAGTAATTCTTCCACAAGTTTCCTAGGAGTCTCTTAGCTGTTCTGCGTGATGAGCAAAGAGTTGTTTGATGGGTTGTATGTCCCGTTTGTAATAAGATCTGGAGGAGAACTCAGAAAATGTGCCCCGCTGCCGCCATTCCTATGACATCACTCCTCTGGTTGTATTTTTATACACCAATAACAGACTATCAGAAAAAGAAATTAAAACAATTCCATTCGCAATTGCATAAAAAAGACAATACTAAGGAATAAATTTAACCAAGAAAGTAAAACACCTTTACTCAAAAAATTATAAGACATTGAAGAGAGAAATTAAAGAAGATGCAAACAAATCAAAATATATACCATACTCATGGATAAGAAGAATTAATATAGTTAAAATGTCATACTACCCAATGCAATATATAGATTCAACACAATCCCTATTAAAATACCAATGGCATTTTTTCCACAGAACTAGCACAAATAATCCTAAAATTTAAATTTATATGGAACCATAAAAGACCCCAAATAGCCCTGGCAATCCTGAGAAAGAACAAACTGGTGGTATCATGCTATCTGATATGAAACTATACTATAAGGTGATAGTAATCAAAAGAGCATAGTATTGGCATAGAAACAGACACAGATAAATGGAACAGAATAGAAAGCCCAGAAATAAATCCATGCTTATACGGCCATTTAATCTATGACAAATGAAGCAAGAATTTACATCGGGGTAAAGACAGTATATTTAATAAATGGTGCTGTGAAAAGTGGGCAGATACATGCAAGAAAATGAATTTGGACCACCTTTTATACCATATATAAAAATAAAATTTAAATCAATTAAAGTCGTAAATATAAGACCCCAAACCATAAAACTCCTAGAATAAAATATAGGAAGTTCACTCTCAGACATTACCCTTAGTAATATTTTTACTGATATATCACCTCAGGCAAGGGAAAGCTAAGAAAAATAAACAAGTAGGATTACATCACACTGAAAATTTTTTTTCACAGCAAAGGAAACCATCAACAAAACAAAAAGAAATTTTACTGAGTGGGAGAAGATATTTGCCAATGATACATCTGATAATGGGTTACTATCCAAAATTTATAAAAAGCTCTCACATCTCAACACCAAAGAATCCAACAATCCAATTAAAAAATAGACAGAAGACCTGAATAGTATTTCTCCAAAGAGGAAATTCGTATAGCCAATAGACATATGAAAAGATGCTCAATGTCACTAATCTTCAGACAACAAAGGGTACCCTACACAGCAAGGGTATCATTTAAAATCAAAAGACAGATAAGAGCTTCTAACACAAGAAAAACCTAAAGCAGTTCATCACCACAAACCAGCATTGCAAAAAATGTTAAAGGGGCTTTTTGAAGATGAAAATAATAAAATCAAAATTATGAATAATAAAATGGCAATAGCTACATATCTACCAACAATTATTTTTGATATATATGGACTAAATGCTGCAATCAAAAGACAAGGGAGAGCTGAATGGCTAAGAGAACAAAACCCTTACATATGCTGCCTACAAGAGATTCACTTCAGATTGAAAGACGGACACACAAAGGAAGTTAAAGGGATGGAAAAACCATTTCATGAAAATGGAAAGGAATGAAAAACAAGAAAATCTGGAGTAGCAATACTTATACAGACAAAATAGACTTTAAAACAAAAGCTATAACAAGAAACACAGAAGGACCCAGTAAGCCCACTTCTTGGTATTTATACAAAGATACCCAAAATGCTACTTCAAGGGGACATGTTCATCCATATGTTCATTGCAGCATTGTTTACAATGGCCAAGATGAGGAGGCAGCCTGCATGTCTGTCAATGGATGAGTGAATAAAGAATAGGTGATATACATATATACATGGAATATTGCTCGACCAGGGAAGGGAATAGGTTTTGCCATCTGTGGTGGCATGGATGGACCTGGAGGGTATTGTGCTGAGTGGTGTGTCAGACAGAGAAAGACAGATGCAATGTGCTTTTACTTATTGTGGAATCTAAAGAACAAAATAAACAAACAAAACCAGAAACAAACTCATAGATACAGAAAATATTTTGATGGTTGCCAGATGGAAGGGGGTTAGGGGTGTGGTGGAAAAAGGGGAAAGGTTTAAGAAGTACAAAGTAGTTATGGGGATATAGGGTATAGCATAAGGAATATAGTCAATAGTAATAACTATGTATAGTGCCAGGTGAGAACTAGACTAGCCAGGGGCTCACTCCTTAAATTACATAAATGTTTAATTACTATGCTATACACCTGAAATTAATATAAAATAATATTGAATGTTAGCTGTAATTTAAAATTTTAAAAAGGGAGAAAACAGAAGGGGCATAAGTGGTCCCAATTTCCAGGTATGAAACAATAAAGTCATAGGGAATATAGTCAATAATATTGTGATAGCATAGCATGGTGTCAGATGGCTGATGAGGTTATCATGGTGTTGACTTCTTTGCATAAGTTTTGAATAACTATGGTATATCCCTAAAACTAATATAATATTGTATGGTAGCTATATTTTTAATAAAAATCTTAAACAAACAAACAAATAAATAAAACGGGATGGTTGTACACTTAAAAAAATAGTTATCACATATTTCAAGTCCACATTTATTCTTCTTGAAATGATACGAGTGGGGCCATTGTTCTGTAATGTCATTTCACAGGAGTCTGAGTCAATTTGGTTCTCTGGGGGGTATTTCTATGAGCTCTTTTAGGTAAAATATGTTATTTTACACCTTCGACTGGTACATTCTCAAACTGCTTCTCTCTCCATCCAAATCTGTACCTCCTGAGGACATCAATGAACTAAACAGTATGCTCCCCAACATTTTGAAAAATATTATACAATTCACCTCTGAGTTCAATAGGAATGATTTTGGCATTATCTGTGATTTTGACTTTGATACATTTGGTTTTATCAGTACACCCTCTTTGTCAATCGAAATACCTGAGGTTACATTAGTAAGAATTAGCCCAGGTTACATATGGTTGGCACTCTTTAGCATCCAGGAAAAGTCCTGCTGCCCTTTAGAATGGGAAGAGTTATAGTAATTCTGAGCACACAGATCTCCCTTTTGAGGCTAATAAAAACACACTGGAAATTGTACAACTGACTTTTCTGTAAAGTTTCCAGAACTTTCACCTACTACGTGGTCTGGTACTGACAACCCAGATTCATCAGTATGAGCAGTTCCAGCTGGGAGAAGGGATCTCAGAGGTGCAAATATGCAGGTGGGACAGGCATCCAGGCTGGAGCCATAATGTCTGGCACCATTTCTGTATGGTCTTGACTCACTCTTTTGGATGGAAAAAGCCATGGTGCACTCAGCTTCTCTAAAGATTTTGTGGGGATAACTACTGTGGGCTGATGCTCTGCCTTCGTGGGAAGCCATTGCTGTTCATCCTCCTCCCATGAGTAGTGTTTGAGAATGCGTGGGGAACAGTCATTTTCCTGAAGCCTGGGTAGTGCCACTGTCATTAAGAGGTAGGACCAGGAGGAAAACTCACCCTGCTTACAACATATGAACCATGAGGTGACATGAGGCAGTACCTGCTATTGCATTCAGTAGGAGTAGGGACTACAGTGGGAAGGTACAAAAGACATAGAATCTTCAATTTGTGCACTGGACTTGGCTATAACCTAATACAGAGGAATGAAGACTGAAGAGGACCTGCAAATGTCACACAGAGTTTAAAGAGGTGATTTTTTGGACAAAGCCTTTGAGTGGGACTGTGCTTAGATAAGGTCTCATTAGCTCTCTGAGTGATCTCGGTCAAGTTGCTTACCTTCTCCAGCCTCCATGACTTCTGTAAAACCAAGTGATCCTGAAGTCTGGTCTCTTGTGGTTTCTGAGTGGAGATAGAATAGAGGGTCAATAATTCCTCTCAGTGCAATGGGTGGGCAGGTGCCACTTTCTAGGGAGCTGACTCTGAGTAGTTTCAAGGGGAGTGCATTCCTAGGGATGAGCCATGAGAATGGTGATGTCTCCACTCTACAGTCAGCAAGGTATTGGTTCCCAGACAATAGCCTCAGCATTTTCATTCAGAGATTTCTACCTCACCTTAATGAAGATTTGGGCCCTATAAGGAAATCTATTCATGGGTCTCACTATCCTGGGCTCTACCATAGATGTTGGTTCCTCTTATGGTTCATGGAAGAATTGAGAAAATTGGATTCCACTAAAGGAGAGATGGGTGCTTGTGAACTGTGCCATGCCCCTCTCTGTGCTGCTTCTGAGCAGCCTTCCTGCTTGACATGCACACAAACTGTGATGGTTAATTTTATGTGTCAACATGACTGGTCCATAGGGGTGCATAGATATTGGTGAAACATTATTCTGAGTGTTTCTGTGAGGGTGTTTGTGGATTAGATTAATATTTTAATCCTTTGACTGAGTAGAGCAGATTGCTTTTCCCAATGAAAGCGGGCTTTTTGCAATCAGTAGAACACTTGAATAAAACAACAGGCTGACCTCTCCCAAGTAAGAGATAATTATCTTGCATGGTAGCCTTCAAACCGGGACATCAGCTCTTCCTGGTGCTATATCAGTTTCTGGCTTGAGACGTGAACTTGGACATCAGCTATGATTGACGCAGATTTTGGGCTTGCCCAACTCTATAGTTGTGTTAGCCAATTCCTTATAATAAATTAATATCTATCAGTGATCTATCTATCATCGATCTATCTATAATCTATCGATCTATATCTATCATCTATCTATCAATATTTATATATATCTATATTGATATCAGTATCAATATGTATAGATACGTAGATATAGATATGCTTTTGGTTCTGTTTTTCTGGATAACCTTGATTAATACACAGAGTATTGACATGCTACAGTTGGCACTGTTAGGAGAAGGGGAAGCAGATTGGTCATCCCTATGAAGCAGTATATTGGGAAGGCTTAGGAAGTGTTAGGAAGTGTTTTCACTAAGGAAATGAACTGTGAGAAGAAGTAAGAGCATGAGTCAAAACCAGGAGTTTAAATTGCGCTGTGGAAATGCTCAGAGATTCTGGAGATGCTGTGATTCTGTACAGACCAAAGTCCTCCCTTCCTTCACAGAGATTAAGAGAGAGTGAACACAAGGCCATCAGCTCACAATTCTTACTTGTTATCCACACTGAGTGTTCCGACAAACAGGCTCAGGGATGTTGTGAGGATAAGCAAGGTAATCTATATGTACATTCTCGAGGTTTTTGAAAAAAAGGAACTGGGTAAATAATATTATTGTCATTATTATTTCTGCATTTCATATTACATATATTTAAAGAAAGTGGGGAATAAAGTTTAGTGATTTATATGTTTTTGGCAAAAATATTTAAAATTTCCTCCTGGATCAAATTTAAAAAATCTTTCATAATTCTCAAGTCAGATATATAAATATTCTAAGCAAAAACTCACTAGTTCTGCCTACTTCTCCATCTATTGAGTAAAGACTGGCTAATTCAGAGGTTTACATAGTTAAAAGAAAAGGTTTATTTGGAACTGTTCACACCTTGGAGTAACACCTTGAACTTATACAGAACCTTTCATGCAAAAGGATCACAAAGTGTTATGCAGACAGTACATAAATAGAAACACCTCCCCTCACCACCAAAGTGCCGCCTTCTTACTGACATAGTGTGACCAAAACACCATCCCACAGTTGTTTTGTTGAAAGAAAAAACTGGAGACTATTTTCTCCATTTCAAACTGAGAGGATTTTTTCTTACACCAATCTGTTCTCTGATTTTCTGACACCAACTGAGTGTCCTACAATTCAATTCTGACACTATCTCCTGAAGCTAGCACTGACCTCACAGGTTAAGTGTTCAGTCCCAGAAGAATACCCAATGTCTGACACCATCTTCAAATGTGGTGCCCAAGGTACCCATACTTCTGCCTAGCTGATTACAAATTTGGAAATATCCACCTCCCTCAGGTTCAATAATTCACTAGAATGACTCACAGAACTCAGAAAAGCACTTAACTTACTATTACTAATTAATTATAAAGGATATAACTTAGTAACAGCCAAATGGAAGAAATGTATGGGGCATTGTATCGGGGTGCCCATGGAGCTTCCATGCCCTCTGGAACACACCCTGCCAGCATCTCCACGTGTTTACCAATTTGGAGATCTCTGAACCCTATCATTTAGGGATTTTTATGGAAGTTTCATTACAGAAGGCAGGATTTATTAAATTATTGGCCATTGGTGATTGAACTCAATTGCCAACTCCTCTTCCCTCCCCAGAGGCTGGGGTTGAAAGTTCCAACCCACTAATCATGTCTTGGCTTTTCTGGTGGCCAGTCTTAAAGCTATCTAAGGTACTCAAAATAGTCACCTCATTAGTACAAACTCAGATATGGTCTAAAAGGGTTTACTATGAACAACAAAAGATGCTAATATTATCAGTAAATTCTAAGGGTTTTCAGAGATCCATGCCAGGAACCTGGTACAAAGACCAAATATATGTTCCCAGTTGTATCATATAAATAACAGGGAGATTCACTTGACCAGTACTGGTCACACTGGAATGAGGCCAGAGTACGGATGTGAACATGTCACTATTCATGGAGGAGTTCTGGGGATTTTGAATGACTTCCTCATGTTTTCTTGTCTCACAGAAAATAACCTCCATATCAGCATTAATAACATTTCTGTGATAATGAAACATTCCAGTATGGTGGCCCCTAACCACATGTGGCTATTGAGCACTTGACATGTGGCTAGTGTACTGAAATGTTATGTTTTTTATTAAGATGATTACTTTGTTTAATTTCAATTGGGTTAAGTTTACTGAGCCCCAGTGGATTGTGGCAAAACTTTACAGCATAGACCATTTGGAAACGACCAATGATATCATGGGGAGGGAATGACTCCTGCTGGGTCAAGAGCAGCCTTATCACCCTCATTTCTTATCTCCTTCCTTGGAACTATAACCTAAAGTGAAGGAGATGCTGGCATTTACATAAATTATTTTTTTAATTAAAGTTTATTGGGGTGACAATCATTAGTAAAGTTACATAGATTTCAGGTGTACAATTCTGTATTACATCATCCATAAATTCCATTGTGTGTTCACCACCCAGAGTCAGTTCTCCTTCCATCACCATATATTTGATCCCCTTTATACTCATGTATCACCTCCCTTCCCCCTTACCTTCTGGTAACCACTAAACTATTGTATGTGTCTATGCGTTTTTGTTTCTCATTTGTTTGTCTTGTTCTTTTGTTGTTTTGGTTTATATACCACATACCAGTGAAATCATAGGGTTCTCTGCTTTTTCTGTCTGACTTATTTCACTTAGCATTATACTCTCAAGATCCATCCATGTTGTCACAAATGCTCCTATATCATCTTTCCTTAACGCTGAATAGTATTCCATTGTGTATATATATCACAACTTTTTTATCCATTCATTTATCATGGGCATTTTGATTCTTTCCATGTCTTGGCCACAGTAAATAAAGTTGTAGTGAACATTGGAGCACACGTATCTTTATGAATAAATGTTTTCAGATTTTTTTGGTAGATACACAGGAGAGGGATTGCTGGGTCATATGGTAATTCTATTTGTAATTTTTTGAGGAACCTCCACATGGCCTTCTATAGTGGCTGCACCAGTCTGCATTCCCACCAACATGCATGACGACTCCTTGTTCTCCACAGCCTCTGACTGGGGTGAGGTGATATCTCATTGTGGGTTTTAAGTGCATTTCTATGATGATGAGTGATGTTGAGCATTTTTTCATATATCTATTTGCCATTTATGTGTCCTCTTTGGGAAATGTCTCTTCAGGTCCCCTGCTCATTTTTCAATTGGATTGTTTGTTTCTTTGTTGTTGAGTTTCATGAGTTCCTGGTATAGTTTGAATATTAGCTCCTTATCCGAGGCACTCTTTGAAAAAATATTCTCCCATTCAGTTGGTTGCCTCTTTATTTTGTCAATGGTTTCTTTTGCTGTGCAGAAGCCGTTAGGTTTTATATAGTCCCATTCATTTATTTTAGCTTTTACTTCCCCTGCCTTTTTAGTCAAATTCATAAAATGCTCTTTGAACCCAAGGTCCATAAGTTTAGTACCTATGTTTTCTTCTATGCAGTTTATTGTGCCAGATCTTATGCTTAAGTATTTGATCCATTTTGAATTAATTTTGGTACATGGTGACAGATAGTAGTTTCATTCTCCTACACGTGGCTTTCAAATTCTTCCAGCACCATTTATTGAAGAGGCTGTCTTTTCTCCATTGTATGTTTTTTTGTTTCTTTGTCAAAAATTATCTGTCCATATTTATGTGGTTTTATTTCTGGGTTCTCAATTCTATTCCATTGGTCTATGTGTCTGTTTTTCTGCCAATACCATGCTGTTTTGACTATTGTAGCCCTGTAGTACAAGTTAAAGTCAGGGAGTGTGATACCTCCAGCATTGTTCTTTTTTCTTAAGATTGCTTTGGCTATTCAGGGTCTTTTGTGGTTCCAAACAAATCTGATGATTTTTTGTTCTATTTTTTTTTAAAAAATGCCATTGGGATTTTGATGGGGATTGCATTAGATCTGTATATTGCTTTGGGTAATATGGCCATTTTAACTATGTTGATTCTTCCAATCCATGAGCACAGAATGTCTTTCCATTTCTTTGTGTCTTATTCAATTTGTTTAAAAAATGTCTTATACTTTTCAATATATAGGTCTTTCACATCCTTGGGTTAGTTTATTCCTAGGTATTTTATTCTTTTTTGCTGCAATTGCAAAAGGAATTTTTTTTTAAATTTCTTTTTCTGAGATTTCATTGTTAGTGTATAGGAATGCAATGGACTTTTGTACGTTGATTTTGTAGCCAGCAACTTTACTGTATTCGTTGATTGTTTCTAATAGCTTTTGGTGGAGTCTTTAGGGTTTTCTATATATAGCATCATGTCATCTGCAAAGAGTGACAATTTAACTTCTTCATTCCCAATTTGGATGCCTTTTATTTATTTCTCTTGCTTGATTGCTCTGGAAAGGACTTCCAACACTATGTTGAAAAGCAGAGGATATAGGGGACAGGCCTGTCAATTTCCTGAACACAGAGAGAAGGGTTTCAGTTTTTGACCATTAATTATGAGATTAGCTGAGTGTTTGTCATATGGGGCCTTTATTATGTTAAGGTATTTCCTTTCTATACCTATTTTATTAAGCGTTTTAATCATAAATGGATGTTGTATCTTATCATATGCTTTTTCTGCATCAATCGATAGAATCATATGATTTTTGTCCTTTATTTTGTTTATGTGATACATCAAATTGATGGATTTGCATATGTTGAACCATCCTTGTATCCCTGGAATGAACCCCAATTGGTCGTGTTGAATAATCTTTTTAATGCATTGTTGTATTCAGATTGCTAGAATTTTGTTTAGGATTTTTCCATTTGTATTCATCGGAGATATTGGTCTGTAGTTCTCTTTTTTTGTGTTGTCTTTACCAGGTTTTGGTATCAGGGTAATGTTGGCCTCATAAAATGAGTTAGGGAGTACTGTCTCTTCTTCAATTTTTTTGCAAGAGTTTGAGCAGGATTGGTATTAGATCCTCTTTGAAGGTTTGGTAGAATTCACGAAGGAAGCCATCTGTCCTGGACTTTTGCTTTTGGGAAAGTTTCGATGACTCATTAAATTTCGTTACTGGTGATCGGTCTGTAGAGATTTTCCAGTTCTTCATTATTCAGCTTAGGAAGGCTATATGTTTCTAAGAACTGTCCATTTTTTCTAGGTTATTGAATTTGGTGGCATATAGTCCTTCATAGTAGTCTTGGATGATCCTTTGTATTTCTGTGGCATCCGTGATAACTTCCTATTTTCATTTCTGATTTAGTTTATTATGTCTTCTCTCTTTTTAGCTTAGAGAGCCTAGCCAAGGTTTTGTCGATTTAGTTAATCTTTTCAAAGAACCAGCTCTTTGTCACATTAATTTTTTCAATTGTTTTTTAGTTCTGTATTTCATTTAGTTCTGCTCTGAGTTTTGTTATTTCCTTTCTTCTGCTGACCTTGAGTTTCATTTGTTCTTCTTTTTCTAGTTCTTTAATGTGCAACATGAGGTTATTTATTTGGATTTTTGTTGTTTCTTGAGATAGGCCTGTAATGATATAAATGTCCCTCTTCAACTTGCTTTCGCTGCATTCCAAAAAATTTGGTAGGATGTATTTTCATTGTCATTTTTTTCTATGTATTTTTTGATCTCTCTAATTTCTTCTTTGACCCGGTCGTTCTGTAAAAGTATGTAGTTTAATCTCCATGTATTTGTGTTTTCTCCTGCTTTCTTTTTGCAGTTGATATCCAATTTCAAAGTCTTGTGATCAGAGTATATGCTTGGTATGATTTCATCTTCTTAAATTTGCTGAGGCTGATTTTATATCGCAATATATGGTTTATCCTTGAGAATATTCCATGTACACTAGAAACGAATGTATAGTCTGATGTTTTAGGATGAAGTGCTCTATATATGTCAATTATGTCCATTTCATCTAATGTGTCATTTAGGGCTGCTATTTCGTTATTTATTTTCTGTTTGGATGGTCTATCCATAGCTGTCAATGATGTATGTAAGTCCCCTAGTATAATTGTGTTTTGGTCAATTTCTCCCTTTAGTTCTGTTAGTAGTTGCTTGGTATATTTTGGAGCTCCCTGATTGGGGACATAAATATTGATGACCATTATGTCTTCTTGTTGTATAGTCTCCTTTACAATCATGAAATGTCCATTTCATCTCTTTTTTTTAAAATTAAATTTATTGGGGTGACAATTGTTAGTAAATTCAGGTGTACAATTCTGTATTACAACGTGTATAAATCCCGTTGTGTGTTCACCACCCAGAGTCAGTTCTCCTTCCATCACCATATATTTGATCCCCTTTACCCTCATCACCCACCCCCCACCCCCTTACCCTCTGATAACCACTAAATTATTTTCTGTGTCTATGAGTTTTTCTTTCTCATTTGTTTGTCTTGTTCTTTTTGGTTTATATACCACATATCAGTGAAATCATAGGGTTCTCTGCTTTGTCTGTCCGACTTATTTCACTTAGCATTATACTCTCAAGATCCATCCATGTTGTCACAAATGCTCCTATATCATCTTTCCTTAACGCCGAATAGTATTCCATTGTGTATATATACCACAACTTCTTTATCCATTCATCTATTGAAGGACATGTTGGTTGTTTCCATGTCTTGGCCACCGTAAACAAAGCTGCAATGAACATTGGAGTACACGTGTCTCTATAGAGAAATGCTTTCAGATTTTTTGGGTAGATACCCAGGAGAGCGATTGCTGGGTCATATGGTAATTCTATTCGTAATTTTTTGAGGAACCTCCACACTGCGTTCCATAGCGGCTGCACCAGTCTGCATTCCCAACAACAGTGTATGAGGGTTCCTTTTTCTCCACAGCCTCTCCAACACTTGTTACTATTTGTCTTATTGATGAAAGCCATTCTGACTGGGGTGAGGTGATATCTCATTGTGGTTTTCATTTGCATTTCTCTGATGATTAGCGATGTTGAGCATTTTTTCATATGTCTATTTGCCATTTGTATATCCTCTTTGGAGAAATGTCTCTTCAGGTCCTCTGTCCATTTTTCAATTGGATTGTTTGTTTCTTTGTTGTTGAGTTTCATGAGTTCCTTGTATATTTTGGATATTAGCCCCTTATCAGAGGCACTGTTTGCAAAAATCTTCACCCATTCAGTTGGTTGCCTCATTATTTTTTCAATAGTTTCTTTTGCTGTGCAGAAGGTTTTAAGTTTCATATAAACCCATTCTTTTATTTTAGTTTTTACTTCCATTGCCTTTGGAGTCAAATTCATAAAATGGTCTTTGAACCCAAGGTCCATAAGTTTAGTACGTATGTTTTCTTCAATGCAGTTTATTGTGTCAGGTCTTATGCTTAAGTCTTTGATCCATTTTGAATTAATTTTGGTACTAGGTGACAGATAGCAGTCCAGTTTCATTCTTTTGCACGTAGCTATCCAATTCTGCCAGCACCATTTATTGAAGAGGCTGCCTTTCCTCCATTGTATGTTTTTAGCTTCTTTGTCAAAGATTATCTGTCCATATTTATGTGGTTTTATTTCTGGGTTCTCAATTCTATTCCATTGGTCTATATGTCTGTTTTCCGCCAATACCAAGCTGTTTTGATTATTGTAGCCCTGTAATACAAGCAAAAATCAGGGAGTGTGATACCTCCAGTATTGTTCTTTTTTCTTAATATTGCTTTGGCTATTCGGGGTCTTTTATGGTTCCAAACAAATCTGATGATTTTTTGTTCTATTTCTTTAAAAAATGCCATTGGGATTTTAATGGGGATTGCATTAAATCTGTATATGGCTTTGGGTAATATGGCCATTTTAACTATGTTGATTCTTCCATTCCATGAGTACGGAATTTCTTTCCATTTCTTTGTGTCTTCTTCAATTTCTTTCAAAAATGTCTTATAGTTTTCAGCATATAAATCCTTCACATACTTGGTTAAGTTTATTCCTAGGTATTTTATTCTTTTTGCTGCAATTGCAAAAGGAATTGTTTTTTCTACCTTTTTTTCTAAGATTTCATTGTTGGTATATAGGAAAGCAATGGACTTTTGTACGTTGATTTTGTAGCCAGCAACTTTACTGTATTAATTGATTGTTTCTAATAGCTTTTTGGTGGAGTCTTTAGGGTTTTCTATATATAGCATAATGTCATCTGCAAAGAGTGACAGTTTAACTTCTTCATTCCCGATTTGGATGCCTTTTATTTCTTTCTCTTGCCTGATAGCTCTGGCGAGGAATTCCAACACTATGTTGAAAAGCAGAGGTGATAGGGGACAACCTTGTCGTGTTCCTGAACATAGAGCAAAGGGTTTCAGCTTTTCACCATTAATTATGAGATTAGCTGAGGGTTTGTCGTATATGGGCTTTATTATGTTGAGGTATTTTCCTTCTATACCAATTTTAGTAAGTGTTTTAATCATGAATGGATGTTGTATCTTATCAAATGCTTTTTCTGCATCAATTGATAGAATCATATGATTTTTGTTCTTTATTTTGTTTATGTGATGTATCACATTGATGGATTTGCGAATGTTGAACCATCCTTGTGCCCCGGGGATGAACCCCACTTGGTCGTGATGAATAATATTTTTAATGCATTGTTGTATTCGATTTGCTAGAATTTTGTTTAGGATTTTAGCATCTGTATTCATCAGAGATATAGGTCTGTAGTTTTCCTTTTTTGTGTTGTGCTTTCCAGGTTTTGGTATCAGGGTAATGTTGGCCTCATAAAATGAGTTAAAGAGTACTGACTCTTCTTCAATTTTTTGGAAGAGTTTGAGCAGGTTTGGTATTAGATCCTCTTTGAAGGTTTGGTAGAATTCACTGGTGAAGCCATCTGGTCCAGGGCTTTTGATTTTGGGAAGGATTTTGATGACTGATTCAATTTCGTTACTGGTGATCGGCCTGTTAAGATTTTCCAGTTCTTCATGATTCAGCCTTGGAAGGCTATATGTTTCTAAGAACTTGTCCATTTCTTCTAAGTTATTAAATTTGGTGGCATATAGTCCATCATAGTATTCTTGGATAATCCTTTGTATTTCTGTGTTGTCCATGATAACTTCCCCTTTTTCATTTCTGATTTTGTTAATTAGTGTCTTCTCTTTTTTATCTTAGTGAGTCTAGCCAAGGGTTTGTCAATTTTGTTAATGTTTTCAAAGAACCAGCTCTTTGTCACATTAATTTTTTCTATTGTCTTTTTGTTCTCTATTTCATTTAGTTCTGCTCTGATTTTTGTTATTTTTTTTCTTCTGCTGACCTTGGGTTTCGCTTGTTCTTCTTTTTCTAGTTTTTTAAGGTGTAACATGAGGTTATTTATTTGGGATTTTTCTTGTTTCTTGACATAGGCCTGTAATGATACAAATTTCCCTCTTAAAACTGCTTTCGCGGCATCCCAAAAATTTTGGTAGGATGTATTTTCATTGTCATTTGTTTCTATGTATCTTTTGAGCTCTCCTCTAATTTCTTCCTTGACCCAGTCGTTCTTTAAAAGTATGTTGTTTAATCTCCATGTATTTGTGTTTTTCCTGCTTTCTTTTTGCAGTTGATATCCAATTTCAAAGCTTTGTGATCAGAGAATATGCTTGGTATGATTTCAATCTTCTTAAATTTGCTGAGGCTGATTTTGTGTCCCAATATATGGTCTATCCTTGAGAATGTTCCATGTACCCTAGAAAAGAATGTATAGTCTGATGTTTTAGATTGAAGTGCTCTATATATGTCAATTTTGTCCATTTCATCTAATGTGTCATTTAGGGCTGCGATTTCGTTATTTATCTTCTGTTTGGATGATCTATCCATAGCTGTCAATGATGTATTTAAGTCCCCTAGTATAATTGTGTTTTGGTCAATTTCTCCCTTTAGTTCTGTTAGTAGTTGCTTGGTATATTTTGGTGCTCCCTGATTGGGGGCATAAGTATTGATGACTGTTATGTCTTCTTGTTGTATAGTCCCCTTTCCCATTATGAAATGTCCATCTTTGTCTTTTGTTATCTTTTTCACCCTGAAGTCTGTTTCATTGGAAATCATTATGGCTACACCTGATTTTCTCTGGGTACCATTTGCTTGGAGTGTCAATATCCACCCTTTCACTTTGAGTCTATTCTTGTTCTTGTAGCTGAGATGTGTCTCTTGGAGACAGCATATGGTTGGGTTTAGTTTTTATCCAATCTGCTACTCTGTGCCTTTTTATTGGTGAGTTCAGTCTATTTACATCTAGGATGGTTATTGATATGTGAGGATTTCCTGTCATTCTATCTTTAGTTTTCTGGTAAGGGTGTGTCTCCATTGTTTCTTTGCCTTTTTGTTGTTGTCTATTATTTCTGTGTGGTGGTATTCTCTGATGTTTCCCTATGTTTCTTCTTTTATTACAGTATATATTTCAGTTCTGGATTTTTTTTGAGTGGTTTCCCTTAAGATTATGTAAAAGAAAGTTTGATATTTAAAGTATTTTATTTTCTTCAGCACGCTTACTTTCTCCATTCCCATATTCCAATTCAGGCCTTTACTCTCCCCCTTTTTATGTTTCGGTTGCCACAAATTGTCCCTGTTGATGGTGGTGGAATAGCCTCCTTTAGTATTTCTTGTAGTGCAGGTCGTGTATTAGAAAATTCCCTCTGCTTCTGGATGTATGAATAGGTCTCTATTCCTTTTTCATATCTAAAGGATATCTCTGCTAGATATATTATTCTTGGCTCATAATTTCTCTCTTTCAATAGTTTAAATATTTTGTTCTACTCCCTCCTGGCTTGTAGAGTTTCTGCTGAAAAATCTGATGATAATCTAATGGGGTTTCCTTTGTAGGTTACCGTCTTCTTTTTCCTGGCTGGCTTGACGATTCTTTCTTTGTCATTGATTTTAGACAGCTTCAATACAATGTGCCTTAGAGAAGCCCTGTTGGGATTGAGGTAATTGGTGTTCTATTTGCTTCTTGGATTCGAGAATCCAGTTCTGTCCACATGTTTGGGAAGTTCTCATCCACAATTTGTTTGAATATATTCTCTGTTCCCTTCTCTCTTTCTTCTTCTTCTGGTATGCTTATTATTCTTATATTTTTCTTTCTGATGGAGTCAGAATGTTCTTGTAGAGTCTTTCATTTCTTTTAAGTCTCAAGTCTCTTTCTTCTTCCATCCGTGTCATTTCCAGGTTTCTGTCTTTGATGTCACTGATTCTTTCCTTCATCTTGTCAACTCTGCTACCTAAGCTGGCTATTTCATTCTTAATTTGTTCTATTGAGTTGTTAATCTCCAAAAAGTCTATTCGGTTCTTTTTTAAAATTTCAATCTCTGTTATATAGTTCATGTTGTTCTTTGATTGTGTTTTTGAGTTCATTAAGCTGCCTTTCTGTGTTTTCTTGCATCTCATTGAGTTTTTTCAGAACTGCAATCTTGAATTCTCTGTCATTTAAGTCATACATTCCCCTATCTTTAATTTCCTTCTCTGGAGGCTTTTCACTTTCTTTCTGTGCTGTCTTTTTGCCTTCGTTTTTCATGGCAATTAGTGATTTGTTATTTCTCTTTCTAGACATCTACAGGAGTGGCTTCTGCAACAGGTTGATAGGAAGAGGTCTTTCTTTTGTTTTCCAGTACTGGTTGGTAGAATGTTTTATTTTCTCTCTGACTGCAGCCTTTTTTTCTCTCTCTCACGGTAGTGCTATGTTTTCTCTGCACTATTTCAGATTCTCGCACCATGGGCAGATTGCCTGAGAGATGGGCTTCTCTTCTGTTAATAGTTCACCTGGGTCACAGGGTCCATTATCTGTGTGGGTATGCAGAGAGCTTTTGAAGTTCTGAAGCTTTTCCTGCACCCGATTCAGAGCCCGTATGTTTAGCTGTTCTGTTTACTCCTGCAGGGTTCTGCCCAGATAGGTCGTGTTAGGGGCGAATTGAGTTGTGAGAGTTGGCTCATAGCAATGGCAGCAATCACCACCACACCCGGTACTGCTTCCACAGCTCCCACCCCTTTGCTGGAACTGCGAATCTGGCAGTTGGGCTGCGAATCTTTGTCTGCGGTCCACAGTTCTCAGAAGAGCAAATTTTTCTCTTCTTTTGATCTGACACTGCTACTGTTCTACTTTTAGCACTGGGCAGGTGGCGGCGGGGTGAACTCTGAGAGGGTAGCGTCGAGGGTGGCTAGTCTCAGTGCCTAAGGCTTCCATACTCTCTTTGGCAGTGAGGGCTTAAATTACTTTTTTCAGCCTTCTTCCCTCAGTCTTTTCTCTGAGGTCTCTGCCGTAAGCGTTGGGTGCAGCCGTGTTATATGCTGCCCCCTCAGCCCTGTGGGCTATAAATGGAGCCCTAGCGTCCTAGTTCTTCCCTGTCCTGCAGCTGCGGTAGTTTGTGATGCAGCAAGCTTCAAGAACTGAGCTAGGTCTGTGTCCTGCACCCGAGAGGCTCCGTCTTCGCCCTTCTCCCTTCTCTCCTCCCCCACTCTCACTATTCACCCACGTTTTGGTGAATTCAGTAATGGGCCTCTTCATCTTGTCTGTCTGCTGTGCAGGGAATCCTTTGTGGAGTTATAGTTATTTGATTAGTCGTAAATTCCAGGGGAGATATGTAGAGGCTCACCTCACTCCACCATTTTGATCTGATGTTATTCTGTTCTTTTGATCTGACACTGCTACTGTTCTTGTCTAGTACTGGGCAGGCGGGTGTGGCAGGGAGTGGGCAGCTAGGTTCATTGCCTATGGCTTTTATTGTCTGCTCAGCAGTGAAGGCTTAAACCACCATTTTCAGCCTTCTTTCCTCAGTCTTTGCTCTGAGGTCTCTGCCATGAGCGTTGGGTTCAGCTGTGTTATATGCTGTGCCCTCAGCCCTGTGGGCCCTTAAGTGGTGCCCTTGTCATCTGAGTTCTTCCCTCTCTAGCAGCTGCAGTAGTTCTGGGATGCAGCAAGCCTGGAGCACTGAGCTAGGTCTGCGTCCTATTCCCGTGCGGCTCCATCTCCGCACTTTCCCCTTTCCTCCCCCCCTGCTCGTGCAATTTGCCTAACTTTAGGTGAATTTAGTAGTGAGACTCTTCATCTTGCCTGTCTGCTGTGCAGTGAGTCCTTTGTGGAGTTATAGTTTTCCAATTTGTTGTAAATTTCAGGGGAGATTTCCAGAGGCTCACCTCAAGCTGCCATTTTGATGATGTATCTGTTCCATAAATATTTAGTGTTCTATTTATCCATCCATCCATCCATCCATCCATCCACTTATTCTTTGAACAAATATTTTTTGAGCGTATGTAACATTTTGTCATATTTAATGCTTTTCTAGGTAAATGGAGGTTTTGAATTTTTAGTGTCACCCAGCAATTCTTGGTATAGATTCAAAATCAAATTTTCAATGAAAGCAAAGTCAATTATGAAGGTTAAGTTTAAAAATACTCTTCCTCAAAGTACTTCAGATTGTGGGGGTGATTCCAAGTGGGAGAACAGTTAAGTGTGAACAATATGAAGTGATGACTCTAGGCGTTACATATTTAGAGGGTCCTCTCTTAACAAGATGATAGCTCTTTTTAACATGGATATGTGCCTGTAGTATGGGTAATATGCCTTAAGTATAGTAATTGGCAATTCTTGCAATAAAGAGGGCATTGGTAATAGTGGGAAGCTGAATAGAATGGAGAGCGACATTATAATGAACTAAGTTATTTTACCCCTAGTGAAAGTGTGGGTTAGAAAGAGAAAAGAAAAAGTAGGAGGCACTGAAGCAGAATTTAAGAGGTGGAATCAAATAATATTCCAGAGAAATCATAAGCGCAATGATCAATGGAGAAAGAATGAAGCAATTATAGCAGAATTGGAGTGGGGAAACAGCAGAAAGTGAGGCAGGTTGGCAATGCTGCTCTGGCAGCCTTGTGTCCCCAAGCAACAGAAACTTATCAAAGTTTCTCTGAGGGAGAAACAGACTCAGAGGTCAGAAAAGGATGCTGGGCCCAGGTCTGAGAGGGCTCAGAGGGAAGAGTTGCAGAAAAGAGCTGGACCTGAGGGCAGAATCTGAGGCAGGGTGGGCTTCCTGGAAAATGTGTAGCTGCAGGGACTGCCTGGAAGAGGGGCTTACTCTAACCTTAAGGTGAGTGAATCTACCATGATAAGTGTTTGCACTCCCTGATGTGATGGCAAAACTTCTGCTGGGGTCAGGAACAGTTTATTTTCCCCAAGAGGAGAGAGAGAAAAGCCAAGTGGAAATAGGCATTAGACAAGGTTTGGGTGCATATGTATTCTGTATGTAGTGGATAACATTGGCTGAGCTGGTTTGCTTCCTCTTGCACTTGTCTAGATGTTTCATGAGAAGGTACTTGGCTAGGGCACATTTTGTGCCTTAGTCTGTTCATACTGCTTTAATAAAGTACCATATACTGATTGCCTTGAAGACAACAGAAATTTATTTTTCACAGCTTGGAGGCTGAAAGTTTGAGATGAGGGTGCAAGCATGGTCTGGTGAGTGCCTCTTCCAGGTGAAAAACTTTTTGTATCCTCACAGAGTGGAAGTGAAAATGCATATGTGTGTGTGTGTGTGTGTGTGTGTGTGTGTGTGTGTGTGTGTGTGTGTATCTCCAGATATACAGAAAGGATTTGTTTGGAATGGATTTCATGAGTTCTTTTATTTTTATAAGTCACCAATCACTTGGTCGGATTTTTCTAAACCTTTGTGAGTTTACATAAGTATTTTTAATCTAATTACTTTGAAATACAGCTGTTATCATAGTGCCAACAGCTCAAGATCCTAATTCCATGGTCTAAGTCCACTATGCACTTGAAATGTAAAGGACTGAACCTCAGACTGAGGAAATTGCTTCAGTTTTTGACCATGTGCTGGACAAAGCTCAGGGGAATTGATGCTGATGCCAGCCTGAGCGGCCAGGGATGTGTCAGTGGTCCTGGCCTCAGAGCCCAGTATAAGTGTTGAGATCTGGAATGTGGACTGCCAGTGCTGAATCAATGGGGGTGGCTGTGTGGCAGAAGTCGGCTGAGAGCAGACAATGACCTGGATCTCCTGAGAGGTTGTGCAGGTGGATAGCAGATATGCAGGTCATTGTTCCTGGTTTGTGTGGGGGCAGAGTGAGCGGGGGATAGATTGAATACAACAGTGATGACTCTTTCAGGGAAAGTCTGCAAGGGCTCCTATACAATCTTTCCTGGGAGCATCAGCTTTCAAACCTCTCAGAGTCCTTTGTTTCAAAATCATGCTGCTTTTCTCATATAAAGCCCTTAAATTTGACATCTGTCTAAGAGAATGAAAGCAATTAATGATAATTTAGTAAAATGTTTAATTTACTGTATGAAAGTTGAATTTTCATGCCAGTATCACATTGGTTTTGGGGGTGTTTGATTCTGACTGTCCCTCTGTACATACACAGTTCTGACAGCACATCAGTGTTTCGAGAATAAAAATTATACACCATTAATAGTAACTGGGTGAAAAATACCTGGCTCTTCAAGAAAAGTTTATTTGGGTCTTCTAGACTCTATTCCAGCAAATGGGGAAATGGTGGAATGTGGTTTGGCAATGATCCCCTAAACTCAGGCTTAGTTGACTGAATCCATGTGGGCTATCTGAAGTTAGGTTTTAGGCCCTCTGCAAACAGACAGGTGGGGGAGATCCATCCCATAGGCTCTCAATGAAATTATTCAAGCTTGTTTTGTCAGCACATGCTTTTGAATAGTTATTGATTATGATGCTGTCTATGTGTGTGGTATCTCCCACTGGAAAATAGTCCTATCTGTGGCCAAAACCAACATGTGAGTGTAATATCACTCACATAGATGAAGAAGCCCAGCTTCAGAGATGAGTGAAAAACCTGCAGGGCCTGCCACTGTCCAGGAAAGCCTCTGGAGTCCCTGCCCAATGACATAGAGATCCATGGGCTTCTTGGTTGGTGAAGGTGGCATGCCTTACCTGGGTACATGGCAGGAGGGATCTTGCCTTGTGCCTGGCTTGGGCATGCTGCTCTGGAGAGGGCCACCAGTGGGGCATGCTTAGGTTTCTCCCTGCTCAACAACCAGCTCTGCTCTCTGGAGATGGTTCTTTGACCAGATGGAAGGGCAAAAGGTGAGCCAAAAGAAGTATCAGAATTTAAAAGTTGACTGCTTTGGAAGAATTCTTCCCCTGTTAAAAGGAATTTCAAACCACGGTGACAAAGTGGGAAAGAAACCTCCAATTTGAAGCCCCTTTCCCAAAGAGCTGCAGAATCACCCATTTGTCTGGCAGCCTCTGTGCGCACTGGGCCTGCCTTCACCTACCTGGATGAATAACCAAAGTAACAAGACACCTCGGAAATATAATGAAAAGCCTCCAGAAAATTAAAGACATGGAAATACATGGCTTAAATGACAGAGAATTCAAGATTGTGGTTCTTAAAAAACTCGACAAGATGAAAGAAAAACACAGACAGGCAGTTTAATGACTAAGAAACACAATCAAAGAAAAAAATAAGCATTTTATCAAAGAGATTGAAATTTTACAAAAGAACCAATAGAATCTCTGGAAATTAAGAACTCAATAAGAGAAATGAAAAATGAAATAGCCAGCGTAGGTAATAGAGCTGACCAATGGAGGAAAGAATCAGTGACATCGAAGATAGAAATCTCTCAATGACACAGATGAAAGAAGAGAGAGACTTTAGAGTGAAAAGAAATGAAAGAACTCTACAAGAACTTTCTGACTCCATCAGAAAGAGCAATATAAGAATAATGGGCATACCAGAAAGAGAAGAAAATGGGAACAGAGAGTATATTCAAACAAAGAGTTGATGAGAACTTTCCAAACTTGTAGAAAGAACTGGTTCCTAGATTCTAAAAAGCAAGTAGAACCCCAATTACCTTAATCCCAACAGGACTTTTCCAAAACAAATTGTATTCAACCTGTCAAAAATTAACAACAAAGAAAGAATCCTGAAGGCAGGCAGGGAAAAGAAGATAGTAACCTACAAAGAAAAGCCCATTATATCATCAGATTTTTAGCAGAAACTCTACAAGCCATGATGGAGTAAACTCAAAGATTCAAACTATTGAAAGAGAGAAATTATGAGCCAAGAATAATATATCAAACAAAGACATCCTTTAGATATGAAGGAGGAATAAAGACCTTTCCAGACATACAGAAGCTAAGGGAATTTCCTAATACACTACCTGTACAACAAGAAATACTGAAGGAGGTATTTGACCTGAAACAAAAAAGCAAAAGAATACAAAAGCATAAGCAGTATCATGAACAGGCGAACAGAAGCAGGAAATGGCAACTTCTACAACAATTGGACACTATACACTTAAACATAACATACAGTGTAAAGAAGAAATAAAAACACTAAAAAGAGGAAGAAATGGAGTGACGTCATGGCAATGGCGGCAGCGGGCGCTCTTTTTGAATCCTCCCCGAGATTTTCTGACAATCGGGACATATAGAACACCTGAGGAGTCCCTTGCTCATCACGCAGAAGAGCGGGGAGACTCCTGGAGGAATAACCTGAAGGTGCGCGCTGATTGCGAGCAGAGGAGGAGGCAGGACAGCGAAGTGAAAGTACGCCACCCCCCCCCTCGGCGGAGCCGAGGCCGGTAGGCGACTGCCATGTGGCGCCCAGGACGTAGCACTGACTCATGGAAGGTTTGCTTTGGTGTGCGCTAGTTGGGCTAGCGGGGGAGAAGCGAGGAGGGCAAGAGGAAACACGCTGCGCTCTCCTCACCCCCCACGGTAGAGCCGCGGCCCTGCAGCGTGCCCACAGCAGCAGCGGCAGGCAGACCCCGGGGCTCTAGAGTCCCACGGGAGCCCAGGGTGCAGTGGAGAGCGCAGGGTCCAGGAGGTGGGCTCTTTCCCTGCGTCCCACAGCTGATCGTTCCCGCCGGGGCGGGTAGCTCGTGGGCCCTAGGGCAGACAAAGAACTCAGATCCCACACCTGGGCCCCTCACCCCGCTTTTCGAATCCTCCCCCCACCCTTCCAGAGACTTAAACTGACCCCTGTACTGAGGAATAGTGTCAGATACAGAGGGGCGTATGTGCTCAGGCGCTGGGAAGATTGGCAGCCAGCTCTGACAAGAGAAAGAAATAAAAGGCATCCAAATTGGTAAGGAGGAAGTAAAATTATCATTATATGCAGATGATATGATACTGTATATAGAGAACCCTAAAGACTCCACCAAGAAACTATTAGAACTGATAGATGAATTTAGTAAAGTAGCAGGATATAAAATTAATATTCGGAAATCAGTTGCATTTGTATATACCAATGATAAAATAGCAGAAGGAGAAATTAAAAAAAAATTCCATTTACAATTGCTCCAAAGACTATAAAATATCTGGGAATAAATCTAACCAAAGATGTAAAAGATCTGTACTCAGAAAATTATACGACACTGAAGAAAGAAATGAAAGAAGACATAAATAGATGGAAACACATTCCATGTTCATGGATAGGAAGAATTAATATAGTTAAAATGTCCATACTGCCTAAGGCAATATACATATTCAACGCAATTCCTATCAAACTACCAACGACGTTTTTCACAGAAATAGAACATATAATCCTAAAATTTATATGGGACCATAAAAGACCCCGGATAGCCTCAGCAATCTTGAAAAATAAGAACAAAGTGGGAGGTATAACGATACCTGATTTCAAACTATACTACAAGGCTACAGTAATCAAAACAGCATGGTACTGGCATAAAAATAGACACATAGATCAATGGAACAGAATAGAGAGTCCAGAAGTAAATCCATGCCTATATGCCCATCTAATCTATGACAATGGAAGCAAGAATGTACGATGGGGTAAAGACAGTCTGTTCAATAAGTGCTGTTGGGAAACCTGGACAGACACATGCAAGAAAATGAAGCTGGACCACCTCCTTACACCATATACAAAATTAAATTCAAAATGGCTTAAAGACTTAAATGTAAGATCTGAAACCATAAAATATCTAGGAGAAAATATAGGAAGAAACTTCATGGACATTACCCGGAGTAAGATTTTCACTGATATATCCCGTCCCGCGAGTCAAGTAAGAGGAAAAATAAACATGTGGGATTACATCAAACTAAAAAGTTTTTTCACAGCAAAGGAAGCCATCAATAAAACAAAAAGGGATCCTACTGAATGGGAAAAGATATTTGAAATGATATATCTGATAAGGGATTAATATCACAAATCTATAAATAACTTACTCAACTCAACTCCAAAAAAACAAACAACCCAATTAAAAAATGGGCAGAGGACTTGAGGAGACATTTTTCTAAAAAGGACATACAGAAGGCAAGAAGACATATGAAGAAATGCTCAACCTCACTAACCATCAGAGAAATGCAAATAAAAACCACAATGAGATACCACCTCACTCCAGTCAAAATGGCTATCATCAATAAATCAACAAACAACAAATGCTGGCGCGGATGTGGAGAAAAGGGAACACTAGTGCACTGTTGTTGGGATTGCAGATTAGTGCAGCCACTATGGAAAACAGTATGGAGGTATCTCAGGAATCTGAAAATGGAACTATCCTATGATCCAGTAATTCCACTCCTAGGCATCTATCTAGAGAAATCCAAAACTCCAATTCAAAAATCAGTATGCACTCCTATGTTTATTGCAGCACTTTACACAATAGCCAAGATATGGAAACAACCGAAATGCCCCATTGGTAGATGACTGGATTAAGAAGCTGTGGTACATTTATACAATGGAGTATTACACAGCCATAAAGAAAAAAGAAATCTTATCATTTGCAACAACATGGATGGATCTAGAGAACATTATGTTAAGTGAAATAAGTCAGAAAGAGAAAGACAAGTACCATATGATCTCACTTATATGCGGAATCTAAAGAAAAGAATATGTGTATGAACTAATCAGAAACAGTTTTGGGGACACAAAAAACCGAGAGTTGTTAGTTGGGCGGGGGGGGTTGAGGATAAAGGGAAAGGTGAAGGGATTAGGAAGCAGCTGGTAACCGCAAGATGGCCTCAGGGATTTTTGAAAATTAGTTTGGGGAACTTGTTCAATAATGTTGTAAAGATTTTGTTGGGTATCCGATGGATATGCGTCCTATTTGGGAGACCACCTCAGGGATACTGTGGATGCCTGATCATGGCATTGTACACCAGAAGCTAAACATTAATGAATGCCAACTATAATTTTATATATATAATGTGATAGCTCAGTGTGAGTTCGGAGGGATAGTGGATGGGAGGAGGGGGGTTCACAGTGTGAGGGATATAAATGATGAACGTCTAAGTATTACCTTGTCTTGTACACCTGAAACTAATAAAAAAAGAAAAAAGAGGAAGAAATGAAAACTTGTTACTGCAGTGCAGATATTAACTCACAGCATAAATAGGGATATTTTGTTAAAACAAAAACAAAAGTGAAAGGAGAGAGTAACGTTTTGAAATCATAAAAGGGAATGGAGAAAGTATACATGCTGAAGAAAATTGGATACTCTAAATATGAAACTTTCTTTCATGTAAACTTAATGGTAATCACTCAAAAATATCCAAACCTGAAACATGTAACTTAAAAAAGAAAAAATGGAGGGAAAAATCATAAAATACGACCACAGTGAAATAACAGACAGCGAGAAAAAGGCTAAGGAATAATGGAGACACCATCCTATCAGAAAACAAAAAATAGAATGATAGGAAGTACTCATATATCAATGATCAGCCTAAATGTGAATGGACTGAACTAACCAATATAAAGGCACAAGTAACAGATTGGATCAAAAAAGTAAACCTAACCATATGCTGCTCCAAGAGATGCATCTCAGCTACAGAACAAATCTAGACTCCAAGTGAAAGAGTGGAATGTGATATTCCAAAGAAATGGTATTGAGAAAAGCAGGTACCCATACTGATATCAGGTGAAGCAGACTTCAGGATAAAAAAGGTAACAAGAGACAAATATGGGCATTTCATGATGATAAAGGGGACCTATCCATCATCAATATCTATCACCCCAACCTTGGAGGAGCATCAACGTATACACAGCTACTACTAAAAGATTAAAGGGAAAATTGACCAAAACTCAATTATAGTAAGGGACCTAAATACATCACTGATAAATATGGATAGATCATCCAAACAGAAATGAATAAAGAAATATCAGCCCTAAATTACACATTAGATTAAATGGACATAACTGATATTTATAGAGCACGTCATCCTACAACATTAGACTATACATTCTTTTGTAGTATACATGGAACATTCTCAAGAGAAGACCATATGGTGGGACATAAAACTAACCTCAGCAAATGTAAGAAGACTGAAATCATACCAAGCATATTCTTTGATTATAAGGCTTTCAAATTGGATATCAGCTGCAAAAAGAAATCATAAAAACCACAAATATGTGGAGATTAAACAACAAGTTTTTGAAAAACGACCAGGTCAAAAAAGAAATAAGAGGGTCATCAAAATGGCGGCGTGAGGTGAGCCTCTGTAGCGCTCCCCTGGAATTTACAATGAATTGGACAACAATAACCCCACAAAGGACTCCCTGCACAGCAGACAGGCAAGACAAAGAGGCCCACTACTGAATTCACCTCCAGGTGGGTGAATTGTGTGAGCGGGGGAGGAGGGAAAGAGAAGTGCGGAGACGGAGCCGCACTGGCACAGGACGCAGACCTAGCTCAGTGCTCCGTGTTCACTGATCCCGGAACTACCGCAGCTGCGGGAGAGGGAAGGACTCGGACTGCTAGGGCTGATGGGGCCGCATATAACACTGCTGAACCCAACGCTCATGGCAGCAAAGACTGAGGGAAGAGGGCTGAAATCTGTGGTTTAAGCCCTCACTGCCGAGCGGAGAACGGAAGCCTTAGGCATGGAGACTAGCCGCCCCCTCCCTACCCACCCAGAACTCGCCCTGCCCTCACCTGCCCGGTGCTAGAAGCAATAAAGTAGCAGTGTCAGATCAAAGGACAGAATATTTGCTGCTCTGAGAACTGTGGAACGCAGACACAGATTCACAGCTCAACTAGTTTCGGCAAAGGAGAGGGAGCTGTGGAAGCAGGACTGGCTGTGGTGGTGGTCGCCACCATTGCTCTGGGCCACCTCTCACAACTCACCCCGCCCTTGGCCCCACCTATCTGGGCGGATCAAAGACTTAAACATAAGACCCGAGAGAATCAACTGCATAGAAGAAAACATACGTACTAAACTTATGGACCTTGGGTTCAAAGACCATTTTATGAATTTGACTCCAAAGGCAATGGAAGTAAAAACTAAAATAAAAGAATGGGTTTATATGAAACTTAAAAGCTTCTGCACAGCAAAAGAAACTATTGACAAAATAATGAGGCAACCAACTGAATGGGTGAAGATTTTTGCAAACAGTGCCTCTGATAAGGGGCTAATATCCAAAATATACAAGGAACTCATGAAACTCAACAACAAAGAAACAAACAATCCAATTGAAAAATGGACAGAGGACCTGAAGAGACATTTCTCCAAAGAGGACATACAAATGGCAAATAGACATATGAAAAAATGCTCAACATCGCTAATCATCAGAGAAATTCAAATGAAAACAACAATGAGATATCACGTCACCCCAGTCAGAATGGCTTTCATCAACAAGACAAATAGTAACAAGTGTTGGAGAGGCTGTGGAGAAAAAGGAACCCTCATACACTGTTGTTGGGAATGCAGACTGGTGCAGCCGCTATGGAACGCAGTGTGGAGGTTCCTCAAAAAATTACGAATAGAATTACCATATGACCCAGCAATCGCTCTCCTGGGTATCTACCCAAAAAATCTGAAAATATTTCTCTGTATATTTCACGTGTACTCCAATGTTCATTGCAGCTTTGTTTACGGTGGCCAAGACATGGAAACAACCAAAATGTCCTTCAATAGATGAATGGATAAAGAAGTTGTGGTATATATACACAATGGAATACTATTCGGCGTTAAGGAAAGATGATATAGGAGCATTTGTGACAACATGGATGGATCTTGAGAGTATAATGCTAAATGAAATAAGTCAGACAGAAAAAGCAGAGAACCCTATGATTTCACTGATATGTGGTATATAAACCAAAAACAACAAAAGAACAAGACAAACAAATGAGAAAGAAAAACTCATAGACACAGACAATAGTTTAGTGGTTACCAGAGGGTAAGAGGGTGGGGGGTGGGTGAGGAGGGTAAGGAGGATCAAATATATGGTGATGGAAGGAGAACTGACTCTGGGTGGTGAACACACAATAGGATTTATAGATGATGTAATACAAAATTGTACACCTGAAATCTATGTAAATTTACTAACAATTGCCACCCCAATAAATTTAATAATAAAAAAAACTTGACACATGAATCATTTAAAAAAAATTAAGGAGAAATAAGAGGAGAAGTGAAAAGACACATATAAGTAAATGAGAATGAAAATACATTCTCCCAAAATTTCGGGGACGCAGCTCATACACTTTTAAGAGGGAAATTTATATCATTACAGGCCTATCTCAAGAAACAAGAAAAAGCACAGAGAAATAACAACGCATTATACCTTAAAGATCTAGAAAAAGAAGAACAAATGAAACCCAATGTCAGCAGAAGAAAGAATATAGTAAAATTCAGAGAAGATCTAAAAACACAGAATCAGAAGACCATAGGAAAAAAAAATGCAACAAAGAGCTTGTGCTTTGAAAATATTAACAAAATTGACAAACCCTTGGCTAGACTCACTATGATAAAAAGATAAAAGATGCAAGTAAACAAAATCAAAAATGATAGAGGAGAAGTTACCTTGGATGCCACAGAAATACAAAGGATCATCCAAGAATACTATGAAGTACTATATGCCACATAATTCAATAACCTAGAAGAAAGGTCATGTTCTTAGAAACATACAGCCTTTCTAGGCTGATTCATGAAGAATTGGAAAAACTAAATAGACCAATAACCAACAAAGAAATTGACTAGTCATTGAAACCTTTCAAAAAGCGAAAGTCCAGGACCAGATGGCTTCACTAGTGAATCTTTTTTTTCCATCCTACTATTATTTTTTTAAATTCATTTTTTAAATTTATTGGGGTGACAATTGTTAGTGAAATTACATAGATTTCAGGTGTACAATTCTGTATTACATCAACTATAAATCCCATTGTGTGTTCACCACCCAGAGTCAGTTCTCCTTCCATCACCATATATTTGATCCACCTTACACTCATCTGCCTCCCCCCACTCCCCTTACCCTCTTGTAACCACTAAACTATTGTCTGTGTCTATGAGTTTTTGTTTCTCAATTGTTTGTCTTGTTCTTTTGTTGTTTTTGGTTTATATAACACATATCAGTGAAATCACAGGGTTCTCTGCTTTTTCTGTTTGACTTATTTCGCTTAGCATTATACTCTCAAGATCCATCCATGTTGTCACAAATGTTCCTATATCATCTTTTCTTACCGCCGAATAGTATTCCATTGTGTATATATACCACAACTTCTTTATCCATTATCTATCGAAGGACATTATGGTTGTTTCCATGTCTTGGCGACCGTAAACAAAGCTGCAATGAAAATTGGAGCACATGTGTCTTTATGTATAAATGTTTTCAGATTTTTTGGGTAGATACCAAGGAGTGGGATTCCTGGGTCATATAGTAATTCTATTCGTAATTTTTTGAGGAACCTCCACACTGCCTTCCATAATGGCTGCACCAGTCTGCCTTCCCACCAACAGTGGATGAGGGTTCCTTTTTCTCCACAGCCTATTGAACACTTGTTACTATTTGTCTTGTTGATGATAGCCATTCTGACTGGGGTGAGGTGATATCTCATTTTGGTTTTTATTTGCATTTCTCTGATGATTAGTGATGTTGAGAATTTTTTCATATGTTTGTTTGCCATTTGTATGTCCTCTTTGGAGAAATATCTCTTCAGGTCCTCTGCCCATTTTTCAATTGAGTTGTTTGTTTTTTTGTTGTTGAGCTTCATGAGTTCCTTGTATATTTTGGATATTAGCCCCTTATCAGAGGCACTGTTTGCAAAAATCTTCTCCCATTCAGTTGGTTGCCTCTTTATGTTGTCAATGGTTTCTTTTGCTGTGCAGAAGCTTTTAAGTTTCATATAGTTCCACTTGTTTATTTTAGCTTTTACTTTCATTGCCTTTGGAGACAAATTCATAAAATGCTCTTTGAACCCAAGGTCCAAAAGTTTAGTACCTATGTTTTCTTCTATGCAGTTGATTCTCTCGGGTCTTATGTTTAAGTCTTTGATCCAATTTGAATTAATTTTGGTACATGGTGACAGATAGCAGTCCAGTTTCATTCTTTTGCACGTGGGTATCCAATTCTGCCAGCACCATTTATTGAAGACGCTGTCTTTCCTCCATTGTATGTTTTTAGCTTCTTTGTCAAGAATTATCTGTCCATATTTATGTGGTTTTATTTCTGGGTTCTCAATTCTATTCCATTGGTCTATGTGTCCGTTTTTCTGCCAATACCATGCTGTTTTGATTATTGTAGGCCTGTAGTACAAGCTAACGTCAGGGAGTGCGATACCTCCAGTAGAGTTCTTTTTTCTTAAGATTGCTTTGGCTATTTGGGGTCTTTTGTGGTTTCAAACAAATCTGATGTTTTTTGTTCTGTTTTTTTAAAAATTGCCACTGGGATTTTGATGGGGATGGCATTAAATCTGTATATTGCTTTGGGTAATATGGCCATTTTAACTATGTTGATTCTTCCAATCCATGAGCACCGAATGTCTTTCCATTTCTTTGTGTCTTCTTCAATTTCTTTCAAAAATGTCTTATAGTTTTCAGCATATAGGTCCTTCATATCCTTGGTAAAGATTATTCCTAGGTATTTTATTCTTTTTGCTGCAATTGCAAAGGGAATTGTTTTTTGTATTTCTTTTTCTGAGATTTCATTGTTAGTATACAGGAATGCAATGGAGTTTTGTATGTTGATTTTGTAGCCAGCATCTTTACTGTATTTGTTGATTATTTGTAATAGCTTTTTGGTGGAGTGTTTAGGGTTTTCTACATATAGCATCATGTCATCTACAAGATGGATAATTTAACTTCTTCATTCCCAATTTGGATGCCTTTTAATTCTTTCTCTTGCCTGATTGCTCTGGCAAGATCTTCCAACACTATGTTGAAAGCAGAGGTGATAAGGGACAGCCCTGCCGTGTTCCTGAACATAGAACAAAGGGCTTCACTTTTTCACCATTCATTATGAGATTAGCTGAGCGCTTGTCATATATGGCCTTTATTATTTAAGGTATTTTCCTTCTATACCTATTTTATTAATTGTTTTAATCATAAATGTATGTTGTATCTTGAAAATGGTTTTTCTGCATCAAGTGATATAATCATATGATTTTTGTCCTTCATTTTGTTTATGTGATGTATCACATTGATGGATTTACGGATGTTGAACTGTCCTTATGCCCCGGGGATGGACCCCACTTGTTCGTGGCGAATAATCTCTTTAATGCATTGTTGTATTCAATTTGCTAGAATTTCGTGTAGGATTTTTGCATCTGTATTCATCAGAGATATTGGTGTCTAGTTCTCTTTTTTTGTGTTCTTACCAGGTTTTGGTATCAGGGTAATGTTGGCCTCATAAAATGAGTTAGGGAGTACTGTCTCTTCTTCAATTTTTTGGAAGAGTTTGAGCAGGATTGGTATTAGATCCTCTTTGAAGGTTAGGTAGAATTCACTAGTGAAGCCATCTGGTCCAGGACTTTTGCTTTTGGGACGGTTTCGGACGACTGGTTCAATTTCGTTACTGATGATCGGTCTGTTTAGATTTTCCAGTTCTTCATGGTTCAGCCTTGGAAGGCTATATGTTTCTAAGAACTGGTCCATTTCTTCTAGGTTATTGAACTTAGTGGCAAATAGTCCTTCATAGTATTCTTGGATAATTCTTTGCATTTCTGTGGTGTCTGGGATAACCTCCCCTTTTCATTTCTGATTTTGTGAATTAGTGTCTTCTCTCTTTTGATCTTAGTGAGTCTAGCCAAGGGTTTGTCGATTTAGTTAATCTTTTCAAAGAACCAGCTCTTTGTCACATTAATTTTTTCTATTGTCTTTTTGTTCTGTATTTCATTTAGTTCTGCTCTGATTTTTGTTATCTCCTGTCTTCTGCTGACCTTGGGTTTCACTTGTTCTTCTTTTTCTAGTTCTTTAAGGTGTAACATGAGGTTATTTATTTGGGATTTTTCTTGTTTCTTGAGATAGGCTTGTAATGATATAAATTTCCCTCTTAAAACTGCTTTTGCTGCATCCCAAAAATTTTGGTAGGATGTATTTTCATTGTCTTTGTTTGTATGTATCTTTTGATCTCTCTTCTGATTTCTTCTTTGACCCAGTCGTTCTTTAAAAGTATGTTGTTTAATCTCTATGTATTTGTATTTTTTTCTGCTTTCTTTTTGCAGTTAATGTCCAATTTCAAAGCCTTGTGATCATAGAATATGCTTGGTATGATTTCAATCTTCTTAAATTTGCTGAGGCTGATTTTGTGTCCCAATATATGGTCTATCCTTGAGAATGTTCCATGTACACTAGAAAAGAATGTATAGTCTGATGTTTTACCATGAAGTGCTCTATAAATGTTAATTATGTCTATTTCATCTAATGTGTTAATTAGGGCTGCTATTTCGTTATTTATTTTCTGTTTGGATTGTCTATCCATAGCTGTCAATGATGTATTTAAGTCCCCTAGTATAATTGTGTTTTGGTCAATTTCTCCCTTTAGTTCTGTTAGTAGTTTCTTGGCATATTTTGGTGCTCCCTGATTGGGTACATAAATATTGATGACTCTTATGTCTTCTTGTAGTGTAGTCCCCTTTACCATTATAAAATGTTCATCTTTGTCTCTTGTTGTCTTTTTCACCCTGAAGTCTGTTTCATCGGAAATCATTATGGCTACACCTGATTTTCTCTGGGCACCATTTACTTGGAGTGCCAATTTCTACCCTTCACTTTGAGTCTATGCTTGAGATGTGTCTCTTGGAGACAGCATATGGTTGGGTTTACTTTTTTGATCCAATCTCCTATTCTTTGCCTTTTTGTTGGTGAGTTCAGTCCATTTACATTTAGGGTGATTATCAATAAGTGAGGATTTCCTGTCGTTCTATCTTTAGTTTTCTAGTAAGGCTGTGTCTCCATTACTTCTTTGTTCTTTTGTTGTTGTCTATTATTTCTGTGTGGTGGTATTCTATGATGTTTCCCTATGTTTCTTCTTTTATTATAGTATATATTTCAGTTCTGGATGTTTTTTTGAGTGTTTACCCTTAACTTTATGTAAAAGAAAGTTTGCTACTTAGATCATTCCATTTTCTGCAGTTCGCCTACTTTCTCCATTCCCATATTCTAGTTCAGGACTTTATAGTCTCCCTTTGTATTTTTGGTTGCACAAATTGTCTCTGTTGATGGTGGTCGAATAGCCTCTTTCAGTATTTCTTGTAGAGCAGGTAGTGTATTAGAAAATTCCTTAAGCTTCTGTATATCAGATGTCTTTGCTGGATATATAATTCTTGGCTCATGATTTCTCTCTTTCAATAGTTTAAATATTTGGATGCACTCCCTCCTGGCTTGTAGAGTTTCTGCTGAAAAATCTGATGATAATCTAATGGGGTTTCCCCTATAGGTTACCGTCTTCTTTTCCCTGGTTGCCTGGGCTTTCTTTGTTGTATATTTTAGACAGCTTCAATACAATGTGCCTTGGAGAAGGCCTGTTGGGATTGAGGTAATTAGGTGTTCTATTTGCTTCTTGGATTCGAGAATCCAGTTCTGTCCACATGTTTGGGAAGTTCTCATCCACAATTTGTTTGAATATATTCTCTGTTCCCTTCTCTCTTTCTTCTTCTTCTGGTATGCCCATTATTCTTATATTTTTCTTTCTGATGGAGTCAGAAAGTTCTTGTAGAGTTCTTTCATTTCTTTTAAGTCTCAAGTGTCTTTCTTCTTCAATCTGTGTAATTTCCAGGTTTCTATCTTCGATGTCACTGATTCTTTCCTCCATCTGGTCAACTCTACTCCCTAAGTGGTCATTTCAATCTTAATTCCTTCTATTGAATTTAATCTTAGAAATTCCATTTAGTTCTGTTTTAAAATTTCAATCTCTTTCGTAAAATGCTCATGTTGTTCTCTGATTGCATTTCTGAGTTTATTAAATTGCATTTCTGTGTTTTCTTGCATCTCGTTGAGTTTTTTCAGAACTGCAATCTTGAATTCTCTGCCATTTAAGTCACATATTTCCATATCTTTTAGTTCCTTTTCTGGAGACTTTCACTTTCATTCTGAGCTGTCTGTTGCCTTGGGTATTCATGGCAATTACTGACTTATTATTTCTCTTCATAGACATCTACATGAGTGGCTTCTGCAACAGGTGGATAGGAAGATGTCTTTCTTTTTTTTTTCTTTTTTCTTTTCTTTTTTTAAAAATTTATTTATTGGGGTGACAATTGTTAATGAAATTACATAATTTCAGGTGAAGAATTCTGTATTACATCATCTATAAATCCCATTGTGTGTTCACCACCCAGAGTCAGTTCTCCTTCCATCACCATATATTTGATCCCTCTTACCCTCATCTCCCTCCCCCCACCCCCCTTACTCTCTGGTAGCCACTAAACTATTGTCTGCATCTATGAGTTTTTGTTTCTCATTTGTTTGTCTTGTTCTTTTATTGTTTTTGGTTTATATACCACATATCATTGAAATCATAGGGTTCTCTGGTTTTTCTGTCTGACTTATTTCACTTAGCATTATACTCTCTAGATCCATCCATGATGTCACAAATGTTCCTATATCATGGAAGGTGTCTTTTTTTTGTTTTCCAATATTGTTGGTAGAAAATTTTATTTTCTCTCTGAATGCAGCCTATTTTTCCTCTCTCACACAGTAGTGCTATGTTTTCTCTGCACTATTCCAGCTTCTCACACAATGGGGGATTTCCTGGGAAACGGCTTCTCCTCTGTTAACAGTTCGCCTGGGTCATCGGGCACCACAACCCTGTGGGGATGCGGAGAGCTTTTGAAGTTCCAAAACTCTTTCTGCACCAGATTCAGAGCCTGTACGTTTCAGCAGTTCTGTTTACTCCTTCGGTGATCCGCCCAGATAGGTGTGGATAGGGGCAGGGTGAGTTGTGAGAGGTGGCCCAGAGCAATAGAGGGGACCACCACCACAGCCGGTCCCGCTTCTACAGCTCCCTCCCCATTGCTGGAACTAGTTGGGCTGCGAATCTGCGTCTGTGGTCCACAGTTCTCAGTACAGCAAATATTCTGTTCTTTTGATCTGACACTGCTACTGTTCCACTTCTAGCACTGGGCAGGTGAGGGCAGGGTGAGCTCTGGGAGGGTAGGGAGCGGGTGACTAGTCTCAGTGTCTAAGGCTACCATTCTCTGCTCAGCAGTGAGGGCTTAAACCACTGTTTTCAGTCTTTTTCCCTCAGTCTTTTCTCTGAGGTCTCTGCCGTGAGCGTTCAGTTCAGCCGTGTTATATTCTGTCCCCTCAGCCCTGTGCTTCATAAGAGGAGCCCTAGAAGTCCGAGTTCTTCCCTGTCCCGCAAGTGCGGTAGTTCGGGGATGCAGGGAGCTGGGAGCACTGAGCTAGGTCTGCGTCCTGCGCAGCTCGGCTCTGTCTCTGCACTTCTCCCTTCCCTCCTCCTCCGCTTGCGCTATTCTCCCACCTTGAGGTGAATTCTGTAGTGGGCCTCTTTGTCTTGCCTGTCTGCTGTGCAGGGAGTCCTTTGTGGAGTTATTGTTGTTTGATTAGTTGTAAATTCCAGGGGAGCTTTACAGAGGCTCCCCTCATGCGGCCATTTTGATGACGTTTGTTACTAGTGAATTCTATCAAACATTGAATGAGGATCTAATACCTGTCCTACTCAAAGTTTTCCAAAAAAATTGAAGAAGAAACAATACTCCCTAACTCATTTTATAAGGTCAATATTACCCTGATACCAAAACCTGGTAAGGATACCACAAAAAAAGAAAATTACAGCCCAATATCTCTGATGAATACAGATGCAAAAATCCTAACAAAATTCTAGCAGATTGAATGCAACAATGCTTTAAAAAGACTATACATCATGACCAAGTACGTTCATCCCAGGTGCACAAGGATGGTTCAACATATGCAAATCGATCAATGTGACAAAATAAAAAACAAAGATCATATGATTATATCAATAGATACAAAAAAGCGTTTGAGAAGATACATCGATTTATGATTAAAACACTTAACAAAATGGGTATAAATGGATAATACTTTAACATAATAAAGGCCCTATATGACAAACCCTCAGCTAATATTATAATGAATGCTGAAAACCCGAAACCCTTCTCTCTTTTTTCAGAAAAATGACAGGGTTGTCCCCTATCACATCTGCTTTTCAGCACAGTATTGGAAGTACTCTCCAGAGCAATCAGGCAAGAGAAAGAAATGAAAAGCATCCAAATTGGGAATGAAGTTAAATTGTTACTCTTTGCAGATGACATGATGCTATATATAGAAAAGCCTAAAGACTCCGCAAAAAAGCTATTAGAAACAATATACAAATACAGTATAGTTGCCAGATACAAAATCAACGTACAAAAAGTCCATTGCATTTCTATATACTAACAATAAAATATCAGAAAAAGAAAGAAAAAAACAATTTCTTTTGCAATTGCAACAAAAAGAATAAAATATATAGGCATAAACTTAACCAAAGATTTGAAACACATATACATTGAAAACTATATGACATTTTAAAAGAAATTGAAGAAGACACAAAGAAATGTAAAGGCATTCCACATTGGTGGACTGGAAGAATCTACATAGTTGAAATGGGCATATCACACAAAGAAATATACAGATTTAGTGCACTCCCCATCAAAATTTCCACGGAATTTTTAAAAAGAATAGAACAAAAAATCATTAGATTTTTCCCTCAGTCTTTCCTCAGTGTGGAAAAACAAAAGACCTCAAATAGCCAAAGCAATCTTAAGAAAAAAAGAATAATGCTGGAGGTATCACCCTCCCTGACTTCAGCTTTTACTACAGGGCAACAATAATCAAAACAGTATGGCAATGGCAGAAAAACAGACACACAGTCTAATAGAATAGAATATAGAACCCAGAAATAAACCCACATAAATATGGACAGATAATTTCTGACTAAGAAGCCAAAAATATACAATGGAGAAAAGACAGCCTCTTCAATAAATGGTGCTGGGAGAATTGGAAAGCCTTGTGAAAAGAAATGAAACTTGACTGCCATCTGAGTCTCTGTAGAATTATTTTGGAACATGAATTATTCAAAAATATGTAAATGTCTCTATATAAAGAAATTTATTCTTTTGTATGTCCCTTAGTTTAATCTGGACACATGCATCTATTTCTAACCTTATTATCTATATTCTCCTCAACTTCGTCTGTATCTATGGAGATATACACATGAAAAAATGCTTCAGATACTCTATATGTATTTTTTTTCTATGAGGGAAAAGAAGTAAACCACCATATCCCCACTAACAGGTTTTTTTAAAACATATATGTAATTTTCAGTAAAAATGTAGAATACCTACTATAGAATAAGACTGATTTTCTGTTTTTAATATAGTGACTAAAATTAGGAGGATGACCTGATCTGAAAATTTTTTCTAACTTCAAAGAGATAAAAGACTATTTCCCTGATATGCATTATATTTAAAATAATTTTAGGATAGGATTTGAAGAATAACTTAAGAATTTTAGAGAACATAAACGTTCTACCCCAAGATGTAAAAATCACTTTTTTTTATCATCTGGAATAACTTCTAATATTTGTGTGGGTTTCATAGAAGAAATGAAGAATTACATTACTATTCTAGTTAAAATTATGAAGAAAAATAATTGGATAGAAGAAACTTATAATAATATATAAGATTTAAAATGTTGGGGATACAGCCAAAGAATTTAAGGGCCTATACACAATTGAAAACTCATTTCAGAGAATTTCCTATTGCAATTGAACACATTTATTTTTAGGGCCATCCCATCTTACTAATGTTAAAAAAAAAAAGTTAAAAAATGGAATTCCATACTGTTATAGCAAGATTATCTCCAATTCAGATCTCCTGACCCAGGATTTCAGGAGTAATACAAGGTCTGACAATTATGTTCTCAAACTCATCCTATATCACTAATCACCTTCAATGTACTCCCCGCCGGAAGCTATGCACCAATGCCAGAGCCTAGTCCACCCTTCAAAGCAATTTTGGAACTCTTTTTCTAGAATGGCTATTAGAGCTGTCAGCGTATTACACTTGATGTCCTGAATGTCATCAAAATGTCTTTCTTTCAATATTTCATTTCTCTTTGGGTAAAGAAAGAAACCACTGTGGGCCAGATCAGGTGAGTAGGGAGGGTGTTCCAACACAATTATTTATTTACTGGCTGAAAACTCCGTCACAGACAGTGCTGTGTGAGCTGGTGCATTGTTGTGATGCAGGAGCCATGAATTATTGACAAAAAGTTCAGGTCATCCAACTTTTTCACGCAGCTTTTTCAACATTTCCAAATAGTAAACTTGGTTCATTGTCCCATTGGTACAAATTCATAATTAATTAAACCTCGGATATCAAGAAAGGTTAGCAACGTCGTTTTGACTGTTGATTTGGACTGACAGAACGTTTTTGGTCAGGGAGAATTGGCTGACTCCCACTGTGCACTTTGACACTTTGTTTCAGTCTCATAGTGGTACACCCATGTTTCATCACCAGTGATAACAGGGCCCAAAACATCGTCTTGCTTCTCCAAACGGTCTTGGCAAACTTTGACTCTCCTTTGATTTTGTTCAGCCGTGAGGTCCTTCAGGACCATTTTTGTACACATCTTTCTCATGCTAAGATTTTCAGTTAAGATTTTTCTAACTGTTTCTCTATCGATGTTTCCTTAATCTGCTATGCTTCTCAGTCAGCCAATAATTTTGATGCACAGTTCGACAAATTTTTGCAACGTTTCATTAGTTCTGCTCATTACTAGCCACACTGACCTCTCGTCATCAGTGACGTGTTCTTTCCCCTCAGAAAAATGTTTAATACATTTGTACACTGCTGTTTTCTCCTGGCATTATCACCAAAACTTGGGCTAACATGTTCCTTATTTCAATTCCAGTCTTGCCAAGTTTAACAAGAAATTTAATGTTTGTTCGTTGTTCTAATTCAAACTCAGACATTCTTGTGACAGCACACAAAAACATGCAACAGCAATAATGAATGCCACTCAGCAAGAAACCACAGCTGTGAAACACCGATACTAATATACCAAGGTTACATATGAAACCTTACCAAGCTCTTTGTACAGTGCTGCCAATGTAAGAGCATGGTGGTGAGTTAGCGAACTGAATTGTCAGACCTCAGTATATCACATTTTCCCAATAACCTTGAGTTTTGAATTGGACAGGCTATCAAATTGAATTGATACAGTCTATCACCGTGTATCAAAATTAACTCAAAATGGATCAAAGACCTAAACATAATACTTGAAACAGTAAACTTTATGGAAAAAACATAGGTACCAAAGTTATGAACACTGTGTTCAAAGAGGATATTATGAATTTGATTTAAAATGCCAGGGAAATAAAAACTAAAAATAAATAAATGGGACTATAGCAAACAAAAAACTTCTGCACAGCAAAAGAAATCATCAACAAATTAAAGAAGCAATCAACCACATGGGAGAAGATTTTTGCAAACAATGTCTCTGATAAGCGGCTAATATCCAAAATATGTAAGTAACTCATGAAACTCAATGGCAAAAAAACAAACAATCCAACTAAAAAACAGGCAGAGGACCTGAATAGACATTTGTCTAAAGAAGACATGCAAACTGCCATGGACCTATGAAAAAATGGTCAACATCACTGATTATCAGAGAAATTCAAAGAAAACCACAATGAGATACCACCTTTCACCTGTTAGAATGGCTATCATCCACAAGACAAACAATAACAAGTGTTACAGAGGCTATGGAGAAAAAGGAACACTCATACACTGTTGGTGGGAATGCAGATTGTTTCAGCCTTTATGGAAGGCAGTGTGGAGGTTCCTCAAAAAATTATGAATAGAATTACCATGTGACCCAGCAATCCCTCTCCAGGGTGTCTACCCCAAAAATCTGAAAACATTTATGTGTAAAGATATATGTGCTCCAATGTTCATTGCACCTTTTTTTACTATGGCCAAGACATGGAAACAAGCAAAGTGTTCTTCAATAGATGATTGGATAAAGAAGATGTGTCATATATACACAATGGAATACTGTTCTGCCGTAAGAAAAGATGAAATAGTGCCATACGCAATGATATGGATGGATCTTGAGATTATTATGCTAAGCAAAATAAGTCAGACAGGAAAAGTCGAAAACCATATGATTTCACTGATGTGTGATATACAAAACTGAAAACAACAAAAGAACAAGACAAACAAATGAAGAAACTAAAATCTATAGACAGAGCCAATAGTTCAGTGGTTACCAGTTGATAAACAGGGAGGAGGTGGTAGATGAGGGTAAAGGGGATCAAATATATGGTGATGGAATGAGATCTTAAGATACTTTGATGTCCTGGGCATGGGAGTCGTAGAAGAGCCTTTGCCAGCTCTCTCTTCATGCCACCATACCTGCTGGCCTAGAGCCTTCCCAAGAATCAGAGCTTCCTCACAGCTCCTTTCCTCTCCTTGCAGGCCCTCAGCCCTGCAATCTGGTGTTGCCTTCCTTCCCAGGCCCTGGGGAGTCTCTCTTGGGGTTGGGGTCACAGAAGGGTAGAGTAAATTCTGGCTATTATTTTTTTCTTCTGCACTCTATTTCTTATCTAGAGCTACTTTCTGTTGGTTAATACTTTACAAATGTACAAAGTAATTTAATTATTACATCGTGCTTATTTTAAAATAAGGATTTTAAGTTACCTAGGCTAAAAGTCACATAGAATAGGACCACTAAAATAAGAAGAATAAATACCAAAAACTGGAAAGAAGGATATAATCAGAATCTGCAGATGCTTGTTGTTTTCAGCCTTAATTTAAGTATGAAACCACTGGCATTTGTAAAATCTCTGTATTTGTGTCTGTTAATAATCTTTTTTCTTTGAAGTTATAGTTCTTTTGGTTCTTGGTATGATGTGATTTTTTTGTTATATCTTGGGCAGTTTGTTTATTATATTAGGAGACTGATTCTTAGCCTATCTGAGTCTTCTGTTTTAGGAGGTAGTTATCTTGTTTAGGTTTAGCCCATAGGTGCTGGCCTACTTTTGTTGGCTCTAGTTTCAATATCAGTTTAGTTTGCAGAACTGTTGCAATGCTGTTTTGATCTGATTCATTCTTCTGACACTCTGGGGCCTCCTTTCAATCCAGTGGGTGTTGTCTACAAGGATGAACAACACTTCTCTGGGTTGCCTTGTGTTGCTGGTCCATCTTCTGTTACTGTGGGGTCAGAAGCTGAGAGAACACTGGACCTAGGTTTCCTTATGCAGTTGGTGGAGGGCAGCTAAGGAAAACTTAGCTTCTATATCACACACATTGAATAGTTGCAGGAGGCATCATATTTTGATAATTGAGCACTTAGAGTCCCTCACCTTTATAAAACATGCACAAGTCGGAAAAGTTGCTTTCTGCATGATTTAATTTTAATAGTATAGAACAGAGGAAGAAATAAATCAGATTTTCACTTTTCTTCATTGGGCCTGAAAAACTGGTTTAACCAATCCTACTATTTTCTTTACAAGCAAATATTTACTTTTACAGTGACAAGCCCTGCACCCTGTGTAGTAGTTAATACCACATATTAAGTGATGTTTCTTTATGTTATTTACAGAGGCATTAACTTGGTTTAGGTTTCAAAAAAAATGGCAAGTCATGTTTTAAATGTCTTTTGTGGCAGCATTTGTTAATATATCAAAGTGATAAAAAAAAGCTGTTTCTTTGAAAGTTAAAGTTACTTAGTCAGCTATTTACTTCCTTGCCCATGAATAGAAACACTGCAACTACGTGGGCAGCAGAGGTGCTGTCTCACAGAACATGTTTGCTGAACTGGCTCTCTTCAAACATTTCCCACTTGCCGGTCTCACTTGTTCTATGTGCTCCTTTAGCTTTTTGTCTGCACCATCTGTGTTACTGACCACTTTGCAGCTCTGTGTTTTATGGGCCCTGTTAGGTCCCTCTGCCTCAGGCAACGAGGACCCATGACTCCCTGTCTAAATCAAGATAGTAGGCATCAAACTAGAAGTCATTGGAGCTGTCATGGCAAATAAATTAATCCAGATTAAGGGGTCTTTTTTAGTTCTGAGACCAATTCCAATGTGGGAAGGAGGGTTTCCTCACACCAATAAGTAATTTTGGACACGGGCAGTGTTCTGTAATTGAACTCAATTCTGACAGTATGTACCCAGAGAGAAGTATCATCAGATCCCATATTTTAAGGGTTCAGTCCTACAAGACTGCCCACTCGCCCCTTCAAATGCTAGTCACAAGCCTAAGTTGTTACCTGTGCTTCTGATCAACTGGCTATAAATCAGAGGTTCCCCAAACCCCTCCTGGATTTAAATTATTTGCTAGAGCAGCTCATAAAACTCAGGTAAATATTTTACCTAATAGATCACCGGTTTAGTATAAATGGACATAATTCAGAAAATAAACCAGAGGGAAGAGATACATAGGGCAAGGTGGAAGGAAAGGGAGTGAAGCTTCCATGCCCTCTACAGTGCACACTCTTCCTGCACTCCATGTGTTCACCAACTCAAAAGCTCTCTGAATCCCATCCTTTTGGATTTTTGTGGAAGATTCATTACACAGGCATGATTGATTAAATCACTGGGCATTGGCAATTGATTCAACTTCCAGTCTCTCTCCCTTTTCCTAAGGTGGGGGAGTAAAATTGAAGGTTCTAACCCTCTAATCACATGGTTAGTTCCTCTGGCAACCAGCCCTCATCCTTAGGTGCTTTCCAAAAGCTATCTCAATCACACAACAAAAGACACCTTTGTCACTCTCAATACTTAGGAAATTCCAAGGGTTTTGGGAGCCCTGAGCCAGAAACTGTGGATGAAGGCAAAATATATATGAGAAATATATTTTGGTTATCTGAATGACCAAGTATATATTCCTTATAAATCGCAATATTGCAGTGTCAAAGAGTTATTCTGCCTCAAACATAACCTGTATTATTAAAAGATAACTCTTACCCAAGAGAACTGTTGGTTAATCTTGGAAAGGTAGAATTTCTGAGAATGAGCAGGACAGTGAGACAGGGTTCTCAAAGTAACTACTAACTTCTGTTACCCATAAGGCTGACCTGAAATGGTGAAAATGACTCAGCAAAGTTGTCTCTTTTGCCTCAATCCTGGAAACAAGGAAGTTACCTTTCTCACCTGGGCCTGCCACTGAATCGAGAGTCTGTCAGCTTCTATGCTATCCATTTATTTGGGAAATGGGACAAAACCCCATCTGTGGGAGAGCGGTTTAAAAACATTCTACTAAATGCCTTTGCTGTCACTTCCTTATAATGGGGAGGAATTATCTGTAGTGTTGATGGAGTAAGGGAAATGAACATTGGCAGAACTGGACCAGCATTGCTAGAGGAGGTGGTTGCCTGTGATCAGATGTCATCTCCTGAATCACAGCTATTCCTATTGAGGGTTGGTGATTGATACTTATAATCTGAGTGTTTTCCTTTTTCTTTTTTAAATTTTTTAAATTTTCTTTTCATTTTTTAAATTAAAGTTTATTGGGGTGACAATTGTTAGCAAAGTTACATATGTTTCAGGTATACAATTCTGCAATACATCATTTATATATCACATTGTGTGTTCATCAGCCAGTCACTTCTCCTTCCATCACCGTACATTTGATCCCGTTTATTCTCCTCAACCACTTTACTCCCCTCCTACCATCTGGTAACCACTAAACTATTGTCTATGTCTATGATTTTTTGTTTCTTTATTTGTTTGTTTTGTTCTTTTCTTGTTTTCAGTTTTATATATCACGTATCAGTACAATCATATGGTTCTCAACTTTTTCTGTCTGACTTATTTCACTTAGCATATTAATCTCAAGATCCATTCATATTGTGTAAAATGGCACTATTTCATCTTTTCTTATGGCAGAATAGTATTCCACTGTGAACCACATCTCCTTTATCGAATCATCTATCGAAGAACACTTTAATAGCTTCAAGTGTTGGGAAAAAAAAAGCTGCAATGAACGTTGGAGCACATATGTCTTTACAGATAAATGTTTTCAGATTTTTGGGACAGGTCATATGGTAATTGTATTCTTAATTTTTTGAGGAACCTCCACACTGCCTTCCATAAGGACTGCATCAATATGAATTCCCACCAATGGTGCATGAGGGTTTCTTTTCCTCCACAGCCTCTCCAACACTTGTTATTATTTGTCTTGTTGATGATAGCCATTCTAACTGGGGTGAGGTGATATCTCACTGTAGTTTTATTTGCATTTCTCTGATGATTAGTGAAGTTGAACATTTTTTCATATGTCTATTGGCCATCTCTATGTCCTTTTTGGAAAAATTTCTATTCTATTGCCCAACTTTTAGTTAGATTGTGGTTTTTTTTGTTGTTGAGTTCTATGAGTTCCTTATATATGTTGAATACTAGCCCCTTATGGGAGGTGTTGTTTGCAAAAATGTTGCCCCATTGGGTTGACTGCTTCTTCATTTTCTTGATCATTTCTTTTGCTATGCAGAAGCTTTTAAGTTTGATATATTCCCATTCATTTCTTTTAGCTTTTATTTCCCTTGCCTTTGGAGTCAAATTCATAAAATGCTCTTTGAACCCAAGATCCATAAGTTTAGTACCTATGTTTTATTCTATCATGTTTATTGTTTCAGGTCTTATGTTTAGGTCTTTGATCCATTTTGAGTTAACTTTGGTACATGGTGACAGATAGCAGTCCAGTTTCATTCTTTTGCACGTGGTTTTCCAATTCTCCCAGAACCATTTATTGAAGAGGCTGTCTTTTCTCCATTGTATGTTTTTTGACTTTTTTGACAAAAATTATCTGTCCATATTTATGTGGGTTTATTTCTGGGTTCTCAATTCTATTTCATTGGTCTGTGTGTCTGTTTTTCTGTCAATACCATACTGCTTTGGTTATTGTTGCCCTGTAGTACAACCTGAAGTCAGAGAGTGTGAGACCTCCAGCATTGTTCTTTTTTTTTTTTTTTTTTAAGATTGCTTTGGCTATTCAGGGTCTTTGGTGGTTCCATACAAATCTTACATGTTTTTTGTTCTATTTCTTTAAAAAATGCCATTGGGATTTTGATGGGGATTGCATTAAATCTGTACATTGCTTTGGGTAATATGGCCATTTTTAAACTAAGTTGGTTCTTCCAATCCGTGAACATGAAATGTCTTTCCATTTCTTTGTGTCTTGATCAATTTCTTTTAAAAATGTCTTATAGTTTTCAGTATAAAGGTCTTTCACATCCTTGGTTAAGTTTATTCCTAGGTATTTTATTCTTTTTGTTGCAATTGCAGAAAGATTTTTTTTCTATTTCTTCTTCTGAGATTTCATTGTTAGTATATAGGAATGTTATGGACTTTTTTGTACTTTGATTTTGTGGCTGGCAACATTACTGTATTTATTTATTGTTTCTAATATTTTTTAGTGGAGTTTTTAGGGATTTTTATATGTAGCATTATGTCATCAAGAAGTGACAATTTAACTTCTTCATTCCCAATTCAGATGCCTTTTATTTCTTTCTCTTAACTGATTGCTCTGACTAGGACTTCCAATAGTGTGTTGAAAAGCAGAGGTGATAGGGGACAGTCCTGTCATGTTCCTGAATATAAAGCAAAGGGCTTCAGTTTTTCACCATTATATGAGCTGAGGGTTTGTCATATATGGCCTTTATTATGTTAAGGTATTTTCCTTCTATACCATTTTATTAAGGGTTTTAATCATAAATGGATGTTGTATCTTGTCAAATGCTTTTTCTGCATCTATTGACATAATCATATAATTTTTGTTCTTTATTTTGTTTATGTGGTTTATCATATTGATGAATTTGCATATGTAGAACTCTCCTTGTGCCCCTGGGATCAACCCCACTTGGTCCTGATGTATAATCTTTTTTTTTTTAACAGGATTTTATTGGGGAACAGTGTGTACTTCCAGGACTTTTTTCCCAAGTCAAGTTGTTGTCCTTTCAATCTTAGTTGTGGAGGGAGCAACTCAGCTCCAGGTCTAGTTGCCATTGCTAGTTGCAGGGGGTGGAGCCCACCATCCCTTGCGGGACTCGAGGAATTGAACTGGCAACCTTGTGGTTGAGAGCCCACTGGTCCATGTGAGAATCGAACTGACAGCCTTCGGAGTTAGGAGCATGGAGCTCTAACCGCCTGAGCCGCCAGGCCGGCCCTATAATCTTTTTAATGCATTGTTGCATTCCATTTGCTAGAATTTTGTTTAGAATTTTTGCATCTTTATTCATCAGAAATATTGGTCTGTACTTTTCTTTTTTTATGTTATCCTTACCATGATTTGGTATCAGGGTAATGTTGGCCTCATAAAATGAGTTAGGGAGTATTGTCGCTTCTTGAATTTTTTGAAATAGTTTGAGTAGGACAGGTATTAGATCATCTATGAATGTTTGATAGAATTCACTAGTGAAGAAATCTGGTCCTGGACTTTGCTTTCCGGAAGGTTTTGGATGACTGATTCAGTTTCCTTATTGTTGATCCGTCTGTTTAGATTTTCCAGTTCTTTGTGATTCAGCCTTGGAAGGCTATGTGTTTCTAGGAACATTTCCATTTCTTCTACAGTGTTTCTCCAAAAATCAGTCCAAACTCGACAATTAGCTTTAATGCGTCTTTGGAGCAAAAAATTAATATAAGACCCAATCTTATTTTACTATAATATAGGACCGGGTAATCATAATATAATACAATACAATACAATACAATACAATACAATATAATATAATATATACTACTGAGTCTTATATTAATTTTTGCTACAAAAGATGCATTACAGCTGATTGTCCTGCTAAGTCTTATTTTCTGGGAAACAGGGTAGACTATTGAATTTGGTGGCATGTAGTCCTTCATAGTATTCTTGGATGATCCTTTGTATTTCTGTGGCATTTGTGGTAACTTCCCCTCTTTCATTTCTGATTTTGTTTATTTGTGTCTTTTCTCTTTTTAACCAAGGTTTATCAATTTTTTAAATCTTTTGAATGACCCAGCTCTTTGTTGCATTTATTTTTTCTATGGTCTTTTGGTTCTCTATTTCATTTAGTTCTGCTCTGATTTTTATTATTTCCTTCCTTCTCCTGACTTTGGGTTTCAATTGTTCCTCTTTTTTTAGTTCTTTAGGGTATAACATGAGGTTGTTTATCTGGGATTTTCCTTATTTCTTGAGATAGTTTTGTAATGATATAAATTTCCCTCTTTAAACTGCTTTCGCTGCGGCCCAAAAATTTTGGGAGGACGCATTTTCATTCTCATTTGTTTCTATGTATTTTTGATCTCTCCTCTTCTATCTTCTTTGACCCAGTCGTTCTTTAAAACCATGTTGTTTAATCTCCACATATTTGTGGTTTTCCTGTTTTCTCTTTGCAGTTGATATTCAATTTCAAAGCCTTGTAATCAGATCTTTTTAAATTTTCTGAGGCTTGTTTTATATCCCAATATATGGTCTATCCTTGATAATGTTTCTTGTACACTAGAAAAGAATGTAAGTCTCATGCTTTAGGATGAAGTGCTCTCTTATGTCCATTTCATCTAATGTGTCATTTAGGGCTGCTATTTCGTTATTTATTTTTTGTTTGGATCATCTATCCATAGCTGTCAATGATGTATTTAGGTCCACTACTAAAATTGTGTTTTGGTCAACTTCTCCCTTCAATTCTGTTAGTAGTTCCTTGGTATATTTCAGTGCTCCCTAATAGGGGGCATAAATATTGATGACTGTTACGTCTTCTTGTTTTATAATCCCCTTGATCATTATGAAATGTTCATCTTTGTCTCTTGTTACCTCTTTTATTCTGAAGTCTGGTTCATCTGAAAGCAGTATAGCTACACCTGTTTTTCTCTAAATAGAATTTTCTTGGAGTGTCAATTTCCAGCTGTTCATTTTGAGTCTATATTTGTCCTTGTAGATGAGATGTGTCTTTTGGAGGCAGCATATGGTTAGGTTTAGTTTTTTGATCCAATCTGCTACTTTGTGCCTTTCTATTGTTGAGGTCAGTCCATTTTTTCTTAGGGTGATTATTGATATATGAGGATTTCTTATCATTCTATGTTTGGTTTTCTGTTAAGTCTGTGTTTCCTTTGTTTCATTGTCTTTTTGTTGTTGTGTATTATTTCATTGTGGTGCTATTCTATGATTTTTCCCTCTGTTTCTTCTTTTATTACATTACATATTTCAGTTCTGGATTTCTTTTGAGTGGTAACATTAAGTTTGTGTTAAAGAAAGTTTCATATTTAGAGTATTCCATTTTTTTTTTCAGCATGCTTACATTCTCCATTTACTTTGGCAGTTGAAGACTTTTACTCTCTCCCTTTTTAAGTTTTTGTTGTCACTAATTATCCCTATTTATGCTGTGAGTTGGGTTCTGCGATGCAATAAAAAGTTGCCTGTTTCCTCTTTTTTTCCCCCCTTCTTTACCCTGTATGTTATTTTTAAGTATATAGTGTCCTATTTGGTGTAGGGGTTGCCATATCCTGCCTCTGTCTGTTCATAATACTACTCAAGGTTTTTTATTTTTTTCCTTTTTTGTTTCACGTCAAATAGCTTCCTTCAGTATTTCTTGTAGTGCAGGTCGTGTGTTAGAAAATTCCCTCACTTTCTCTATGTCTGGAAATGTCTTTATTCCTCCTTCATATCTAAAGGATATCTCTGCTGGATATATTACTCTTGGTTCTTAATTTCTCTCTATAAGTAGTTTGAATATTTTATTCCACTCCATCCTGGCTTGTAGAGTTTTTGCTGAGTTCGGTTCTGAGCTGAGAATTCTGATGATAATCTAATGGGCTTTTCTTTGTAGGTTACCATCTTCCCTGGCTGCCATCAGAATTCTTTTTTTGCTGTTAAATTTTGACAGCTTCAATATAATATGTCTTTTTTTTAATTCTTTTTTTTTATTAGTTTCAGGTGTACAAGACAAGGTAATACTTAGACGTTCATCATTTATATCCCTCACACTGTGAACCCCCCTCCCCCCATCCATTATCCCTCCGACCTCACACCCAGCCATCACATTATATATATAAAATTATAGTTGGCATTCATTAATGTTTAGCTTCTGGTGTACAATGCCATGATCAGGCATCCACATTATCTCTGAGGTGATCTCCCAAATAGGACGCATGTCCATCGGATACCCAACAAAATCTTTACGACATTATTGAATAAGTTCCCCAAATTAATTTTCAGAAAACTCTGAGGCCATCTTGTGGTTACCAGCTGCTTCCTAATCCCTTCACCTTTCCCCTTATCCCCAACCCCCCCCCCCGCCCATCTAACAACTCTCGGTTTTTTCTTTGTGCCCTCAAAACTGTCTCTGATTAGTCCATTCACATATTCTTTTCTTTAGATTCCGCATATAAGTGAGATCATATGGTACTTGTCTTTCTCTTTCTGACTTATTTCACTTAACATAATGTTCTCTAGATCCATCCATGTTGTTGCTAATGATAAGATTTCTTTCTTCTTTATGGCTGCGTAATACTCCATTGTATAAATGTACCACAGCTTCTTAATCCAGTCATCTACCGATGGGGCATTTCGGTTGTTTCCATATCTTGGCTATTGTGTAAAGTGCTGCAATAAACATAGGAGTGCATACTGATTTTTGAATTGGAGTTTTGGATTTCTCCGGGTAGATGCCTAGGAGTGGAATTACTGGATCATAGGGTAGTTCCATTTTCAGATTCCTGAGATACCTCCAAACTGTTTTCCATAGTGGCTGCACTAATCTGCAATCCCAACAACAGTGCACTAGCGTTCCCTTTTCTCCACATCCACGCCAGCATTTGTTGTTTGTTGATTTATTGATGATAGCCATTTTGACTGGAGTGAGGTGGTATCTCATTTTGGTTTTTATTTGCATTTCTCTGATGGTTAGTGAGGTTGAGCATTTCTTCATATGTCTTCTTGTCTTTTGTATGTCCTTTTTAGAAAAATGTCCCCTCAAGTCTTCTGCCCATTTTTTAATTAGGTTGTTTGTTTTTTTGGGGTTGAGTTGAGTAAGTTATTTATAGATTTGTGATATTAATCCCTTATCAGATATTTTATTGGCAAATATTTTCCCATTCAGTAGGATCCCTTTTTGTTTTATTGATGGTTTCCTTTGCTGTGAAAAAACTTTTTAGTTTGATGAAATCCCACATGTTTATTTTTCCTCTTACTTCCCTCGCGGGAGGGGATATATCAGTGAAAATCTTACTCTGGGTAATGTCCATGAAGTTTCTTCCTATATTTTCTTCTAGATATTTTATGGTTTCAGATCTTACATTTAAGTCTTTAAGCCATTTTGAATTTATTTTTGTATATGGTGTAAGGAGGTGCTCCAGCTTCATTTTCTTGCATGTGTTTGTCCAGGTTTCCCAACAGCACTTATTGAACAGACTGTCTTTACCCCATCGTACATTCTTGCTTCCATTGTCGTAGATTAGATGGGCATATAGGCATGGATTTACTTCTGGACTCTCTATTCTGTTCCATTGATCTATGTGTCTATTTTTATGCCAGTACCATGCTGTTTTGATTACTGTAGCCTTGTAGTATAGTTTGAAATCAGGTATCGTTACACCTCCCACTTTGTTCTTATTTCTCAAGATTGCTGAGGCTATCCGAGGTCTTTTATGGTCCCATATAAATTTCATGATTATATGTTCTATTTCTGTGAAAAACGTCGTTGGTAGTTTGATAGGAATTGCGTTGAATACGTATATTGCCTTAGGCAATATGGACATTTTAACTATATTAATTCTTCCTATCCATGAACATGGAATGTGTTTCCATCTACTTATTTCTACTTTCATTTCTTTCTTCAGTGTCGTATAATTTTCTGAGTATAGATCTTTTACATCTTTGGTTAGATTTATTCCCAGATATTTTATAGTCTTTGGAGCAATTGTAAATGGAATTGTTTTTTTAATTTCTCCTTCTGATATTTTATCATTGGTGTATACAAATGCAACTGATTTCCGAATATTAATTTTATATCCCGCTACTTTACTAAATTCATCTATCAGTTCTAATAGTTTCTTGGTGGAGTCTTTAGCGTTCTCTATATATATAGTATTATATCATCTGCATATAGTGATAATTTTACTTCTTCCTTACCAATTTGGATGCCTTTTATTTCTTTCTCTTGTCTGATTGCTGTGACTAGAACTTCCAGCATTATGTTGAATAGAAGTGGAGAAAGTGGGCAACCTTGTCTTGTTCCTGCTCTTAGGGGGAATGATTTTAGCTTTTCCCCATTGAGTACGATGTTAGATGTGGGTTTGTCATATATGGCCTTTATTATGTTAAGATATGATCCCTCTATTCCCACTTTCTTAAGGGTTTTTATCATAAAAGGTTGCTGTATTTTATCAAATGCTTTTTTTGCATCTATTGATATGATCATGTGATTTTTATTTTTCATTTTGTTAATGTGGTGTATCACATTAATTGATTTGTGGATGTTGAACCACCCGTGCATACCAGGGATGAATCCCACTTGATCATGGTGTATGATCTTTTTAATGTATTGCTGAATTCTGTTCGCTAATATTTTGTTGAGAATTTTTGCATCTATGTTCATTAGAGATATCGGCCTGTAGTTTTCTTTTTTTGTGGTGTCTTTGTCTGCTTTTGGGATCTGGGATCCGGGTGATAGTGGCTTCGTAAAAAGTGTTTGGGAGTCTTCCTTCCTTCTGGATTTTTTTGGAAGAGCTTGAGGAGAATAGGTGATAGTTCTTTTTTGAACGTTTTGAAAAATTCACCTGTAAAGCCATCTGGTCCAGGGCTTTTGTTTGTTGGGAGATTATTGATTACTGCTCCAAAGTATCATTTAAGGCTGTTGTTTCCATATTGATTTTCTGTCTGGAGGATCTGTCCCTTGTTGTCAGAGGTGTGTTGAAGTCCCCTACTATGATAGTGTTGCTGTTGATCTCTGTCTTTATGTCCGTCAGTACCTGTTTTATATATTTAGGTGCGCCTATGTTAGGTGCATAGATGTTTACTCTTGTCGGATTGATGCCTTTATTATTATATAGTGTCCATCTTTGTCTTTTAATACGTTCTTCATTTTAAAGTCTATTTTGTCAGATATAAGTATTGCAACTCCAGCTTTTTTCTTGCTTTCATTTGCATGAAATATCTTACTCCAACCTTTCACTTTCAGCCTGTGTGTGTCTTTTGATCTGAGATGAGTCTCTTGTATACAGCATATACAAGGGTCTTGCTTCCTTATCCACTGAGCCACCCTATTTCTCTTGATAGGAGCATTTAATCCGTTTACATTTAAAATGATTATTGATAGGTACATAGTTATTGCCGTTTTTAAATTTGTAGTAAATTGTTTTCATCTTTCTTCTATTTACAGAAGTCCTTTTAGTATTTCTTGCAATGCTGGCTTGGTTGTAATAAATTGTTTCAGTTAGTTCTTTTCTGGGAAGCTCTTTATCTCTCCATCAACTTGAAATGATAGCCTTGCTGGATAAAGCAATCTAGGTTGTAGGCTTTTGTGTTCCATCACTTTGAGTATCTCCTGCCACTCCCTCCTGGCCTTCAATGTTTCTGTAGAAAAGTCATTTGATAGCCTTATGGGAGTTCCCTTGTACATAACCTTCTGCCTTTCTCTTGCTGCTTTTAAGATTCTCTCTTTGTCTTTAAGCTTTGCCAATTTAACTATAATGTGTCTTGGTGTGGGCCTGTTTGGGTTTATCCTGGTTGGAACTCTCTGCACTTTTTGGGCTTGTATGTTGGTATCCTTCATCAGGTTAGGGAAATTTTCGGACATAATATGTTCTCAAACCCTTGCTTCCTTTCTTCGCCTTCTAGTATTCCTATGATGCGCATGTTGTTGCGGTTGATGTTATCCCAGAGGTCTCTTAACCCATCTTCATTGTTTTTTATTCTTTTTTCTTTCTCTTGTTCAGTTTGAGTGATCTCTGCTAACTTGTCTTCTAAGTCGCTGATTCGATCCTCTGCTTCATCTAACCTGCTGGTCATTTCTTCAAGTGAGTTCTTAATTTTGGTAATTGTGTTCTTTAGTTCTAGCTTGTTGTTCGTTAAGATTTCTACATCCTTTTTTAGTTCTAACTGGTTGTTTGTTATGATTTCTACATCCTTCTTTATGTCTTCTCTAAGCTCCTTAAACATTCTTATCACCAGTGTTCTGAACTCTGTCTCTGACATGTTGGTTACCTCTACTTCATTTGGTTCCAGTTGTGGAGGTTTCTTCTGTTCTTTTATTTGGGACATGTTTCTTTGTCTCCCCATTCTGACTGACTTTCTGTGTTTGCTTTGATGTATTAGGAAGATCCCCTAGAGTTCTTAGTTCTTGCTGGGTTATCTTATGTAGTATGTGTCCTTTATATTTGACTTGGACTACTTTGTTCTTCTCCTCTGCATGTGCTCCACAGGTGGTTCGTGTGTTTAGTATATTGTCCTGTTCAAGAAGAACTTTAATTGCTTTTTGCTTGTGAGTAGGTGGGTTTAACTCCTAGGCCGTCTAGTTGTGAAACTTGGCTCTGCCCACCGCAGGGTGTTCTGCTGGGTGAGGGTTGGCCATTTAAATGAGGTTTGGCCTCTATGGGCTCTTGTGCCTTCAGAGAATTCCCTCTTGGTGTGTGACTTGTTGGTCAAACCCAGTAGTACTCTGGTTTGGTCCAGAGTTGGCTTCTGTATGTGTTGGATCTTGTGCCTCTTTAGCTGGGCCCTGTTAGGGCAGTTTCAGCACAAATCAAGTTACCAAGTACAACAACAACAACAACAACAAAGAAAACAGATTAAGTACATTCACATGTAAAATACAACCGACAATCCCCACTCAACATAAGCAAAGATATCAAAGAAATAAAGGCAGAACAAAGCAAATCACAACCAGCAGAAAAAAAAAAAAACCACCAAGCAAAGCAAAACAGAAAGCAGCACCAGTCTTGGCTTAAGCCCACCAAGTAATCTCCAGGTTGTCCTCCACTGTGCCAAAGAGTTCCCTGACTATTGCGCAGGCAGCTCTGGTCACCTGGTGCCCAGAGTGAATTTGGGAGTGTAGATTTAAATGCGAGGGGCTGAGGGGTCTGAATGACAGTTTTTAGAGAGACCGTGCAGTTTCTGTCCTTTCCTGCACAAATGCACGCTGAGAGTAGCTCCACCAGCCCTGTGCCCAGTACTCCTGAGTCTTAGGGCCTTCCTTCTGTGTGTGTGTGTGGGAGGGGGCGGGCGGGAGATCTCTAAGCTGCTGAAAGCTGGGAGCTGCGTCTGCAGCTTACTGCTGATCTCAGGGAGTGCTTCCGCGGTTGCCCTTGCCTTGCCCCAGGCCAGCCAGAGAGGGTGGGGGCTGGGGATGGAGGGGTCTTCTCTCTCCCAGGCCAGCCACATCACACTCCTCCCGCAGGCCTGAAAAGGTGGTGGCTGGGGGTGTGGGAGTCTCCTCTCTCTTCCTCCAGCGAAAATCCCCTCCTCCCAGCCTCTTCCGAAGGTCAGAGCTGGCTGCCAATCTTCCCAGCGCCTGAGCACAGACGCCCCTGTGTAATCTGACACTACACCTCAGTTCAGGGGTCAGTTTAAGTCTCTGGAAGGGCGGGGGGAGGATTCGAAAAGCGTGGTGAGGGGCCCAGGTGTGGCGTCTGAGTTCTTTGTCTGCCCTAGTGCCCAGGAGCTGCCCGCTCCGGCGGAGCAATCAGCTGTGGGACGCAGGGAAACAGCCCACCTCCTGGACCCTGTGCTCTCCGCTGTACCGTGGGCTCCCGTGGGACTCTAGAGCTACCTGCCGCTGCTGATGTGGGCAGCTGCAGGGCCGCGGCTCTACCCTTGGGGGTGGGGAGAGCGCGGCGCGCTTCCTCTTGCCCTCCTCGCTCCTCCCCCGCTTGCCCAACTAGCGCACCTCAAAGCAAACCTTCCACGAGTCTCCGCTCCGTCCTGAGATTCGTGCAGCGGTCGCCGTCTGGCCTGGGCTCTTCCACGAGTCTGTGCTCCGTCCTGGGCGCTGTGGTGGGGGGGAGCGTTCTTCCACTTCGCTGTCCTGCCTTCTCCCCTGCTAGCAATCAGCGCCCACCTTCAGGTAATTCCTCCACGAGTCTCCCCGCTGTTCTGCGTGATGAGCAAAGGACTCCTCAGTGTTTTATATCTCCCTGTATCTTTAGAGCTGTGGTTTACCGCCGCTGCCGCAGCCGCCACTGCAGGCCTGATTCCACCATGAGACCGCGTGTTTCCACTCCGCTCCCTTCCTTCTTCCCCTGCTCACCCAATTTGCGCACCTTCAAGTAATCCTTCCACGAGTCTCTTAGGAGTCTCTTAGCTGTTCTGCGTGATGAGCAAAGAGTTGTTTGCTGGGTTATATGTCCTATTTGTAATAAGATCCGGAAGAGAACTCAGAAAATGTGCCCCGCTGCCGCCATTCCTATGACGTCTCCTCTGTCTTTAGAGTCAATACAATATGTCTTGAAGGTCTGTTGAGGTTGAGGTAATTATGTGTTGTGTTTGCTGTTTGGATTCAAGGATCCAGTTCTTTCCACAAGATTGGGAAGTTCTCATCGACTATTGGTTTGAATATAGTCTCTGTATACTTCTCTGTTTCTTCGCCTTCTGATATGCCCATTATTATATTGCTTTTTCTGATGGAGTCAGAAAATTCTTGTAGAGTTCTTTCCATTCTTTTAACTCTCAAATCTCACTCTTCCACCTGTGTCCTTTCCAGATTTCTATCTTTGATGTCACAGATTCTTTCCTTTATCTCATGAGCTCTATTACTTAAGCTGGCTATTTCATTTGTCATTTCTTTTATTGAGTTCTTAATCTCCAGAAATTATATTTGGTTCTTTTTTAAAATTTCAATCTCTTTAGTAAAATGTTCATTTTATTCTTTGATTGTGTTTCTAAGTTCATTAAACTTCCTGTCTGTGTTTTATTGCAAATCATTGAGTTTTTTAAGATCTGCAATCTTGAATTCTCCATCATTTAAGTTACTATAATGACAAGTGGGGTAAAGAAGGAGGAGGGGGGAACACATGCTAGAGTGGGCTAATGAATTTATGTAGTAATGTCTAATCAATTTATTTAAAATGTGCAATAGCAATAAACAAAGGCAATTCATAGAATGTGCTAATGACAGAAAGTAAAGGTAGTTAAGACTAAACTATATACATTGACAACAATGTCATGTCAAAGGAGTACACATACTTATAAGTTTAAGAGATTCCAACATATGTTTACTATTGATCAAAAATAACTTGGCTAAATACAAAAATAACATCAGTAAGGAGTATCCAAAAACAGTAATAAGCTCTATAGCAGGGGTGTCCAAACTTTTTTCAACGTTTTTTACCAAGGGCCATATGAGGTAAAATACACAAACAGCCGGGCCACTCACTCGAGGTGAAGTACGTATTGCCTCACCTTAGTTTATTAAGTAAACTAAATAGTTACTTAGTTTATTTAAGTAAACTAAATATATTTTTGGAATTTGCTGCGGGCCAATAAAAAAATGGATTGCGGGCCACAGTTGGCCCGCAGGCCTCAGTTTGGACACCCCTGCTCTATAGGATAGTAACTATTACAGTAGATGCCAAAAGATCACAAAAACCAGCGTGGGGAACAGCGCTGGAAAAGTCATAAATCAAAGCCTTGCCAGGTCTGTAGCTGAGAGAAACTCAGGCATCTCCCACACCACTGCTTGTTAGTTCCCAAGAATGCTGCTGCTGTTGGCATTGTTGTTGTAGTTGTAGTTGTTGGAAGTTGGGAAGTCTTCTGATACTGCAAGCTGCAAGTTATATACAAGTTCCCAAAGATGCTAGAATGATGACAACTCACCAATAAAAAAAGTCTCTACTGTCCATTGAGGCAAGTTCTGATCTGTTGCTCTGAAACAATCCAATCCTGAAAGAGCAAATTTTCTAAATAATAATTTCTCGAAACAGCAGTCAATCCATATCAATCCACCTGAGGTCTGTCTTATATATCTCTTTAGATGCATCCCAGAGCCAAGTTTTATATTCCTGCCTCCCCTCTCAAGGAATGGCCAGTTTCGGGAGTGTCCAGCAGTTATTGATATGAATGTTGTCCATCCGGCCAAAGGGCCAATTTATCTGGACAAGCAATACCGACTGTTCTTGCTTGGGACCACCAGGTTCCAAAATCTGGCAACATGCCTGTTACTTCGCCCTGATATAACTTAGCTAATTTTTCACTTCATTTGCTAATGTGCACGAAACAGAACAAAGAGGGAATTTTCTCAAACCCTGATCAAGAATTTCTTTAACCCTCAGCTAACCATCACCTCACAACACGGACAGAACAACAAACATCATCTCATATCTCCCCTACTCTAGAGAATGAGACCAAACAGAGAACCTCATCTCATGTCACCCCTGCTCGGGAGAATGAGACCAAAGAAAGACAGAAAAGGAACCTCATCCCATATCTCCCCTGCTTGGGAGAATGAGACCTAGAAAGGAACATCATCTCATATCTCGTCTGCTCAGGAAAATGAAACCAAAGAGGGAATTTACTCAACCCCTGATCACAGCTCAGAAATCACCTCACATACAGGAACAGATAAAAGCTAATAGACAAAAGCTCACATCAACCAATGAAGGCAAGTTTTCCTCAACATCTTCCCTGCAGTCACATATTTCCATGTCTTTAAGTTCATTTTCTGGAGACTTTCTATTTTCTTTCTGAACTGCCCTGTTACCTTGGTTATTCATAGCAATTAATGAATTATTATTTCTCTTCCTAAGCATCTACAGGAGTGGGTTCTGCAACAGGTCGATAGGAAGATGTCTTTCTTTTTCTTTCCAGAAGATGTTGGTGTAGTGTTTTATTTTCTCTCCTGCTGCAGACTTTTATTCTCTCTCATGATGTAGTGTTATATTTTCTCTGCAGTGTTCCATCTTCTCACACAATGGGGTGATTCTCTGGTAGGTGGCTTTCTCCTCTGTGTGCAGGTTATCTGGGTCTCAGGGCATGGTCTCTGTGGGGGGAATGTGGAGAGCTTGTGAAGTTTTGAAGCTCTTCCTTCACCAGTTTCAGAGCCTATGTTTTTCAGTGGCTCTGTTTACTCCTGCAAAGATCTGCCCAGGTAAATGGGGGATGGGGCGGGGTCTGTTGTGAGAGGTGGTGAGTCCTTTGTGGAATTATCGCTGTTTAATTTGTTGTAATTTGCAGGGGAGATTTCAGATTTCAAGAGGCTCACCTCATGCTGCCATTTCTGTAATGTCATCAGGTTTTTATTTTTCTTAAGAATGTATTGCTTATGAAAGTGGAAGCTCCCCATATGGAAGTGCCAAACTCCTTAAATATCAGTGATTTCTAAATTTTGGTTAATATGTCACATCGTTTTCATAAGATTAGGTGCCAGAGGGAAGGAGGAGAGGGGCCAAGGAGATGGACTGCCTGAAAGGAGCAACTCTGAGCTGGCTAAGAACAAAGGGCAAACTTTGGCCATTTCACACTGTTGCTTTGGCCAGCCCTTGGAGGTGCAACAAACTAATAACTCTTTCAACAATAACTTTATAAAAAGACTATTGATGTTGAGAACATTCACTAGGAAGAAGTTAGATACACATCTGCCTATAGGATTCTTGTTTAAGAAAATGTAGCTTTTATTCTAATTGAAAAATATCTTTGACTTAATAGAATTACACCTCTTTGTCTATAGCAGAAAAGCAGAATGGGATTTTATTGGTAAAACAAAGAGAAATTTGTTTTCTCAGAGAGTCCAACCACCAGTATCTCCAACACATTCTATAGTTTCTTTCCTAGTATATGGAGATTTCTTATTCAGAACAACATTCTAAGGCATTACATGATCTTGATTTATCAAAGCCAAGTTAAATCACACTCACAAAACTGTGCTTTGGGAAAGAAAGCTAACTTTTATAGAATATCTACTTTGAGGTGGGAGCTTTGCCTAAAGTTCTCAGTTAAACCTCACTCTATAAGTCAGATAAGGCTGCTATAACAAAATCCCACAGACTGGGTAGCTTAAACAATAGACATTTATTTCTCAGTTCTGAAGGTTTGGAAGTCCAAGATTAAGGTGTTGGCCAATTGAATTTCTGGCGATGGCTCTCTTCCTGGCTTGCAGATAGCTGCCTTCTCAACGTATCCTCACGTGGCCTTTCCTCCATGCATGTAGAGGCAAGATCTCCCTCTATTCCTTTTCTCACATGGCCACCAATCCTATCAGGTTAGGACCTGACCTTTATAACTTCATTTAACCTTAATTACCTCCTAACAGCTTTATCTCCAAATACAGTCACATTCGGAGTTAGGGCTTCAACATTTGAATTTTGGGGCATACAATTCAGCCCAAAGCACTCTCCTTGACTCAAAATAGATTATGTTTAAAATTCAAAAAAAATGTTCAAAATTAAAAAATAGTTGCAGAAAAGGAAACCAAGGCCACAGAGGTGGAATAATGTACAAAGCACTCGCACATCTGGCTCTGGAGCATGTGCTGGTCAAGAGCACATTCTTTCAGTAAGCCATACAAAGGTCTAGATGCTGGACTCTTCAGAAGGATGGGCATGGTGAGGGCTGCATTTGATCTGTCACTTAATTTTGCTCTGAGGAAACTTTAACTGGGTCTCAAACTGCCTGTGGGAAGCATAGATGCCCTAGTACAGGGTGTGTACATAATGCTTCTCCTCTGTAGGTGTTTGGTAAATTGAAAAGCAAAACTCTGAAAACACTGATAGTTTTCTGTGAAATTCAAGGCCCAATTGTGGACTTCCATCCATTATCTAGTGTGGCTCTTGCAAATACCCTTCACAGGAGAGACGTTCTAAAATACATCCTGCCATAAGAAATTCCCACTGAAATGGACAGATAGGGCCTGAGAGGAAAGTATATAATTTCTTTAGCATTTGCATTTACAAAGTTTTTTCTTTAACTTATTTCATCTGCCAGAAGATAAGAGAGGGAGATCTTGCTTGCAAATGCACCAAATGAATTCTTTGAGGTGATTAATATCTCCATATTCCTTGGACTATCAATCAAAATGGCGGCATGAGGTGAGCCTCTATAAAACTCCCTTGGATTTACAACTAATCGAACAACAATAACTCCACAAAGTATTCCCTGCACAGCAGACAGGCAAGACGAAGAGGCCCACTACTGAATTCACCTCAAGGTGGGAGAATCGCACAAGTGGGGGAGGAGGGAAGGGAGAAGTGTGGAGAGACAGCAGCGCGGGCGCAGGAAGCAGACCTAGCTCAGTGCTCCGAGCTTGCTGCATCCTGGAACTACCGCAGCTGCAAGAGAGGGAAAAACTCGGATTGCTAGGGCTCTGTTTATGGCCCACAGGGCTGAGGGGGCAGCATATAACATGGCTGAACCCAACGCTCACGGCAGAGACCTCGGAGAAAAGACTGAGGGAAGAAGGCTGAAAACAGTGGTTTAAGCCCTCACTGCCAAGTAAATAATGGAAGCCTTAGGCACTGAGACTAATCACCCCCTCCCTACCTTCCCAGAGTTCACTCCACACACCAGCGCAGTGCTGGAAGCGGAACAGTAGCAGTGTCAGATCAAAAGAACGGAATATTTGCTGTTCTGAGAACTGTGGACCGCAGACACAGATTTGCAGCCCAACTAGTTCCGGCGAAGGGGAGGGAGCTGTGGAAGCGGGACTGGCTGTGGTGGTGGTTCCCTCTATTGCTCTGGGCCACCTTTCACAACTCACCTGGCCCCTAACCCCAGCTATCTGGGCAGATCCCTGAATGAGTAAACAGAACTGCTGAAACGTACAGGCTCTGAATCTGGTGCAGAAAGAGCTTTGGAACTTCAAAAGCTCTCCGCATCCCCACAGGGACACAGTGCCACGTGACCCAGGCAAACTGTTAACAGAGGAGAACTCCGTTTCCCAGGGAATACCCCCCATTGTGTGAGAAACTGGAATAGTGCAGAGAAAACATAGCACTACCGTGTGAGAGAGGAAAAATAGGCTGCAAGCAGAGAGAAAATAAAACATTCTGTGAACAAGTATTAGAAAACAAAAGAATGACCTCTTCCTATCCACATGTTGCAGAAGCCACTCATGTAGATGTCTATGAAGAGAAATAATAAATCAGTAATTGCCATGAATTGCCAAGGCAACAAAACAGCTCAGAAAGAAAGTGAAAAGTCTCCAGAAAAGGAACTTAAAGATATGGAAATATGTGACTTAAATGACAGAGAATTCAAGATTGCAGTTCTGAAAAAACTGAACAAAATGCAAGAAAACACAGAGAGGCAATTTAGTGAACTCAGAAACGCAATCAAAGAATAACAGAGCATTTTACGAAAGAGACTGAAATTGTAAAACAGAACCAAATGGAATTTCTGAAGATTAAGAACTCAATAGAAGAAATTAAGAATGAAATAACCAGCTTAGGTAGTAGAGTTGACCAGAGGGAGGAAAGAATCAGTGACATCGAAGATAGAAACCTGGAAATTACACAGATGGAAGAAGAAAGAGACTTGAGACTTCAAAGAAATGAAAGAACTCTACAAGAACTTTCTGACTCTATCAGAAAGAGCAATATAAGAATAATGGGCATACCAGAAGGAGAAGAAAGAGAGAAGGGAACAGATAATATATTCAAACAAATTGTTGATGAGAACATCTCAAACTTGTGAACAGAACTGTATCCTTGAATCCAAGAAGCCAATAGAACACCTAATTCCCTCAATCCCAACAGGCCTTCTCCAAGGTACATTGTATTGAAGCTGTCTAAAATCAACGACAAAGAAATAACCCTCAAGGCAGCCAGGGAAAAGAAGACGGTAACCTACAAAGGAAAGCCCATTAGATTATCATCAGATTTTTCAGCAGAACTCTACAAGCCAGGAGGCAGTGGGACAAAATAATCAAACTATTGAAAGAGAGAAATTATGAGCCAAGAATAATATATTCAGCAGAGATGTTTTTTAGATATGAGGGAGGAATAAAGACATTTCCTGATATACGGAAGCTGAGGGAATTTTCTAATACACGACCAGCATTACAAGAAATACTAAAGGAGGCTATTCGACCACCATCCACAAGGACAATTTGTGGCAACACATAAAGGGGAGAGTAAAGGCCTGAACTGGAATATGGGAATGGAGAAAGTAAGCGAGCTGCAGAATACTCTAAATACTCTAAATACTCTAAATAGCAAACTTTCTTTCACTTAAACTTAAGGGTAAACACTCAAAAAAAAATCCAGAACTGAAATATATACTGTAATAAAAGAAGAACGAGGGGGAAACATCATAGTATACCACCACACAGAAATAATGGAGACACATCGTTACCAGAAATCTAAAGATAGAATGACAGGAAATCCTCACATATCAGTAATCACCCTAAATGTAAATGGACTGAACTCACCAATAAAAAGGCACAGAGTAGCAGATTGGATCAAAAAACTAAACCCAACCACATGCTGTCTCCAAGAGACACATCTCAGCTACAAGGACAAGCATAGACTCAAAGTAAAAGGGCAGAAATTGACACTGCAAGCAAATGGTATCCAGAGAAAAGCAGGTGTACCCTTACTGATATCAGATGAAAGAGACTTCAGGGTGAAAAAGATAGCAAGAGACAAAGATGGACATTTTATAATGGTAAAGGGGACTATACAACAAGAAGACATAACAGTCATCAATATTTATGCCCCCAATCAGGGAGCTCCAAAATATACCAAGCAACTGCTAACAGAACTAAAGGGAGAAATTGACCACAACACAATTATACTTGGGGACTTACATACATCATTGACAGCTATGGATAGACCATCCAAACAGAAGATAAATAACGAAATAGCAGCCTTAAATGACACATTAGATAAAATGGACATAATTAACATTTATAGAGCACTTCATCCTAAAACATCAGACTATGTGTTTTTTTCCAGTGTACATGGAACATTCTCAAGGATAGACCATATATTGGGACATAAAATCAGCCTCAGCAAATTTAAAAACACTGAAATCATACCAAGAATATTCTCTGATCACAAGGTTTGAAACTGGATATCAACTGCAAAAAGAAAGCAGGAAAAAACACAAATACATGGAGATTAAACTACATACTTTTAAAGAACGACTGGGTCAAAGAAGAAATTAGAGGAGAGATCAAAATATACATAGAAACAAATGACAATGAAAATACATCCTACCAAAATTTTTGGGTTGCAGCGACAGCAAGTTTAAGAGGGAAATTTATATAAGTACAGGCCTATCTCAAGAAACAAGAAAAATCCCAAATAAATAACCTCATGTTACACCTTAAAGAACTAGAAAAAGATGAACATGTGAAACCCAAGATCAGCAGAAGAAAGGACATAACAAAAATCAGCAGAACTAAATGAAATAGAGAACAAAAAGACAATAGAAAAAATTAACGTGACAAAGAGCTGGTTCTTTGAAAAGATTAACTAAATCGACAAACCCTTGGCTAGACTCACTAAGATCAAAAGAATGAAGACACTAATTCACAAAATCAGAAATGTAAAAGGGGAAGTTATCCCAGAAACCACAGAAATACAAAGGATCATCCAAGAATACTATGAAGGACTATAGGCCACTGAGTTCAATAACCTAGAAGAAATAGACAACTTCTTAGAAATATAGCCTTCTAAGGCTGAACCATGAAGAACTGGAAAATCTAAACAGACCTATCACCAAAATGAAATTGAATCAGTCGTCCAAAACCTACGCAAAAGCAAAAGTCCAGGACTAGATAACTTTACTAGAAAATTCTACCAAACCTTCAAAGAGGATCTAATACCAATCCTGCTCAAACTCTTCCAAAAAATTGAAGAAGAGACAGTACTCCCTAACTCATTTTATGAGGCCAACATTACCCTGATACCAAAACCTGGTAAGGACAACACAAAAAAGAAAACTACAGACCAATATCTCTTATGAACACTGATGCAAATATCCTAAACAAAATTCTAGCAAATCGAATACAACAATGCATTAAAAATGTTATTCACCATGACCTAGTGGGTTTCATCCCCGGGGCACAAGGATGGTTCAACATCCGCAAATCCATCAATGTGATACATCACATAAACAAATAAAAGACAGAAATCATATGATCATATCAATTGATGCAGAAAAAACATTTGACAAGATAAAACATGCATTTGTGATTAAAACACTTAATAAAATAGGTATAGAAGGAAAATACCTTAACATAATAAAGGCCATATATGACAAGCACACAGCTAATCTCACAATGAATGGTGAGAAACTGAAGTCCTTTGCTCTACGTTCAGGAACACGACAGGGCTGTCCCCTATCACCTCTGATGTTCAACATAGTGTTGGAAGTCCTTGCCAGCGCAATCAGGGAACTGAAAGAAATAAAAGGCATCCAAATTGGGAATGAAGAAGTTAAATTATCACTCTTTGCAGATGACATGATGCTATACGTAGAAAACCCTATAGACTCCACCAAAAAGCTATTAGAAACAATCAACGAATAAAATAAAGTTGCTGGCTAAAAAATCAACGTACAAAAGTCCACTGCATTTCTAGATTCTAACAATGAAATCTCAGAAAAAGAAATACAAAAAACAATTCCCTTTGCAATTGCAGCAAAAAAGAATAAAATACCTAGAAATAAACTTAACCAAGGATGTGAAGGATTTTATGCTGAAAAGTATAAGACGTTTTTGTTTATTTTTTATTTTATTTTATTTTATTTTTTTTACATCCCTCACACCGTGAACCCCCCTCCCCCCATCCACAACCACCCCGAGCCATCACATTATACACATAAAATTATAGTTGGCATTCATTAATGTCCAGCCTCTGGTGTACAATGCCATGACCAGGCATCCACAGCATCCCTGAGGTGGTGTCCCAAACAGGACACATGTCCATCGGACACCCAACAAAATCCCCAAAGACTATTGAATAAGTTCCCCAAAGTAATTCTCAAAAAACCCTGAGGCCATCCTGTGGTCACCAGCCGCCCCCAATCCCTTCACCTTTCCCTCCATCCCCAACCCCCTCCCCCCCGCCCATCTAACAACTCTCGGTTTTTTGTGTTTCCAAAACTGTTTCTGATTAGTTCATACACATATTCTTTTCTTTTGATTCCGCATATAAGTGAGATCATATGGTGCTTGTCTTTCTCTCTCTGACTTATTTCACTTAACGTAATGTTCTCTAGTCCATCCAGGTTGTTGCAAATGATAAGATTTCTTTTTTCTTTATGGCTGCGTAATACTGCATTGTATAAATGTACCACAGCTTCTTAATCCAGTCATCTACCGATGGGCATTTCGGTTGTTTCCATATCTTGGCTATTGTGTAAAGTGCTGCAATAAACATAGGAGTGCATATAGATTTTTGAATTGGAGTTTTGGATTTCTCCGGGTAGATGCCTAGGAGTGGAATTACTGGATCATAGGGTAGTTCCATTTTCAGATTCCTGAGATACCTCCAAAGTGTTTTCCATAGTGGCTGCACTAATCTGCAATCCCACCAACAGTGCACTAGCGTTCCCTTTTCTCCACATCCACGCCAGCATTTGTTGTTTGTTGATTTATTGATGATAGCCATTTTGACTGGGGTGAGGTGGTATCTCATTTTGGTTTTTATTTGCATTTCTCTGATGGTTAGTGAGGTTGAGCATTTCTTCATATGTCTGCTTGCCTTCTGTATGTCCTTTTTAGAAAAATGTCTCCTCAAGTCCTCTGCCCATTTTTCAATTGGGTTGTTGTTTTTTTGGAGTTGAGTTGAGTAAGTTATTTATAGATTTGTGATATTAATCCCTAATCAGATATATCATTGCAAATATCTTTTCTCATTTAGTAGGATCCCTTTTGGTTTTATTGATGGTTTCCTTTGCTGTGAAAAAACTTTTTAGTTTGATGTAATCCCACATGTTTATTTTTTCTCTTACTTCCCTCGCGCGAGAGGATATATCAGTGAAAATCTTACTCCGGGTAATGTCCATGAAGTTTCTTCCTATATTTTCTTTCTTTTTTTTTTTTAAATTTATTTATTTATTTATTTATTTATTTATTAGTTTCAGCTGTACAAGACAAGGTAATACTTAGACGTTCATCATTTATATCCCTCACACTGTGAACCCCCCTCCCCCCATCCACTATACCTTCGTCCTCACACCGAGCCATCACATTATATTTATAAAATTATAGTTGGCATTCATTAATGTTTAGCTTCTGGTGTACAATGTCATGATCAGGTATCCACAGTATCCCTGAGGTGGTCTCCCAAATAGGATGCATGTCCATCGGATACCCAACAAAATCTTTACAACATTATTGAATACCTTCCCCAAATTAATTTTCAAAAAAACCCTGAGGCCATCTTGTGGTTACCAGCTGCTTCCAAATCCCTTCACCTTTCCCTTTATCCCCAAACCCCCCCCCCACACCCATCTAACAACTCTCGGTTTTTTCTTTGTGTCCCCAAAACTGTTTCTGATTAGTTCATTCACATAGTCTTTTCTTTAGATTCCATATATAAGTGAGATCATATGGTACTTGTGTTTCTCTTTCTGACTTATTTCACTTAACATAATGTTCTCTAGATCCATCCATGTTGCTGCAAATGATAAGATTTCTTTCTTCTTTATGGCTACATAATACTCCATTGTATAAATGTACCACAGCTTCTTAATCCAGTCATCTACCGATGGGCATTTCGGTTGTTTCCATATCTTGGCTATTGTGTAAAGTGCTGCAATAAACATAGGAGTGCATACAGATTTTTGAATTGGAGTTTTGGATTTCTCCGGGTAGATGCCTAGGAGTGGAATTACTGGATCATAGGGTAGTTCCATTTTCAGATTTCTGAGATACCTCCATACTGTTTTCCATAGTGGCTGCACTAATCTGCAATCCCACCAACAGTGCACTAGCGTTCCCTTTTCTCCACATCCACGCCAGCATTTGTTGTTTGTTGATTTATTGATGATAGCCATTTTGACTGGAGTGAGGTGGTATCTCATTTTGGTTTTTATTTGCATTTCTCTGATGGTTAGTGAGGTTGAGCATTTCTTCATATGTCTGCTTGCCTTCTGTATGTCCTTTTTAGAAAAATGTCTCCTCAAGTCCTCTGCCCATTTTTTAATTGGGTTGTTTGTTTTTTTGGAGTTGAGTTGAGTGAGTTTTTTACAGATTTGTGATATTAATCCCTTATCAGATATATCATTGGCAAATATCTTTTCCCATACAGTAGGATCCCTTTTTGTTTTATTGATGGTTTCCTTGGCTGTGAAAAAACTTTTTAGTTTGATGTAATCCCCCATGTTTATTTTTTCTCTTACTTCCCTCGCGGGAGGGGATATATCAGTGAAAATCTTACTCCGGGTAATGTCCATGAAGTTTCTTCCTATATTTTCTTCTAGATATTTTATGGTTTCAGATCTTACATTTAAGTCTTTAAGCCATTTTGAATTTGTTTTTGTATATGGTGTAAGGAGGTGCTCCAGCTTCATTTTCTTGCATGTGTCTGTCCAGGTTTCCCAACACCACTTATTGAACAGACTGTCTGTACCCCATCGTACATTCTTGCTTCCATTGTCATAGATTAGATGGACATATAGGCATAGATTTACTTCTGGACTCTCTATTCTGTTCCATTCATCTATGTGTCTATTTTTATGCCAGTACCATGCTGTTTTGATTACTGTATCCTTGTAGTATAGTTTGAAATCAGGTATCGTTACACCTCCCACTTTGTTTTTATTTCTCAAGATTGCTGAGGCTATCCGGGGTCTTTTATGGTCCCATATCAATTTCATGATTATATGTTCTATTTCTGTGAAAAACGTTGTTGGTAGTTTGATAGGAATTGCATTGAATATGTATATTGCCTTAGGCAGTATGGACATTTTAACTATATTAATTCTTCCTATCCATGAACATGGAATGTGTTTCCATCTATTTATGTCTTCTTTCATTTCTTTCTTCAGTGTCGTATAATTTTCGGAGTACAGATCTTTTACATCTTGGTTAGATTTATTCCCAGATGTTTTATAGTCTTTGGAGCAATTGTAAATGGAATTGTTTTTTTAATTTCTCCTTCTGATATTTTATCATTGGTGTATACAAATGCAACTGATTTCTGAATATTAATTTTATATCCTGCTACTTTACTAAATTCATCTATCAGTTCTAATATTTTCTTGGTGGAGTCTTTAGCGTTCTCTATATATAGTGTCATATCATCTGCATATAGTGATAATTTTACTTCCTCCTTACCAATTTGGATGCCTTTTATTTCTTTCTCTTGTCTGATTGCTGTGGCTAGAACTTCCAGCACCATGTTGAATAGAAGTGGAGAAAGTGGGCAACCTTGTCTTGTTCCTGCTCTTAGGGGGAATGGTTTTAGCTTTTCCCCATTGAGTACGATGTTATATGTGGGTTTGTCATATATGGCATTTATTATGTTAAGATATGATCCCTCGATTCCTACTTTCTTAAGGGTTTTTATCATAAAAGGTTGCTCTATTTTATCAAATGCTTTTTCTGCATCTATTGATATGATCATGTGATTTTTATTTTTCATTTTGTTAATGTGGTGTATCACATTAATTGATTTGCGGATGTTGAACTACCCATGCATACCTGGGATGAATCCCACTTGATCATGTTGTATGATCTTTTTAATGTATTGCTGAATTCTGTTCGCTAATATTTTGTTGAGAATTTTTGCATCTATGTTCATTAGAGATATCGGCCTGTAGTTTTCTTTTCTTCTTTTTTTTTTTTTGAAAAACAAAAGGCACGTTTATTTGATCATTTCTTGCATTTGAAGTACTCCTCGATGACATCCTTGGGCTGCGACTCTTTGCCATAATCCTTAATCACCACACAATTGCAACCAAGCACTTTACGGGGCTTTCCCTCTCTGTCGATTTTACAGAGACCTACCCATTCCCCTAGTTTCTTGTTGTCATCAACCTTAATTAGATTGACTTGGTGTTCAGCACTGAGGGCCTCCACCAACTTGACGTACATAGGTTCATCGCAGTTGGATGAAAGCACACAAAGATGGGCTTGCCGCTTGTCTAAGGCTTTGGCAGCTTCTCGTATTCCACGTGCTAGGTCATCGTTGGTGAGGGCGGTCTTCAGCACCTCTTGTAAAGCAGTGTTGACGTCCATTACACCTCCAGCAGCAATGCCTTCCTCCGCCATGGCGGTGGGTTACGGGTGGAGCCGAATCTTGAACGCACCCATGCGTCTGCCTCCGCGCTCCTCCGCTGCGGCAGGAAAAGAGCTGTAGTTTTCTTTTTTTGTGGTGTCTTTGTCTGCTTTTGGGATCAGGGTGATAGTGGCTTTGTAAAAAGTGTTTGGGAGTCTTTCTTCCTTCTGGATTTTTTGGAAGAGCTTGAGGAGAATAGGTGATAATTCTTTTTTGAATGTTTTGAAAAATTCACCTGTAAAGCCATCTGGTCCAGGGCTTTTGTTTGTTGGGAGATTATTGATTACTGATTCAATTTCCCTGGTGGTAATCAGACTGTTCAGGCTTTCTGTTTCTTCTTGAGTCAGCCTTGGAAGGTTGTGCGCCTCTAGGAAATTGTCCATTTCTTCCAGATTGTCAAATTTGTTGGCATATAGTTGCTCATAGTAATTTCTTAAAATTTTTTGTATTTCTGTGGTGTCTGTTGTCACTTCTCTTTCATTTCTGATTTTATTAATTTGGGTCCTCTCTCTCCTTTTTTTAATGAGTCTGGCTAAAGGTTTGTCAATTTTGTTTATCTTCTCTAAGAACCAGCTCTTGGATTCATTGATCTTTTGTATTGTTTTTCTGGTTTCTATTTCATTTATTTCTGCTCTGATCCTTATTATCTCCTTCCTTGTGCTCCCTTTGGGCTTATTTTGCTGTTCTTTTTCCAGATCCCTTAAGTGTGAAGATAAGCTGTCAATTAGTGATGTTTCTTGTTTCTTTAGGTAGGCCTGCAGTGCTATGAACTTCCCTCTTAGGACTGTTTCGCAGCATCCCATAGATTTTGGGTCATCGTGTTCTCATTCTCATTAGTCTCGAGATATCTTTTGATTTCTTCTTTGATCTGCTGCTTGACCCATTCATTATTTAGTCACATGTTATTCAGCTTCCATGAATTGGTATGTCTTCCTGGTTTTTTTCCCCTGTAGTTCATTTCTAATTTCATAGCACTGTGGTCAGAGAAGACAATTGGTATGATTTCAATTTTCTTAAATTTATCAAGGCTTGTTTTGTGTCCTAACATATGATCTATCTTGGAAAATATTCCATGTGCACTTGAGAAGAACGTGTATTCTGCAGCATTGGGGTGAAATGCTCTGAAAATATCAATTAAATCCAACTGCTCCAAAGTATCATTTAAGGCTGTTGTTTCCGTATTGATTTTCTGTCTGGAAGACCTGTCCCTTGTTGTCAGAGGTGTGTTGAAGTCCCCTACTATGATAGTGTTGCTGTTGATCTCTGTCTTTATGTCCATCAGTACCTGTTTTATATATTTAGGTGCGCCTATGTTAGGTGCATAGATGTTTACTAGGGTTATGTCCTCTTGTCGGATTGATCCCTTTATTATTATATATGCCCATCTTTGTCTTTTAATATGTTCTTCATTTTAAAGTCTATTTTGTCAGATATAAGTATTGCAACTCCAGCTTTTTTCTCACTTCCATTTGCATGAAATATCTTACTCCAACCTTTCACTTTCAGCCCGTGTTTGTATAAGACGTTTTTGAAAGAAATTGAAGACACAAAGAAATTGAAAGATATTCCATGCTCATGGATTGGAAGAATTAACATAGTTAAAATGACCATATTACCCAAAGCAATATACAGATTTAACTCAATTCCTATCAAAATCCCAATGGCATTTTTTAAAGAAATGAACAAAAAAATCATCAGATTTGTTTGGAACCAAAAAAGACCCTGAATAGCCAAAGCAATCTTAAGAAAAAAGAACAATGCTGGAGGTATCACACTGCCTGACTTTAGCTTGTACTACAGGGCTACAATAATCAAAACAGCATAATATTGGCAGATAAACAGACACATAGACCAAAGGAATAGAATTGAGAACCCAGAAATAAAACCACAATAATATGGACAGATAATTTTTGACAAAGAAGCTAAAAACATACAATGGAGGAAAAAAGGCCTCGTCAATAAATGGTGCTGGGAGAATTGGATAGCCATGTGCAAAAGAATGAAACTGGACTGTTATCTGTCACCATGTACCAAAATTAATTCAAAATGGATCAAAGACTTAAACATAAGACCCAAGAGAATCAACTGCATAGAAGAAAACATAGGTACTAAACTTATGGAACTGGGTTCAAAGAGCATTTTATGAATTTGACTCCAAAGGCAATGGAAGGAAAAGCTAAAATAAACAGGTGGGACTATATGAAACTTAAAAGCTTCTGCATAGGAAAAGAAACCATGGACAAAATAAAGAGGCAACCAACTGAATGGGAGAAGATTTTTGCAAACAGTGCCTCTAATAAGGGTCTAATATCCAAAATATACAAGGAACTCATGAAGCTCAACAACAAAAAAACAAACAACCCCATTGAAAAATGGCAGAGGACCTGAAGAGACATTTCTCCAAAGAGGACACACAAATGGCAAATAGACATATGAAAAAATGCTCAACATCACTAATCATCAGAGAAATGAAAATAAAAACCACAATGAGATTTTACCTCACGCTAGTCAGAATGGCAATCATCAACAAGACAAATAGCAACAAGTGTTGGAGAGGCTGTGGAGAAAAAGGAACCCTCATACACTGTTGGTGGGAATGCAGACTGGTGCAGTCGTTATGGAAGGCCATGTGAAGGTTCCTCAAAAAATTATGAATAGAATTACTATATGACCCAGCAATCCCTCTCCTGGGTATCTACCCCAAAAATTTGAAAACATTTATCCATAAAGACACGTGTGTTCCAATGTTCATTGCAGCTTTGTTTACAGTGGCCAAGACATGGAAATAACCAAAATGTCCTTTGATAGATGAATGGATAAAGAAGTTGTGATATATGTACACAATGGAATACTATTCAGCGGTAATAAAAGATGATCAGGAATATTTGTGACAACTCGGATGGATCTTGAGAGTATAATGCTAAGTGAAATAAGGCAGACAGAAAAAGCAGAGAACCCTATGATTTCACTGATATGTGTTATATAAACCAAAAACAACAAAAGAACAAGACAAACAAATGAGAAACAAAAACTCATAGAGACAGACAACAGTTTAGTGGTTACCAAAGAGCAAAGGGGGTGGAGAGAGGGAGATGAAGGTAACGGGGATCAAATATATGGTAATGGAAGGAGAACTGACTCTGGGTGGTGAACACACAATGGGATTTATGGATGATGTGGTACAGAGTTGTTCACCTGAAATCTATGTAATTTCACTGACAATTGTCACCCCAATAAATTAAAAAAAAAAAAAAAACAATCTCCATACTCCTGAAAGAAAAATGGAGGTTCCAAATGGTGAATGATGTGGGCAAAGTAGTAAGAACCTGTGGTGGAGCCAGGGTGCCAACTCAGGTGACTATCCAGACCCTTTCACTGTGCTAAGTTATTCTTTATTCTACCTGTGTCCAGGGGTTTCAGAGCAGAGCTGTTAAAATCTTGCCTACAGTCATTCTACCTTTACTTTCAGTCATTCATTTACCATTTACTCATTAAACATTCATTAATACCTATAGTGTGCAGCACTGTTCTGGGCACCAGAGATAAGAGTGAACAGAACAAAGCTGCAGCCTGATTTTCAGGACTTGATTCTCTTTCCAGGGGGCTGGAAGGGCAGTGGTCTTGTTATGAGGCTTCTAGACAGGCCCAGTGTTGTTTATCACTCCCATTTTATTTCATTTAATTTCAGTTTAATTTAATTTAATTTCAGACAAATGCATAAAACCACAGTGCCAGAGTAGATAGTGCCACAGAAAAAGCTAAGTATAAAGACCAAGTGGTCATACATTTGCAGAACTTACCACTATAATCAAAATAAACAGTTAATTTGACACACATTTCATGATGTACATAGTCATTATTGTGCTGCATGATAATTAGGCATATATGATGAGCAGTTAACCAAAATAAGTATAATCAGTGTGAATTTTACACTGACAAGTCATCTTCTAAATGTTTTCTCTTATTTTATTATATCTCTATTGTTTAGATCTGGTGTCACTTTAGCTTTCCTGGTACAATGAATGGCTGCCACTTCTCAGTGTGCAAAAATAGAGTGCTTCATCTCATGTTTCATCAAGTAGGCTTTCCTGGGCCCCACTAACCCTAATCTGTGTCCCTTCTGTACCTCTCAACATTCACCAGAATTTCCCACATTCTTCCCCTCATCCTGTCTAGGCATTTCTGTGCCCCTGTGCTGAGATCAATGCTGTAGGAAGACTCTGGGATTGTCAAAGTATCACCACAAGGCATGTGGTCTCCCACTGGGGGCTGGCCAAGGGGAGGAGAGAGAAAGACTCTGTCTCTATACCCACTGGAGAGTCCTGGATGGAGGGATGGAGGTAGGTTGTTAGCCAGGGTGAGAGATGGTGTGGGCAGGCAGAGGAGCCCCAGCGCCCATGGCTCTTTTCAGGCATTTGGAACTCTTGTGATTTTAGATATAAGAAGGATTTATCCAAAAATTCTCTCCTTAAACCAGGCATTCCTTTACCAAGACACAAAGCTTCTTTTTGATGATTAGAGATAAAAATCTGAAAATGCAAATGCTTGGAGAATTACTACACTGGCTTGAGAATTCTTTGAATTCCAGAATAAGTATGGTATTTTAATTTAGAAAGGAGTTAGGAAATAGGAAGCCCTGGGAGACAGAAGAGGGCAGGATGGAGATGCCTTTCAGGAAGGAAGGAGGAAAGTGTCATTGGACGCTGAGTTAAATGTCCCAATTTTGCTTCAGGTCTCTGCTTTTCTGGATCTATTCCAGGCCAATGGGGAGTTGTTAGGGAAACATCTGTGTATGTGATGCTGGGACCCCTCCATGACTGTTGGGCACCTTGGGCCACCTCCATGACTAAGATAATGTACCAGTTTGACCTATTTGTCATAAGAAGGCTCTGTGAAAAGTGATTCTCCATGAAAAAGATGACACACATTAATAAAGTGAGGTTAGATTGCAAGGAAGCTATCTAACATGTTGGGCATTACATTTCAGGGTAATTAGTAGATGCCCTGGGTGGTTTTATAAGCAAAAGGCCAAAGGTTGAATGACCGTAAGCCACCCAAGTAGAGCAATTCTTGCAGTGAAATGGATGGCGTGGAATGCCAAGGTAGCTGGGTGACTGGTTGACTGCGAGGAAGTGGGAATGACTTCCCTAGGGAAAGGGAGCTGGTTGAAGCAGTGCACAGCCTTGTAGGGGAAGCCTGCAATGGAAGGTTTGGAGAGACCATAGGAGACTGGTATGAGAGAAGACACTGTTTTGCCCGTGCCTGGCATATTCTGGTGGGGCTGGAGGAAAGCCCACACCCCAGCCAGGGCCACCTGAGTTAACCTGCATTGAACGTGCTCGGAACATGGGAGGGATAAGGCCAAATCATAAGTTTCTCTACCAGAAAGAGGGTGAAGTTTTGTCTACACACCAGGACCCTCCATCTGGAGTGGAGAATTCCATTCTTGGCCCAGATCCAGACTGGGCAATTGGCCCATCTCTTCCTGGCTCGTTTCCTCAGTGGGCAGAAGGAGCAGAAGTATGTGTCATCCAGTCAGAAACTTGGAAGCTCCTTTTGTCCATGTTTCTTCCATGTAGTCCTTAAGTATAAGAGTTAGGATATATAGATTTAGGATATCAGAACCTGGAGGGTAGTGGCCATGTGTTCTCTGACAAAGCCCTCATTCCCTTCCCAATGATACTGACACCTCTTATCCATTCACAGAGTAGATCTGTTGGGTGAGAAAATTGAAAATATTACTTGAAATGAATTGCCATTTGATTTAGCTATCAATTAGGATTGTTATAGGGTCTGTTCTTAATTCATAAATAAACACATAATTCTATCCTTTCTATTATCTCTGCACATCTCCTAATCAATTCCAACTGCATACTGTTTTTGAGGACTTTCCTTCCTGGGTGGAATGCAACCCCTGCCCCACCAGGTCTATCTCAAGGCCCTCTTTCTCTCTGAAATCTTCCCTTACCAACTCTCCCAATGCTGTGAGCTTCCTTAACAATGCAGTCAGTTCTATATCATCTAATTTACATCTCAAAGTGAAATAGCAATTAACTCCTATTTAGCACTCATAATATACCACTTACTGTTCCAAATGCTTTTCAAGTGTTAACTCATTCCATGTGTACAAAACTTTATAAGACAGATGCTATTATCATTCTCTGTTTGCAGGTAAGGAAAATGAAACCCTGAGAGGTCACTGGTTTCTACAGATTGCACCCCTCATCAAAGTTGTAAAGCAAAGCTCTATACTTGGTCATCTGGTCCAGCCCCACTCCGCAGGCACTGCATTGAGGGTGAGCTCCTCCAAGGAAGGCACAAATTTGATGACACACCCTACCAGTGGCTCCTGGCTACGTGTCAGAGTGTTTTGGGGAAGACTTCCAAATAAAACAGTCCTGGGCTTCCCCCTCAGAGTCTGTGATTCAGGATTTTTGAGAGTGAAGCCAAGTTTGGGGACTATATTTCTTGCAGCATGATCCTAGGTGCTGAGTAGGTGTCTTAGAAGTGGCGTGTGTGTGTGTGTGTGTGTGTGTGTGTGATTGCCTAGCAGAGGCCTCAACATCAGAGGTCTCAGATGCCATGTGAATGTGTAGATCAGATGACAAGCCACAGACAGAAAAGAGCTGCCACTGATCTTATCAAATATGGACAATTTTAATAATGGTAGATGACTAATTTTAGGGAAATGTATTATAATTTAAAATCCAAACTTCTAACTGGAAGACAAACTTCTTCCAAAGCTCATGCTTCCAATTTTGTCACTTGCCTAATTACTGAACTCCATTTGCAGGTGAAGATATGTCCTGCTGTCCTGGTGGATGATGCTAATGGCCACCCTCCAGAGGGATGAGGGTGAGCCGCAGAGCTCAGAAAAGGAAGATGATCTCGCTCTCGGAGGAGATGTGGCCTCAGATTCAATTAAATCAATTGCCTTACTGTGTATGAAAGTCGGATTCAAACTTTTTAAGTGTTTACCTTGTTTAAGGCCCCGTGTTGATTAATGTTCTGTTTGGTCTGTGAAATGGACAGTCCTCTCAGAGAAACTGGCCCTCTCCAGGATGTGAGGGTACTCCTGCCCTTCCTCACCTGCTTCCCCTCTGTCAGAACTGAAGAAAGACATTTTAATATAAATTACTGCTCACTGCAGATTTCCAAAGTTCACAGCTTTCTCTCTACATCAGAGCAAACAGCAAAAAGCAACAAATCCCAGGGTAGAAACTGTATGGGATTAATTTCCCCTTCCTTTTGGCCTTTCCCTCCTCCTCTAAGGGTTAAGTATGTGGAGTGAAGAATTGCTAGACTTTGTGTCTGTGCTTGGTGGGAACTATTAAATTACTGCTGGATGTTTTTGATTATACCACACATCGGTGCCTCAGCACCACAGCCCTGGAAGCCACATGTGCCTCACCGGCCTGGCCTGTGACTGTGCCCGGCAGTCCTCACAGCCCGGCTCCACACTTGTTTGTGGGGGCCCCTTCGTGGCACCGAAACAGTGCTAGGATGGGAACTAGTCCTGGCAAAGCAAAAGGAAACAGGCAATAAAATCAAGAGCTGTTAGGCTTACTGGAGCCAGGATGCTGGGGTCTGTTTAATTGCTATGAAATGAAAAAGATTCAGGGGTTTCCATGAAATCCCATAGGTACACTTGCCAAGCCTCAAATATTATATTGAATTACAGTTCCTAATCCCTCCCCTCTCCTCTCCACCATGTCTTATTTCTTCTGGAGGTTTATCCACAGCTTTGGGGCCTGGGAGGAGAAAGGTTACCATGAGTGATGGCCAGACTCCCCAAAGTCTCATCGGCCACAGAGAGGCACTCTTAAGGATACTCCATCACTGAACATCACACATCCACTAGTACCCAGCGCTCCAGAAACGTTTAGAACAAAGGTACCTCCTCTGAAGTCCCAGGAACAGGTGGTCCTCTGAAGCTGACCTAGATAAAGTTTATGGACATTTCTTTAGGGCAGAATCAATATCTTTTGTCAGAGTCTCAAAGGAGTCTTTACAAAATTAAACAGCACTAATAGAGAAAACAGAAGTATGATAATACATTTAAGGATTTTCCCTGGGGGAGAAAATAATTTTAAGGAATGATTGAAGGAAAGATGGGGAATGTAGACAATGTTGCTAGAAACTAGAAGGTTGGTGTGACAGGAGACATCCAAATGAGAAAGAGGGTGGGAGCACATGAAGTTTCCTTATTTCACCTCACTCAGTGGGAGTGTCTCATTGAGTCATTATGGGAAGGAAACCGGGTCAGGATAGAGAGAATGTAGCATGAAAAGCAACCTAGATGAGTTAGGCAAGATGAACACTGGTTTATAATAAATTCAAAGAATTGTTAGAGGAGAGAAGCAAAGAGCACGGGATGCGGGGGCAGGGGGCGAGCAGGAGATAAGAGCCAGTTCATGCTCTAGAAGAGTAAACTGTGCTGGTAGCTTTATACTTTCCAGGAAAAACCTGGAGGGGTGGGGTATCCCTCACGGTGAGCTCAGAGGCAAGGACACTTTCTTCAGGCAGGGTTTATCTTCTCTGGAACTTCTGCCTAATTCATTTTGTTTGTCCCACAAACCTTTGGGTTTCTTTGCATGCCTTATAGAACAAATGTATTAAGATTGTTCTGGAAGGCACAGGGTCTGTGGGGGGCAGACTCCAAAAGAAGCTTTCTTTCTGGGTGATGAAAACTCTTAACATTTTCAAAGCATTCTTCGAAAAAAATGATGCTGAGATATGTTTTGAGGAAATCTGCAAGAAAAGTGATAGGAAAACTGTGAGAATAGCAGTGACATAGTGTGAAATCAAGGAAAATTTGGAGGCCATCAGGTTAATATGTAAGGAAAACAAGGAAAGTCTATGTGAGTATGAGCTGCTACTCTCATCATCATCATGAATGAAGAGGTGCTTGTGATTCTGGGTTCCCAGTTTAGTGAGCACATGGCTTAACATAAAATGAATTTGGAAATTCACTTCTTTCCCACACTAACAAAATTCTTAGTGTCATCTGTGGCAGGATATTTACTATTGCTTAGAGGTGAGGCCTCTGGGACAAGTGTACCATCACCATCATGATAGTCATCCTATATCCTATTTCCTCCTGTCTCTCTGAGGTCCTACCTGGTATCCTGTGCTCCACTCATGTTTGCAATTGCATGTCGTGGATTTTTTCCTAATCAACTCTGGGTAGTCTTTTTTGTAGTTTTGTTGGTGGGTGAAGTGTGTTGCTGCTGTGACCACACGCATTCTACAAGGTATAGTGCAGACTTAGTGTCTGCTGTCCTCCTTGGAACACTAGTTGTCTGCTCCCTATGTCTGTGGCAGACACAGGAAACTGGGATCTTGTGACATACAATCTTCAAGGGATAACTTGTTCCTAAGATACAACATGGTCTTCAAGGTAAGAATAGCAGCTAGAACGCAGGGTGAGGAAAAGCACCGTGGTAGAGAGGCAAATGAAGCATGGAAGGAAAATTCAAGTGACTTTTTTCAGCTTTCCCAGCCCTTGGAGAAATGAACTGTCTAAGAGTACCCTTGTTCTCAGCCTTGTGTCATTCTGTGAGGAAGCTGTGTTCCACAAAGCTCCCTTTGTGGGAACACAGGTTTGTGAGCTGTTCTTCTGAGGAATGGCACCCATTGGCGGACCTTGTGGAGCATGGGCCTCATTCATGCCCACATGGTGCAAAAGGGGTCTTGGTGTCCTCCCTCTGCAGCTGGACGGAAGGAAGGAACAGAGAAATAATACTCTCGTAGGCACACAGTGGGCCCTTTCACATACATCGTTTGATTTAAACCTCACAAAAACTTTCCTAGATGCTTAGTGTTTAGTTATTTATATAATTTATGAAGTGATTCCCCTGACTAGTACCCACCTGGTACTATACGTAGTTATTACCATACTATTGATTATATTCCCTATGCTTTTCTTTACATCCCCTATTTTATGACTGTACACCTGAAATAAATATAAAATAATATTGAAGTCAGCTGTAATTGAAAAATTAAAAAGGGGGGGGGAATAAAAGGGAATAAGAGGTTCAAAGTTCCAGGTAAAAAACAAATAAGTCTTAGGGAAGTAATGTACAGCATAGGAAATGTGGTCAATAATATTGTGATAGTGTGGTATGCTGTGCGATGGTTGCTGGACTTATCATGGTTATCACTTTTTTAGCATAAGGAACATAATAATATGGTAATAACTATGTATAGTGCCAGGTGGGTACTGTTGAATAACTATGATGTACACCTGAAACTAATATTGTATGTTAGCTATATTTTAATAAAAATCTTAAAAACTTTCCTAGGTGCAAATTATTATTCTCATTCTTTTAAATGACAAAACTAAAGCCCAGAAGTGTATTAGTTAACACTAGCTGTTGTAATAAATAAACCCCCAAATGTATAAAGGTTTAAAAATGACAAAGGTTTATTTCTCATTCATGGTAGTTCAGAGATGCGTAGTTCTCTCCACCATAGTCATTTTCTGCTTTTTTGTGGTCCTTTGGCCTGTATGGTGAGATTGACATAAAATTTGGTAAGAATGGAATTTTAGAACTGAAATGAATCATAGCAACAAATAGTCCAAACTTCATATTTTATTGGTGAAGAAACTGAGACTCAAGGAGATTGAAGGATTGGCCAAGGTCTCAAAATTAGGTCATATAAAAATCAGTTCATACATTCCATTCAGCAGATGTTACTGAAAATTTGCTGATTGGGCCAGAATATAGATTAGGTTTTTCCCCATAAATAAATTAAAAAACAAAGAAACCAAAAATACAATTCAGCTCTTATTTGTCGACATAAAGTATAGTGATTCAAAGTTCTTCTACAAACCCTTGGTATGAATATTTTGGCAAGGAAAAGGTAATACTTATAACTGTAGGTGGCAATGTCTTTCAAGGGAGATAACAGTAAGTGCTTTTTCCCTAACTTAAACTTTTACCTTTCTTTCAATATATTTGTGTCTAAGGACTAACAAAAGTGTTTCCATTAGGTGGCATGTGAGATTTCCTGATTAACCACCAAAAGGGCAAATAAGATTATGTTTTATTTTTAGTATTCCCTATATTCCCCATGAACATGCAATGAGGAGTAGGGTAGAAAAGGGAGAAGGCAAAGGCAATACAAATCTTTATCAGGTTCCCCCAGAGTAGCAGAAGGTGACCCAACTGTAAGACCAGTATGCAAGGAGTGGATAGAGAGGAACACAGTGTTTCTAAACAGAAAACAACCAAAAAAGATAAGTCAAGATAGTTCTGGTACAAAAAATAGGGAGGGGATAAAAAAGTGATAGGCTAAATTTCATCCTTTGATTCACTTCTATCTAGAGCCACCGAATAAAATCACTTCTTTCCTTAGAAGATTAAAATCCAGTCTTGCCGTCTCCACCTCAGGATGTCTGTTTCTCTCATTAACTGGATTTCCATATGTGGTATGGGGTGGCAGAAACTTCAAAGGGACAGGAGGCTGACTAGAACAAAGATTGTAATCGCCAAGCCTCAAATCTACTTTTTATCCACACTCTCAAAATCCACTTACCACCTACCACCAAATAAATGGTACAAAACAACAACAACAACAACAAAACAACAACAACAATATAAAATCTCCACAACAACAGGGTGTGATATGCAATACAAACCTAGGAGTGTTCATTTACTGTTATCAATGTATTTAGGACTAAACTCCACACTACTCATTCCTGCTTGCCTGTGAGAGCACGCAGGACAGCCCTAATGAAATTTTTAACAGTGGGGCCAAGGAGAAACATATACGATATGTTAAGATCATCACCAAAATAAAATTTATGCTTATTTTATTTGTACATGCAATATGTCTAAGTATGCATAATTATTTTTTAAGGAAAATAATTTGTAAGAGAAAATGTGGTTTTGAACACTATGTTTGTCCATTTGGTTATTTGTGATTGCCAAATCTACAAAAGTGTAAAACTTTTAAAAAATGTTGTTGAAATCTCATGGAAAATGTACCATCTTCCAGAAATTCCCATGTTTTCCATTAAGTTAGAAAATGAATGAAAAGAAGTAAATTTGTTTTCCTGGAACTCATGGTAACAGAGGTGGAGTGTAAACCGGAAGTTGGAATCATTGATTCTTATCAATTGTGGAGAAAAGTGGAAATAAATAACATCAATTTCAAGTAAATTAGATTCCTGAGCTCTTTGGGATCTTGAGTGATTTTAGTAGTGAAATTCTGATGCTCTCCAACACCAACGAAAGTAAAAAGCATACAAACCACGGCTAAGTGTGGAAAAGTCTCAAGCATGACATTGCTTTTTAAATAACACTGGCCTGAAATATCTGGGATATTTCATTATAATATTCAGATCAGTTTCCTGGTAAAGGCAACTGCTTTGCTGACAATGAAGTTGGAATGAAAAATACATATAGAGCAGGTAAGATAAAAGGCATCTTTTTTTTCAATTGCAAAAGTTTGGTGCTCAACTGCCTTATTTTACTTTAAAAAAATTTGTTTTATTTTCCAATTTTTTTTGAATTCTTATTTTTCTTGGACTTGTTACAGTAAATGTGCAATACTTTTGGGTTCTTTGGAGATTATCATAGAAAACCCTCAGTTTCTAGACAGGAAAAAACTGACTGCCAGCATATGGCTGAAATGCCTTCTGATCCTCACAGTGACTGCAGTATGTGAACATACTGCCCAGGCTCCTGGAGGGAGGGCCTGTTTCTGTCTCCAACCTCTCCTCGCTCCTTCCCCTGCTCTTCCCTTCTCCACGCCCCCACTTCTCCCAAACCATTCAAGCTTCAAAGGAATCCCTAGGAGCAAGTGACCAAGTCTTGAAAGCTCTACATTGAGATAAAGCTTGGATGTTCTGGAGAAGACTTCGGACACATTCAGAACAATGTGCAAACCCCAGCTGCTTCTAGAAATAGCAAAACCCAACTGTATTTAGAAACAGCTCCATTGGAAGAGGGTTCCTGAGACATCTTCTAATGTCACAGTCTTGGAATCAGCAAAACATCTTTAAAACAGTCAATCTTGCTATACTGTTTTTTGTATAAAAACATTTTTATATTAAAGTAAAACTTTTATTTAAGAAAAGAAGTTACACATTTTCTCTAATACTGCAAGCAAGTAGCTAAGGTGCTGGAAATGTTAACAGCAACAAAACCATATTTGTTGTAAGAACTTAAAAAAATGCTCTGATTGCTTGCATTTTTCTTTCCCTCCCTCCACTTCTCTCTTTGTCTTATTAAAAGAATACCCATGCTGACCTCCTGAGTATGTTTCTAAAACAAATAAACAAACAAATAAATAAAAATAAAAAGATCCTTTTGCCTTAAATTCTATTAGTTTTTGAACCTCTGGAATTTCACAAGAGGTGTCAAATTTAGCTGACCCCAAACTTTTTATTTGAACAGAAATAGAAACTTAGAGGGGAAAAGCCATGCTGAGTGCTAAGGATATACAACCCATAAAAATAACTACAATAGAATATTTTATGTGATCTTGTTAAAAGCAATATGGCTCCTCAGAGTTCTGTTTTACTTCTCATGAAAGGAGTGTATAGGACTATGTTTAGATTTGCTGTGGCTGTCTGAGTCAATAAAAATAATTTTTAAAACCTGAAAAGAGTTATTATTTACTAATTTAATGCTTTAACCAATGTTACTTTTTTTCCTTTTCTTCATCTTCTCTATTATCAACTGTCATTCATTCAGTTGTTAATGAGTACCTATCATGTTTCAATGGGGACTAAGAAGGCAAATAAGACACAGGTCCTACCTGCAAGGAATTTATCCTTACTTTCGTCATTTTAAAATTCAAATGTTATGTCTCTGATCTTTTAGTTCTAATGAAATGATCAGCTGTTGTTTATATACTATATCTTTGTGCCTTCTACGAACACAGATTTGTATTTTATGGCAAACAGAAGCTGCTCTTTGTAGGGTCTTTTTCTATTTAGATTTTGCTCATAGAACTCTTATTGATCTTGAGAGTTTGCTCAAAAAAACCCGTTGCTATTTCTAGTACTGGACCTGATACTTCTTGGTGATACCAGAGGTGTAAGACATGCTTGCTTTCCCTCAGAGTCCATGCAGTAAACTGTGAGACTGCACATAGATATAGAAAACTGCTATCCATGCTGCAGGAACCCCCACAGCACTGTGGAAAGAAACATGGAAGCAAATACATGCCATGCAAGAAGTTCTATACTAAGGTTCATACCAAGTGCTATGGGAGCATCATTGGTAGGACTTTGGGGAAGGGGATGGACATGATCTGTGCCATTGGTAGTCCAGGAAAAGTTCGATGTAAGAGATGGAAAGGAATGGAAGATGGAAAGATGGAATGTAAGAGACAGCAGAATGCTGAGATGGAAAGGAATGGCACAGAGTGCCTGGAGGGATGGAGCAATACACCAAAGTGTTTTGTGGGAGAACAGGTGAAGCCTGGTGCCAGTGTTTCTTCCTCTGGCCAGAGCTTCCTCTGTAGCAGACCTAATATCTTTGTTCTTTACCAAATCCATTCTCAAGGAATGGTTATGGATCTCCAACACATATGTCTATGTGAGTCAGTTTAAATGAATCCAGTGGTGGTAAGAGCCATTTACTTGGAGATACTCTGATATTTTAGGACAACTGTCCTTGAAATCTGAGAGGCTCTAACAGTATTTTTAAGAGAAACACTCTGCTGACTTCAGCACAAGTCATCGTATCTACTAGAGACTAAGAAAATCCCATTTAAAATTCTGTAGGTGTGGTAAGCATGGCTTGACAGGTGCTGGGGTCTTGCTTGAGGACCTGCCCAAGGGCACACAGTTTACAGGAAAGCAGCCAAAGTCTTGGGATCCTCTATCCACTGTACCAAATCAGTTTGATTTATTGGGAATTTGCTTTTTCAGACAGGGACATTCTTATGATTATATCTTTACAGGCAGCTTTGCAGGCAGCAGATAGGACCTTCTCTCCTGGCATCTGAAATTCTGTCTCTAGGGGTTTCTCCTTCCTATGAATAATTGTTAACAAATAAAACTCCAGCAAGTCTTATCAGTTGTATATAGAGAGAATATTAGAGGCTCTTGTCAGAACTGGCTACCATTGAGGAGCTTGTCAGGGTAGATGTCACCAAGCTCATACTGGGCACCTGAAGAGGGGCAGCATAGTCTGCATGTGCACCCAGGCCCAAGCCTCATCATGAACTGGGACACAAATACGAATAATTAGGCCCCTTTCCAACCTAGTTCATATATTCCATTATAAGTCTTCAGAGTTAGATCAAGGTAATCCAAATATCATGTTGTTTACCTGAGCTAGTTAAATAGCTTTTTTTAAAAAAACAAGGAACTGAATTTGTAGCTTTTTTCTCCCTCACCCTATAATTATTGCACCTGAAAACTGGAATGAAGACTTCTAGTTCTTAATTGCTTCATTTTGCAGAGGAGCTACGTACCACAGGAGCCAAAGGACAAGCTTTGGAGGGCTACAGACCTGAGTTCTGATTCTCAGGTCTTAACTATGTGAGGTACACAAGCTTTTGAAATCTCAGTTTTTTTCTTTCTAGAAAAGGAATAATAGCACTTACCCCAGGTTGCTCTTAGGATTACATGAGGTGACCATGTGGAGGGCATGGTACTAGTACCATCAGTATCAGTATTATCATCATTAGTGTGTATAAGTTAATGGCCCTGTCTGTGCTTAGAAAGACAGGTGCAGATCCAATGCAGAGCTAGTGGCCCATGCCCACAGCCCCAACACTGGTCACTCTGTGCTGTGTAACCTGGAATACACCCTGCTTATGCTGCACCACTCACTTATGGTCAGGCTTTTAATGTTGTAATGAAAGCAGACCAAGGACATGAGCTATACTCTTTTCTTTTTTATATACTGGGACACAGAGAGGAAGAAAACAAGCTTTTAGAAAAACACAAGACCTGACATAATTGTGAAGCTAGGCTTTACCCTGTAGCTGTGAGACCTGTGGAATTCCTTAATTTCTCTAAATCTCAGTTTCCTCATCTGTAAAATGGGGATAACAATAGAGCCTCAGTCATGGGATGATTAGTAGGAGTAAACAATCTACAAAGGTGTTTCACACAGAAGCTGGCACGTAGCCAGCACTCTTTCCACGGATACTACTATTTTGGGCAGTGAGGAAATTGAGGTCACTGTCCTCTTCCATTTGAGTGCTGGGAGAGAACCTGGCTCTTGGAAATGTCTCAACACTGCTTCTATGACCTCTACAAAGTCACAATCTGTAATTAGATGGTTACTTGTGAGTTTCTTCACTTCATGTCCTCTCCCTGTTCCATAAAGTAAAGAGGGCTGACCAGCTCTGCTAGGCAGGAATCCCATCTATTTGCTTTTCCTTCTTGGGCCTGGCTCCTGACTCAGGCAAAAGGTAGGAGCTCAATAAATATTTATTGAATGAAGGAATACTGAGAGATGACACATTCTTGTTGGCTTTCTGGACCATCGCCTTGGGGAAGGGTTAAAAGAGTCTAGGCTTCACATGGAGGCTTGGGTGCAAACCACATGCACTGGCTGACTGGCATTGGCTGCATTGCTGACCCTCATGCCTTGGGCCCTCAGGCATGAGGTGTAGGATTTATGATCACACCTCTCTCAGAGTGGTTCTGAATATCCAGGGAAGTAGCAGATGACAAATTTCAGCAATCTTCTTTTCTTATTAAGATATTTTATGGGAATTTAACTAGCATGCTGTAGTTTTCTTAATCACTGTATCATAATTTTAATACCTTTTTCAAAGGGACAAATTCTGTTTTTCACTGGCCAGGTCTGTATAAACATATGTGTTGGACATAAATGCACTAAAATTAAAGTTAAATCTAATTTTTAAAAACTTACAAAAACTAAATTATGCCAGTTTACCAATTTGGCCTTGAATTTTAGCCTTTAGAAGCTGACTGCTTTGACTTAGTAAAGACTTGACTGTTCTTATTGAGGCATTTAGGGTGGCTGTCTCACAGACTTGGGGCTTGTGCTGCTGGCCAACTTGCCTCCTTACTGTTTTTTTTTTTTTTCTTTACAATTCATTTGCCAGAATAATTCTGATTCTCCCTTGCTTTGATCCAGAGACACAGACCTGGATGAGAACATCTTACCCAAGAATAGGTATCAGTTAATATTTAAGAATCTTCTCAAAAGACAGTTCTTTCCAGGAAGTACCTTCTCCTAACTCCAGGATCCCAGGATGGCTACCCCCAAACACATTCCATTACTTGGGTCTCCTCTCCCACTTTGTTAGAAGTGGGATTTTATTCCATCTCACTTGGCAATGTAGATGTCACATGACACTGGACACCCAGGGTTCTCCTGCAGCATAAGGGTGAGGAGGCCCAGCCCTGAGCAGGCCAGTTTTATTTCCACCCAATTAATTTCTCTGTCTACAAATTGAAGATGCTGGTCTTAGGCACACAGCTCACAAAGCAAGTCTGCAGAAATGGCATGCGAAAAAGGTTTGTGAAAAAATGTTCCAACCTTTCTACTGGTGGAAAAAAGGAGTGTGTACCCACAAAGCAGATTTTCGATGCTTTCCTTGCGGGGACTCTCCCTGGGGAGCCGCCCCAGAAGGTCTCTGCACCCAGTAGTCTGAGCAGACATGCGGAGGCCAGGGAAGGCTTCAGATTTGACCTATTTTTGGTCCCTTAGTTAAGCAACCAGCGGCATAGCCTGTAAGGTCCCACCACCTTTACTGGTAAGGGGAGGCGCTGGGCTTCAGAGGGCGGAAGTCACGTTATGTTCACCTGTGTAAGAATCACAATGCTCTCCTCCACTATGCCGGCCGGGGCTCAGTGCAGCCATTCCCAGGGTCCAGGCGCGTCCCCATGCTATGGGTCCCCGAGTGTGACCCCCCTCCCCACCTCCAGTCTCCACCCTCCCTCCGGCCCCCCTCCCTGTCCACCTTCCCCAGTTCCGACTCCACCTGCCGCCTGCCGCCTGCCAACTCTGCTGACCGCCTTTCCCCACCCCTACTCCCCACGCTTCGCTGGCGCCAGCTGCTCGATGGGTCTTGCACTTTGATTATTTGTGTTAACAGTTAATTTAGCACCGTGTCCACGTGTGCCAAAGCTGCCTCCACTTCCTTCCGCTTCTCAGCAAATGTCACATTTATGAGATTCTTTCAAAGCGGCTTATTCCTCTAAGTCCGTCTTATGCTTCGGTGGCCTCGGCCTCTCTCACCCTCCACCCTCCACTGAAGACTCTCCCCCTCACAGGCCTTATCGCAGCTGCGATCTTGAGACATTTGCAGGAAAGGAGCTGTTTCTGGACACTGCCACTCCCCACGGCACTCTGTCAGACCTAATGGAGATTTATAGAGCCAGCTCTGTGCACGAGGCTGCGCTTTCCTGTTCGCCGTTGTGTGAGTGTGAGCACGCCTGGGAATTAGAAAATCTGTGTGGTGTCATAGCAGACGGCTGGCAGCTCTCATGAAGTACTTGGCAGACTTTCCCCCCCTCCCCGCCCGCCATGATAATTTCAATAATATGTTTAAACACACAGGAAGAATATTTCGGATCCTTTTCAACTTATCTAACAGCCCATTCATCCCTCTGATTCAATTTCTCTCAACCTCCTCTCTGAGATGGTTCTTTGCGCTAACACTGCCTTGGACGTCACGAAACGTGTTTTGGATTTTAATACCTTCGTAAGTTATTTTTCCTAACTGAAGTGCGGTGTTCTGCAACTAGGAGAGGGATATGGCTCCTCCAAAGAATTACAAAGAGGATATTCATTTATTTGTTTGTGTGTTCGTTCAAACAATGTTGAGTGCCTAGTAGTCTATGTTCTTGGTGTTGAGGATACAGTAGTGAAAAAAGACAAAACAAACAAAAAAACAAAAAACAGTCAAGTTTCTGCTCTGATGGGGTGCAAACCTACCAGAAATATCTCTTGGTGTCAAATGCTTAGAGTCAATTTAAGTTTCCCCTCATGTTTATGTCTTACTTTTCATCCAGGCCTATTGCTTCTCCTTTCACTATTTCTTTCTAATTCATTCTTCTCGCTTTGTTTTCTATCATTCTCCATGATTCTGAATTCTTAACTACTACTATATTCCTCAGATCTGTCCCTCACTGTAACTGTGATCCATTCACTCCTTGCTGCTAGATTACTTTTCAAAAAGTAGACATCTGATTAATTTAACTATTTGTTCAACAAACATGTATTGAGAACCTATTATATGCCATGCACAAGGATAAGTGCTGATATTACAGAGAAAAAAGACAGCCTTAGAGATCCTTACAGATCTCTTCATAGGGAGAGAAGAGGATCTACTTCATAGGGAACTGGACTAAAAGCAAATTAAAATATAGTGTGATAACAGCTATGATAGAAATATGATTCCCTATCATCTACTTGATCAAATAAATAAATAAATAAATAAATAAATAAATAAATAAATAAATAAAGTTAACTCTGGATCCAAAGCTTCCACTACCTGGGCGCAACCAGGCTTCCTAGCCTCCTTTAATGTGCTTCCTATCCTCAGGGCCACACTTTCACTATGCCTCTTACAGAGCATGCCCCAGCTTTCCTGCTATTCTGTTTTTGTCTCTGTCTTTTCTTTCTGTTTACAAAACCCTTACCATCACTATCAGTTGAAATTCTCTCTATCCTCTATGCTCTAAAACCTAGCTTAAATGTAAATGTCATGTTTTACAAGCAGCTTTTATTCAGAATTCCCCCACCTGAACATCTTATCTCTCTTTCTCAAATGGTTTTAGCATTTTATGTGGATATCTTCCATGACATCATCAGATATTGTCTAACATTGAAGTTATTTGCACCGCAGCACCCACTGCTACACTGTAAGTTCTCTAAGTGTAGACATCCTTATTCTTTGTCTTGTTATACTTTACAATGACAATAGAGTATATCAACTTGCAGATGTAAACAGGGAACATTTTTGAGTCAATGGCTAATTGAGGGGTATGCCTCTCAGAGGAAGTAAACTTGTTTGGGGCTTTAGGAGGGGTATCACATCCAGGGTTATTGATTTGAAGAACACAGGGTCCTTTCCAAGAAGAGAGGAAATTACAAAGGTGTAGAGTTTTGGATAGAGCCCATGGACAGAGTGAAGGCAGCAACAGTATGTTTGCAACAGGAACCTCTGAGTTGGAGAGGCTGTATCTTCAAATGAGTATATTTTCAATAAGAACTCAAATGTGATTGTGTCTGGTTTACCAAATGAAAAAGACTTTATTTTAAGTGAGCTAAAGGTAATGACTCAACTCTGGTATCATGGTGAAACTACAATAGACCAGCCCAGAAGAATGAAAACCTCACGGACTAAAGGAAAGTAATGACTAGAGTTTTCAGAAGTTAGCTGATTTCTTTTAACCAGTTAACTGAGCAATGCAATTTGTTCTTTTGCAATCTCTACTGCATATAATTTATACCCTGAATTTTTTTCCTGCTCTTAGAGAAAGAAGTGGTAAAAAGCTGGATCCCAAGGGTTCTATTTTTGATGGAAGAATCATAGAGACTGATATTTGAAAGGATGAAGGATCATAGAGATCATAGAAATGTAGTGGTGACCTAATATATTGCAGATGGGGAAAAAGATCTTCAGTAGCTTGTTAGTGGGAGAGCTAGCACTGTAGATCTTTCAAAAAATATATTTATTTATTTTTTTCAGTTGTAGTTGATATTCAACATTATTTTATATTAGTTTCAGGTGTACAGCATAGTGGTTAGATATTTATACAATTTATGCAGTGATACCTCCAATTAGTCTAGTACCCCCACAACGCCCCAGCAGTATACATAGTTCTTGCAACATTATTGACTATATATATTTCTAACTTTTTTATTTATTTAAGTGTGTTTTTCCAAGACCCATCAGCTCCAAGTCAAGCAGTTGTTTAAATCCAGTCGTGGAGAGCGCAACTCACAACGGCCCATGTGAGGATCAAAACGGTAATCTTGTTGTTAAGAGCACTGTGAGTTTACTATTTGGAAATGCTAGAAAGGCTGCATGAAAAAGTTAGACAACCTGATCTTTTCGCCAATTCATGGCTCTGGCATAACAGCAATGCACCAGCTCACACAGCACTGTCTGGGAGGGAGTTTTTTAGCAAGTAAACAAAAAACACCATCCCTACTCACCTAATCTGACCCCCAATGACTTCTTTCTCTACCCAAAGACAAAGGAAATATTAAAAAAAAAGAAACTTTGATGACATTCAGGACATCAAGGGTAATGCAATGGCAACTTTGATGGCCATTCCAGAAAATGAGTTGCAAAATTGCTTTGAAGGGTGGACTCGGCACTGGCATCAGTGCATAGCTTCCCAAGGGGAATACTTAGAAGGTGACCATAGTGATATTCAGCAATGAGGTATGTAGCCCTTTTTCTAGGATGAGTTTGCAAAGTTAATTGCCCCACCTCATATTCCATGCTCATGCTTCCAGCCAACCACAGACTCTTCCTACTCCATCCCCTCCTTATGAGTGTTCCTGGGAAACTTATTTTCTTTCCTCCCAGGTTTAACAAGAAGCAATATGGCTTTCGTTACATATAAATTACATAGCCTAATGGAAAAACTTCTATATATTTTGGTATTTTAAGGTGACATTAAGGCTTTGTTCTATCTTGGAGAGCTTACCCCAAGTCAAGGGCCCTGTACTCTGAGCTCAGGGGCCAGTAGCTCAGGGCACCCTCCCAGGATTGATCCCATCTCTCACTGACCATAGGAGACTTTGTCTCCTTAAATGAACACTAAAATGGTTGGCTGTGATACACAGCATTGTCAATATTTTCATTCTCTACCACTTAGCACTTATGAGATAAAAGCTAGCAGATTTTAAGAGTCAAAAGCTTCATAAACCTAAGAATTCGTCATAGTGGTTCTTAACTTCAGCAGGGAGCAGAGAGGATGAGAAAGTTCCCCCACAGAAGAAAAATCAAACCTATTAGTGATTTTAAAAGTCAAAGCACCTTAAAATTCCTGATGAAAGTATATGTCCCATGTAGATCTTTGTGAGGAAGACTTTCTCTGTGGTATTTAATATATTATTTAGGAATGGATTTGTTTTCTTTGCCAGAAAATGCAAATTATTTACATACTACAACCAGATCAGACCAGACAACTCCTCATGGTCTGTGACGCTAACAGTGTTTGAAGCTAATCTTGGAAATGATTTAAACAATATTTCACAAACCAAGTAAAAACACAAATAGAAGCATGCAGAAACCTTCTGAGAGTTTTCTTTCAATAGTGATTCTCTAGCAAATGAGACATGCAATAACCTGCAGTGCATGAGGAAGCTGTCGAAGGCATAAATGAAGGTACAGAGCACTCATTTGTCTCATCCTCAGGAGCAGGGTAAGGAATGGTAAGTTGAGGAAGCCCCAGGGAAAGCAGGATGCACTAAGCATATGACAGTTTAAGAACAATTTGTGGCAATTTCCAGATGAGTGACTGGCTTTCTTCTTGTCATCCATAATTTTGCAATACCATCAATACACACTAAGGCAGGTAGATTTGACATGGTTCTGGACTTGGTTTTCCTTTCTAACACCAGCTTAATCAACCTGGATTGTTGTTTCCTCACCAGAAACTCAATTCTAGCATTGGAATTTAAATAAAATTGGAAGAACCTTTCATTCAAACCAACAAGGTACAACATGATACCCGGCAATGCAAAGCCTGTAACTGCAAGGAGGAAAAATCAATTCATTGAAACACTCCATTAACTGTAACCATCAAACTCTTCCTGTTCTATGACTAACCCCATGCCCGTAAATCCAGCTCAATGCATAATCAACTTATATTTCTTCATCCATAACCTAGTTCAGTCTATTTGTGTTCAGATAAATTCAGTGATGTACTTTCAACTGACCAAAGCCTCAGACAATTCTTTATGACCATGCAGAGTGACAATGGTATAACCTCTGGCAATGCTTGACAGGGTCCATCTCGATGTGGTCAGGAAACTGGAGGACACAGCCACTGGTATGTGCATCTTTCTTTTTGACCAACATGACTTTGCTCAACTTTGTTTACTTCAGGGTGTTCTGTGTCTATCTGGCTCGGTGAATCCCATACTAAGGACACCTCTGGGCCGTGACCACCATGGCGAGTCTAATGCATAAGATGTGCTACACATAGCCCTTGTGGAGGTAGCCACCTCTACGGGTTGCCTCACCTCAGCCTCACCTCTCTGGGCTACAGAGTCTCCACCTACTAAGTGAGGGATGAGCGTTGCATGATCTCTGACTTTCCTGCCAGCTCCAGTGCTTGAGACAACTCTGTTTTGCTTTACAAACAGAGCCACCATGCCTGCTGAGCCTTCCCTTGGCCAGCTTGGGGATTAAGGTCTGGTTGTAATAATGTACAGAAATCCTTTAGATAGAAAAAGGAGGGACATTAAAATATCTAAATATATAAAGGGACAAGTACTCTTTGGAGACATACATATATTTGTGCTCTAAATTCCATCCCTGGCCCTCATTCAAAAACCATTACCTTTATTTTTTGTTTTTCCCTTTGCCTTTATAACTATAGGTTGGCCCAGATATTTAAGGCTTAGAGGTAGTTTGCAGCAGGCAATGGGGCATATTTCATAGATCCATGTGGAAACTGAGGGCACATTTTCTGGTTAAGGAAGCAAGAAGGGCCCAATAAAACATTCTGGATATATTATTGCAAGCTGTTTCTACTAGGCTTCCTCTCAAGGTGAATGATTTAAACAATGTATTCCTGAAATGGCTTGTTAGACCAAATCCTCCAAGTGGCTTCTTCATTGACATAGGCTGGGATGGATGCAAGGTTTGCATTATTTGTTTGACAACCAAATGGTAAGTCACATTTCGGTGTTTTCTAAACCATCATATACGTGTCATTTCAGTATGATTTCAGTTAGTTCCCTTTCACTGCAAGCAACAGAAACCTACCTGGCCAACTTCAAGTGAATGTAACCACAGAACCAGCTCAAACTGGTCCTCTCCTGTTGCTAAGAAGACTCGGAAACAAAGTTTACTAGAAACACTTGTGAACACCACTCATGAGTAACACTTGTGAACCTTTAATTGCCCCTCCTCACCCCCTGGCATGGAACCAACGGACCAGGATATGACCAGAATCTGAATCTGAACGCCAGAACCTGAACACCAGAACCCTTTCAGAAGCAAAGGGTCTGTTGTCCAAGAAGATCCAGTGCAGAAATCCCTTAAATCTTGCCTGGAATCCTGGATGAGGGAGACAGATTTCAGCCTTGCCTCCTGTCTCCTTGCCGGTAGGCCTCTCAATGAAAGCTTTTTTTCTTTTCTCCAAAGCTAGTGCCATAGTATCGGCTTCTATGCACATGGGGCAGCAAGCCCTTGCTTTTTAGTAACATAAATAGCAATTCATTGAAAAGACATGGCGTAGCTCATAGAATCGAGAGAAAATACGAAGAGCAGGGATCAATGCCTCTTGGTTAATAAAACTATATTGCTAAGTATCACCTCAGTCAGGAAGTAAGTGAAGATTTCCCCAGGACCTTTATCAAGAGGAGAGTCTCAGATACCAGATTGTTCTTCACACACCTGAACATGACTTTTTATTTTTTAATTTTATTACATTTTCAGTTATTGTGTAAAAGCAGAATTTTTATTAATCTTAAACCTACCTTCTACAAATCTTCCCCAGGTCTACTTCCAGTTAGCTAGATTGTGATTGGAATTAAATTCATCAAACACAGTTTTGTATGAACAGAGAAATCCATTTCATTAATAGTAGTTATACTGTATATATGTAATGAACCACTATGATGTGGGAGCCACTGAACTAGGCACTGTGGATACAAAAATGAATTAATTATAATACAGGTTTTCAAGGGTTTAGTCTACTGGGAGGGCAACTCTGTAAACAAACAATTACAACACAGCAAAATGAGGTCTATGATGGGACTATGAACACAGAGCCTCAGGAATTGTGGAGGGGGTCAAAGCTCAGAGAAGTCTTCACAGAAGAGGTGACATTAAAGGTGGGCCTTGTAAGGTGTGAAAGAGGATACCAGGTAGACAAGTCAGGAAAGGTCATTCTAGACAGTGAGAACAGCACATGCAACAGAAACATGAAGTAGGTTACTAGTTTGAGGTACTGCATGAGGTTTGGAAAAGCTTGACGAGAAAATACTATGACTCTCTTCCAGCCCCCCCCCCTTATTTTTCACGTTTTATGGTTTCATTTATTTATTTATTTTAAATAATTTATTTATTTTTTCAGTTGCAATTGACATTCAATATTGTTTTATATTAGTTTCAGGTGTACAACATAGTGGTTAGATATTTATATAATTATATAATTTATACAGTGCTCCCTCCAATTAGTCTAGTACTTCCACAAACCCCACCCCACCCACCCCTACCCCCACCCCCAAACCCGGCACAATACATAGTTGTTGCAACAGTACTGACTATATTCTCTGTGCTGTAATTTACATCTCAATGACTATTTTGTAACTACTTCTTAATCCCTCCATCTTTGTCACTCAGCTCCCCAACCCACCCCCCTCTAGCAACCATCAGTTTGTTCCCTGTATCTGAGTCTGTTTCTCTTTTGTTTCTTCCTTTATTTTCTTCTTCAGATTCCACATATAAGTGGAATATGATATTATATGGTATTTGTCTTTCTTAGTCTGATTTATTTCACTTAGCATAATACCCTCTAGGTTCCTCCATGTTGTTACAAATGGTAAGCTTTCATTCTTCTTTTTTGAGTAATATTCTATGAGCTACGCCATGTCTTTTCAATGAATTGCTATTTATGTTACTAAAAAGCAAGGGCTTGCTGCCCCATGTGCATAGAAGCCGATACTATGGCACTAGCTTTGGAGAAAAGAAAAAAAGCTTTCATTGAGAGGCCTACCGGCAAGGAGACAGGAGGCAAGGCTGAAATCTGTCTCCCTCATCCAGGATTCCAGGCAAGATTTAAGGGATTTCTGCACTGGATCTTCTTGGACAACAGACCCTTTGCTTCTGAAAGGGTTCTGGTGTTCAGGTTCTGGCGTTCAGATTCAGATTCTGGTCATATCCTGGTCCGTTGGTTCCATGCCAGGGGGTGAGGAGGGGCAATTAAAGGTTCACAAGTGTTACTCATGAGTGGTGTTCACAAGTGTTTCTAGTAAACTTTGTTTCCGAGTCTTCTTAGCAACAGGAGAGGACCAGTTTGAGCTGGTTCTGTGGTTACATTCACTTGAAGTTGGCCAGGTAGGTTTCTGTTGCTTGCAGTGAAAGGGAACTAACTGAAATCATACTGAAATGACACGTATATGATGGTTTAGAAAACACCGAAATGTGACTTACCATTTGGTTGTCAAACAAATAATGCAAACCTTGCATCCATCCCAGCCTATGTCAATGAAGAAGCCACTTGGAGGATTTGGTCTAACAAGCCATTTCAGGAATACATTGTTTAAATCATTCACCTTGAGAGGAAGCCTAGTAGAAACAGCTTGCAATAATATATCCAGAATGATTTATTGGGCCCTTCTTGCTTCCTTAACCAGAAAATGTGCCCTCAGTTTCCACATGGATCTATGAAATATGCCCCATTGCCTGCTGCAAACTACCTCTAAGCCTTAAATATCTGGGCCAACCTATAGTTATAAAGGCAAAGGGAAAAACAAAAAATAAAGGTAATGGTTTTTGAATGAGGGCCAGGGATGGAATTTAGAGCACAAATATATGTATGTCTCCAAAGAGTACTTGTCCCTTTATATATTTAGATATTTTAATGTCCCTCCTTTTTCTATCTAAAGGATTTCTGTACATTATTACAACCAGACCTTAATCCCCAAGCTGGCCAAGGGAAGGCTCAGCAGGCATGGTGGCTCTGTTTGTAAAGCAAAACAGAGTTGTCTCAAGCACTGGAGCTGGCAGGAAAGTCAGAGATCATGCAACGCTCATCCCTCACTTAGTAGGTGGAGACTCTGTAGCCCAGAGAGGTGAGGCTGAGGTGAGGCAACCCGTAGAGGTGGCTACCTCCACAAGGGCTATGTGTAGCACATCTTATGCATTAGACTCGCCATGGTGGTCACGGCCCAGAGGTGTCCTTAGTATGGGATTCACCGAGCCAGATAGACACAGAACACCCTGAAGTAAACAAAGTTGAGCAAAGTCATGTTGGTCAAAAAGAAAGATGCACATACCAGTGGCTGTGTCCTCCAGTTTCCTGACCACATCGAGATGGACCCTGTCAAGCATTGCCAGAGGTTATACCATTGTCACTCTGCATGGTCATAAAGAATTGTCTGAGGCTTTGGTCAGTTGAAAGTACATCACTGAATTTATCTGAACACAAATAGACTGAACTAGGTTATGGATGAAGAAATATAAGTTGATTATGCATTGAGCTGGATTTACGGGCATGGGGTTAGTCATAGAACAGGAAGAGTTTGATGGTTACAGTTAATGGAGTGTTTCAATGAATTGATTTTTCCTCCTTGCAGTTACAGGCTTTGCATTGCCGGGTATCATGTTGTACCTTGTTGGTTTGAATGAAAGGTTCTTCCAATTTTATTTAAATTCCAATGCTAGAATTGAGTTTCTGGTGAGGAAACAACAATCCAGGTTGATTAAGCTGGTGTTAGAAAGGAAAACCAAGTCCAGAACCATGTCAAATCTACCTGCCTTAGTGTGTATTGATGGTATTGCAAAATTATGGATGACAAGAAGAAAGCCAGTCACTCATCTGGAAATTGCCACAAATTGTTCTTAAACTGTCATATGCTTAGTGCATCCTGCTTTCCCTGGGGCTTCCTCAACTTACCATTCCTTACCCTGCTCCTGAGGATGAGACAAATGAGTGCTCTGTACCTTCATTTATGCCTTCGACAGCTTCCTCATGCACTGCAGGTTATTGCATGTCTCATTTGCTAGAGAATCACTATTGAAAGAAAACTCTCAGAAGGTTTCTGCATGCTTCTATTTGTGTTTTTACTTGGTTTGTGAAATATTGTTTAAATCATTTCCAAGATTAGCTTCAAACACTGTTAGCGTCACAGACCATGAGGAGTTGTCTGGTCTGATCTGGTTGTAGTATGTAAATAATTTGCATTTTCTGGCAAAGAAAACAAATCCATTCCTAAATAATATATTAAATACCACAGAGAAAGTCTTCCTCACAAAGATCTACATGGGACATATACTTTCATCAGGAATTTTAAGGTGCTTTGACTTTTAAAATCACTAATAGGTTTGATTTTTCTTCTGTGGGGGAACTTTCTCATCCTCTCTGCTCCCTGCTGAAGTTAAGAACCACTATGACGAATTCTTAGGTTTATGAAGCTTTTGACTCTTAAAATCTGCTAGCTTTTATCTCATAAGTGCTAAGTGGTAGAGAATGAAAATATTGACAATGCTGTGTATCACAGCCAACCATTTTAGTGTTCATTTAAGGAGACAAAGTCTCCTATGGTCAGTGAGAGATGGGATCAATCCTGGGAGGGTGCCCTGAGCTACTGGCCCCTGAGCTCAGAGTACAGGGCCCTTGACTTGGGGTAAGCTCTCCAAGATAGAACAAAGCCTTAATGTCACCTTAAAATACCAAAATATATAGAAGTTTTTCCATTAGGCTATGTAATTTATATGTAACGAAAGCCATATTGCTTCTTGTTAAACCTGGGAGGAAAGAAAATAAGTTTCCCAGGAACACTCATAAGGAGGGGATGGAGTAGGAAGAGTCTGTGGTTGGCTGGAAGCATGAGCATGGAATATGAGGTGGGGCAATTAACTTTGCAAACTCATCCTAGAAAAAGGGCTACATACCTCATTGCTGAATATCACTATGGTCACCTTCTAAGTATTCCCCTTGGGAAGCTATGCACTGATGCCAGTGCCGAGTCCACCCTTCAAAGCAATTTTGCAACTCATTTTCTGGAATGGCCATCAAAGTTGCCATTGCATTACCCTTGATGTCCTGAATGTCATCAAAGTTTCTTTTTTTTTAATATTTCCTTTGTCTTTGGGTAGAGAAAGAAGTCATTGGGGGTCAGATTAGGTGAGTAGGGATGGTGTTTTTTGTTTACTTGCTAAAAAACTCCCTCCCAGACAGTGCTGTGTGAGCTGGTGCATTGCTGTTATGCCAGAGCCATGAATTGGCGAAAAGATCAGGTTGTCTAACTTTTTCATGCAGCCTTTCTAGCATTTCCAAATAGTAAACTTGGTTAACTGTTTGTCCAGTTGGTACAAATTCACAATGAATAATCCCTTTGATGTCAAAAAGGTTATCAACATCATTGCAACAAGTTCATGAACTAAGTTGTCTGACTAGCGACCTTGCATCCATGAGCTGACTGTGCACATATTCTCCTGCTGGGAGCTTCCACCTCTTCTGCATTTTCAGAGGGACACTGGGCCCTTGCTCAGGGCACACAGCCCTTACTCCTCCTGCCAATAAAGCCCCCACAGACAGAATGTGAAACACCAGACATATACTATTGGGTGCATTCTGCTTCCCTGCTGTGCATGAAGTCCTTCCATTTCACTTGGGTAGCGGCCCTCTCACTTGTGCTCTGTGGCTCCGGCCCAGTGCAGATGTTAGGGGAATTAGGAAAATTACAGACCTGAGTTGAAGAACACTTGTTTTCAGATTCAACTGGAGCCTATTTTAGTTTCCATTTATTGAGCCGCCTCCTATGCCCCAGATGTTGCACTAGCCTATTGCATGAATTACTGCTATTCATTCTTACAACACTCTTGTAAGGCATAGATTGTTTCCTCTACCTTTTAGATAAGACAACTGAGGCAGAGAGCTTAGGGAACCTGACCACCATTTCACAGCTACAGAGTGATGAGGACAGGACTTAAATGCGGTTTTACTTGACTGAACTTTGTGTTCTTTCTCTCAAAATGCACTGTCACTGGTGGAATGAAGATGTAGAAATAGGGCTAAAATGGTAAATTGTCTACTGCTATGTCAGGGCTATGTCTTTTCAACCTCCATATCATCCTCTTGGATATGTTGCTATTTATAGTGATGATCATGATACCAACATTCACTGTGTACAATAATGGAAAAACAGAGAAATACGAAATAAGATGACTAATGTGATAAAAGCTAGTGTGGTGTCTTCACAATACATGATTCATTTGTATTCCACCAGGATACCAGGCGGCTTAGTGGGGTAATGAGCACATATTACTTCTCTAAGTTGGAGCATACATGTGGTACTTGAAGTCTTCCATGCTGGTGCTTCTCAATTAGTAGCTGTCTATGTGGGAAACAGCTGTAAGAAGCCTAGGAATTGGATGGCCAAGGACCTACTGTGTACTCTCTGTGTGGGTGACTCCTGCTCCCCAACTTGTTGCCAAGGAGTTGCTTGGCCAGAGGGCACCCTGGATGTTTCACCCTCCCAGTTGTTGGAGAACCTGTTGCAGACCCAGAAATCTAACTCACTTGAGAAGCTGGAACCTGGGTCCCATTTACCTCCTACCTAAATCTTTCTTATGTTCTTCTCATCTGAGCCAGATCTGCCCTCGTGTTTCCTCACTGCAAAAATACTCTTCTCAGTTAGGGGCCTCTTACTTCGTCATTCCAAAAGAAATTATCTAAAAAGAAGTGAATAGCTACAATGAGAAAACTCACCATACTGTGATGCAGAAAAATTGGAATTCCTTTTTAAAATTCAATTTGCTACAGAAAAAGAAAGAAAAAAAGAGAAATGACAATTTCTCCTTTCTCCTTTTTTTCTCTCTCTCTCCTTCTGCACACATATATACAAATCCTACACACACACACACACACACACACACACAAGCATTGGTGGGACTGCTCCCTGTTGCAAGCAAAGCTGCTGAGAAAGCACACGCAAACCATGGGAGTGAAGTCATGCAAATGCTATGCTCCCAAAGGCCACAGGAATTGTGGAAAGATTTGTTTAAATATGTCATGCATTCTTGTGATCTAAGGTTTATGGAAATGAAAACCACAATTGAAAAGCCAACGCCACATTTATTCTTCATTCTTCCTTTTCTCCTTTGTAATAAATTTAGAACATTTTATGGAGCATCCAAGAAAATAAAGTATTTCAATTTTATTACCAAGAAGACATGAACCAAGTGTATAGCAAATACTAATCAGGTTAAACAGGATCCACTTGGAAAGAAGACAAGCAAACTCTGCTGAGTGCCCCTTGCCACTCTGTGAGCTCTGAGATACAAGGACAAGGGTGGCTGCTACCTCAGTGCACCCATTTCCAGATGGTATTAGTAGAGTTATGAATACACAGTTGGTTCAAGCCTTATCTGACTCCAATGAACTTCAGGCTTCCTTTCATCACCTCTCTTTTTTTAAATTTTGTGCTGAGTATGAGAGTTGGAATGTCTCACACACTCAGAGAACATCTCAGACATTCAAATTGCTGAAGCTTCCCTGACATCAAGTTTAAAGAAACTATCAAACAGCATATGTTTTCCCACACACTGCCCAGATTGAGGCATTCCTTCCCAGGCTCCCAGGAGCAAGCCTACAGGAGCCCTTTCTGCTTGTCCATTTCATAGGCCTCAGAGTGAGGAGGTGCTTTCTCTGGAGAGGAGCCTGGGATGCTATGAACTCATGATTATACCTCACCCTCACATCTTGCATAACATGACAGGGAAGGTAGTGCAATGAGTACATGTTTCAACCCTAAGATTTTTTAATTCACTTGCATGTGATGCTAAATTTTGAATTTAATTCTTGCCCCATTTTTTCTGATTTATAAAATTGAGCAATGGATTGAATCTGCTTAAATCTGACTTTCTGCTTTCTCCTGCTCTTCTTTCCTTCACTCATCTTCTAGTTATGTGGGTCATTCATATGTTGAATGGACTTGGCTTGGGAACATGCAAAACAGGAAACAACACTATTTTTAATTAATCTAATTGAAGCTTCCTTCATTGTTACTGTTCACGTTCAGGTATTAAAAGTTAAACCTGAATTAAATAAAAACTTTAATCTCTCATCAAATTGGAAGTGTTCTTCATACCCTGCTGAACCCATCTCAGTCATGACCCAGGCTTGGAATCTGGCATTGGGGAAAGAGAATATTTCTACATCCTTTACTCTTTCTCTGTAGTTATGGATGGGGAAGGAGGAAAATTTGTGGTAGGGAGGTCTCATTTGCCTACTGTAGCTATTATTTGACATTGGTGCCCTCTCCAAATGCCCAGATGTTGCCTTTTCCTTTAAATAGATGCTCTAGTGGATTCTTTGGAGAACACTCATTTTGAAAGGCAACCTCAAATTCTGAAATTTTTCCTAACGCAGTTATATTGTCCAGCTGACAACTCTAACTTACCTTAGACTTTTGCTCCAACAGTACACCCCACCTAGACTCATTCTGCTGAGCTGCCTCACTCTTCAGTCCTCTTAGGTCAGGGTCTTTTCAAGAGAGCTCACCTGCCTGTGCATTGTGGAATCTGGCTCGTGGTGAACCAGGGTCATGACGTATCTCACAGATGGAAATGCAGTTCTTGCTGAAACTTGCTCTCCTTTCTCCAACGTCAGGGTAGCTTATGCAGCCTCTCACGGTTGGACTTTTCCAACAAGAAGCAGCCACACCTATCCAATTCCTGAAGACCTTCCTGACAGGCCTTACATGTACCACTGGGCCTTTGAAACACCCTCATTTGGCTTAAGGTACATGTGTCTTGGGAAGAGGGTGGGAATACCATAAGACCTTCCTTCCCACTAGGCCCCAAACTCCCTTATTTTAAATTACCTTTTGGCAGGTTGGGTCAGGAAAATTGCAGAGTAGGCAGCTGCTATCCCTCTACAGAAATGTGAGAATATGAGCATAAACTGTCAGAACCACATTTTCATAACTCTAAAAAACAGTCAAAAGTTTATAGCAACTAAGAGAATATTGACTTAAGGAAAAGGCAAATTCAAAATGATATTTAATCTTTGCGGCATTGTTATTTAGCCTTACCCAAACCCCTTTAAAGTTGACAGTGATTTTGAAGAAGGCAGCCTAAATTTACAGAGTGTAATCTTTATCTCTGACTTCAAGACCTTATTTGAAAATTATTGTGTTTATTTCTTCTCACCTCTCTGAGGGCTACCTGAAGGACCGACATGAGGTGCTTGTCTCTGTTTCACCTAATTCAGAAGTCACTCAGGATGGAAAAGTAGTGAGCATTTCTTAGAAACATTGTAAGGCAAACAAACAATCTATAACCTTCTGAGCAAAAGATTATGGTTGAGGCATACAATAGACTACTTAAATCCTTGGAAGGAAAACTGGAGAGAGTTTCTTTGTGAAATAAGGCATTCAAAAATACCTGTATATACTAGGCAATTTAGAAAGCAACATGCAATCCCAGGGCAAGATACATGCACAGAAAAGATCTGAGAAAACCCTCAGCTTTCATCTTGGTGATCTGTAGTCTGAGTGCAAGCACAAAATGAAAGCTAAAGCAGAATTGTAAACAGATAGATTGTAAACAGATTAAGTGTTGAAGAAATGTTCAGTATAGAGTCAATCTTCAAAGATTAGTAGACTTTTGTTTTGCTTTGTTTTTTAGCTCCTGGCATTCAAGGAAACCTGAAAGCAAGCTAAAGGAACAAAGCCTTCAGTAACCACACATGACAATGAATATAGTCTTTGAAAAAATAGTTTGGTAAAGTCACTATACAAATGGCTGACAGTAGCCTTCAAATTAAAAACAGCAAATATTGGAGAAGAGAATCTGATTTCAAGAGTAGCCACATTATAATACTTAAACATTCAATTTAAATAGGCAATCACAAACATACAAAGAAATAAGAGTATGGTTCATTGAAAGGAACAAAATTAATGGAAATAAGTCATGCTTGACGAAGCCCAGACATTCATGTTACTAGACAAAAATTTAAGTCATCTGTCTTAAGTATGTTCAAAGAACTAATAGAAAACATAGACAAAGAACTAAAGGAAACCAGATAAAAATTATTTAAAAAGAACTAAGTAAAAGTAACAGAAATTTTGGAACTAAAAAAGTACAATAACTGACATGAAAAATTCACTGGAAGATTTCAACATCAGATTTGACCAGACAGAAGAAAGAGCCAGAAAATTGAAGAAATGACAATTGGAATTATATAATCCATGGGGGGCGGGGGGAAGAAGAGAACAGGTAAGTAGAGCCAACACACTTGTGAGATATCATTAAACAAACCAACATATTCATAATGGGAGTCCCAGGGAGAAGAGAGTTAAAACAAGGGTCAGAAAGAATATTTAACAGAATAATGGTTGAAAATTCCCCCAAATAGGAGGATAGAGATGAATTTAAAAATATCACGAAACTCAACAAACTCCAAGTAAGAAAAATTCTAAGAGATCCACAGTGAGATATTACATAACTGTTAAAAGCTAAAGACAATGATGGTCTTGAAAACAGGAGAGAAGTGACTCATTACATAGAAAAAATCCTCAATTATATTAACAGTCTATTTCTAATCAGAAACCCTGGAGGACAGAGGCAGTGGAATAACATATTTGAAATATAAAAGATGGGTTGGCCAGATGGCTCAGTTGGTTAGAGCGCGAACTCTGAACAACAAAGTTGCAGGTTCGATTCCCACATGGGCCAGTGAACTGCGCCCTCCACAATTAGATTGAAGACAATGAGCTGCCTCTGAGCTGCCAGAGGGGTGGCCAGATGGCTCAGTTGGTTGGAACATGAACTCCAACAACAAGGTTGCTGGTTCAATTCCCACATGGGATGGTGGGCTGTGCCCCCTGCAATTAAAGATTGAAAATGGCTACTGGAATTGGAGCTGAGCTGCACTCTCCACAACCAGATTGAAGGACAACTACCTGGAGCTGATGGTCCCTAGAGAAACACACTGTCTCCCAATATTCCTCAATTAAAAAGAAATACACACACACACACACACATAAATAAAATAATAAAATAAAATATGAAAGAAAAACTGTCAATTGAGAATTCTATATCTGGGAAGACTGTGTTTCAAAAAGGAAGGAAAAATTAAGATATACAAAAGCTGATAAAATTTATTACCAGTAGACTTGCCCTGCAAGAAATAATAAAGAGAGAATGATCTAAGGTGGCAGAGTAGATAAATGCTGTGCTTACCTCATCCTGTGAACATGTCAATATTACAACTAAATTATGGAACAATCAACCTGGAGACCCATCTGAAGCCTAGCTGAACAGAAGTTTTATAACTAAGAATATAAAGAAGAAAGCACATTGAGACTGGTAAGAGGGGCAAAGATGTGAAATGGGTTGGCCCGAAACCTCCCTGTGGTGGATAAAAATTGGGAAGGCTATCTCAGTTACAAAGGTTCCTCACAGAGGAACAAGGGACCCTGACCCTACATAAGACTCCCCAGCCCAGACTATTGGTGATGGGAAGAGAAACCCCCACACCTAGCTGTGAAAAACAGTGGGGATTCTGAATGTCTGGGTGCATCCTCTTAAAGTGCCCACACAGACTTACTCACAGTCACTCACCTGGGTGGAGGTGGACGGACAGTGACTTGGGCATCAGAGATATACGGGGGGGGGGGGCAGATTTAAGTGTATGACTTCAGGTAAGTGCTGGAAGACAGTCGCTGTTTTCCCTGTGTGGGGTCCTTCTCCTGTGGAGCTGGCAGGCAGGCACCGTTTTTCCTTTTGAGCCCTCCCCCACACCCAGGGCCAAATCTAAATATGAATTGGTCTGATGAGCTCTGCTTGCTCCACCCTAGTGACTCACAGATCTCCCACCACATTCTACTTTTTGCAGTACAAGGCTTTATTGGCAGCTGAACCTTACAGGAGCCAGCAATGAGCAGCAGCCTTGGTGTGTCCTGGGTTTTTATAGAGCTACCCCAGACCTGGTACTGGTGGCAGCCATCATTGGTTAATGGTATGGCCTCTCCCACATGCCTCCAGGTCCAGCACAGGCAGCAAACAACAGTGGATCACTTTGTAGTTCCTACCAGCTAGTCCCTGGCTGGTTACAGTCCATGGCTGACTTGGGCCTGCAATGGAGACTCTCGCAAGAGGCCCTAGAACAAATATGCTTGGAGGTTGGCTTCAGGCCACAGTAGAGCACCACCCAATTAGCACCACAAGTGGCGCACCCAAAGGGTATTCTCAACAGATACCAAAGATAGCTGGGGAGAATCCCTCTCCATGTGGTAAGCACCAGAACACAGCAGCCCATAAATTGTGGACATGGCCAAACACCACAGCCAGTCAGCCTGAGGGTTAATCCCACACACTGACATGTCAATAGCAATCAAGGCTCAAATATAGTAGGAGAGCACACACAACCCACACAAGGGTCACTCATGGAGCACCCAGTACAGGTGAGGGAGACTGTGCCACTGGCCCCCATAGGGCACATACTACATAAGGTGACCCGGCAAGACTGGGAGATGTAGTAGATCTATCTAATATGTAGAAAAAAAATACAGAGAGGCAGCCAAAATGAAGAAACAAAAAAATACACCCCAAGTGAAAGAACACAACAAAGCTTCAGAAAAAGAACTAAATGAATGGAGATAAACAACCTACCAGAGACGGAGTTCAAAACACTGGTTATAAGGATGCTCAAGGTACTTAGTGAGAACTTCAACAAAGAGATAGAAAGCATAAAAAAGACATAAAAACCATAAAAAAAGAACTAATCAGAAGTGAAGAATACATTAATTGAAAAAAAGAATGCACTGGATGGAATTACCAGCAGACTAGATGAAGCAGAGGATCATATTAATGATTTGGAAGACAAGGTAGCAAAAAACACCCAATTGGAACACAAAAGAAAAAAAAGAAAAGAAAAAAGAAAAGAAAAGAAAAGAAAAGAAAAGAAAAGAAAAGAAAAAAAAAAGAAAAGAAAAGAAAAGAAAAGAAAAGAAAAGGATTTTTTAAAAAATTGGGATAGTTTAAGAGACCCTTGGGACAACATCAAATGTAGCAACATTCACATCATAGTGGTACCAGAAGGAGAAAAGAGAAAGCAAAGGAATGACATTCTCAATGTATTTGAAGAAATAATGACTGAAGAGTTCCTTAACCTGGCAAGGATACAGCATACAAACCCAGGAAGCACAGAGAGTCCCAATAGATTGAACCCAAATAGGCCCACACAAAGATGCATTATAATTAAAATGCCAAAGGTTAAAGACAAAGAGAGAATCCTAAAAGTGTCAAGAGAAAGACAACTAGTAACTTATAAATGAGCTCTCAACTTTGGAGGACAGAAGGGATTGACAGGTAATATTCAAAGTGATGAAAAGCAAGGATCTACAACCAAGATTATTCTACCTAGCAAGGCTATCATTTAGAATTGGACAGAGAAAATTCTCACCAGAATAGAAAAAGTTAAAGGAGTTCATCATCAGCACCAAACCAGCATTACAAGGAATGTTAAAGGGACTTCCTTAAGATGAAAAAAGAAAAAAAACATGACAAAAAATATGAATAATAAATGGCAGTAACTACATATCTATCAACAATTATTTTCAATGTAAATGGATTAATTGCTCTGATCAAAAACAATGGGTGGCTGAATAGATAAGAAAACAAAACCTTTACATATGCTGCCTATAAGAGATTCACTTCAGATTGAAAGACAAGCACACTGAAAGTAAAGGGATGAAAAAAGTTATTTCGTGAAAATGAAGAAAAAAAAAGAAGTAAAACAAGATGGGTGGCAATACTTATACCTGAGAAAACAGACTTTAAAACAAAGGCTATAACAAAAGACAAAGAAAGACCCAACAATCTCACTTCTGAGTACTTATCTGAAGAAATCCAAAGCGCCACTTTGAGGGGACATGTGCATCGATATGTTAATTGTATCATTGTTTACAATGGCCAAGATATGGAGAAAGCATGGGTGTCTGTCAATGGATAAAGAGGAGGTGGTACATATATACAATGGAATATATTTTTTTGTTTATTGGGGTGACAATTGTAGGTAAAATTACATAGATTTCAGGTGTACAATTCTGTATTACATCATCTATAAATCCTATTGTGATTGTGTGTACACCACCCAGAGTCAGTTCTCCTTCCATCACCATATATTTGATCCCCATTACCCTCATCTCCCTCCCCTGACCCCGCTTACCCTCTGGTAACCACTAAAATATTGTCTGTGTCTAAGAGTTTTTGTTTCTCATTTGTTTGTCTTGTTCTTTTGTTGTTTTTGGTATATATACCACATATCAGTGAAATCATAGGGTTCTCTGTTTTTTCTGTCTGACTTATTTCGCTTAGCATTATACTCTCAAGATCCATCCATGTTGTCACAAAAGTTTTTATATCATCTTTTCTTACTGCCAAATAGTATTCCATTGTGTATATATACCACAACTTCTTTATCCATTCATCTATCTAAGGATATTTTGGTTGTTTCCATGTCTTGGCCACCATAAACAAAGCTGCAATGAACATTGGAGCACACATGTCTTTATGTATAAAGGTTTACAGATTTTTTGGGTAGAAACCCAGGAGAGGGATTGCTGGGTCATATGGTAATTCTATTCATAATTTTTTGAGGAATCTCCACACTGCCTTCCATAACGGCTTGAATAGTATGCATTCACACCAACAGTGTATGAGGGTTTCTTTTTCTCCACAGCCTCTCCAACACTTGTTACCATTTGTCTTGATTATAGCCATTCTGACCGGAGTGAGGTGATATCTCATTGTGGTTTTTATGTGCATTTCTCTGACGATTAGTGATGTTGAGCATTTTTTCATATGTCTATTTGCCATTTGTATGTCCTCTTTGGAGAAATGTCTCTTCAGGTGCTCTGCCCATTTTTCAATTGAGTTGTTTGTTTTTATGTTGTTGAGCTTCATGAGTTCCTTGTATATTTTGGATATTAGCCCCTTATCGGAGGCACTGTTTCCAAAAATCGTCTCCCATTCATTTGGTTGCCTCTTTATTTTGTCAATGGTTTCTTTTGCTGTGCAGAAGCTTTTAAGTATCATATAGTCCCACTTGTTTATTTTAGCTTTTACTTCCATTGCCTTTGGAATCAAATTCATAAAATGCTCTTTGAACCCAAGGTCCATAAGTTTAGTACCTATGTTTTCTTCTATGCAGTTTATTGTGTCAGGTCTTATACTTAAGTCTTTGATCCATTTTGAATTAATTTTGGTACATGGTGACAGATAGCAGTCCAGTTTCATTCTTCGGCACGTGGGTATCCAATTCTGCCAGCACCATTAATGGAGGAATGTTTTTCCTCCATTGTATGTTTTTAGCTTCTTTGTCAAGAATTATCTGTCCATATTTATGTGGTTTTATTTCTGTATTCTCCATTCTATTCCATTGGTCTACGTGTCTGTTTTTCTGCCATTACCATGCTGTTTTGATTATTGTTGCCCTGTAGTACAAGATAAAGTCAGGGAGTGTGATACCTCCAGTATTGTTCTTTTTTCTTAAGATTGTTTTGGCTATTTGGGGTCTTTTGTGATTGTAAACAAATCTGATGATTTTTTGTTCTATTTCTTAAAAAATGTCATTGGGATTTTGATGGGGATAGCATTAAATCTGTACGTTGCTTTGGGTAATATGGCCATTTTAACTATGTTGATTCTTACAATCCATGAGCACGGAATGTCTTTCCATTTCTTAGTGTCTGCTTCAATTTCTTTCAAAAAAGTCTGATACTTTTCAGCATATAAATCCTTCATATCTTTGGTTAAGTTTATTCCTAGGTATTTTGTTCTCTTTGCTGCAATTGGAAAGGGAATTGGTTTTTTTTGTATTCTTTTTCTGAGATTTCATTGTTAGTATATAGGAATGCAATGGACTTTTGTACGTTGATTTTGTAGCCAGCAACTTTACTGTATTCGTTGATTGTTTCTAACAGCTTTTTGGTGGAGTCTTTAGGGTTTTCTATATATAGCATCATGTCATCTGCAAAGAATGATAATTTAACTCCTTCATTCCCACTTTGAATGCCTTTTATTTCATTCTCTTGTCTGATTGCTCTGGCAAGGACATCAAACACTATGTTGAAAAGCAGAGGTGATAGGAGACAGCTCTGTCGTGCTCCTGAACGTAGAGCAAAGGGCTTCAGTTTTTCACCATTCATTATGAGATTAGCTGAGGCTTGTCATATATGGCCTTATTATGTTAAGGTATTTTCCTTCTATACCTATTTAATTAAGTGTTTTAATCAGAAATGGATGTTGTATCTTATCAAATGCTTTTTCTGCATCAATTGATATAATCATATGACTTTGTCCTTTATTTTGTTTATGTGATGTATCACATTGATGGATTTGCGGATGTTGAACCATCCTTGTGCCCCATTGGTCGTGATGAATAATCTTTTCAATGCATTGTTGTATTCGATTTGCTAGAATTTTTTTTAGGATTTTTGCATCAGTATTCATCAGAGATATTGGTCTGTAGTTTTCTTTTTTTGTGTTGTCCTCACCAGGTTTTGGTATCAGGGTAATGTTGGCTTCATATAATGGGTTAGGGAGTACTGTTTCTTATTCAATATTTTGGAAGAGTTTGAGCAGGATTGGTGTTAGATCCTGTTTGAAGGATTGGTAGAATTCACCAGTGAAGCCATCTGGTCCCGGACTTTTGCTTTTGGGAAGGTTTTGGATGACTGATTTAATTACGTTACTGGTAATCGGTCTGTTTAGATTTTCCAATTCTTCACGGTTCAGCCTTGGAAGGCTATATGTTTCTAAGCACTTGTCCATTTCTTCTAGGTTATTGAATTTGGTGGCATATAGTCCTTCATAGTATTGTTGCATGATCCTTTGTATTTCTGTGGTGTCCGTGATAACTTCCCCTTTTTCATTTCTGATTTTTTAATTAGTGTCTTCTCTCTTTTTATCTTAGTGAGTCTAGCCAAGGGTTTGTCGATTTTGTTAATGTTTTCAAAGAACCAGCTTTTTGTCACATTAATTTTTTTCTATCGTCTTTTTGTTCTCTATTTCATTTAGTTCTGCTCTGATTTTTGTTATTTCCTTTCTTCTGCTGACTTAAGGTTTCACATGTTCTTCTTTTTCTAGTTCTTCAAGGTGTAACATGAGGTTATTTGTTTGGAATTTTTCTTGTTTCTTGAGATACGCCTGTAATGATATAAATTCCCCTCTTAAAACTGCATTCGGTGCATCCCAAAAATTTTGGTAGGATGTATTTTCATTGTCATTTGTTTCTATGTATCTTTTGATCTCTCCTCTAATTTCTTCTTTTACCCAGTTATTCTTTAAAAGTATGTTGTTTAATCTCCATGTATTTGTGTTTTTTCCAGCTACCTTTTTGCAGTTCATATTCAATTTCAAAGCCTTGTGATCAGAGAATATGCTTGGTATGATTTCAATCTTCTTAAATTTGCTGAGGTTCATTTTATGTCCCAATATATGGTCTATCCTTGAGAATGTTCCATGTACACTTGAAAAGAATGTATAGTCTGATGTTTTAGGATGAAGTTCTCTATATATGTCAATTATGTCCATGTCATCTAATGTGTCATTTAGGGATGCTATTTCGTTACTTATTTTCTGTTAGGATGACTAATCCATAGTTGTCAATGATGTATTTAAGTCCCCTAGTATAACTGTGTTTCGGTCAATGTCTCCCTTCAGGTCTGTTAGTAGTTGTTTGGTATATTTTTGTTCTCCCAGATTGGGGGCATATATATTGATGACTGTTATGTCTTCTTGCTGTATAGTCCCCTTTACCATTATAAAATGTCCATCTTTTTCTCCTGTTATCTTTTCACCCTGAAGTCTGTTTCATCTGATATCATTATGGCTACACCTGATTTTCTCTGGGTACCATTTGCTTGGAGTGTCAATTTCCACCCTTTCACTTTGAGTCTATGCTTGTCCTTGTAGCTGAGATGTGTCTCTTGGAAAGAGTATATGGTTGGGTTTAGTTTTTTATCCAATCTGCTACTCTGTGCCTTTTTATTGGTGAGTTCAGTTTATTTACATTTAGGGTGATTATTGATATGTGAGGATTTCCTGTCAGTCTATCTTTAGTTTTCTGGTAAGGCTGTGTCTCCATTGTTGTTTTGCCTTTTTGTTGTTGTCTATTATTTCTGTGTGGTGGTATTCTATGATGTTTCCCTCTCTTTCTTCTTTTATTACAGTATATATTTCAGTTCTGGACTTTTTTGAGTGGTCCCTTAAGTTTATGTAAAAGAACATAAACTTATTATGTTATGTATTTAGAATATTCCATTTTCTGCAGCAGGTTTACTTTCTTCATTCCCATATTCCAGTTCAGGCCTTTACTCTCCCCCTTTTTATGTTGCCACAAATTATCCCTGTTGATGGTGGTCGAATAGCTTCCTTTAGTATTTCTAGTAGTTCAGGTCGTGTACTAGAAAATTCCCTCAGCTTCTGTATGTCCGGAAAGGTCTTTATTCCTCGTTCATATCTAAAGGATATCTTTGCTGGATATATTTTTCTTGGCTCATATTTTCTCTCTTTCAATAGTTCGAATATTTGTTTCCACTGCCTCCTGGCTTGTAGAGTTTCTGCTGAAAAATCTGATGATAATCTAATGGGCTTTCCTTTGTAGGTTACCATCTTCTTTTCCCTGGCTGCCTTGAGGATTCTTTCTTTATTGTTGATTTTAGTCAGCTTCAATACAATGTGCCTTGGAGAAGACCTGTTGGGATTGAGGTAATTAGGTGTTCTATTTACTCTTGGATTCGAGGATCCAGTTTTGTCTACAAGTTTGGGAAGTTCTCATCAACAATTTGTTTAAATATATTCTCTGTTCCCTTCTCTCTTTCTTCTCCTTCTGGTATGCCCATTATTCTTACATTGCTGTTTCTGGTGGAGTCAGAAAGTTCTTGTAGAATTCTTTCATTTATTTTAAGTCTCAAGTGTCTTTCTTCTTCCATCCATTTCATTTCTGTGTTCTATCTTTGATGTCACTGATTCTTTCCTCCATCTGGTCAACTCTATTACCTAAGCTGGTTTTTCATTCTTAATTTTCATATTGAGTTCTTAATCTCCATAAATTCTATTTGGTTCTTTTTTAATTTTTCAATTTCTTTTGTAAAATGCTCATGTTGTTCTTTGATTGCATTTCTGAGTTCATTAAATTGCCTTTCTGTGTTTTCTTGCATCTTATTGAGTTTTTTTCAGAACTGCAATCTTGAATTCTCTGTCATTCAAGTCACATATTTCCATATCTTTAAGTTCCTTTTCTGGAGACTTTTCACTTTCTTTCTGAGCTGTCTTGTTGCCTTGGTTATTCATGGCAATTACTGATTTATTATTTCTCTTCATAGACATCTACATAAGTGGCTTCTGCAACCGGTGGATAGGAAGAGGTCATTCTTTTGTTTTCTAATACTTGTTGGTAGAATGTTTTATTTTCTCTCTGCTTTCAGACTATTTTTCCTCTCTCACACAGTAGTGCTATGTTTTCTCTGCACTATTCCACCTTTTCACACAATAGGGGGATTCCCTGGGAAACGGGCTTCTCCTCTGTTAACAGTTCACCTGGGCCATAGGGTGTCCGGGGCCGGCCTGCCTGGACCCGCCCAGACATGCCCAGACTTGTTTGCACCTGGTTGCCCCTGGGCCAAGCTTAAAGTTTCGATTCTATTGTTTAAGTTTAACTTTCGATTTCTCAGCCAGCCCGCCATGACGAAGCACCCTCTGATTGGTCGGTCCCCATATTGGGAGACCAGGAGTTTCTTTGATGTGCCTAAATCTATATATACAAGCTGTTACCTTCAATAAAGAGAGACTTGATCAGATTCCTGTCTTGTCTCCATTTCTCGCGTACCCCTGTCCCCCCGAGCCCCTATTTCTCCCCCAGGTCTCCCGTTGTCGATCCTGCAGGTCGGGACATCGTGGCGCCCAACGTGGGGCCTGGGTACGAGAAAATCCCTAGAGGGAGAGGACGCCTCATCAAGGCCGGCGAATCGAAAGTAAACCGTTCTGCCGCGGCGGGAGCCTGCCGCGCCGAGACAGAAGGTAAGAGGATAAGCGTCCGAAATGGGACAGGAATTAAGTCATCATGAGGTCTATGTTAAGCAGTTAAAAGATGCACTCAGGACGCGAGGAGTAAAGGTTAAGAGTCAGGATCTTTTTAAGTTTTTTGACTTTGTTAAGGAGACATGCCCTTGGTTTCCTCAGGAAGGCACCATTGACTGTAGACGATGGAGGAGAGTAGGGGATGCACTCAATGATTATTATAAGGTCTTTGGACCTGAAAAAATTCCTGTAACTGCCTTCTCATATTGGAATTTAATTGGTGAAATGATAGGAAAAAGGGAAGGTTGTCCGGAGGTTGAAAACGCTATTCATCATACTGAAAAATTGCTAAAGGAGGGCCCCAGAAACGATCCAGGTGAAACCTCGGTCAAAGCCGAGGAAGACCTGATCTCCTTAGAAAGTGATACAGAGGGGGCAAAAGCCAACCCTCCTCCTAGTAAAGATACCCCGCCAGTGGATGTTAGACCCAAACTTTACCCCCCTTTAAAGACTATCGCTAATGATTCAGAGGAGGAAGTAAAGAGGTCAGGGGCATACAAGACTAAAACAAACTTACAGGATTCCTCCTCTTCTGATGATGAAAAAAGACAAAAGAGACATTCCCATAAGACAAAAATCCGTAGACAACAAAATAAAGAGAAGAGGAGAGATAAGCAATCGCCTCAGACATTCCTAGCACGGGAGGTAGATCCCGACCCTTCTGATGTAGATTGGGATGAATTGGTTGATAGAGCGGCAAAATATCATGACCCTGACTGGCTGCTCCGCCCTCCCTCCTACAATGAGGCTTCCGCCCCGCCTGCGGCCCCGATGATCCTAATCGAGATTTAAAAACCCAGATTGTAGCTTTGGAAGAAAGGGTCCGCCTCCAAGCCAGGCGCCAGTCCTTAGTGGCACAGCTGAGAGGGATGAATCTTAAAGATCATAACAATGCTAGACAGGTTACAGCCTGTAATCAGGCCATCACCATCCTGCCTCCTTTTGTACCCCCTACACCCGATGCCCCTGTCTCAAACATCTTTGAGAGACAGTCCTGCACGCTGGGAGGCGTCGACGCCTTCCCGGTTGTTGAAGCTCAAGATGCTTAGGGACAGCCCCAACGCTACCACCAACCACATAACTACCAGCACCTGAAGGAATTAAAATCAGCCGTCTCTCAGTACGGTGCCAGTGCCCCTTTTACCCTTACCATTTTAGACTCTATTGCTGAACAATGGCTGACTCCCCAAGATTGGCAGAACTTAGTAAAGGCCGTGCTCGCTGGAGGTGATCACCTCCTGTGGAGAACAGAGTTCCAAGACCTTTGCCGAGATTTAGCCCGAGCCAATGCTAGGGCAGGCACCCCCTGGACTTTTGAAATGCTCACTGGTACTGGAATTTATGCCACCATGAATGCCCAGCTTCAGGCTGACCCAGGGCTTTTTGCACAAATCTCATCTGCAGCCACGAGGGCCTGGAGAAAACTCCCCTCCAAGGAGAACGCTGGAGTTTCTCTTGTTAAGATTAGACAGGGATCCAACGAGGCCTTCTCTGATTTTGTTGATAGATTACAGACTGCGGCAGAGCGGTCCCTCGGCACCACCGCTGCCGCCATGGACTTGGTCCGAGAGCTGGCTTTTGAAAATGCTAACCCGGCTTGCCAAGCCGCTATCAGGCCTTTCAAAAAGAGAACAACTGATGTAACTGAGTTTGTTCGTATTTGCTCTGAGATTGATCCTTCTTACCAACAAGGGCTTGCCATGGCAGCTGCATTTAGCGGCCAATCGGTCACAGAGTACATAAGAAATAAGACAGAAACTAAAAGAGGCTGTTACAAGTGTGGAAAACTGGGTCATTATTCTAAAGAATGCCCATCAAACAATGGATCTTCCCCTGATACGGTCCCCACTAAGCTCCCTGGCCTCTGCCCCCGATGCAAGCGGGGAAAACATTGGGCTCGAGATTGTAAATCCAAGACCGACGCCCAAGGTCAGCCTTTGCCACAGCAGTCGGGAAACGGGAGGAGGGGCCAGCCTCAGGCCCCGAAACAAGCTTATGGGGCAGTCAGCTTTGTTCCAGCAACACCCAACAATCCTTTTCAGGACTTAGTAGAGCAACCCCAGGGAGCGCAGGACTGGACCTCCGTTCCAACTCCCACACAGTATTAACCCCCAAAATGGGAACACAAGCCTTAAACACAGGCGTATATGGCCCCTTACCACCTGAAACATTTGGATTAATTCTAGGAAGGAGCAGTGTTACCATGAGAGGCCTCCAAATTTACCCAGGAATTATTGATAATGATTATACTGGGGAAATTAAGATCATGGCTAAAGCTGACAGTAATATTCTCTCTATCCCACGTGGGGAAAGAATTGCCCAGCTAGTCTTGTTGCCTTTGGTCAAGACTGCCCACAAAAGCCAACGGCCCAAAAGAGAAACAGGTAGTTTTGGGTCATCTGATGTCTATTGGATACAACCAATTACAAGTCAAAAGCCCTCTTTGATATTATGGCTAGATGATAAACCCTTCACTGGTCTAATAGACACAGGGGCTGATGTAACTATTATTAGATCAGAGGATTGGCCCTCCCATTGGCCCACCTCAGAGACATTAACTAATTTGAGAGGAATTGGACAAAGTAGCAATCCTCGACAAAGTTCCAAATATCTCGTTTGGAAAGATAGAGAAGGCAATTCAGGCCTCATAAAGCCTTTTATCATTCCTCAACTGCCCGTCAATCTCTGGGGTAGAGACTTGCTTTCCCAAATGAAAGTTATGATGTGTAGCCCCAATGAAGTTGTTACTGCACAAATGCTGGCACAGGGGTTTAGCCCTGATAAGGGGCTGGGTAAAAAGGAAAATGGGATCTGTCAGCCTATTCCGGCCCTAGGACAGATAGATAAAAAGGGCCTTGGAAATTTTTAATTTCGGCCATTGACATGACTGCACCCCAAAAATGTGCTGATCCTATCACATGGAAGTCGGATGAACCTGTTTGGGTTGATCAATGGCCTTTAACCTCCGAAAAATTGACTGCAGACCCTGTTTACAAGGACCAAACATGGAGATTTAGGGTAGCATAAACTCAACCCCAATGAGGGACAATCCCACAGGGTCACCTTTCCCTAAGGAAAGATTGGAGGGGACAGACTGTTAGGTTGCTGTGTGACTACAACTTATAATCTGCTTAACACCTCTAATTCGGCCCTTGCAGAAGAGTGCTGGCTTTGCATGCAGATGGGGTACCCTGTTCCCCTTGCCATACCCAGCCTCCCTGGAAACTATTCCATAAACGGCAGTTGCCCACTCACTGCCCCTCTTTTAGTCCAACCAGTCCAGTTCCATAACTCTACTTGCTTTAATTCCCCCACCTCTAATGATTCCTTTACGCTGGATGTAGGATTCGTAGCTTTCACTAACTGCATAAAAACAATCAATATATCTATGTCCTTGTGTGCTCCTAATGGTTCAGTTTTTGTCTGTGGAAATAATAGAGCTTATTCGCAGCTACCTCGCAACTGGACAGGATTATGTGTATTAGCCTCCCTTCTACCTGACATAGACATCATCCCTGGGGAAGAGCCAGTCCCGATTCCAGCCATAGATCACATGTTTGGGAGATCCAAACGGGCAGTACAAATTATCCCCTTGCTTGTAGGCCTGGGAGTTAGTACAGCTGTAGCCTCTGGGACTGCTGGCCTGGGGGTCTCCTTAACCCAGTACACCAAAATATCTAGACAACTTATCTCAGAGATCCAGACCTTATCTAGTACCGTTCAGGACCTTCAAGACCAGGTAGATTCCTTAGCAGAAGTAACCTTACAAAATAGAAGGGGTTTAGATCTATTAACTGCCCAACAGGGAGGCATCTGTTTAGCATTACAGGAGAAATGCTGTTTCTACGTGAATAAATCCGGGATTGTCAGAGACAAGATCAGACAGCTGCAAGATGACCTAGAGCAAAGAAGAAAAGAATTGGCTGCCAATCCACTATGGACGGGATTGAATGGACTATTGCCATATCTCCTCCCCTTTTTGGGCCCGTTACTATCCCTATTGCTGATTGTCTCGCTTGGGCCTTTCTTATTTAACAAACTTATAGCCTTCATTAAACAACAGATTGAAGCCATCCAGGCCAAACCCATACAGGTCCATTACCACCGTTTGGAAATGAGAAACAAGGGTGGCTCATATTTGTCATTAGACGATATATGATAAGACCCCCTTCCCCTGTGAGATGGACTGGACAGTCAACGACGGGTATGACCAGGAGTCGGGTTCACGGTGATGTCTGGTGACAGGGTCACATAAATGCTAAGAGTCATGGTTAACTCACTGCTCACCCCACATCCTGGCAACCTAAGACAGACGCAGTCCCCGAGGGGCCATCTCTCTATTCCTCAAAACAAAATAAAAAAGGAGGACCTGTCCGGGGCCGGCCTGCCCGGACCCGCCCAGACATGCCCAGACTTGTTTGCACCTGGTTGCCCCTGGGCCAAGCTTAAAGTTTCGATTCTATTGTTTAAGTTTAACTTTCGATTTCTCAGCCAGCCCGCCATGACGAAGCACCCTCTGATTGGTCGGTCCCCATATTGGGAGACCAGGAGTTTCTTTGATGTGCCTAAATCTATATATACAAGCTGTTACCTTCAATAAAGAGAGACTTGATCAGATTCCTGTCTTGTCTCCATTTCTCGCGTACCCCTGTCCCCCCGAGCCCCTATTTCTCCCCCAGGTCTCCCGTTGTCGATCCTGCAGGTCGGGACAATAGGGCGCCATGTCCCTCTGGGGATGCGGATAGCTTTTGAAGTTCCAAAGCTCTTTCTGCACCAGATTCAGAGCCCGCATGTTTCAGCATTTCTGTTTACTCCTGCAGGGATCCTCCCAGATAAGTGGGGCCAGGGGTGGGGTTAGTAGAGATAGGTGGCCCAGAGCAATTGCGGGGACCACTACTAAAGCTGGTCCCGCTTCCACAGCTCCCTCCCGTTTGCCAAAACTTGTTGGGCTGCGAATATGTGTCTGCGGTCCACAGTTCTCAGAACAGCAAATATTCTGTTCTTTCGGTCTGACACTGCTACTGTTACGCTTCTAGCACCGGGCAGGTGGGGGTGGAGTGAGCTCCCAGAGGGTAGGGAGGGGGCGGCTAGTCTCAGTGCGTAAGGCTTCTGTTCTCCACTCAGCAGTGAGGGCTTAAACCACCGTTTTCAGCCTTCTTCCTCAGTCTTTTCTCCGAGGTCTCTGCCGTGAGTGTTGGGTTCAGCCGTGTTATATGCTGCCCCGTCAGACCTGTGGGCCATAAGAGGAGCCCTAGAAGTCCGAGTTCTACCGTCTTCCACAGCTGTGGTAGTTCTGGGATGCAGCGTGATCGGAGCACTGAGCAGGTCTGTGTCCTGCTCCCTTGCAGCTCCATCTCGGCACTTCTCCCTTTCCTCCTCCCCCGCTTGCACAATTCTTTCACCTTTAGGTGAATTCAGCAGTGAGCCTCTTAGCCTTGCCTTTTTGCTGTGCAGTGAGTTCTTTGTGGTGTTATTGTTGTTCGCTTAGTTGTAAATTCCAGGGCAACTTTACAGAGGCTCACCTCATTCCGCCAATTTGAATACAATGGAATATTTTGCTGCTATGGAAAGGAATAGATTCTTCCCATCTGCAACAACATTGATGGATCTGGAGGGTATTGTTCTGAGTGGAGTATGTCAGACAAGAAAGAATGATGCAATGTGATTTTGCTTATATGTGACATCTAAAGAAATAAATAAACAAACAAACGAAACAGAAACACACTGATAGATACAAAGAACATTTTGATGGGTGCAAGATGGGAGGGATGTTGAGGGGGTGGGTGAGAAAAGAGAAGGGATTAAGAAATACAAATTAGTTGTTACAAAGTAGTCATGGGGATGTAAGGTATAGCATAAGGAATATATAGTCAGTAATATTGTAATAATTATGTTTGGTGTTTGAAGGGTACTAGGTTTATTCGGTTGATGGATGGGAAGGGGGTTGAAGGACAGGGTTGAAAGGAGAAGGAATTAAAGAGTATAAATTGTTAGTTACAAAATAGTCATGGGGATCTAAAGTAAAGCATAGGGAATATAGTCAGTAACTTGGTAATAACTACATATAGTGCTAGGTGGGTACAGACTAGTTGGTTGGTAACTTTTTAAATTATACAAACGTCTAACCAGAATGCTGTACACTTGAAATTAATACAGAATAATATGAATGCTAACTGTAATTGAAAAATTTTAAAAAATGGGTAGAAAGTTGAAAGGGAATAGAGGTTCAAACTTCCAGGTATAAAACAAAAAAGTCATAGGGATGTAACGTACAACATGGGGAATATAGTCAATAATATGGTGATAGCATAGTACAGTGTCACATGGTTGTAGGACTTATGGTGATTACTTCTTTAGGTATATAAATGTTGAACAACCATGGTGTACATCTGAAACTGATATAATTTTGTATGTTAACTATATTTTTTGAAAAAGTCATTTAAAAATGAAATAATAAAGTGTGAAATGAAAGGACACTAGACAGGAACTTGAAGCCATATGAAGAAATAAAAGTTGCCAGGGAATAAAAGCCAATATAATTGAATTTTTTGTTTGTAACTCAACTTTTTATTTTTATTTTATTTCCTACATGATTTAAAAGACACATGCACAAAAATAATTACAACTATGTTACTGTGTACACAACGTATACAAATACAAATTGTGACATCACAAATCGGTCGGGAGAGAGCCTTATAAGAGTAGAGTTTTTGTATTCTGTTGAAATTAACTTGGTATCAATTCAAACTAGGTTGTTTAAAATTTAGGATATTGTGGAGGGTGCAGCTCACACTAGCACAAGCTGTGCCTTCCACAACTAGATTGAAACAACTATGTGACTTGGAGCAGATGTGTCCTGGAAAAACACACTTAAATAAATGTAAGTTAAAAAAAATTAAATGTTAATTGCAATCTCCATTGTAAACACAAAGAAAATGACAACAAACAATTTTTTGAGTGACGTCATAAAAATGGAGGCATGAGGTGAGCCTCTTGAAATCTTCACTGGAATTTACAACAAATTGAACAATTATAATTCCACAAAAGACTCCCTGTGCAGCAGAAAGGCAAGACTAAGAGGTACCCAACTGAAATCATTCAAAGGTGGGCAAAATCGGAGAGCAGGGGAAGAGAGAAGTGTGGAGACATGGGCCACGGCATGGGCCACAGGAAGCACAAGGAACTCAGAGCTCTAAGCTCCCTGCATTCTGGAGCCACCATTGTCATGGGAGAGGAAAATTTGGAATGCTAGTGCTCTGCTTATGGCTCACAGTCCTGCCTGAGGGATCAGCATATAACACGGCTGAATCCAATGTTCACAGCAGAGACTTCGTAGCAAAGACTGAGGAAAGAAGGGTAAAAATGATGGTTTAAGCCCTCACTGCCAAGCAGAGGACAAAAGGCATAGGCATGGAGCCTAGCCGACCCTTACCCACCCTTCCAGACCTTGCTGCACCCCTACCCTCCCATTGCTAGAAGTGGAAAAGTAGCCTATCAGATCAAAAGAACTGAGTATTTGAGGTTCTGAGAATTGCAGCCCACAGCCATGGACATGCAGCTAAACTAGTTCTGGTGAAGGGGAGGGAGCCTTGGGTGCAAGACTGGCTGTATTGGTCATTGCCACCATTGCTTGGGCCACCTCTTGCAACCCACCCAGTCCTGGTCCCCACCTATCTGGGTGGATCTCTGCAGGTGTAAACAGAGCTGTTGAAACACACAGGCTCTGAAACTGGTGCAGGAAGAGCTTTGGAATTTCAGAAGCTCTCCACATCACCACAAGCAGGAAACACATCCCCATGTGACCCAGGCAACCTGTTCAAGAGGAGAAGCCTGCCTCCCAGTGAATCCCCCCATTGTGTGAGAGCCGGAACAGTTTAGAGAAAATGTAACACTACAGTGTGAGAGAGAATAAAAGTCTACAGTCAGAGAGAAAACAAAACACTCTACCAACACTTATTGGAAAACAAACAAAATACCTCTTCCTACCAACCTGTTGCAGAGCTCACTCCTGTAGATGCTTAGGAAGAGAAACAATAATTCATTAATAGCCATGCATAACCACAGTAATAAGAGATCAGAAAGAAAATGAAAAGTCTCAAGAAAATGAAATTAAAGACATGGAAATATGTGACTGAAATGACAGAGAATTCAAGGTTGCAATTCTTAAAAAATTCAACGAGATGAAAGAAAACACAGACAGGCAGTTTAATGAACTCAGAAACACAATCAGAGAACAAAATGAATATTTACCAAAGAACCAAATTGAAATTTTAAAAAAGACCCAAATGAAATTTCTGGAAATTAATAACCTTAATAAAATAAATGAATAAAATAGCCATCATAGGTAATAGTGTTGACCTGATGGAGGAAAGAATCAGTCACATCATAGATAAAAATCTGAAAATGACACAGATGGAAGAAGAGAGAGACTTGAGAGCGAAAAAAAAAATGAAAGAAATCGACAAGAACTTTCTGACTCCAGCAGAAAGAGCAATATAAGAATAATGGGCATACCAGAAGAAGAAGAAAGGGAGAAGGGTACATGGACTATAGTTAAACGAGTAGTCAATGAGAACTTCCTAAACTTGTGGGGAAAACTGGATCCTCGAATCCAAGAAGCAAATAGAGCACCTAATTACCTCAACCCAAATAGGCCTTCTCCAAGACACATTGTATTGAAACTGTCAAAAATTAACAATAAAAAAAGAATCTTCAAGGCAGCCAGGGAAAAGAAGAAGGTAACCTACAAAGGAAAGCCCATTAGATTATCATCAGACTTCTTAGCAGAAACTCTACAAGCCAGGAGGGAGAGAAATCAACTATACAAATGATTGAAAGAGAGAAATTATGAGCCAAGGATTATATATCCAGCAAAAATATCCTTTAGATATGAAGGAGGAATAAAGACCTTTGCAGACATACAGAAACTGAGGGTATTTTTTAACACATGACCTGCAATACAAAAAATATTGAAGAAGGCTATTTGACATCAAACAAAAACACAAAAGCATACAAAACCATGAGGAGTATTACAAACAGACCAAAGCAGGAAATGACAATAACTACACCAAATAGGATGCTATAAACTTAAACATAACATACAGAGTAAAGAAGGGGAAAAAAAAGACTTAAAAAAAAGAGGAAAAAAAAAACTTGCTACTGCAACTCAGAAATCAACTCACAACATAAGTAGGGATAACTTGTGACAACAAAAACATAAAATGGGCTCCATGGGTGCAGAATGACTCTGGTTGGACCTGTAATCTTGGCCTCCCTATCTGGCAGCCCAGTTCCCCTTGGCTATCTACGTGGGATGTTGCCATGACTGCAAGCTGGAACTGAGGGAAAAAAAGAAGTCATTGAAATGAAGTCATAGAAATGGCAGCAGCAAGGTGGTTTTCTTGAGTTCTCCTCTGGAACTTACCACAAATTGAACATCTATAACCCATCAAAGGACTCTCTGCTCATACATGGAAGAGCTAAGAGACTCCTACAAGGATTACTTGAAGGTGGGCAAATTGGGTAAGCAGGGGAGGAGGAAAGGGAGTGGAGTGGAGACATAGCCCACATTCGCAGCTGTGGAGACTCAGGGGGTCCCAGGATAGAACAGAGACAACAAGAGCTAGGAGTTGGGCTCTTTCCCTGCATCCTACAGCTGATCTCTCCTGCTGAAAGAGCAGCATATACAGCATTTGAGGCAGTAACCTCAGCTAAGACCTCCAGCTGGGCCCTAGGTTGGACAAAGGACTTAAAGACCATACCTGGACCACTCCCCCCATTCTCCCAATCCTACCCCCGCCCTTCCAGGGACTTAAGCTAGCCCTGAACTGAGGAATAGTGTCAGATTACAGAGGAGCCGTGGACCTCAGGATCTGGGAAGACGTGCCTTGAAGCTCTGACCCAGGGAAGAGGCTGGGAAGAGTGTGATTTTTGCTGGGCTAGGAGAGAAGAGATGCCTCCACCTCCAGCCACCACCTTTCCTGGTCTACAGGAAGAGTGAAACATGGCTGGGCTGGGAGGCAGAAGACAGCCTCCATCCCCAGCCCACAACCTTTCTGGACTGCCGAGGGCAGGGCAATTACAACTGTAAAGGCACCCCCAGGGATCGGCAGTAGGCGAAGGTGCAGCTCTAGGCTTTCAGCAGCTAAGAAATCTCCCATCTGACACACACACACACACACACACACACACACACACAGACACACACACACACAGACACACACACACAGACACACAGAAGAAGTGCCCTAAGACTCTGGAGAACTGGACACAGGGCTGGTGGTGCTACTCTCAGTGCACATAAATGCAGGCAAGGACAGAAACTGCACTGACTTTGTGGAAACTACCATGACCACTCAAACCCATGCATCAAAATCTGCAGTCCCAACATGACTCTGGGCACCAGGTTACTGGCTCTGCCTGGACAATACACAGAGGACTCTTTGGTACAGCAGAGGACAACATGGATATTACTTGGTGGGCTTAAGGCCCACACCAAGACACATTATAGTTAAAATGGCAAAGCTTAAAGACAAAGAGAGAATCCTAAAAGCAGCAAGAGAAAGACAGAGGGTTACATACAAGGGAACTCCCATAAGGCTATCAAATGACTTTTCTATAGAAATATTGAAGACCAGGAGGGAGTGGCAGGAGATTCTCAAAGTGATGGAACACAAAGGCCTACAACGTAGATTGCTTTATCCAGCAAGGCTATCATTTAAAGTTGATGGAGTGATAAAGAGCTTCCCAGAACAGAACAAACTGAAGGAATTTATTACCACCAAGGCAGCATTGCAAGAAATACTAAAAGGACTTCTGTAAATAGAAGAAAGATGAAAACAATCTACTACAAATTTAAAAAATGGCAATAACTACGTACCTATCAATAATCACTTTAAATGTAAATGGATTAAATGCTCCAATCAAGAGACATAGGGTGGCTGAGTGGATAAGGAAGCAAGACCCTTGTATATGCTGTATACAAGAGACTCATCTCAGATCAAAAGACACACACAGGCTGAAAGTGAAAGGTTGGAGTAAGATATTTCATGCAAATGGAAGCAAGAAAAAAGCTGAAGTTGCAATACTTATATCTGACAAAATAGACTTTAAAATGAAGAACATATTAAAAGACAAAGATGGGCAATATATAATAATAAATGGATCAATCTGACAAGAGGACATAACCCTAGTAAACATCTATGCACCCAACATAGGAGCAACTAAATATATATAACAGGTACTGATGGACATAAAGACAGAGATCAACAATAACACTATCATATTAGGGGACTTCAACACACCTCTGACAACAAGGGACAGAAAATCAGACTTCAACACACCTCTGACAACAACGGACAGAAAATCAGTATGGAAACAACAGCCTTAAATGATACTTTGGACCATTTGGATGTAATCGATATTTTCAGAGCATTTCTCCCCAATGCTGCAGAATACACGTTTTTCTCAAGCGCACATGGAACATTTTCCAAGATTAATCATATGTTAGGCCACAAAACAAGCCTTGATAACTTTAAGAAAATTGAAATCATACCAATTGTCATCTCTGACCACAGTGCTATGAAATTAGAAATGAACTACAGGAAAAAAACAGGAAGACACATCAATTCATGGAGGCTGAATAACATGTTACTAAATAATGAATGGATTAAGAAGCTGTGGTACATTTATACAATGGAGTATTACGCAGCCATAAAGAAGAAAGAAATCTTATCATGGATGGATCTAGAGAACATTATGTTAAGTGAAATAAGTCAGAAAGAGAAAGACAAGTACCATATGATCTCACTTATATGCGGAATCTAAAGAAAAGAATATGTGAATGAACTAATCAGAGACAGTTTTGAGGGCACAAAGAAAAAACTGAGAGTTGTTAGATGGGCGGGTGCGGGGGGGGGTTGGGGATAAGGGGAAAGGTGAAGGGATTAGGAAGCAGCTGGTAACCACAAGATGGCCTCAGGGTTTTCTGAAAATTAATTTGGGGAACTTATTCAATAATGTCGTAAAGATTTTGTTGGGTATCCGATGGACATGCGTCCTATTTGGGAGACCACCTCAGAGATAATGTGGATGCCTGATCATGGCATTGTACACCAGAAGCTAAACATTAATGAATGCCAACTATAATTTTATATATATAATGTGATGGCTGGGTGAGGTCGGTGGGATAATGGATGGGGGAGGGGGGTTCACAGTGTGAGGGATATAAATGATGAACGTCTAAGTATTACCTTGTCTTGTACACCTGAAACTAATAAAAAATAAATAAATAAATAAATAAATAAATAAATAAATAAAATATATCTTTTTGTTGAATACCAGGATTTTCTTAGAAGAATTATTAGTCTATGAGAGACTCACTTCAGATTGAAAGATACACATAGACTGCAAATAAAGGGATGGAAAAAGATATTTCATGAAAATAGAAACCAAAAAAAAAAGAAATCTGGGGTAGCAATACCTTCACCAGACAAAATAGACTTAAAAAAAAAAGGCTATAACAAGATACAAAGGACCCACTAATTCCACTTCTGGGTATTTACTTGAGAAAACCCAAAACACCACTTCGAAGAGCCTGGGTATCCATCTGTTCATTATAGCATTATTTACAATGGCCAAGATGTGGAGGCAGCCTAGGTGTTCATCAGTGGATGAATGGATAAAGGAGAGCTGGTACATATATACAATGGAATAATACTCAGCCATAAAAAAGAATGAATCTTGCCATCTGCAACAACATGGATAAACCTAGAGGTATTGTGCTGAGTGGAGTAAGTCAGACAGAGAAAGACAAATGCCATGTGATTTCACTTATATGTGGAATCTAAAGAACAAAATAAATGAACAAACAAAACAAACATACTTGTAGATACAGAGAACATTTTGAGGGTTGCTAGATGGGAGGAGGGTTGTGGGGATGGATAAAAATGGGACGGGATGAAGAAGTACAAATTGGCAGTTAGAAAATAGTCGTGGGGATGTAAAGTGTAGCATAGGGAATATAGTCAATGATATCACAATAACTCTGTATGGTGTCAAATGGGTACTAGATTTATTGGGGTGATCAGCTTGTAAGTTACATAAATGTCTAATCATTTTGTACACCTAAAACTAATATAATATTGTATGTCAACTGTAATTGAAAAATAAAATTATTTAAAAAAAATAATGAATGGGTCAAGCAGGAGATCAAGGAAGAAATCAAAAGACATCTCGAGACAAATGAGAATGAGAACACAACGACCCAAAATCTATGGGATGCTGCGAAAGCAGTCCTAAGAGGGAAGTTCATAGCACTGCAGGCCTACCTAAGGAAACAAGAAACATCACTAATTGACACTTTATCTTCAAACTTAAGGGATCTAGAAAAAGAACAGCAAAATAAGCCCAAAGGGAGCACAAGGAAGGAGATAATAAGGATAGGAGCAGAAATAAATGAAATAGAAACCAGGAAAACAATACAAAAGATCAATGAATTCAAGAGTTGGTTCTTAGAGAAGATAAACAAAATTGACAAACCTTTAGCCAGACTCATTAAAAAAGAGAGAGAGAGGACCCAAATTAATAAAATCAGAAATGAAAGAGGAGAAGTGGCAACACGCACCACAGAAATACAAAACAATTTAAGAATTTACTGAGTAACTATATGCCAACAAATTTGACAATCTGGAAGAAATGGACAATTTTCTAGAGGCGCACAAACTTCCAAGGCAAACTCAAGAAGAAACAGAAAACCTGAACAGTCTGATTACCACCAGGGCAATTGAATCAGTAATCAATAATCTCCCAACAAACAAAAGCCCTGGACCAGATGGCTTTACAGGTGAATTTTTCTAAACGTTCAAAAAAGAATTATCACCTATTCTCAAGCTCTTCCAAAAAATCCAGAAGAAAGGAAGACTTCCAAACACTTTTTACGAAGCCACTATCATCCTGATCCCAAAAGCAGACAAAGACACCACAAAAATACAAAACTACAGGCCGATATCTCTAATGAACATAGATGCAAAAATTATCAACAAAATATTAGCGAACAGAATTCAGCAATACATTGAAAAGATCATACACCATGATCAAGTGGGATTCATCCCTGGTATGCAGGGGTGGTTCAACATCCGCAAATCAATTGATGTGATACACCACATTAACAAAATGAAAAAACACATGATCATATCAATAGTTCAGAAAAAGCATTTGATAAAATCCAGCAACCATTTATGATAAAAACCCTTAAGAAAGTGGGAATAGAGGGATCATATCTCAACATAATAAAGGCCATATATAACAAACCCACAGGTAACATAATACTCAATGGGGAAAAGGTAAAACCATTCTCCTTAAGATCAGGAACAAGAGAAGGTTGCACACTTTCTCCACTTCTATTCAACATAGTGCTGGAAGTTCTAGCCACAGCAATCAGACAAGAAAAAGAAATAAAAGGCATCCAAATTGGTAAGAAGGAAGTAAAATTATCACTATATGCAGATGATATGATATTATATATAGAGAACTCTAAAGACTCCACCAAGAAACTATTAGAACTGATAGATGAATTTAGTAAAGTAGCAGGATGCAAAATTAATATTCAGAAATCAGTTGCATTTGTATATACCAATGATAAAATATCAGAAGGAGAAATTAAAAAAAAAAACAATTCCATTTACAATTACTCCAAAGATTATAAAATATCTGAGAATAAATCTAACCAAAGAAGTAAAAATATGTACTCAGAAAATTATAAGACACTGAAGAAAGAATTGAAAGAAGACATAAACAGATGGAAACACATTCCATGTTCATGGATAGGAAGAATTAATATAGTTAAAATGTCCATACTGCCTAAGGCAATATACATATTCAGTGCAATTTCTATCAAACTACCAACGACGTTTTTCACAGAAATAGAACATATAATCCTAAAATTTATATAGGACCGTAAAAGACCCCGGAAAGCCTCAGCAATATTGAGAAATAAGAACAAAGTGAGAGGTATAACGATACCTGACTTCAAACTATACTACAAGGCTACAGTAATCAAAACAACATGGTACTGGCATAAAAATAGACACATAGATGAATGGAACAGAATAGAGAGTCCAAAAATAAATCCATGCCTATATGTCCATCTAATCTATAAAAATGGAAGCAAAAATGTACGATGGGGTAAAGACAGTCTGTTCAATAAGTGGTGCTAGGAAACCTGGAGAAACACATGCAAGAAAATGAAGCCTGGACCAACGCCTTACACCGTATATAAAAATAAGTTTTAAATGGCTTAAAGACTTAAATGTAAGATTTGAAACCATAAAATATCTAGAAGAAAATATAGGAAGAAACTTCATGGAAATTACCCGGAGTAAGATTTTCACTGATATATCCCCTAGCGTGAGGGAAGTAAGAGAAAAAATAAACATGTGGGATTACATCAAACTAAAAAGTTTTTTCACAGCAAAGGAAACCATCAATAAAACAAAAGGGATCCTACTGAATGGGAAAGGATATTTGCCAATGATATATCTGATAAGGGATTAATATCACAAATCTATAAAAAGAAACTTACATAACTCAACTCCAAAACAACAAACAACCCAATTAAAAAATGGGCAGAGGACTTGAGGAGACATTTTTCTAAAAAGGACATACAGAAGGCAAGCAGACATATGAAGAAATGCTCAACCTCACTAACCATCAGAAAAATGCAAATAAAAACCACAATGAGATACCACCTCACCCCAGTCAAAATGGCTATCATCAATAAATCAACAAACAACAAATGCTGGCGGGGATGTGGAGAAAAGGAAACGCTAGTACACTCTTGGTGGCATTGCAGATTAGTGCAGCCACTATGGAAAACAGTTTGGAGGTATCTCAGGAATCTGAAAATGGAACTACCCTATGATCCAGTAATTCCACTCCTAGGCATCTACCCGGAGAAATCCAAAACTCCAATTCAAAAATCTGTATGCACTCCTATGTTTATTGCAGCACTTTACACAATAGCCAAGACATGGAAACAAACAAAATGTCCATCGGTAGACGACTGGATTAAGAAACTGTGGTACATTTATACAATGGAATATTATGCAGCCATAAAGAAGAAAGAAATCTTATCATTCGCAAGAACATGGATGGATCTAGAGAACATTATGTTAAGTGAAATAAGTCAGATGGAGAAAGACAAGTACCATATGATCTCACTTATATGCAGAATCTAAAGAAAAGAATAAGTGAATGAACTAATCAGAAACAGTTTTGGGGACAAAAAGGAAAACCTGAGAGTTGTTAGATGGGCGGGGGGTGGGGATAAGTGAAAAGTTGAAGGGATTAGGAAACAGTTGGTAACCACAAGATGGCTCAGGGTTTTGAAAATGAACTTGGGGAACGTAATCAATAATGTTGTAAAGAATTTTTTGGGTATCCAATGGACCCGTGTCCCATTTGGGAGACCACCTCAGGGATACTGTAGATGCCTGATCATGGCACTGTACACCGGAAGCTAAACAATAATGAATGCCAACTATAATTTTATATATATAATGTGATGGCTCGGTGCAAGTTTGGAGGAATAGTGGATTGGGGGAGGAGGGTTCATAAAAAAAGAAAAAGAAATGAAGGAGGAGAAGTGACAGACTCCACAGAAATATAAAAAAGAAAATTCAGAAATTACTATGAGAAACTATATGCCAACAAATTAGACAATCTGGAAGAAATGAACAACTTTCTAGAAACTTATAACCTTCCAAGGCTAACTCAAGAAGATATGGAAAACCTGAATAAACTGATTACCAACAGGGAAATTGAATCAGTAATCAACACACTCCTAACAAACAAAAGCTCTGGACCAGATGGCTTTACATGTAAATTTTACAAAACATTCAAAAAAGAATTATCACCTATTCTCCACAATCTCTTCCAAAAAAATCCAGAAGGAAGGAAGGCACCTAAAAACTTTTTATGAGGACACTGTCTCCCTGATCCCAAATTCAGTCAAACACTACAAAAAAAAAAGAAAACTGCAGACTGATATCTCTAATGAACATAGATGCAAAAATCCTCAACAAAATATTAGCAAAAAGAATTCATCAATACATTAAAAAGATCATACAACATGATCAAGTGGGATTCATTCCTGGTATGCAAGGATGGTTCAACATACACAAATCAATTAATGTGACACACCACATTAACAAAATGAAAAATAAAAATCATATGATCATATCAACAGATGCAGAAAAAGCATTTGCCGAAATCCAGCAGCCATTTATGATAAAAACCCTTAAGAAAGTGGGAATAGAGGGACCGTATCTCAACATAGTAAAGGCCATCTATGTTAAACCCACAGTTAACATCATACTCCATGGGGAAAAGCTAAAACCATTTCCCTTAAGATCAGAAACAAGGCAAGGTTGCCAATTTCTCCACTTCTATTCAACATATTGCTGGAAGTTCTAGACACAAAGTCAGACAGAAAAAAGAAATAAAAGTCATCCAAATTGGTAAGGAGAAAGCAAAATTGTCATTTTATGCAGATGACATGACACTATATATAGAGAACCCAAAAACTCTGCCAAGAAATGATTAGAGCTGATGAATGAATTTAGTAAAGTAGCAGGTGATAAAATTAATATTCAGAAATCAGTTGCATTTCTGATATAAATGAAATAAAATATCAGAAGGAGGAATTAAGTAACCAATCCCATTTACAATTGTTTCAAAGGCTATAAAATACCTGGAATTAAATTTAACAAAGAAGTAAAAGATCTGTAGTGAGAAAATTGTAAGCCACTGAAGAGAGAAATTAAAGAAGATATAAATAGATGGAAACACATACCATGTTCATGGATAGACAGAATTAATATAGTTAAAATGCCCATACTGCCTAAGGCAATATAAATATTCAATGCAATTCCTATCAAATTACGTAGGATGTTTTCCCCAGAAATAGAACACATAATCCTAAAATATATATGGAACCGTAAAAGACCCTGGATAGCCTTGGCAATCTTGAGAAATAAGAACAAAGTGGGAGGTATAACAATACCTGACATCAAATTATACTACATCTACAGTAATCAAAACAGCATGGTACTGGCATAAAAACAGACACATATTTCAATGGAACAGAATACAGAGCCCAGAAATAAATCCATGCCTGTATGGTCATTTAACCTATGACATTGGAAGCAAGAATTTACGGTGGGGTAAAGACAGTCTATTCAACAAATGGTGCTGGGAAACCTGGACAGACACATGCAAAAAAATGAAGCTGGACCACCTACTTACACTATATACAAGAATAAATTCAAAATGGATTAAAGACTTAAATTTAAGATCTGAAACCATAAAATTCCTAGAAGAATATATAAAAAGAAACTTTACCGACATTACCTGGAGTAAGAGTTTTACTGATACATCCCTTTGGGCAAGGGAAGTTGAGAAAAAATAAACATGTGGGATTACATCAAACTAAAAAGTTTTTTCACAGCAAAGGAAACCATCAATAAAACAAAAATGGATCCTACTGAATGGGAGAAGATATTTGACAATGATATATTCGATGAGGAGTTAATATCCCCAATTTATAAAAAAAAAAACCCACTTAACTCCAAAAAAAACCAAACAACCCAATCAAAAAATGGGCAGAGGACATGAAGAGACAATTTTCTAAGAAGGACATACATATGGCAAACAGACATATGAAGAAATGCTCAACCTCACTAACCATCAGAGAAATGCAAATGAAAACCACAATGATATAACACCTCACCCCAGTCAAAATGGCTATCATCAATAAATCAACAAACAACAAGTGCTGGCGAGGATGTGGAGAAAAGGGAACCGTTGTGTACTGTTGGTGGGAATGCAGATTGATGCAGCCACTATGGAAAACAGTATGGAGGTATCTCAAAAATCTGAAAGTGGAACTACCTTATGATCCAGCAATTCCACTCCTAGTATCTATCCAGAGAAATCCAAAGCTCTAATTCAAAAAAATTTATTTACCCCTATATTTATTGCAGCACTATACCCAATAGCCAAGACATGGAAACAACCGAAATGCCCATCAGTAGACGACTGGATTAAGAAAGCATGGTACATTTATACAATGGAGTATTATGCAGCCATAAAGAAGAAGGAAATTTTACCATTTGCAGCAACATCGATGGACCTAGCGAACATTGTGTTAAGTGAAATAAGTCAGAGAAAGACAAATACCATATGATCTCACTTATATGTGGAATGTAAAGAAAAGAATAAATTAATGAACTAATCAGAAACAGTCTCAGAGACACAGAGGAAAAACTGAGTGTTGCTAGATGTGAGGGAGGATAAGGGGGAAAGTGAGGGGATTAGAAAGCACAGTTGGTAACCACAAGATTGCCACAAGGATAGGAAAGTCAGTTTGGAGAATATAATCAGTAATGTTGTAAAGATTTTGGAGGGCATCTGATGGACACTTGTCTCATTAGGGAGACCACCTCAGGGAAGATGTAGATGCCTGATCACTGCACTGTACACCTGAAGCTGAAGCTGAATAATAATGAATGTCAACTACAATTATATATATGTATATATGTGTGTGTGTGTGTGTGTGTGTGTGTGTGTGTGTGTATGGTTACAAGAAGCAGAGTACAACATTAAGAATAGAGACAGTGGAAATGTAATGGAGAAGATTTTTGCAAACCGTGCCTCCAATAAGGGGCTAATATCCAAAATATATAAGAAACTCATGCAACTCAACAAACAACACAGAAAAACCAACAACACAATTGAAAAATGGGCAGAGGACCTGAAGAGACATTTCTCCAAAGAGGACATACAAATGGCAAATAGACATATGAAAAAATGCTCAACATCACTCATCATCAGAGAAATGCAAATATAAACCAAAATGAGATATCACCTCACCCCAGTTAGAATGGCTATCATCAACAAGACAAACAGTAACAAGCATTAGAGAGGCTGTGGAGAAAAAGGAACCCTCATACTCTGTCTGTGGGACTGTAGATTGGTGCAGCTGCTTTGTAAGGCAGTGCAGAGGTTCCTCAACAATTAAGAATAGAATTACCATATGACCCATCAATCTCTCTCTTGGGTTTCTACCCAAAAAATCTGAAAACATTATCCAATGTTCACTGCAGCTTTATTTACCAAACTGTCTTTCGATAGATGATTGGATAAAGAATTTGTGGTATATATATGCAACGGAACACTATTCTGCCATAAGAAAAAATGAAATAGTACCATTTGCAACAACATGGATGGATTGAGATTATTATAATAAGTGAAATAAATAAGACAGAAAAAGTAGAGAACCATATGATTTCACTGATACGTGATATATAAAACTGAAAACAACTAAACAACAAGACAAACAAATGAAGAAACAAAAACTTATAAACACAGACAATAGTTTAATGGTTACCAGAAAATAGGGAGGTGGTAGATGAGGGTAAAGGAGTACAAATATGTGGTGATGGAAACAGAACTGACTCTGGGTGGTGAACATGCAATGTGATATATAGATGACGTATTACAGAATTGTCCTCTTGAAGTCTATGTCACCCCAATAAACTTTAATTAAAAAAGTTTAGTTAAACTTTTGTCACGCTAATAAACTTTAATTAAAAAAAGAAAAATAGAGGGCAGGCCCAGTGGCTCAGGTGGTTAGAGCTCCATTCTCCTAACTCCGAAGTCTGCCGGTTCGATTCCCACATGGGTAAGTGGGCTCTCAACCACAAGGTTGCCAGTTCAATTCCTTGAGTCTCACAAGGCATGGTGGGCTGCGCCCCCTGCAACTGGCAACTGGACCTGGAGCTGAGCTGCGCCCTCCACAACTAAGATAGAAAGTACACACTCTTCCCCAATAAAGTCCTGTTCCCTATCCCCAATAAACAAGAAAAAAAAATCTTAAAAAAAAATAAGGAAAACTGAGAAAGAAAATGACAAAAACATACCTAAAGGAAGATGAGAAGGGAGTCAAAATGGTTCACTACCAAATATAAAGAAATTCAACCAAATATAATAGAAAACAGTAACGGAGAAAATGAGAAAAAAAGGAAAAGGAAAACAAACAGGAAAATGTCAGAAGCCAGTTCTTCTTTATCAATTAGTCCTTCCTTCCCTACATTTAATTACATTAAATAAAAAAGGACAAAACTCTTCATTTCAAAGACAGATATTGACAAAATGGATTAATACGCAATTCAACATTCCCCCAGGGTAAAAATTTTCATTGATAATTGTAGTAAGAATAGGGGCTATGTCATCAAAATGGCGGCATAAGGTGAGCCTCTGTAAAGCTCCTCTGGAATTTACAACTAATCGAAGAACAATAACTCCACAAAGGACTCCCTGCACAGCAGACAGGCAAAACAAAGAGGCCCACTACTGAATCCACCTAAAGGTGGGAGAATCGCACGAGTGGGGGAGGAGGGAGGGCAGAAATGCGGAGACGGAGCCACATGGGTGCAGGACACAGACCTAGCTCGGTGCTCCGATCTCGCTGTATCCCAGAACTACCGCAGATGTGGGAGAGGGAAGAACTCGGACTGTTAGGGCTCCGCTTATGGTCCACAAGGCTGAGGGGGCAGCATATAACACGGCTGAACCCAACGCTCAAGGCAGAGACCTCGGAGAAAAGACTGAGGGAAGAAGGCTGAAAACAGTGGTTTAAGCCCTCAATGCCAAGCAGAAAAGGAAGCCTTAGGCACTGAAACGAGTGACGCCCTCCTTACCCTCCCAGAGCTCGCCCCTCCCCCACCTGCCTGAACAGTAGCAGAACAGTAGCAGTGTCAGATAAAAAGAACAGCATGTTTGCTGTTCTTAAAACTATACCTCCACCTGCGCAGTGCTAGAAGTGGAATAGTAGCAGTGTCAGATCAAAAGAACAGAATATTTGATGTTCTGAGAATTGTGGTCTGTAGACACAGATTCGCAGCCCAACTAGTTCCGGCAAAGGGGAGGGAGCTTTGGAAGCTGGACAGGCTGTGGTGGTTGTCACCGCCATTGCTCTGGGACACCTCTCACAACTCACCCGTCCCTGGCCCCACCTATCTGGGTGGATCCCTGCAGGAGTAAACAGAAATGCTGAAATATACGGGCTCTGAATCCGGTGCAGGAAGAGCTTTGGAACTTCAAAAGCTCTCAGCATTCCCACAGTGATGTGGTGCCCTATGACCCAGGCTGTTAACAGAGGAGAAGCCCGTTTCCCAGGGAATTCCCCCATTGTGTGAGAGCCGGGATAGTGCAGAGAAAACATAGCACTACTGTGTGATAGAGGAAAAAAACGTTGCAGTCGGAGAGAAAATAAAACATTCTACCAATAATATTGGTAAACAAAAAGCCCTCTTCCTATCAACCTGTTGAAGAAGCCACTTCTGTAGATGTATAGGAAGAGAAATAATAAATCAGTAATTGCCATGAATAACCCAGGCAACAATACAGCTCAGAAAGAAAGTGAAAAGTCTCCAGAAAAGGAACCTAAAGATAAGGAAATATGTGACTTGAATGACAGAGAATTCAAGATTGCAGTTCTGAAAAAACTCAACGAGATGCAAGAAAACACGGAAAGGCAATTTAATGAACTCAGAAACGCAATCAAAGAACAACCTGAGCATTTTACAAAAGATATTGAAAAATTAAAAAAGAATCAAATGGAATTTATGGAGATTAAGAACTCAATAGAATAAATTAAGAATGAAATAACCAGCTTAGGTAGTATAGTTGACCAGATGGAGGAAAGAATCAGTGACATCGAAGATATAAACCTGGAAATTACACAGAAGGAAGAAGAAAGAGACTTGAGACTTAAAAGAAATGAAAGAACTCTACAAGAACTTTCTGACTCTATCAGAAAGAGCAATACAAGAATAATGGGCATACCAGAAGGAGAAAAAAGGGACAAGGGAACAGAGAATACATTTAAACAAATTGTTGATGAGAACTTCCTAAACTTGTGGACAGAACTGGATGCTTGAATCCAAGAAGCAAATAGAACACCCAATTACCTCAATCCCAACAGACCTTCGCCAAGGCACATTGTATTGAAGCTGTCTAAAATCAACGCCAAAGAAAGAATCCTCAAGGCAGCCAGGAAAAAGAAGACGGTAACCTACAAAGGAAAGCCCATTAGATTATCATCAGATTTTTCAGCAGAAACTCTACAAGCCAGGTGGGAGTGGAACCAAACATTCAAACTATTGAAAGAGAGAAATTATGAGCCAAGAATAGTATATCCAAAGATATCCTTTAGATATGAAGGAGGAATAAAGACATTTCCGGACATACTGAAGCTGAGGGAATTTTCTAATACATCGCCTGCACTACTAGAAATACTAAAGGAGGCTATTCTTCCACCATCAACAGGGACATTTTTGTGCCAACATAAAAAGGGGCGGAGTAAAGGCTTGAACTGGAATATGGGAATGGAGAAAGTAAGAGTGCTGCAGAAAATTGAATACCTAAATACCAAACTTTCTTTTACATAAAGTTAAGAGTAACCACTCAAAAAAAAAAATTCAGAACTGAAATATGTACTGTAATAAAAGAAGAAAAAGAGGGAAACATCATAAAATACCACCACACAGAAATAATAGACAACAATAAAAGGCAAAGAAACAATGGAGACACAGCCTTATCAGAAAACTAAAGATAGAATGACAGCAAATCCTCACGTATCAATAATCACCCTAAATGTAAATGGACTGAACTCACCAATAAAAAGGCACAGAGCAGCAGATTGGATCAAAAAACTAAACCACCATATGCTGTCTCCAAAAGACACATCACAGCTACAAGGACAAGGATAGACTCAAAGTGAAAGGGTGGAAATTGACACTCCAAGCAAATGGTACCCAGAGAAAATCAGGTGTAGCCATAATGATATCAGATGAAACAGACTTCAGGGTGAAAAAGATAACAAGAGACAAAGATGGGCATTTCATAATGGTAAAGGGGACTATACAACAAGAAGATATAACAGTCATCAATATTTATGCACCCAATCAGGGAGCACCAAAATATACCAAGAAACTACTAACAGAACTAAAGGGAGAAATTGACCAAAACACAATTATACTAGGGTACTTAAATACATCATTGACAGCTATGGATAGATCATCCAAACAGAAAATAAATAACAAAATAGCAGCCCTAAATGACACATTAGATGACATGGACATCATTGACATATATAGAGCACTTCATCCTAAAACATCAGACTATACATTCTTTTCGAGTATACATGGAACATTCTCAAGGATACACCATATATTGGGACATAAAAATCAGCCTCAGCAAATTTAAGAAGATTGAAATCATACCAAGAATATTCTCTGATCACAACGCTTTGAAATTGGATATCAACTGCAAAAAGAAAGCAGGAAAAACCACAAATACATGGAGATTAAACTACATACTTTTAAAGAACGACTGGGTCAAAGAAGAAATTAGAGGAGAGATCAAAAGACACATAGAAACAAATAAGAATGAAAATACATCCTACCAAAATTTTTGGGATGCAGCGAAATCAGTTTTAAGAGGGAAATTTATATCATTACAGGCGTATCTCAAGAAACAAGAAAAATCCCAAATAAATAAGCTCATGTTGCACCTTGAAGAACTAGAAAAAGAAGAACAAGTGAAACCCTAAGTCAGTAGAAGAAAGAAATAACAAAAATCAGAGCAGAACTAAATGAAATAGAGAACAAAAAGAGAATAGAAAACATTAATGCGACAAAGAGACGGTTCTTTGAAAACATTAACAAAATTGTTAAACCCCTGGCTAGACTCACTGAGATAAAAAGAGAAAACACACTAATAAAATTAAGAATGAAAACGGGAAATTCATTACAGATGCCACAGATACCAAAGATCATCCAAGAATACTATGAAGGACTATATGCCACCATATTCAATAACCTAGAAGAAATGGACAAGTTCTTAGAAACATATAGCCTTCCAAGGCTGAAACATGAAGAACTGGAAAATCTAAAGAGACCGATCACCAGTAACGAAATTGAATCAGTCATCCAAAATCTTCCCAAAAGCAAAGTCCGGGACCAGATGGCTTCACTAGTGAATTCTACCAAACCTTCAAACAGTATCTAATACCAATCTTGCTCAAACCGTTCCTAAAAATTGAAGAAGAGACAGTACTCCCTAACTCATTTTATGAGGCCAATATTACCCTGATACCAGTACCTGGTAAAGACAACAACAAAAAAGAAAACTACAGACCAATATCTTTTTTGAATACTGATGCAAAAATCCTAAACAAAATTCTAACAAATTGAATACAACAATGCATTAAAAAGATTATTCATCACGACCAAGTGGGGTCCATCCCTGGGACACAAGGATGGTTCAACATCTGCAAATCCATCAATTGTTACATCATATAAACAAAATAAAGGTCAAAAATCATATGATTATATCAATTGATGCAAAAAAAGCATTTGACAAGATACAACATCCATTTATGATTAAAACAATGAAATACGTATAGAAGGAAAATACCTTAACATAATAAACACCATTTTGAGAAGCCCTCAGCTAATCTCATAATGAATGTGAAAAACTGAAGCCCTTTGCTCTACGTTCAGGAACACGACAGAGCTGAACCTATCACCTCTGCTTTTCAACATAGTGTTGGAAGTCCTTGCCAGAGAAATCAGGCAAGAAAAAGAAATAAAAGGCATCCAAATTGGGAACGAAGAAGTTACATTATCAGTCTTTTCAGATGACATGATGCTATATGTAGAAAACCCTAAAGACTCCACCAAAAAGTTATTAGAAACAATCAATGAATACAGTAAAGTTGCTGGCTACAAAATCAACGTACAAAAGTCCATTGCATTCTTATATACTAACAATGAAATCTCAGAAAAAGAAATACAAAAAACAATTTCCTTTGCAAATGCAGCAAAGAGAATAAAATACCTAGGAATAAACTTAACCAAGGATATGAAGGATTTATATGCTGAAAAGTATCAGACATTTTTGAAAGAAATTGAAGAAGACACAAAAAAAATGGAAAGACATTTCGTGCTCATGGATTGGAAGAATCATCATAGTTAAAATGGCCATATTACCCAAAGCAATATACAGATTTAATGCAATCCCCATCAAAATCCTAGTGGCATTTTTTAAAGAAATAGAACAAAAAATCATCAGATTTGTTTGAAACCACAAAAGATCTCAAATAGAAAAAGCTAAAATGTTCAAATGGGTCTATATGAAACTTAAAAGCTTCTGCACAGCAAAAGAAACCATCGACAAAATAAAGAGGCAACCAACTGAATGGGAGAAGATTTTTGCAAACAGTGCCTCCGATAAGGGGCTAATATCCAAAATATACAAAGACCTCATGAAGCTCAACAAGAACAATCAAACAACCCAATTGAAAAATGGGCAGAGCACCTGAAGAGACATTTCTCCAAATAGGACATACAAATGGCAAATAAACATATGAAAAAATGCTCAACATCACTAATCATTAGAGAAATGCAAATAAAAACCGCAATGAGATATCACCTCACACCAGTCAGAATGGCTATCTCAACAAAACAAATAGTAACAAGTGTTGGAGAGGCTGTGGAGAAAAAGGAACCCTTATACACTGTTGGTGGGAATGCAGACTGGTGCAGCTGTTATGGAAGGCAGTGTGGAGGTTCCTCAAAAAATTACGAATAGAATTACCATATGACCCAGCAATCCCTCTCCTGGGTATCTACTAAAAAAATTTGAAAACATTTATCCATAAAGACATGTGTGCTCCAATGTTCATTGCAGCTTTGTTTATGGTGGCCAAGACATGGAAACAACCAAAATGTCCTTCGATAGATGAATGGATAAAGAAGTTGTGGTATATATACACAATGGAATACTATTCAGCGGTAAGAAAAGATGATATAAGAACATATGTAACAACATGGATGGATCTTGAGAGTATAATGCTAAGTGAAATAAGGCAGACAGAAAAAGCAGAGAACCCTATGATTTCACTGATATGTGGTATATACACCCAAATCAACAAAAGAACAAGACAAACAAATGGAAACAAAAACTCATAGACTCAGACAATATTTTAGTGGTTACCAGAGGGTAAGGGGGATGGGGGAGGAAGATGAGGGTAAGGGGGATCAAATATATGGTGACGGAAGGAGAACTGACTCTGGGTGGTGTACACACAATGGGATTTATAGATGATGTAATACAGAATTGTACACCTGAAATCTATGTAATTTCACTACCAATTGTCACCCCAATACATTAAAAAAAAGAATAGATGGAAAGTTCCTCAAAAATATATGGGACATTTATGAAAAACTTTCATCTAACACCACACTCAATGGTGAAAGACTGAAAACCTTTTCCCTACATTTAGGAACATGGTAATGATGTCCCCTTTTACCATTGTTGTTTATGTTTTGGAATTTCTAGCCAGTGCAATTAGGCTGGATTAAAAAAGAAAAATATGTCCATATTCAAGAAGAAGAAGTAAAACTATCTATATTTGCTGATAACATAATTATATATATATATACACATATATATATATGTATATATGTATACATATATGTTTATAGAATGTCAAATAATTCACAAGAAAGATACTAGAGACAATATATGATTTCAACGAAGTTGCAGAATATCAACACACAAAAATTTAGTTTTGTTTTTCATACAACAGGAAACAATGATCCAAAAAGGAACTTAAAAAAATTTCATTTATAATAATATCCAGAAGAATAAAATACCTAGGATTAAAAAATTTAACCATGTAGGTGAAAGACTTATCCACTGAAAAGTATAAAACCTTGCTGAAAAAAGCTAAAGACAAGTAAATAGAAAGACATCCTGTATTCACGGATTAGAAGATTTAATATTGTTAAGATGTTAATTGTACCCAAATCAATCTGCAGATTCAATACTTTATTAAAATTCTAGTGACTTTTTGGAGGAATGTAGTAGACAATCCTCAAATTCATATGAAATTGAAAGGGGATTTGAATAGGTAAACCAATCAAAAAGGAAAACAAAGTTTGTGAACTCACACTTCCTCATTTTAAAAGTTACTACAAACTACAAAACATTGTGGTACTGGCATATAGATAGACATATAGACAAATAGAATAGAATTGAGAGTTGAGAAATAAGCCTATACATTTGTGGTCAGTTGATTTTTGACAAAGGTGCCAAGACCACTCAATGGGGAAGAATAATCTGTTCAACAAATGGTCCTGGGACAACTCGTTATTCATATGCAAAGGAAAAAAATTAGTCCCCCATCTGGTACCATGTACAAGAATTAACTCAAATAGATTAATGACCTAAATATAAGAACTAACCCCATAAAACTCGTAGAAGAATACATAGGGGTAAGTCTTCAGGATGTTGGATTTGATAATGGATTCTTAGATATCACACTAAAAGCATGAGCAACATACAAAAAAGTTAATAAATTGGACTTTGTACAAATGAAAAAATCTCTGTACATCAAAAGGTAGTATCAAGAAAGCAAAGACAACTTATAGAATAGAAGAAATATTTGAAAATCATATCTAGTATATAGTAAATCATACCTAGTGTATGTTTTAGTGTTCAGTTACCAGAATATGTAAAGAATTCTTACAACTCAACAGAGACAAACAAATCAATGAAAAAAATGGACAAAAGACTTTCTCCAAAGGAGATACACAAATAGCCAATAAAGACATAAAAATATGCTCACCACTATTTGTCATTAGGGAAATGCAACTCAAACCCACAGTGAGGTTCCATTTCACACCCATTAAGATGGCAATAATTTTTAAAAAATGGAATATAACACATGTTGGCAAAGCTGGAGAAATTGGAACCCTTGTACATTGCTGCTAGAAATGTAAAACGGTACAACCTCTGTGGATATGTGTGGCAGTCCTTCGAAAAGTTAAAAATAAAATTATCATATGACCCCACAATTCTAATCCTAGGTATATACCCCAAGGAACTGAAAACAGGTACTCAAATAAATACATGCACATGCATGTTCATAGTAGCTCTATTAACAATAACCAAAAGATGGAAACAGCTCTACTGTCCATTAATAGACAAGTGGATAAACTAAGGTGGTCTATGCATATAATGGATTATTACTCAGCCATAAAAAGGAATGAATTACTGCTAAAATATAGATTAACCTTGAAAACATTATACTAAATGAAATCATTCAGACACAAAATGTTATATATTGCATGCTTTCATTTATATGAAATATGAGAATAGATAAATCCACAGACAGATCTCAAATTCATGGTTTTCAGGGACTGGGGGTAGAGGGAAATGGAAAGAAACTATACTTAATGAGTAAGAGATTTTACTTTGGGGTAATGGAAATGTTTTGGAATTTGATAGAGGTGGTAGCTGTACAACACTGTGAATGTACTAAATGCTACTGAATTGTTTATTTAAAAATAACTAATTTAATGAAATTCCCTCTTAATCTGCTCTATATATCTGGAACCTCTCCTTACACTTGATGTGTGTGGTGACTAACTGTCTGGAACAGATATAGGGCTATCTCTTGGAAAGTCTATCACTTTTCATTAAAATGTGACTAGTGCTTTCAATCTAGTGAGATACCCTGTTACTATGCTCTGTGATCTGTGTTGAGGTTCCATGCATGGACAGGGATCCTTTCTCCAAAGAGGAGTGTGCAACAGAGTGGAGCCTATGAGTACCAGGGAAATGGGATGCCATGTACACTCGCTCTCTCAAATGAATTTTAGATTCTTACCTAAACAAAGGACATAATCCAAGCCAGGACTAATGCCATGGCTTGTTTTTGCAGGATCCCATGAAAAGCTGCTTATTACATGATTATAGGTTTTAGGTGTCTTAAAGAGACAGAGATTTTTGAGGGCTTTTTTAGTATACACATATCCCAGTTTCTCTTTTTCTTGTAGGTATAGAAAGAGAGACTCAGGCATATTAAAAATTTGTCTGGAGTCTATACAGACAGAAAGTAGATTAGTGGTTGCCTAGGGCTGGAGTGGTTGGTTGTAAATAGAGAGTGGCTGTTAATGAGTATGGGTTTTCTTTTGGGGTGATGAAAATATTCTAAAATAGATTGTGGTTCTGGTTGCACAATACTATGAATATACTAAAAACTACTAAACTGTGCACTTTAAATGGGTGAGTTATATGGTATGTGTCATGCAGGGTGTCATGTAGGGTCTCTGGTCCCACTCCCCACATAAGAATGCAGGATATGGTGAGGCCAAAAAGGAACACCAGCGGAGCCCTAGATAGGGGAGTCATACCACTATATTCTCGCTGGCAGCTGGGTTGGAGACACAGGGCGCAAATATTCGCCAGTACACCAACAAGGGGTCTTCCTGCACTCCAGTCTCTCTGGCGGCTAGGTGAGACACACACAAGAAGTAAGATCCACCCGATCGCTATCCGCTGACCAACTTTCTGCCTGCCTACCAACCAAACAACCAACAGAGTCATGGCAGTTATACCAGTGGCTAATTGGCTAACTGCTTACAGCTATGGACAACCAGTCACAGCTGATGGCCATCTACTACCCGAGCCAGCACCTTTCCACATGAGACCAAGAACATGGAAACTGCTCTCTGAGACTCTGTCCCCATACACCACCTCTCCAGGATCTCACCTCACAATCTAGGTGACAGGTGTCTTCTGCCAGGGGCCCTGTGTTAAGAACCCAGTTCACAAGAAAAAATTTCAGTCTAATTCAAGTAATGTCTCATGGGGTGTCACTCGATGTCCACCTACTTTCTGGGCACAGCCAGACTCCTGAGCACAGCCATGGTTTCTCATAAATCAGACTGCAGTCTGCACCTGGTCACCTAGGGCCAAAACCCTCTGCACATCAGAAGGGGACCAATGTATGGACAGTTCCCCTTGGGGCCTCTGGTCCCCGTTCGTCCCCTTTGACCGGGTACCTTGGCCTCACCTCTAATCAAGCTGAAAGGAGTCAGCCTCAAGCAGCCTCATGAAGTCCTGGAGGGACACGGGTTGTGCTTTCCCAGACTTCTCCTTTACGCTTTGCTGGAATTGCTGTTCTGGGCACAACTGTTTCCAAAGTTCCAACAAGGGTGTATTGGATTTCAGTCTATTTTTTTCTGATCAACCCCTGCTGCCATGAGATCAGCCATATCTGCGTGCGTGTTACTTTCTGAGGCCCACAACCTCGCCCCCTTACTTTTGACTTGGACTTCCAGGTCTCGACTGCTCAGACCTCCTGTCTTAACTTACTTTGCCGCCAGCTTTCTATATCCCCTAGGGTGGCCATTGTCCCGGTCCCCACACAAGAACGCAGGATATGGTGAGGCCAAAAAGAAACACCCACGGAGCCATAGATGGGAGGTCATACCCCTATAGTCTTGCTGGCGGCTGGGTTGGAGATACAGGAAGCAGGATCCACACGATCTGCAACCTGCTGTCCGCTTTTCTGCCAACTCACCTGACTTGCTAGCTGCAATCCGCCATCTGCCCTTGCTAGCTTAGCTAGCTGTTACCTGATGGCCAACTAGTCACAGATGATTACCATGTACTATCCAAGCCAGCACCTTTCCACATGAGACTTAGAGCCTGGAAACTGTTCTCCTGGCTCTGTGCCCACAGTCCTCTAAATCACTTGCCCATGTGACAGCTTCATTTGTCTACCCCTGTAAGACAGGTCAGATGATGCTTGCTTCACTAAGCTTTATATTCAAAGCGGCCAATATTATGGCTAGACCCCTCTGTTGGAATGAAGATGGCTATATATGTAGGGAACAAAATCTTCTAAGGAAGCAAAAACAATGAAGTGTTCAATTCGTAAGGATCTTCTGATGCAAATGGTTCCTGTTGGAAATCCCTTCTGGCCATTCTATAAAACAGCATCGTGTGAGATGAAATAAGAGAGAATTCACCCAATGAGGAGGCCATTCCGCTTCTGAAAACACCTAGACCACATAGAGGGGCACAAAGTCCTTCTGCACTTATGTTTCTCAGACCTTTCTGTAGTTGGTTAAGTGTATTCAGGTAGCATTCAATGGATTACTGCTATCAAAAAATGCTTTTGTATAAATAGTGAATCTGAAGCATATAGAAAATCCTATTGGCCCAAAGTTGGTTTCTTTCTTTTTTTTTTTTTTTTCCAAGCACAATAGCCCTGCAGCCATTGGGCTGACCTTAGGCTGAGTGGGGAATAACTCAGGTCTTCTGAATGAGGCTGCTCTTCTATCTGAGGTTGCTCTGATTGGAGTTTTGACCCACAGAGCACAAAGCCAAATGTAAACTTGGTGCGTGACTCACTCAGTGAATCCACTTAGGGAAGAAGGCCAGTGTGCATCATTTAGGATCTTCCCGCCCTCTCTTCCCCCAGACTTATGTCAGGGATCTGCACAAAGAAACTACTACAGTCTTGACTTTGTGGTTCTAAAACCCAATGTTTTCTTAGGTATTGTTTTATCATAATGAATTTGGTTAGTCTGTTCATAAAGATGCCATCATTTATGCAGAAAGGAGCCATCTTGAGTTTAAGACAATTTCCCTCAAAATAGCTTCTTTTTTTATACATGTCTCCAAAACACTTCCTTCTTTATCTGCTCTCAGCTCTGGGGGAAAGCTGCTGTGCTCTCTTGACCCAAGTTCAGCAGTCTATTACTTATTTTATCTCCCCAAACAAAACAAATTTCTCTACGTTTTGTACTATTTCCTACCAGATAGAATCTTTTATTTTCACTTGCTGCCTTGTCAGCTTCCAAGAATTTTTTTTTTCTTCTTGAGACTTGTTGAGACACTCAGAGTTCAGTGTTCTACAGACCCACTCAGGCCCAAGGTCAATGATTCCCTCCTTTTCCTTCCCAGTATTGTCCAGCATCCTGCAGGGCCCTCTCCTTGGCCACACCAATGGGACAGTATGGCCTGGCGTAGGTGACTTCCTGTAGTCTCCTGGAATAGATGAGCCCTCACCATGCCTCACCATGGTTGCATGTTCTTCAACCCCCTACTGACGAGGAAACAAGAAAGCTTTGAAAGAGTGGGTTCCTTTTGATCCTTGGCTTTCTGCCTTGTCCAGCAAGAACAAGTTGGAGAGCCTCAGAAGAAATGGCTCCCTCAAGCACACTCACCTCCAGCACCCTGTAATGTTGCTTAGACGACATGTGTCACTGGTAAGTTAGCAAACTCTATCTGTATTTTAAAGTGATGTCCAGTAGGATACCCTCTAAAATTAGTTTAAGAACACTGTAGCTTTATTCCAGTGCCTTTTTTTTTCATTAGGAATTTTATTGAGCTATCTTTAGATAATAAATTCTTTTTTTTTAATTAAAGTTTATTGGGGTGACAATTGTTAGTAAAGTTACATAGATTTCAGGTGTACGATGCTGTATTACATCATCTATAAATCCCATTGTGTATTCACCACCCAGAGTCAGTTCCCCTTCCATCACCATATATTTGATCCCCTTTAACCTCATCTACCACGCCCCCCCTTACCCTCTGGTAACCACTAAACTATTGTCTGTGTCTATGGGGTTTTGTTTCTCATTTGTTTGTCTTGTTCTTTTGTTGTTTTTGATTCTTATACCACATATCAATGAAATCATATGGTTCTCGGCTTTTCTTGTCTGACTTACTTCGCTTAGCATTATATTCTCAAGATTCATCCATGTTATCACAAATGGTCCTACCACCATTTGGGGTCCTTCATCTTTTCTTACCGCCAAATAGTATTCCACTGTGTATATATACCACAACTTCTTTATCCATTCATCTATCAAAGGACATTTTGGTTGTTTCCATGCCTTGGCCACCGTAAACAAAGCTGCAATGAACATTGGAGCACACGTGTCTTTATGGATAAATGTTTTCAGATTTTTTTTGGTAGATATCTAGGAATGGGATTGCTGGGTCATATGGTAATTCTATTTTTAATTTTTTGAGGAATCTCCATACTGCCTTCCATAGCAGCTGCACCAGTCTGCATTTCCACCAAAAGTGTATGAGGGTTCCTTTTTCTCCACAGCCTCTCCAACACTTGTTACTATTTGTCTTGTTGATGATAGCCATTCTGACTGGGGTGAGGTGATATCTCATTGTGGTTTTTACTTGCATTTCTCTGATGATTAGTGATGTTGAACATTTTTTCATATGGCTATTTGCTATTTGTGTGTCCTCTGTGGAGAAATGTCTCTTCAGGTCCTCTGCCCATTTTTCAATTGGGTTGTTTGTTTTTCTGTTGTTGAGTTGCATGTGTTTTTTGTATATTTTGGATATTAGCCCCTTATTGGAGTCCAGTGCCTATTCCAATAAAGAGAAGGTTTTCTCCCTTATAATCTTTTCTCTGACTGAGTTTTCTTCTTAAGCGTAGATTTAGTCAATTTAGGAACAAAATCTTTTTAAAAATCATCCATGGCTTTCATTACCCATAGAACAAAGTTGGGACACTTCAGGCTAGTCCATCAGACCCTCCACAATCCATACTTCAGACAGCCTCTCCTACTTGCCACCCTGCTTCCCCACAGCCCCTCCTGCCCAGTGACATTCATGTCCTGCTTTCCAGCCTGGACCTGAAGAGAAGCTCTAATGAGTAAGTCTATTACATGAGCCTTCTCACAATTTTCTGGAAAACCATGCTGTTGTTAAGGATAATGACATAGCATTCATTGCTGTGCACTATGAGCCATCATGTCATTGTTTATCTCCACATGTAGACTGTGAACTCCTAGGCTTAGGCCTAGAATGGTGTTTGGCACATAGTAGGTGCACGCAAAATATTTATTGGTTAGAGGCATGTAAAATGAAAATCAAAAGGCTTCCAATTTCATTCAATGGGCATTCTTTGAGTACCAGGCCACGTACTCAAAGAGGCTTGTTACTGAGTGAGAAATGAAGTACGAGGTTTGACAATTAAGTTTGCAAGCTCATCTTAGAAAAAGTGCTACGTAGCTCATTGCTGAATATCATTACGATCACCTTCGAAGTACTCCCCTTGGGAAGATACGCAGCAACACCAACACCTAGTCCACCCTTCAAAGCAATTTTGGAACTCTTTTTCTGGAATGGACATCTTAGCTGTCGTCGTATTACCCTTGATATCCTGAATATCATCAAAATGCTTTCCTTTCAATGTTTCCTTTACCTTCGGGTAAAGAAAGAAGTCATTGGCGGGTAGATCAGGTGAGTAGGGAGGGTGTTCCAATGCAGTTAATTGTTTACTAGCTAAAAACTCCCTCACAGACAGTGCCCTGTGAGCTGGTGCATTGTCGCATTGTCGTGATGCAAGAGCCATGAATTGTTGGTGAAAAGTTCAGGTTGTTTTCTTCTAACTTTTTCATGCAGCCTTTTCAGCACTTCCAAATAGTAAACTTTGTTAACTGTTTGTTCAGTTGCTACAAATTCATAATGAATAATCCCTCTGATATAAAAAAAGTTTGCAACATTGTTGCAACAAGTTCGTGAACTTAATTGTCAGGCCTCCTATATCATATATATTGAGTTACATACTCGAAGCAACAGAGAACAGATGAGGCAATTGGTAGCACCTCAGAATGATGTTGCTTAACTAATCCTTATTTATGAACATGGAGTATAGATAGGACGCTTACAAGGGCATAACCTGCAGTATTTTCATATTCAACTTAACATGTAAGTAGGTAAGCTCTTTAAATTCAAAAATCACTTAAGAGGATTATCTCCTTCATTTTTATTTTGAGTGAATTCCTTTGTTCAGATAATGAAATTTCATTTTTCTTAAGACCGTTTAAATCATTTGCTCTGAGAAAATGGAACAATGTGGGTAATTTAGGAACTGAAGGCATTTTATAGGAAGGAAGGCCTGAGACACTGCTTCCCACTACCAATCAAATCCTCCCATCTTCAGGGCACCCAGGACAGGCATGTAATATGTACTGTGCAGAGTACCTAATGGACTCTTGTATTGGCTTTAAGCTGGGATAAATGGCAGATAGATTATTAAAAATATGTATTTTTTCAAGTCTCTGCAGAGATTTTTGTGGGTACTTTATGGGAAAAAAGGTGTGCTGAGGTCAAATACAGTTAGGGAATGTTAAACAGATTTCATTCTTGCAGAACCTCTACCAGGGCTATAGAATATGACCAGCTTTCCAATCACATTTGAGCATGGAAACCCCTTTTCTCTCATAAACATTTCTACAAAGCACAATTTTTGGAAATGTTGGTGTGTTGAAAGAAAAGACTTTGCAGCCAGAAGATGTGAGTGAGATTCTTCAAATGACTTTACCCTCAAGCCAAGTTCTCTCTGCTCTAAAGTGAGGGTAGATCCAAGGAGCCCTCCCTCATAGGCTGTGTGACATTGTGTGTGGAATGTATAGTAGAGGGCTGTTTACGAAGAGGCCTGTTAATTCTTAGTTAGTGTGTGATCACTTTACCCACACTTGGAATAACAAGTACCTTCTATTCCGACTATTTATTTCTATGCTCACTCCCTCTTTAGAAGCAGGAAGATTCTTCAGTGAGCCTCAACTATTATAGCTGGTGGAATGAGTGGGAATTATAAGTGACAAGGAAAAAAAATTGAAAAAATTACCATCGTAACTACCAATATCATAACTTAAGAAAATGTCTTAGGATGGAAAGCACGATCTGACATGGCATATCGATGATTCATTCATTCAACCTCTACTGATCATGTTTCTGCTGAGTGTCAGGTGCTGAGTGCGGAGTATGAAGAAAAAGAGACATGATCTCTGTCCTTGCAGGGTTGCTGTCCAGTGTGGAAGACAGAATTATCAAATAAACAAAACCAGGGGTCAGCATACTTTTTCTTTAAAGGGTCAGAGAGTAAATACTTGAGGCTTTGTGCATCTCAGGGTCTGTCATAACTGCCCAAGTTATGGGCAGCCAGAGTGCACAACCACACAAGTGTGGATTTGTAAAAAAATACTTTTTTTACAAAGAAGAAAGGAGAGTGGATTTAAACTGTGGGCTGTAGTTTGCCAAACCCAGTTGAAACAATAAATGTACAATTGAAATACAGTAAGTACTATGAAGGAGAGACATGTAATATAATCAAATTATATGAAGAGGAATTTGATATATTTGAATTGAGATTTGAGTGATGAGAAGAAATTAGGTAAAGAGGGGGAGAAAATGCATTTAAGGCAGATGAAGAGGATTAGAGACATGGTCTGAGGTGAAGCTAGGGAGGGAGGGTGGTAGTAGCCCTGCTGGGTCATTCTGCTAGGTTCATGACTTTTGTCTTTATTCTGAGAATAATGGAAAGTGTCTTATACAAGGACATGAACACATAGTTATGTTTTAGAACCATCCTGTTGGCTGTGCTGTAGAGAATGGATTGGAGAGTGGAGGGATGGATGTGGGTAACTCAGGTGGGAGGGTGGTATCACTCTCCTGGCAAAAATGGCAGAAGTGTGAGCAAAAGGAGTAGCTATGAAAGTAGAGGAAAGTGTAAAACTTAAGCAATTTTTAATGGGTGAAATTAGCATACTTCATCTTAGATTTAAACATGGGAGTGAGGGTGAAGGAGGTGTTCAGAATGAATCCAGGTGTCTGGATTGCCTGACCTGATTGGTGTGTCATTTCTGAGATAGAAAAGATAAGGGGATAAATGGATAGTGGGAAGGTCATGAAGTCCATGTGAGGATATTGAGTTGGGGAGCATTTTATTTATCTGAGGAGGCAAAAATGGATGGAATCAGAGTAGAAACCTGGTAGAAACCACAAATTTGCATAGTAGTTGAAGCCTTGAGAATGCATCTGTTCATTCAAGAGAGAGTAGAGTACAGGGGTTGGCAAACGCAGGCCCACAAGCCAAATCTAGCTGGCTGTCTGCTTCTGCAAATAAAGTTGTATTGGAACACTGTCATGCTTATGACAGTCATCTATGGCTGCTTTTATGCTTCATTGTCATAATTGAGCAGTTGTAACAAAAACTCTATGATCTGCAAAGCTTACAGTATTAACTCTCTGACCTTTAATAGAAAAAGTTTATTGACACCTGATACATAAAGTGAGGAAAAAAGTGGGCCTAGAGCTGATCCTTGAAGAGATCCCACATTTGATATGCTGGTGGAGGAGTGTGAGCCTCAAAGGGTCCTGCGTGGGAGTGGCAGAGAGGGAAGAGAGAGACAATCCAAGAGAAAAGAGCAGTTGCATAAGGAAGGTGCAGTCAGCAGTATGGAAGATTTTGGAGGTCAAAGGGAGATGAGGGCAGTGCAGGGAGTCACTGGGGAGCCTTATGGGACTAGAGGGATGGGAGGATGTACTTGGTGTTGGGGATTGAAGAAAAACAGAGAAGAGAGAACTAGGGGTACACAAAAGGTGAGACTGAACCACATGGCCCAATGGCAAAAGGAACATAACAAATACGAACAAACAAAAATAAATGTTAAAGTTTTGCATTGATTCTCTCTGAGCCCCCACCCATAGCATTAACCTCAATAAAGCCTTCTGTCACTCGTGTATGTATGTGTGTGTGTGAATCAAGAAAGACTCGGCTGATATAGTATGTGAGAACGAGAATTCAGAGCAGGCAGAAAAAAAGAGGCAGACATGACCTTGAGAAGTAAATTCCTGAAAATTGGTTTGCAAAAATTTTGAAAGGAATTTTTCCACAGGGCTCAGGAAAGAGGTAAAATACAATATTAACTAGATCTTAAGGAGTTTGGAGTCCTTAGCTAACATCTGGATTACCATAGCTGTGGTTTCATCTTTATGAAATTATTGGGGGATTTCATCTTTATGAAAGTATTTTTATCCCCATGCCACCTCACTAGGGTGTAATCTTCCTAATGATAGAAATCTTGTCTGACTCGCTCATTGCTGAACTTCCTTATACCCAGAGCAATGCATGGCACAAAGAATGAGTGAATCTTCCCAACAAAGACAAATAGAGATTATTATTGACACCATTTTATAGATAATGAAACTGGGTTTTAGATAGAGCTAAGTGTGTAAGTGAAGGATCTAGAGTTTTAATTTCTAATTCATATGTAATTTACTTATTCTTAAACCTTATGCTATATAACCCAGGAGAATGCCACTGTCTTGGGGTCTCCTTGTGCTTCTGTGTTCCTCTGCATTGCAGTTCCTTTTTAGGATGTTGATAGTAGATGACGAGGGAGCTCCAGGAAGGTTGTCCTCTGACCTCCTGTTTTGTAGTGGCTCTTATTACAGCATCTACTTAGCAGACTTTACCCACATCTCCTCTCACTCTCCTCACTGACAACCCCCTTCATCCTCTATTAAGTTCTTTACTCAGCCTACGATTTAAGGTGTATATTCATTTATGTGAGTACAGGTTATAATAACAGACTGAAATATCACACCAATGTGGTGAAATACCCTAATCCTTGCCTCTAATATAGTTTCCTGTTAGAAAATTGCATTTGACATGTGTTTTTAAAAGTTGCATGAGCTTCCAAGTGTGAATGGAGGGTATGGGGAGCATGGGGCAAAGAACTCCATCTCTGAGGTTTGATCTTTTTGTCAATTCCAGTTATCAGTAGTTCCTTGCATAAGAGAGTGATAAGAAAAAAGGCATTGGTTAAGTACATATTTAGAATATGAAAGGTAGGATCATTTCCCTTGATTAAGGAAGTTGTTAAAAATTCTTCTTCGGTGGCTCCACTCTTCAGAAACTAAAGTCTCTGCTCAAATCTGGTTTGCAAGCTCAGCTTTCCAGCATGTTGTCTCACCACAGTTCCCTCATTGTGGGAACTCTCATGCACTGCTAGGGGTTGTGCAAGTTGGACAGTGATTCTGGACAAGACTTCGTCCCATTAAGCCAAATCAAGTATATGATACCCTGTTTCAGCGATGGACTCCTTGGAAATCCCCAGCTAGGTTTTTGAAACAACAGGTCTGAAGATGTTCATTGAAGCTTTGTGTGTGGGGGCAGGAGGTTGGAGCAACCTGGGATAGAAGGAAAGTTGTGCATGTGGACCACCTGAACGCTGGTTAGAAGTGATGAATTTGGTGTGTGTTTAGTGACATGGACTGTCTGAAAAACATCACTTGGTTAAAAAAAGTTAGAAAATGTAATGAGATAAACTTACATTCATTTACATAAATTGAGAATACATGTACACAAAACCACAAAATACACTTTGTAGGAACACATGCAAATAAGAAGAAACACATTTTAAAGACATTGTCTTTGAAGGGGAAGGGAATGGAGTGGGGTATAGGATTCAGTGAAATTTAATGATTTTAGGGGACTTGTATGGATGATAATGTGCCAGGAGCAGGGAAATATGATTAATTCAACCCCCTGCATTGAACATTTACAAAAACCTTTCAAGCTTTTCTCTTGAGAAGTCTAATTTTTATAACAAGTGTTGGTGAGGATGTGGAAAAATTGGAATCCTTGTGCACTGTTGGTGAGAAGGTAAAATGATGCAGCTGTAATGGAAAACAGTATAGCAGCAGTTCCTTAAAAACTTAAAAATGAATTACCATATGATCCAGTTATCCCACTTCTGGATATATACCCAAGAGAACTGACAGCAGAATCTAGAAGAGATATTTGTATACTCATATTTATAAGAGCATATTCACAATAGCTAAAACATTGAAAACACCTCAAGTGTCCATCAACAGATGAATGGATAAGCAAAATGTAATGTATACATACAATGGAATATTATTCAGTCTTAAAAAGGAAGGACATTATGACACATGCTACCACATGGATGAAACTTGAGGATGTAATGTTAAGTGAAATAAACCAGACACAAAGAAAGAAATACTGTATTGTATGATTCCACTTATATGAGGTACTTAATGTAGTCAAAATCACAGAAACAGAAAGTAGACTAGTAGTTAGTCATTTTTGGAAGGAGGAGGTATGGGAAATCGTTGTTTAATGGGTATAGAGGTTCAGTTTTGCAAGATGAAAAGAGTTCTGGAAATGGATGTTGGTGATGGTTGCACAATAATATGAATGTACTTAATGCCATTGAACTGTACACTTAAAATGTTTAAAATGGTGAATATTATGTTATGTGTGTTGTACCACAATAAAAAAATTGAAAAAGGAAGTCTTTTTAACATGGCTTAATAGTTTGGTTAATGATTTGTCATTGCTTGCTTCTGCAAACCAAACTCTCTCCACAGCATCATCCTCTCTCCACTTCCAGCCCACTCCCTATACCAGGTCCTAGAAAATGATTGGTGGGTCCCTTTGCCTAAAATACTGTTCCTGCCTTCACCACCTGGGTAATTCATTCAGATCTCAGTCTAGACTCTGCTTCCTCTGCCAGCCTGCCTCATTCTCTAAACTAGAGTAGATCTCTCTCCTCAGCTTTTTGAATCCCCCTGCTCCCTGTGGAGTGTGCAGACAGCCTCCATGCTCTCCACTGTGGACAGACACCAGCCCCTGTCGGAACCTCAAAATAGGACTCCTGGTGGGAGTCAGTAGGCATCCTCTATCAAAGGAATGTTTTGTTTTCTGAGGAAGCCTAAACATTCAGCTGCTTAGGATAATAATAATCTTGTTTTCTGATAAATTCTCAGGGGGAAAATTAATTTGGGCTATTTCGTTTCAACTTGGAATTTCTTTTGAAATTTATCCTTTTTAACTGGACTTGTTGCTCCATATTTGCTCACACGTCTCTTTGTGGGTTAGAAACATTTTATATTTGTCATGCTCTGTGCTGTTTTCTATTGGGGTGGGATAATTTGTAATGAACAGCCCAAACTCTTTGGGGCCCTCCTCCACAGAAGTCTACATAGGGGAAAAACCTGTTCTCCCAGCAAAACACCAAACACCAGCCATTTTCCATCAGTGATATCACCCTAGTCCCCAGACAGGGACTATCTGATACACACTGTATCACCCTAGTCCCCAGATAGGGACTATCTTTGGAAGAAAGATAAAGAGAGTTAAAAGGAAGCCAAGATTTGAACTAAGCAAGTGTCCCATATGGTGTCCCTGTTCTTTGGTCACAGCCTTTGCCCCAGCTGTGGGGTTCATGCCTGGCCCTGCATGTGCATGGGATTTGGGAGCAAGGGGAGATATGGAAATGGAAGCTGGGAGCAGGAGGCCCTGTGCCCTAGTCTATGCTCTGTTGGGCTTCTGGTTTTAGTGACTGTTGAGACGTCCCTGTTTTCAGGCAAGGCATTGATTAAGCCTCCCTGGGTTCATTTGTTCTCAAGTCCATATTTCTGGGTGAATCACCAAGGATATACATGCTTTTGTTCAGTGGAGTGGGTAGTGGTGGTGGTGGTGTTGGCATTGGGTGTCACTGTCCCTTGTTTTCTGGTGACATGTTAGGTGGCATCCAGCTGTTGCTTCTATCTCTCTTCCTTGTGCCATGTCTGAGAGGTAAGAAGAGATGCTGTTCCCTGCTTGGCCTGGTGTCCTCCCTTCACCCACCAGCAGACCTGGTGGCCCTGGTAATCTGGAATCCAGACCACAGCTTCTGGGTGAGGACTTGGGACTATACCTCAGGGGTGGGGGCAGGCAGGGCCTAGACAGGTACCCTCCTCTGCTAGCCTACATTTCCATAACCTAACTGAACTGCAAAAGACTCTCTCTGCCCTGTGCAAGATCTTCAGCCCCAACCTCAGCTAATTTGTGTTCTTTTTTGAACACAGTGTAACCAAGTCTGGCAGTTTTTAAAAGAAGACTTTCTTTCCACCTTGGCAACATGTCTCTTTAAAGACACTGTGTTCTTTTTATTGGATGGGAAATAATTTCACAAATAACACATTTACTTTAGTAATAAGACCCCACCTTGTTCTCCCACCATCCACCTCTCACCAACAGACTTTTTCTCTTATCTATTTTTTCCTTGGCCTCTGCTGTTAATTGTCATAAAGTCAAAGCATAAACTTTCCAGGGGATTCCAGCATTGTAGATTTGACCGAAGATCAGAAACAAATTGCAGTGAAGTAAAAACATCAGGGTCTCAGGGCCAAAAGCTGTGAACTTCCCAAACTGCTGCCATCTGTGCCATGCTGGGCCTCCTGTTGGCGCCTGAGTCAGCTTGGCTTGGCAGTCTCTTAGTCAATGCTCTGTTTTCCTTGGGGAGTAAGAAGGGGTAGGAGGAAGGTAGAGGGTGAATCAGGGAAGGAGGGAGGGGAGAGAGCTGAGGGAGTTAAGTTGCCCTTTTGCCTCATAATTCATATTTGGTGAGAGTAGCCCTGTTCCGCTTTCTTCTAACAGGAATGTGTCTTGGACATGTTGTTTCAATATGAGACAGTCAGCTGGGCCCTCTGTGGAATGTCCCTGGAGACTAGAAACAACCTCCCAATAGGGTCATTTGTTCTGCAGAATTCTAAGTCAAAAATTCTCTAACATCTGCATTCTATTAATACCTCCAGAATATTTCCATCGGGTTTGTGAAATCAGAAGATACTTCAAGAGATGTTTAGCACCAAATCCTGGGGTATTTTTAATTTTCTTCATGATTCTTTTGTGTTTTCTGGGACCATCTCCCTGTTTGTCCCTTTTCATTTACCATCACAGAGGTGGATGTTCACATTCGCCCAGTAAAACACAAGGGTGAGGAGAAGTTTGTTGGGTGGCTGCTTTAGTCTATGATGGCTCACAGTGGAAGATGAACTTGTAAACACACAGGAAAGAGATGGATGCAGGCAGAAAGACAGGCTTTCTGGCTGCAACTGCTGGAAGGGAATGAAGAGAAAGGTCACACTGTTAGGGGTCCTGGTGCAGTGATACAGATATGACCCTCAAGTCCACATGGGGCCTCACCTGGGATGGCAGGCCTGTCCTATCTTTTAAGAGCACTACAGTGTGGATCAGAAACAAATTGCAGTAAAGTAAAAACATCAGGGTCTCAGGGCCAAAAGCTGTGAACTTCCCAAACTTCCCAAACTGCTGCAAAAGGAAAACTGCAGAAGGAAAGAAGAAAGGAAGGAAGGAAGCAGAGAGAGAGAGAGAGAGAGAGAGAGAGAGAGAGAGAGAGAGACAGAGACAGAGACAGAGAGACAGAGAGAGAGACAGAGAGAGACAGAAAAAGTTTTAAAGACAGGAGTGCCAGGAAGTAAGGGAGCATGACTTTAAAGAAAAAGTATTTGTGATATCTATATAAAATGGAAATAAACTTATATTAGTAGAAGCTATACTGAATGAGTATGGTGTCTCTGAGGTAGGGCCTAAACTTGAGATGCACCTTCAGCCTTGTAGGAAGGAGGTTCCCAACACTTGGTCTCCTAAGGAGATGGATACAGAGGAGACTTCAAGGGGAAGATCATGAGATGGAGGGATCCTTGGTTGGAAACACAAGGCAGAAAAAAGTGAATCTGAAAATCCAATGAAGGCAAGTTCAATTAATTTTAACAGAGCATATCATAAATATTCATTTGGTGCAAACATGGAGTATCTGTTTTGCAAAGCAAGCTTTGAGGTGAGAAGAAACATGGTCAGAAAGTGAGGTTTGACATGCTGGAGACAGATTCCAAAGAGGCACTGAGGAGACACAGTTTGCAGAATTCTGCTCTTTACTCAGATGAAATGCATAAAATAGACTGGCACCTGCACCTGCTGAGAGCAAAGATGTATCTGATTGAGAGCAGAAGCCCATTACACAAACCTGTGTCACAGTGGCTGCTGAGATGGAGTCCAAAAATATCCATTTGGTAACTACTTTAAAGAGTTAAAACAGAAGTCTCTAAAAAGTACAGAAAATGTATTTTACCCAACACATGTACTTCATTGCTTAAAATTTGAATATGCAGGATTAGATGGATGAATTCTTAGTCTTAGTAAAAATTATGGAATTTTCTCAGAAATTCAGAGAAATGCCAGACTTTGATAAGGCCTCTGACAATGATAAATTACTTCCTGGTTATGGGACTCTGAGAGAACTCCTCTTCACTAGCCCAGAGTAGGCTGATGCAGTATGAAGGCACACTCTAGATTTGAGGGAAATGTCCATGGGCCAGTTTCCTAACATGTCTGCTGACCTACTTCCTCTGTCGTCAGGAAGGGCCTGTCAGACACCCTTGCCACTGCCTGTGCTCTGCTGGTGCACATGGAAAATCCTGAATTCCAGACTGGTACCACTCTGCCCAGTATTATGAGAGGGCTCTGTGAGCAAAAGCTTCAAAAATACCATCATATATATTTGAGGTTTATGTCTTTTTTTCTCCTTTATCAAAATTATGCAAAATCACTGGGAAAAAATAAACAGATATAGCAAATAACTAGAGTCAGATCTTTGGCTCAGGAAATTCTCATGCTCAAATGTTTGCTCGGAAGAGGTTCCCACAGCCTGGCCATTATTTTTTATCCATCCCCACAGGATGTACTCCTACACTCTTTTCCAGGGTCCCTTGCTTCCTGCCTGCATTCCCACAGATGCCGAGGGTGACACCTCTAGTTTGCACTTGGAGGCTTCTGAGCTTAGAATCCTTGGTGTCAGCTTGAGCTGGTAGCTCCACACAAAAGTGTGGCAGATGTTCAGCATCAAGAATCAACATCAAGCTTTCTCACCATGCAACACATTCCTCCTCCCAGTCTTGTTCCTTTCCTCTCGACAGGATGTGGAATAATTTCCCTCATCTGTTGCTCGCTCAGTGGGTTTGGGATTTTGTGGGTTTTACAATGATACGTTGATTCCTCCCAAATCTCTTCCAAGAGGTTAAAAAAAACTAAGTGTTCATTCAGTCATAGACTGTTTCTAGTTGAGGAGTTACTGGCTTTGTGTTACATACAGGTGAAATCCAGAAGTTAATGAAGGAGACCAACTACCTTACAGAGTTTCCTGAGACTTGGAATCAAAATAATGCCCTCCCACTAACTTGGGGGTACTTTAAATTCTGTATAAAACATGACAAATCTACAAGATTAAAGAAAAAAGCACAAGGCAATTCATGTTCATTTGCAAACTGAACAAATCCTAAGGAAATTTACTGCAATACTGTGTTGGCATAGAAGACATTATTGTGGGAGCCAGAGAAGTAGGGCATCATTTCTCAAAACTATACTCAATATGTGACCAGTGTCAGTGACACTATTTGGAAAATATGCCTAATGCAACAGTTTCTTTCTGTATTCCCACGCTACATAAGTTTCCTTGGCTTAAACTCTTTGTTTTCCTCTTCCATTAGCCGCCGGGAAGGCAAACTAATATTTGCAGCAACTCACTAGTCAATTTTGATAATATCCCATTTCATTCTCACAACACTGTGGTATAAGCAGTGTTATGTCTATTTTGTTGATGAGAAAACTGAGGTTCAAAAAGATGAGGTCAGCTTCTCAAGGGCAATTGGTATAGTTGGCATTCAAAATAAGATCTCTAAGATTACAAAGCTGTGCTCTTTACTACACTGAATTGGTTTCATTACGTGTCCATAGTTTTCCAAAGCACTGGCTAGGAAAAAAGGCACACAATGGAAATTCAGATTTTTTTTGCATGTTGCATTTTGCCATTTGAGAGAAATGAGCTATTTTTCAAGCACTCTCATTCTTGTTGCATGCTGTCCTATGGCTCATCCACTGCCTTGACATACTAGGTGTCAGTAAATGTTGAAGCAAACCAAAGCGTTCATTCATGTTCTTCATGCAAAGGCAAAATTAGATCAGAAAAAAATCCAACTCAGCATCTTTTCTCCTTTTTCAGCATTTGAACCTGGAGAGTTAGGTTCAGAATCCCTCATTGGTGGTAGTGGTGGTGGACAGGGGGTCGACTAGTTATTAATTTAAGTGAACCATTTTACTAGATTTAAGGTTCAAGGGTGTCTATGTCCTGCTGGTGCCTTAAAAATTACTTTTCATCCTCTCTGATAAACTATAGTGGATTCTTTTATCTTGGCTACTTTGATAAGCTGTCAGTTTTCTATTTAGTTCAAATAGCTCATAGCTATGTTTGGCAATAGATTGGGGAATGAAAAATGACTGCTGGCTTTTTTTGCATACCCTAGGCAAGTATATGAAATAATTTTCTTTCTATGAAGCTCATTTCTCTTAAGTGGCTTAGAAGCCCTGGAGTTCTCTTTCTCACCTCCTGTGAATGCTGCTGGGCGAGGCTCATTGCCTCACAGCCTACTTCATCATGGCAGCAGTCCTGCAGGAACTTATTAATAGCTTTCATTTCCAGTCATTTCCAGTATGTGACCTGTAAAGTCAGGCTTCATTTTTAGTAGCTCTCTGTTACTCACAATTCTAGGAAAAGTTTCCTTTGAGTGTCTTCCTGCCAGAGGATTGTTCAATTCCCTTTGCCTGCTTAGGGAGAGGAGAAAAGGAGCCCAGGGATATATACTGGGTAGTACATTATTTATATGAGCTCATCTTACCCAAATCTCTTCTACAGAGAGGACTATTTTTGTCTAGAGATCTACCTTGATAAACCTCCTGAGAAAGGAGGGTCACATGCTGAATGGGTGAGGCTATGGTTGCCCAACGCTGAAGTCATGCTTGACTCATCTCTTCCTCTCACACCACACATCCAGTTCATCACACATTCTGTTGGCTTTACTTTCATGATACATCCACAGACCAGATCCTTCTCACTGCTTCCCACTCTGCCTGGTTGCTCAAGCTGTCCTCATGTTTCACCAGGCTCCCTGCAAAGCCACCTCACCACTTCCATGATAGCTCCCACAGTCTATTCTCTGCATGTACTAAAAGCACACTCTTAAAGCATACATCAGATTAAGTCACATTCAACTCAACAGCTTCTAGTGACTTGCTGTCTCATGCATAGCAAAAGCTGGAGTCTTTGAGTGACCTGTGAAACTTGCATGAGACAGATCACAGAAATGATGGCAGTGAGGTGGGCTTCTTGAGTTCTCCCCTGGAAGTTACCACAAATTGAACATCTATAATTCATTAAAGGATTCTCTGATCATCAGACTGAATAGCTAAGAGACACGCGCGAAGATTACCTGAAGATGGGGAAACTGGGCGAGTGGGGGAAGAGGGGAGAGGTGTGGAGACCTGGCCTGCATCCATGGCTGTAGAGACGCAAGGGCCCAGGATGCAGACCAGAGATCGCAACAGCCAGGCAGTGGGCTCCCTCCCTGTGCAACACAATCCTTCTGAGGGATCAGCATAGAGGACGGCAGTGTCCAACGTTGGAGGCAGAAACCTCAGCCTGAGAAATGCGGCTGGGCTCTCTCAGTCAGACAGAAAGCAAACTTCATAACTGGGCCCTTCCCCTCACACTCCCACAGCTCTCTCACCCCCACCCTTCCAGAGTCTTAGGCTGATCCCTGAACAGACAGGAATAGTGTCAGATTACAGAGAAGCTACAGCCTTCAAGAACTGGAAAGAGCTAGTTTGCAGCTGTGACCTAGGGAAGACACTGGGACGAATGTGACACAAATGAGCTGGCTAGGGAGACAAAAAGCACTTGCCTACCCAGCCCCCACCCTAAAACCCAGGAGACCTGTGTATGGGGAAGAAGCCCACCTCCCGGTGGTTTCAGTGCATGTTTGTGCAGGCGAGAGCAGAAACTGCACTGACTTTGTAAAAAGTATCAACCACACCCCATAACCGATCCATCTAGAACTGCATTGCCAGGGTCACTCTGAGAGGAGCTAGAGAGCTAGGTGGCTGGCTCTGCCTCCACAAGACACAGAGGAGTTTTTGTACAGCAGAGGACAACCTGGGGATACAGCTTGGTGGACTTAAGTGAAGACTGGTGCTGTTTTTTTAATTATTATTATTATTATAATTTTTAATATGTATATATATATATATATATATATATATATATATATATATATTCCCTTTTTTCTCTCTCTCTTCTTTTCTTTTTTTCTTTTCCTTGCTGTACTTTTTCTCCTTTCCATTTTTCTGTATTGATTTTTTTTGGAGGGGTGTTGCTATTTTTTGTTTTGTTTCTTTTTTTGTTTTTGTATTTTTGATCTTTTTGTTTGTGTTGAATGTTGGTTGTCGGTTGTTTTTACATGAGTGTATTCATTCTTTTCTTGTTGTTGTTGTGCTTGTTGATTTTTTGGTTCTGAAATCACCCTGGCACCAGGGCCCAGACCAAAAGGCACAAGATTCAACACATCCAGAAGCGAACTCCAGACCAAACCAGAGCATTATCGGGTTTGACCTACAAGTGACACACTCAAACAGAATTCTCTACAGGCACAAGAGCCCATAGGGGCCAAGCCTCATCTGAGGGTCAACCCTCACACAGCAGCTCATACACTGTGGGCATAGCCAATTGTCACAGCTAGTCAACCTAGGAGTCAATTCCACCTACTGACAAATCAAAAGCAATTAAAGCTCAACTTCAACAGGAGAGTACACACAACACAAGGGACACCTCTGGAACACACGCGCAGGAGAATAGGCAGACTGCAATTCAAATATAAAGGACACATACTATATAAGTCTACCCTGCAAAGACTAAGAGACCTAGGGGGTCTACTTAATGCATTGAAGCAAACACAGAAAGTAGAACAGAATGAGGAAAAAGAGACATGTCCCAAATAAAAGAACAGAATAAACCTCCAGAATGGGAACTAAATGAAATAGATGTAACCAACTTATCAGAAAGAGCATTTAGGACACTGATGATAAGAATGTTTATGGAACTTAGTGAGAACATATAGAAGGACAGGGAAATCATAAAAAACAACCAGTTAGAACTAAAGAATATAATAACTGAAATAAAGAACACACTTAAAGGAATTACCAGCCAGTTAGATGAAGCAGAGGATCAATTCAGTGATTTAGAAGACAGGACAGCAGAGATCACCCAAGCAGAACAACAAAAAGAAAAAAGAATTTAAAAAAATGAAAATAGTTTAAGAGACCTGTGAGATAACATCAAGGTGAACATCAAGATAACAACTAAGATGAACCCAAACAAGCCCACACCAAGACATATTATAGTTAAAATGGCAAAGGTTAAAGACAAAGAGAGAATCCTAAAAGCAGGAAGAGACAGACAGTGAGTAACTTACAATGGTGCTACCATAAGACTATCCGCTTATTTTTCTACAGAAACATTGTAGGCCAGAAGGGAGTGGCAGGAGGTATTCAAACTGATGAAAAACAAAGGCCTACAACCTAGCTTGCTTTATCCAGGAAGCTAGATATTTAAAATTGAAGGAGAGATAAAGCTCTTCCCAGAAAGGAATAAGCTAAAGGAATTCATTATCACTGAATTCAAGCCAGCATTGAAGGAATGTTGACAGGGCTGTTTTAAACAGAAGAAAGATGAGAACAATCTAATTAATGAACGCCAGAAATACAAATAGCAAAATGGCAATAATAATATACCTATCAATAATCACTTTAAATGTAAATGGATTGAATGCTCTAATCAAAAGACATAGGGTAGGAGGGGCAGATGTGGATAAGGAGGAAGGTGAGGGGATTAGAAAGCACAATCAGTATCCACAAGATTACCACTGGGATACAAAAGTCAATTTGGGGAATGTAATCAATAATGTTGTAAAGATTTTGTAGGGTATCCGATGGACACTAGTCTCGTTAGGTCTACCACCTCAGGGATGACGTAGATGCCTGAACAGTGTACTGTACACCTGAAGCTGAAGCTGAACAATAATGAATGTCAACTACAATTTTATATATATACATATTTATAAGAACTGGAGTACAGCATTAGGAATAGAGAGTGGAAATGTAATGGCTGTATGTGATGTCAGAGGGGCAGTAGATGGGGGGAGGGGGTTATCACTGTGTGAGGGATATAAATGATAAATGTTTAACTATTAGATTGTTTTGTACACCTGAAACTAATTTTAAAAAGTTTTAAAAAATAGAAAAAAAATGTTACCAGGAAAAATCAGATTTAAAAAAAAAAAAAAAGACATAGGGTGGCTGCATGGATAAGAAAACAAGATGCTTGCATATGCTCTATACAAGAGAATCACCTCAGATCAAAAGACACATACAGACTGAAAGTGAAGGGATGGACTAAGATTTTCATGCAAATGTAAATGAGAAAAAATCTGGAGTAGCAATACTTATATGTGAACAAATTTACTTTAAAATGAAGAAAAAAAAGACAAAGAAGGGCACACATAAAAATAAAGGGATCAATCCAACAAGAGGACATAACCCTAATAAACAACTATGCATCCCAAATAAAATCACCTAAAAATATAAAACAGATATTGACTGACATAAAGATAGAGATCAACAGTAACACTATCATTGTAGGGAACTTCTACACACCACTGACAACAAGGGACAGATCCTCCAGACAGAAAATCAATATGGACACAGCGGCTTTAAATGATACATTAGAGCAGTTAGATTTAATCGACATTTTTAGAGCATTTCACCCCAAAGCTGCAGAATATACATTCTTCTTGAGAGCACATGGAGCACTTTTCAAGATATACCACATTTTAGGCCACAAAACAAGACTCAATGGATTTAAGAAAATTGAAATCATATCAAGAGTCTTCTATGATCACAGAGCTATGAAATTAGAAATCAATTATAAGAAAAAAAACTGGAAAACACACAAATACATGGAGGCTGAATAACATATTACTAAATAATGAATGGGTCAACAATGAGATCAAGGAAGAAATCAATAGATACCTCAAGATAAATGAAAATGAAAACACAATGACACAAAATCTCTGGGAAGCAGTAAAAGCAGTCCTAAGAGGGAAATTCATAGCAATGCAGGCCTACCTAAAGAAACAAGAAAAATCTCAAATCAACAGTTTATCCTTACACATAAGGGAACTTGAAAAAGAACAGAAAAAAAGGCCAGAGGGAATACGAGGAAGGACATAACAAAGATCAGAGCAGAAGTAAATGAAACAGAGACCAAAAACAAACAAACAAACAAAACAAACAAACAAACAAACAAAAGATCAATACAACCAAGAGCTGGTTTTCTGAGAAGATAAACAAAATCAACAAATCTTTACCCAGACTCATCAAAATAAAGAGAGAGAACACCCAAATTAATAAAATCAGAAATGAAAGAGGAGAAGTGATAACAGACACCACAGAAATACAAAACATTTTAAGAAAATACTATGAGCAACTATACACCAACAAATTAGACAATCTGGAAGAAATGGATAATTTTCTAGAAGCACACAACCTTAATGCAAGAAGAAACAGAAACTCTGAATAGACTAATTTCTACCAGTGAAACTGAATCAGTAATCAAAAAACTACTTTCCCCCCAAAAAAAGCCCTGGACCAGATGGCTTTACAGGTGAATTTTACAAAACACTCAAAAAAGAATTATCACCTATTCTCCTCAAACTATTCCAAAAAATCCAGAAGAAGGAAGCCTCTCAAACTCTTTTTAGTAGGTTACTATCAACCTGACCCAAAATCAGACAAAGACATTACAAAAAAAGAAAACTACAGGCCAATATCCCTAATAAAGATAGACGCAAAAATCCTCAACAAAATATTAGCAAACAGAATTCAGCAATACATTAAGAAGATCATACACTATGATCAAGTGCGATTCATTCCTGGTATGCAAGATTGGTTCAATATTTGCAAATCAATTCATGGAATACACCACATTAACAAAATGAAAAATAAAAATCATATGATCATATCAATAGATGCAGAAAAAGCATTTGACAAAATCCAATAGCGATTTATCATAAAAACTCTTAGTAAAGCAGGAATAGAGGGATCATATCTCAACATAATAAAGGTCATATATGATAAACCCACAGCTAATGTCATATTCAATGGAGAAAAGCTAATACCATTCCCCTTAAGATCAGGAATAAGACAAGGTTGCCCACTTTCTCCACTTTAATTCAACATAGTTCTGGAAGATCTAGCTGCAACAATCGGACAAGAAAAAGAAATAAAAGGCATCCAAATTGGAAAGGAGGAAATACAATTGTCATTATATGAAGATGACATGATACTACATAGAAAGAACCCCAAAGACTCCATCAAAAAACTATTAAAACTGATAAATGAATTTAGTAATGTAACAGGATACAAAATTAGTATTCAGAAATCAGTTGTATTTGTGTACACCAATAATAAACTATCAGAAGGAGAAATCAAGAAAACAGTCCAATTTACAATTGCCTCAAAAACGTAAAATAGTTAGGAATAAATTTAACCAAAGAAGTAAAAGACCTGTACTCAGAAAATTCTAAGACAGTGAAGACAGAAATTAAAGAAGATACAAATAAATGGAAACACAACCATGCCCATGGATAACAAGAATTAATATAGTTAAAACATCCATGCTGCCTTAGGCAATATACAGATTCAACACAATTCCTATCAAATTACCAAGGACATTTTTCACAGAAATAGAACATATAATCCTAAAATTTACATGGAACCATGAAAAACTCCGAATAGCCATGGCAATATTGAGAAAAGAGAACAAAGTGGGAGGTATCACGATACTTGACACAAACTCATACTACAAGGCTGTAGTAATCAAACTAGCATCGTACTGGCATAAAAATAGACACATAGATCAATGGAATAGAATAGAAATAAATAACAGCCCAGAAATAAATCCATGCCTATGTAGTCATTTAATCTACAACAATGGATGCAAGGATTTACATTGGGGTAAAGACAAATAAATGGTGCTGGGAAACCTGGACAGACACATGCAAAAAAATGAAGCTGGACCACCTCCTTACATCATATAAAAGAATAAATTCAAAATGGATAAAAGACTTAAATGTTAGATGTGAAACCACAAAACTTCTAGAAAAAATATAAGAAGTAAATTTGCAGAAATTCCCTGAGTAATATTTTTACTGATATTTCCCCTCAGGCAAGGGAAATAAGAGAAAAAAATAAACATATGGGATTACATCAAGCTTAAAAGTTTTTCACAGCAAGGAAAACCATCAATAAAACAAAAAGGCAGCCTACTGAATGGGAGAAGATATTTGTCAATGATACACCTGATAAGGGGTTAATATCCAAAATTTATTAAAAAAAACACACAAAACTCATTCAACGCAACATCAAAAAAACAAACAATGCAATTAAATAATGGGCAGAGGACATGAAGAGACATTTCTCTAAAGAAGACATACAGATGGCCAACAGACATGAAAAAATGCTCAACCTCACTGGTCATTAGAGAAATGCAAGTAAAAACCACAATGAGATACCACCTTACTCCAGTAAAAATGACTATTGTCAACAAACCAACAAACAACAAGTGCTGGTGAGGATGTGGAAAAAAGGATCCCTCGTGTACTGCTGGTGGGATTGTAGATTGGTACAGCCACTATAGAAATCAGTAAAAAGGTATCTCAAAAAACTGGAAATGGAACTACCTTATGATCCAGCAATTCCACTCTTAGGTATCTATCCAGAGAAATCCAAAACACTAATTTAAAAAAAAAAAAAATATATATATATATACACACACACACACACACACACACATATACATATATATATACATATATGTGTATATATATATATATATATATATATATATATACATATATATATATATATATATATATATATATACACACACACACACACCCCTATGTTTATTACAGCGCTATTCACGATAGCCAGGACATGGAAAAAACCAAAATGCCCATCAGTAGATGACTGGATTAAGGAACTGTGGTACATTTATACAATGGAGTATTACTCGGCCAAAAGAAGAATGAAATCTTACCATTTGCAATGATATGGATGGACCTAGAGAACATCATGCTAAGTGAAGTAAGTCAGGTGGAGAAAGAAAAATACCATATGATCTCACTTATAGGATTTCCAAATTCCTGATATTTTTGAACCGTCATGAATTGAGAACGGGAAATCGTATTTCCCGAGAATTCTTGAGAATTCCAGAAATTATCTTTTTTTATTTAATTTTCATTGATCGTCTGCAATAATGGCTGTAACAGTAAATGTTAATAAACAAAAAAGTGGTAGAGAAGGTGGGGCAACCGGGGTTCGTGGCCTCAGCGCAGTCTTTCAGAGGTTTCGAGACACTCCTATATGTAAAAGTTCAGTGCAAAACTTGGGAAATTTTATAAATAAAATTTCCTAAATGGAGGTTGACCAGAATTTCATGACTCGTGCATCTCTTGCTCTGAGCACTAAACAGGGATCACTACAGTATCATTTTGGCTAGGTTTCTGTTATATTTAGGTTTTCTCAAAATATGAACAATGTAATTAATACAAACTTTATTTAACCAAACCTTATAATATACAGTGAGTGTTTACATATATCACACAATGTATTAACATTCCCAATTTCATTCAAATGTTTTATTTATTAAATTAAACATTAATAGAAAACAAATGCAAATATTATTCATTTGAAAACTAAAAAAGTGCTTCAAATAGTTTTTATTTTTGATTTTCAAAACGAAACTTTAAGAAACATAGAGCATTAATTGCCTGATCAGACAGTCATGATCTTTACTTTGCAACAAATATATTTGACGTGGAAAAATTTCTTGCATTTTCTGTAGACGTTGGTTGAGTTGTTATGAGTGTGTCTAAATGCATGCTCAAGTTGGGAGTGAGAGTTGCTTCAGATAAGCTCATTTCCTTCCTTAGAGAAGCAAATGTTTTGTCTGTATGCATAGGGCTAGGCTTTGATGTCAAAATTGATATTGCTTTAGTCAATTCACACTTCAGATCAGATTCTGATTTAATGTCAGAACTCTCTGCAAGGACATCCTTTATTTCTTCTCTTGGAACTTCTGCTGTAAAGGTTCCTTTAAAATGTCTTTCCATTAATGACTCCGCCAATCATTTAATTTCATTCTTACTTGGCAAGGCAAAAAATTCATCCTCTTCCATCACACATAGACAAGTAACTTTGCTTAAGTACTTCGTGAGAGACACAAGATCTCTATTCCTACATTTAACAAATTCAAATTTTATCTCCTTTAAAAAATTAAGAAAAAAATAGGAAAGACCTATATTGCACAGCAAATATTTATAGCTAAAAAGTGCCACAAAACATTATATGAGTTTGGAAATTATTGCAATATTGGAATAAAATATTAGCAGTGCAAGTTGTTTTTAAATAGACTGACTTAACCATAGCAACTGAGAGAGCCAAGAACACTCACATACATCACAATTGTCAGCAGCAAATCAATTGATCGAACGTGGTTGGTAGTATCGCCGTCACTTTGCGGAAACGATTCATCACGAAGAACAGAAAACAGTTTGTATTTACACAGAGAAATATTTATTTTCACAATCCAGGATTTGACTACAATGTCATATTAAGGTAAACTGCCTTAGATTTCCTTAGTTAGTTCACCTGAAGATGACTTTGTAGTTAAATCCTTGGTTGTGAAAATAAATATTTCTCTGTGTAAATACAAACTGTTTTCTGTTCTCCATTATCAAATATGCTTGATTTACAAATGCGAAAATTAGCTGATCATGTGATATCTGATTCTGGCGTTGCATGTGCATGTCTGGTGGTGTGTAACATTGTAACACAATGTAATTTTAGATAGTGATAAATAGGAAAAAACGTCTAAGAGGTACATTGTGAGCAGTACATTTATTTCACATTGTGGATATTACTGGGTTCAAGGAGCCAATTTTCCTGATTTCCTGACCAACTTTTCTTAGGATTCGGGAACGGGAAAATGGAAAAAATTCCCTAGAATGGGCAGGAAGGAATTCTCGCCTGGAAACCCTAGTCACTTATATGTGGAATCTAAAGAATAGAATAAATGAACAAACTGATCAGAAACAGTCTCAGAGACATAGAGAAGAAACTGATGGTTGCTAGATGACAGGGGGTTGGAGATGAGGGAGAAGGTGAGGGGATTGGACTGAACAATTAATAACTACAAGTTTGCCACTGAGATACAAAAGACAGTTTGGGGAATATAATCAATAATGTTGTAAAAATTTTATAGGGTATCCGATGGACACTTGTCCTATTAGGGTGACCACTACATGGACAGTGTAGGTGCCTGACCACTGCAGTGTCCACCTGAAGCTGAAGCTAAATAATAATGAATGTCAACTATAATTTAATATATATATATATATATATATTATATATATATATTATATATATATATATATATATATATAGTCATAGGATGTGGAGTACAGCATAAGAAATAGAGTCAGTGGAACTGTAACAGCTATATATGATGTCAGAGGGGTAGTAGATTGGGGGAGAGGGGTTATCACTTTGTGAGGAGTATAAATGTCTAACTACCGTGTTTCCCCAAAAATAAGACCTAAATGGACAATCAGCTCTAATGCATCTTTTGGAGCAAAAATTAATATGAGACCCCGTATTATACTATATTGTATATTATATTATATTATATTATATTATATTATATTATATTATATTATATTATATTATATTATATTATATTAAAGACCTGGTCTTATATTATCGTAAATTAAGACCAGGTCTTACACTAATTTTTGCTCCGAAAGACGCATTAGAGCTGATTGTCCAGCTATGTCTTATTTTCGGGGGGAACATGGTGTTGCATTGTTTTGTACACCTGAAACTAATAATAAAAAGAAAAAAACTTGCATGACCCAGAATCTCCATTCTCACCTATGACATTCTTCTTCCATTCTGTGCCTAACCACACCATGTCTTGCTGTTGCTGTTCTTACCTTAGTGTTTTACAGATGCTATTTCTTCCATCTGGAATGTCTTTCCTCTACATAACCACATTCTTTCTAGTTTCTGATCAAATGTCCCTGTTACTGGGAAATGATGTTGAACCTCAGCTCTTTGTCTTCTTCTTCTCCTCCTCCCCCTCCTTCTCCTTCTCCTTCTTCTTCAGGAGTACAAAACAATGTAATAGTTAAACATTTACACCCCTCACAAAGTGATAACTCCCCCAACCTACTTCCCCTCTGTCATTGAATATAGCTGTTACTATTCCATTGACAATATTCCCTATGTTGCACTTCACCTTCCATGATATATGTATATATATATATATATATATGTATATATATATATATATATATACCGTTATATATGCAAGTTATATATATATATATGTATATATATATATATATATATATATATATATATATATATATATCATGGAAGGTGAAGTACAACATATATATATATATATATATATATATATATATATATATATATATATATATACCGGGGTTGCCAAAAAAATGTATAAAGTGGACACTTTGGTAAACGTTGTTCAAGCAGTAGTTTGCCGCAGTAGTTTGCCATAATCAGAAGTGTCTGGATGCTAATGGTAACTACTTTGAGCACCTCTTGTAATTGCAGAAATCAAACGTGACTTGTATTCATCATTTTTGGCACCCTCTGCATATATGTGTGTGTGTCTACACACACACACGAGGTCTGACAATTAAGTTCGCTACCTCATCCTAGAAAAAGGGCTACACACCTCATTGCTGAATATCACTATGGTCACCTTCAAAGTACTCCCCTTGGGAAGCTGTGCACTGACACCAGTGCCTAGTCCACCCTTTAAAGCAATTATGGAACTCTTTCTGGAATGGCCATGAGAGCTGTCATCATATTACTCTTGATGTCCTGAATGTCATCAAAATGTCTTCATTTCAATATTTCCTTTATCTTTAGGTAAAGTAAGAAGTCATTGGGGGTCAGATCAGGTGAGTAGTGACGGAGTTCCACACAGTTATTTGTATACTGGCTAAAAACCGCCTTACAGACAGTGCTGTGTGAGCTGGTGCGTTATCGTGATGCAAGAGCCATGAATTGTTGGTGAAAGTTCAGGTCATTTTCATATAACTTTTTCATGCAGTCTTTTCAGCACTTCCAAATAGTAAACTTGGTTAATTCTTTGTCCAGTTGGTACAAATTCATAATGAATAATCCTTCTGATATCAAAAAAGTTAGCAACATTATTGCAAATATATTTAATTATAGTTGACATTCAATATTATTCAACTTCAGCTTCAGGTATATAGTGCAGTCGTCAGACATTTACACAGTCTATTAAGTATGCTCCCTAATAAGTCCAGTGCCCATCTGGCACCCTACATAATCTTTACAACATTGTTAATTATATTCCCCAAAGTATTGCATATACCCATGGCTATATTGTGACTACTAATTTGTACTTTCTAATCCCTTTACCTTATTCCCCATCCCCATCCCTCTCCCACATAGTAACTATCAATTTCTTTTCCTTATGTCTCTGAGCCTATTTCTGTTTTGTTTGTTCATTTATTCTGTTCTTTAGATTCCACATATAAGTTAGATCATATGGTATTTGTTTTTCTCCATCTGACTTATTTCAGTTAGCATAATATTCTCTAGGTTTGGCTCTTTGTCTTCTTGAAGGAATGAATTTAATCAAGAGACAGATTATTTTTGGTAACAATAAGAGAGCAAGAAATTTATTAGTAAAAGAAAGTAAACTCTGAGATATAGAGTAGGCTGACCCAAGAATGGAAAGCAGTCTCACCTTACAGTGCATGAAGGCTTTTATTTCTGTGGGTAGAATTTTCTCCCCCTCTCCTTTCTCTTTTCTCTTTCTCCCCTTGAGGTGCCTAGTCCTTTGGCATTTAGCAATACATTTCTTTGATTTAAAGGCATGTGTAAACATATCCCCTTGGTTTTGGGGCATGTGTAAACACATCTCTTCGGGGTATGTAAACATCTGGAATCCTGTTGGGCTAGTAAGGTATTGATGGTCCTGACAAACAGGATATGTTCCCTGATAAAACAGGATGTCTTCCTCTTTTCCAATGTATTTCTTTGATTGAGGGATATATGTAAACACATCTCCTTGATTTGTGGACATGTGTAAACACATTCCTTAGAGGTATGTGTAAGCCTGAGATACTGCTGGGCAGCTACAAGGGGTTTTGACCCAAGTAGGAGCTGCAGCAAGGGGCTTTCTAACCAGGGCTAAATTTCTGTTTCTCCTTCTCATTTCTATCTATCTACCTAACCTATCATCCCTTTATCAGAGCAGTGTTCCAGGACTATCTCAAACAAAGTAACAATCCTGAGCCCTGGCAACCCCTATGCATCTCCTATATTTGACTTTCCTGTCTTGCCTCTATGGCTGTCTGATATGCCCTCTGTTTGCTTGCTGCTGGTCACCCAACATTGGAAGATAAGCCCCATGGAGGCGAATATGTGGTTCCAGTTGAATTCCCAGAACACAGAGCAGTGCCCTTCCAGAATAAGAGCCCATTAAATATTTGATTAAGGAATAGTAGTTGAGCAAAGGTGACATGACCTAGCCAAACTGCTTTGCATGCCTGGGCATGAATAGAAATTTGCTAGTGAGGGAAAGAGAAGGGATGAAGACTGCAGAATGGCCATAACAAGGTATAGGCATGCTGTTGCCCTTTAGAAACAGAAGTCACCAAGGCAGAGCTTTATGGTGTGGACTATCATGCAATATGACTTCTTCCATGCCTCATCTGAATATGTCTTTGGTTTTTGTCTTAGTGGTGTAGAGAAGGAACAAACTTTCCTCTATCATCAAGGTTCTTCTGGCTGGTCTAATAATCAAAGAGACATGAAATAGCTTAGCAAGAGAAAATAATCAAATTTATTACATACGAGGTGTGATTAAATGATACAGTGATGTTTAAATAAAAAATATTACAATAAAAGACACACTGCCATTAATACCCTCAAAATACTCCTCCTTGCTTTGAACACACTTATCCCATCAGTCTTGACACTTTTTGAAGCAGTTCTGGAAGTCCTCTTTCATGAGTGTCTTTAGTTGTGCTGTCATGTCTGCTTCAATGTCCTGAGTCCATTCAAAACATTTTCCTTTCATGATCATTTGACTCTGTGGAAGAGCTGGAAGTTGCACAGTGCCAGATTTGGTGAATAAGGTGGATGAGGACACACCACAATGTTTTTATTTGACAGAAATTGCCATACCAGCAGTGATGTGTGACATGGAGCCTTTCCGTTGTGATCACAAAATACGGTGAATGCTGCTGCCAAGTGCCATACAGCAGAAAAGCAGGGATCTTCAATATGGAAAGTGGTATGTCAAACCTTAGTAGCAGTGTGTGACAAGTTTCAACTTGTTCAGTGTAGTCAGTTGGTTGTGAGTTACAGTTGAGAGAATGTGTGTGTTAAAGTGTGTCATAAGTCATCCTCCATTATGACAACACTCTGTATCACACATCACTTCTGGTATATGGCTATTTCTGTCAAATCAAAACATTATGGTATGTCCTCATCCACCTTATTCATGAGATCTGGCACTGTGCAACTTCTGGCTCTTTCCCAAGGTCAAAATGACCATGAAAGGTCATTTTGAAAGGAATGTTTTGAATGGATTCAGGACATCCAGGCAGCTGTGACAGCACAACTAAAGACACTCATGAAAGAGGACTTTCAGACTGCTTTAGAAGGTGTCAAAAATGATGGCATAAGTATGTCCAAAGCAAGAGGGAGTATTCTGAGGGGGATTAATGTAATAATTTTTTTACTGTAATAATTTTTTTATTCAAGTATTCACCATATTGTTTGATCACAACTTGTGTATATGTATGGGAACCCTGCATACATAAGAGTTAGAGACCACAGATGCATAAAAGAGTCAGAGATAGAAAAGGGGATTGAGGTATATAAGACATATTGAGCCAGGGTAAGGTGCCCTGTGGACTTCAAAAGGTCATTGCAGGATGATAAGAAGAGGAGACCTTCAGTAAATAGAAGTTTGTGTTGTCCTACAGATAGATCAATAAAAGCCAATTCTGATAATCTCTTATGGGAAAGGCTTCTAATTCAAAAGAAGAGTGGGACAGAGTTTCTCTTAAACCTGTGGCTAAAGTTGCCTTTAGCTCAAAACCATCTGCATAACACAGAGACATACGAAGTCTGACATTTAAGTTAGAAAACTCATCCTAGAAAAATTGCTACATAAATTATTGCTGAATATCACTACAGTCACCTTCAAACTACTTCCTTTCGGAAGCTATGCATCAATGCCAGTGCCTAGTCCACCCTTCAAAGCAATTTTGGAATTCTTTTTCTGGAATGGCCATCAGAGCTGCTGTCATATTACCCTCAATGTCCTAAATGTCATCAAAATGTCTTCCTTTCAATATTTCCTTTATTTTGGGGTAAAAAAAGAAGTCATTGCGGGCCAGACCAAGTGAGTAGTGAGGGTATTCCAGTACAGTTATTTGTTTACTGGCTAAAAACTCCCTCACAGACAGTGCCATGTGAGCTGGTACATTGTCGTGATGCAAGAGCCATGAATCGTTGGTGAAAAGTTCTGGTCATTTTCATCTAACTTTTTCATGCAGGCTTTTCAGCACTTTCAAATAGTAAACTTGGTTAACTGTCCAGTTGGTACGAATTTATTATGAATAATCCCTCCGATATCAAAAAAGATTAGCAATATCACTTTGTCTATTGATTTGGACTGACATAACTTTTTTGGTCATGGAGAATTGTCTGACTTCCACTGTGCACTTTAACGCTTGTTTCAGGGTCGTATTATTACACCCATGTTTCACCAGTGATAACAAGGCCCAAAACAGCATTTGCTTTTCCAAAAGGTCTTGGAAACTTCGACTCTCCTTTGCTTTTGTTCATTAGTGAGCTCCTCTGGAACCATTTTTGCACACACCTTTCTCACGCCAAGATTTTCAGTTAAGATTTTTCTGATTGCTACTCTATAGATGTTTACTTGGTCTGCTATGCTTCTCACAGTCAGCTGACGATTTTGACACACAGTTCGATGAGGTTTTGTAATGTTTTTATCAGTTCTGCTCATTACTAGCTGTCCTGACCTCTCTTCATCAGTGATGAGTTTTCTCCTCTTCAGAAAAATGTTTAATCCTTTTTTACACTGCCATTTTCTTCATGGCATTATCCCCATAAACTTAGACTAACATGTCCCTGATTTCACTTCCACTCTTGCCAAATTTAACAAGAAATTTAATGTTTATTCATTGCACTAATTCAAATTCAGACATTCTTACAATGGCATACAAAAACACTCAACAATAATGAATGCTACTGAGCAAGACACCATGATATGTCTACACAAACACAGCTGTGGGGCACTGATATACCATGGTTATGAAACCTCACTGAGCTGTTTGTACAGTGCTGCCAATATAAGCTCATTGTGCCAAGTTTGCGAACTTATTTGTCAGAGCTTCATACCTTGGGGTGACTAGTTCTGGTCCCTCCCCATAACTTCCTCCTCTAAAACTTCCCTAGAAGTTACACACTCCGGAAATTTTCTGGTAGATTGTTCTGTATCTCATTGAACTAGTCTCAGTTTTGAGAAAAAAAATCAGTTCAGTTCAACAGTTGTGTCCAATTTCAATAGGAGGTAATGCAAGAGGGCTTCCAAAGTTAACCAGGTATTTAATAAGAGGCTTCTTTATGGAAACAAAAGGAAAACAAATATTAATCATTGGAGCAGACTATAATCTCAGTTTCTGAGTTCCCAAGGGAGGCAATCATGAAGATTTCTAGATGTCTGTCTTGAATCATCTTCAGATGGAGTGAAGGCAGGCAGTTACAATCTGATAAATTCTCCTGGTTTGCAGTTTGAATGTCTCTGGTGATTTTTCTGCAACAGACATGAAGATTATCTATAGATAAGCTGTTGTGATTTCTCTGAAGTCTATATCAAGTTGTCTTACTTTAACTTGTATGGCCTTGTTAAAAGGGCAGTTTTAGTTCTCAATGATCCCAAGTTAATTGATGGGAAAATGAAAATGTTAGTTCTGACATTAAGAAAACTAGAAAAATTCAGAATCCAGTCCAGTTTATAGGTAGGAAAAAGAATCTCAAAAGACAGTGAATAGCATTAGAATATAATATTCACAGAGGTATATTATAGTTTCTATTGAAACAATTTTTCTCTCTAAAATGATCCTTATTTTTATCAAAGATAGTCAAATTAAGACTAACTTATTTGCAAAATAAGTCTTGTTTCAGTAAACTTGGCTGATTATTTGTATAAGTCCTGAAAGAATAGTAATTAACCACATAGGTGCCTTTAAATCTACTTTGCTGGAATTTTTCATAAAGAATTTTCATACCGAACTCAAAAAGGCCTCTCAAGGCCAGAAAAGCCAAGGTACATACTTGCCATCAGACTGAGACTGCAATACCTATAGATTTGGGGTTCCAACGTATTCCGAGTTTTTTTTTTTTTTTTTTTTTTTCATCTCTTAGTAAGTAACTTTTGTTCCTTACCTGGAAAGACTACTGTAAATCATGCAAGCAAGTTACCAGGCTGTTTTTTCCAAGGGGATTTTTGGCTTCCAAACTCAATCTTAATTCCTTAAAGCTTTCTGATCTTATCTGAGCACAATTCTCTCAAAGATGACATTCCAGTCAAAGCCATGTAATGTAACTACACATAGTTTCCAATTATGTCCTGTTATAAAAAGAACAGATTCTTATTGAACTTATGCAAACAAACATATTGCCATGAAAATAAAAAATACTCATTCATTGATGTTTTCCAAATTCTAGAGGGATCAAGTAGAGAGAAAAATATAAATGTTTCAATACTGCTTAAAGACACATCATTACCAAATTGCTAAGTCAAAGGTGTTTAAGAAAACTAATTTACCTTTTTTTCTGGAAAATAAAAGATTAAAAAAATCAGCAATCTCAAACAAAAAAGTCTGAAAATTGTAACCATTTTCATCAGTTTATTCAGTTCTGTGTAGTTAAACTTGTTCTGCTTGAATACAGTTTTCCTATTAGTTCTCTCGACTTTTTCTGATAATTGAAGGTGATAGGGTCAATGATAATTCCAAGAAGTTTGCAAGGCTATGCATCAAGGCTCATACGGTTGGTTGGTGAAATGGGTGCTTCAATCACTAGAGATTTTGGAAGGAATACCCCAAGCAGGAAACACATTTTCTAACAGTTTCTTTGCCATTGTAAGGGCATCATCCTTGTGGCAGGGAAAAGCTTCAACTCATCCCCATAAAAAAAAACATGCGATGGGAAAAAAAATGGCGGCGTGAGGTGAGCCTCTGTAACACTCCCCTGGAATTTACAACGAATCGGACAATAATAACTCCACAAAGGACTCCTTGCACAGCAGACAGGCAAGACGAAGAGGCGGACTACTGAATTCACCTCTAGGTGGGTGAATCGCGCGAGCGGGGGAGGAGGGAGAGAAGTGCGGAGACGGAGCCGCGCAGGACACAGACCTAGCTCAGTGCTCGGAGCCCGCTGCTCCCGGTGCTTCCGCAGCTGCGGGAGAGGGAAGGACTCGGACTGCTAGGGCTCTGCTTACGGCCCACAGGGCTGAGGGGGCAGCATACAAAACGGCTGAACCCAACGCTCGCTCACGGCAGACCTCGGAGCAAAGACTGAGGGAAGAGGGCTGAAATTGGTGGTTTAAGCCCTCACTGCCGAGCGGAGAACTGAAGCCTTAGGCACGGAGACTAGCCGCCCCCTCCGTCCCCTCCCTACCCTCCCAGAGCTCGCCCCGCCCCCACCTGCCCGGTGCTAGAAGCGATAAAGTAGCAGTGTCGGATCAAAGGACAGAATATTTGCTGCTCTGAGAACTGTGGACCGCAGACACAGATTCGCAGCTCAACTAGTTCCGGCAAAGGGGAGGGAGCTGTGGAAGCAGGACTGGCTGTGGTGGTGGTCGCCGCCATTGCTCTGGGCCACCTCTCACAACTCACCCCGCCCCTGGCCCCACCTATCTGGGTGGATCCCTGCAGGAGTAAACAGAACTGCTGAAACAAACGGGCTCTGAATCTGGTGCAGAAAGAGCTTTGGAACTCCAAAAGCTCTTCGCATACCTATCAACCTGTTGCAGAAGACACTCCTGTAGATGTCTAGGAAGAGAAATAGTAAATCAGTGATTGCCATGAATAACCAAGGCAACAAGATAGCTCAGAAAGAAAGTGAAAAGTCTCCAGAAAGGGAACTTAGAGATATGGACCTTTGTGATTTAAATGACAGAGAATTCAAGATCGCAATTCTGAAAAAACTGAACGAGATGCAAGAAAACACAGAAAGGCAGTTTAATGAACTCAGAAACACAATCAAAGAACACCATGAGCATTTTACAAAAGAGATTGAAATCTTGAAAAAGAACCAAATAGAATTTCTGGAGATTAAGAACTCTATAGAAGAAATTAACAATAAAATATCCAGCTTAGGTAGTAGAGTTGACCAGATGGAGGAAAGAATCAGTGACATCGAAGATAGGAACCTGGAATTTACACAGAGGGAAGAAGAAAGAGACTTGAGACTTAAAAGAAATGAAAGAACTCTACAAGAACTTTCTGACTCCATCAGAAAGAGCAATATAAGAATAATGGGCATACCAGAAGGAGAAGAAAGAGGGAAAGGAACAGAGAATATATTCAAACAAATCGTCGATGAGAACTTCCCAAACTTGTGGACAGAACTGGATCCTCGAATCCAAGAAGCAAATAGAACACCTAATTACCTCAATCCCAACAGGCCTTCACCAAGGCACATTGTATTGAAGCTGTCTAAAATCAATGACAAAGAAAGAATCCTCAAGGCAGCCAGGGAAAAGAAGATGGTAACTTACAAAGGAAAGCCCATTAGATTATCATCAGATTTTTCAGCAGAAACTCTACAAGCTAGGAGGGAATGGAACCAAATATTCAAACTATTGAAAGAGAGAAATCATGAGCCAAGAATAATATATCCAGCAAAGATCTCCTTTAGATATGAAGGAGGAATAAAGACCTTTCCAGACATCCAGAAGCTGAGGGAATTTTCTAATACACGACCTACACTACAAGAAATACTAAAGGAGGCTATTAGACCACAATCAACAGGGACAACTTGTGGCAACCGAAAAATAAAAAGGGGGAGCGTAAAGGCCTGAACTGGAATATGGGAATAGAGAAAGTAAGCATACTGAAGAAACTGGAATACTCTAAATATCAAACTTTCTTTTACATAAACTCAAGGGTAACCACTCAAAAAACACCCAAATCTGAAATATATACTGTAATAAAAGAAGAAACAGAGGGAAACATCATAGAATACCACCACACAGGAATAACAGACAAAAACAAAAAGGCAAAGAAACAATGGAGACACAGCCTTACCAGAAAACTAAAGACAGAATGACAGGAAATCCTCACATATCAATAATCACGCTAAATGTAAATGGACTGAACTCACCAATAAAGAGACACAGAGTAGCAGATTGGATCAAAAAACTAAACCCAACCATATGCTGCCTACAAGAGACACATCTCAGCTACAAGGACAAGCATAGACTCAAAGTGAAAGGGTGGAAATTGACACTCCAAGCAAATGGTACCCAGATAAAATCAGGTGTAGCCATAATGATTTCCAATGAAACAGACTTCAGGGTGAAAAAGATAACAAGAGACAATGATGGACATTTCATAATGGTAAAGGGGACTATACAACAAGAAGACATAACAGTCATCAATATTTATGCCCCCAGTCAGGGAGCACCGAAATATACCAAGCAACTACTAACAGAACTAAAGGGAGAAATTGACCAAAACACAATTATACTAGGGGACTTAAATACATCATTGACAGCTATGGATAGATCATCCAAACAGAAGATAAATAACGAAATCGCAGCCCTAAATGACACATTAGATGAAATGGACATAATTGACATATATAGAGCACTTCATCCTAAAACATCAGACTATACATTCTTTTCTAGTGTACATGGAACATTCTCAAGGATAGACCATATATTGGGACACAAAATCAGCCTCAGCAAATTTAAGAAGATTGAAATCATACCAAGCATATTCTCTGATCACAAAGCTTTGAAATTGGATATCAACTGCAAAAAGAAAGCAGGAAAAAACACAAATACATGGAGATTAAACAACATACTTTTAAAGAACGACTGGGTCAAAGAAGAAATTAGAGGAGAGCTCAAAAGATACATAGAAACAAATGACAATGAAAATACATCCTACCAAAATTTTTGGGATGCCGCGAAAGCAGTTTTAAGAGGGAAATTTATATCATTACAGGCCTATCTCAAGAAACAAGAAAAATCTCAAATAAATAACCTCATGTTACACCTTAAAAAACTAGAAAAAGAAGAACAAGCGAAACCCAAGGTCAGCAGAAGAAAGGATATAACAAAAATCAGAGCAGAACTAAATGAAATAGAGAACAAAAAGACAATAGAAAAAATTAATGTGACAAAAAGCTGGTTCTTTGAAAAGATTAACAAAATCGACAAACCCTTGGCTAGACTCACTAAGATAAAAAGAGAGAAGACACTAATTAACAAAATCAGAAATGAAAAAGGGGAAGTTATCACAGACACCACAGAAATACAAAGGATTATCCAAGAATACTATGAAGGACTATATGCCACCAAATTTAATAACTTAGAAGAAATGGACAAGTTCTTAGAAACATATAGCCTTTCAAGGCTGAATCATGAAGAACTGGAAAATCTTAACAGGCCGATCACCAGTAAGGAAATTGAATCAGTCATCAAAAACCTTCCCAAAATCAAAAGTCCTGGACCAGATGGCTTCACCAGTGAATTCTACCAAACCTTCAAAGAGGATCTAATACCAAACCTGCTCAAACTCTTCCAAAAAATTGAAGAAGAGTCAGTACTCCCTAACTCATTTTATGAGGCCAACATTATCCTGATACCAAAACCTGGTAAGGACAACACAAAAAAAGAAAACTACACACCTATATCTCTGATGAATACAGATGCTAAAATCCTAAACAAAATTCTAGCAAATCGAATACAACAATGCATTAAAAAGATTATTCATCACGACCAAGTGGGGTTCATCCCCGGGGCACAAGGATGGTTCAACATTCGCAAATCCATCAATGTGATACATCACATAAACAAAATAAAGGACAAAAATCATATGATTCTATCAATTGATGCAGAAAAAGCATTTGATAAGATACAACATCCATTTATGATTAAAACACTTAGTAAAATTGGTATAGAAGGAAAATACCTCAACATAATAAAGGCCATATACGACAAGCCCTCAGCTAATCTCATAATTAATGGTGACAAGCTGAAGCCCTTTGCTCTACGTTCAGGAACACGACAAGGTTGTCCCCTATCACCTCTGCTTTTCAACATAGTGTTGGAAGTCCTCGCCATAGCTATCAGGCAAGAGAAAGAAATAAAAGGCATCCAAATTGGGAATGAAGAAGTTAAATTGTCACTCTTTGCAGATGACATGATGCTATATATAGAAAACCCTAAAGACTCCACCAAAAAGCTGTTAGAAACAATCAATGAATACAGTAAAGTTGCTGGCTACAAAATCAACGTACAAAAGTCTATTGCTTTCCTATATACCAACAATGAAATCTCAGAAAAAGAGATAGAAAATACAATTCCTTTTGCAATTGCAGCAAAAAGAATAAAATACCTAGGAATAAACTTAACCAAGGATGTGAAGGATATATATGCTGAAAACTATAAGACATTTTTGAAAGAAATTGAAGAAGACACAAAGAAATGGAAAGACATTCCGTGCTCATGGATTGGAAGAATCAACATAGTTAAAATGGCCATATTGCCCAAAGCCATATACAGATTTAATGCAATCCCCATCAAAATCCCAATGGCATTTTTTAAAGAAATAGAACAAAAAATCATCAGATTTGTTTGGAACCACAAAAGACCCCGAATAGCCAAAGCAATATTAAAAAAAAAGAACAATACTGGAGGTATCACACTCCCTGATTTTTCCTTGTACTACAGGGCTACAATAATCAAAACAGCTTGGTATTGGCGGAAAAACAGACACATAGACCAATGGAAGAGAATTGAGAACCCAGAAATAAAACCACATAAATATGGACAGATAATTTTTGACAAAGAAGCTAAAAACATACAATGGAGGAAAGACAGCCTCTTCAATAAATGGTGCTGGCAGAATTGGATAGCTACGTGCAAAAGAATGAAACTGGACTGCTATGTGTCACCATGTACCAAAATTAATTCAAAATGGATCAAAGACTTAAGCATAAGACCTGACACAATAAACTGCATTGAAGAAAACATAGGTACTAAACTTATGGACCTTGGGTTCAAAGAGCATTTTATGAATTTGACTCCAAAGGCAATGGAAGTAAAAACTAAAATAAACAAATGGGATTATATGAAACTGAAAAGCTTCTGCACAGCAAAAGAAATTATTGACAAAATAATGAGGCAACCAACTGAATGGGAGAAGATTTTCGCAAACAGTTCCTCTGATAAGGGGCTAATATCCAAAATATACAAGGAACTCATGAAACTCAACAACAAAAAAACAAACAACCCAATTGAAAAATGGACAGAGGACCTGAAGAGACATTTCTCCAAAGAGGATATACAAATGGCAAATAGACATATGAAAAAATGCTCAACATCGCTAATCATCAGAGAAATGCAAATGAAAACCACAATGAGATATCACCTCACCCCAGTCAGAATGGCTTTCATCAACAAAACAAATAGTAACAAGTGTTGGAGAGGCTGTGGAGAAAAAGGAACTCTCATACACTGTTGGTGGGAATGCAGACTGGTGCAGCCGCTATGGAAGGCAGTGTGGAGGTTCCTCAAGAAATTGCGCATAGAATTACCATATGACCCAGCAATCGCTCTCCTGGGTATCTACCCCAAAAATATAAAAGCATTTCTCTATAGAGACACGTGTACGGCAATGTTCATTGCAGCTTTGTTTACGGTGGCCAAGACATGGAAACAACCAAAATGTCCTTCGATTGATGAATGGATAAAGAAGTTGTGGTACATATACACAATGGAATACTATTCGGCGTTAAGGAAAGATGATATAGGAGCACTTGTGACAACATGGATGGATCTCGAGAGAATAATGCTAAGTGAAATAAGTCAGACAGACAAAGCAGAGAACCCTATGATTTCACTGATATGTGGTATATAAACCAAAAAGAACAAGACAAACAAATGAGAAACAAAAACTCATAGACACAGACAATAATTTAGTGGTTACCAGAGGGTAAGGGGGTGGGGGTTGGGTGATGAGGGTAAAGGGGATCAAATATATGGTGATGGAAGGAGAACTGACTCTGGGTGGTGAACACACAATGGGATTTATAGACGATGTAATACAGAATTGTACACCTGAAATCTATGTAAATTTACTAACAATTGTCACCCCAATAAAATTAATTAAAAAAAAAAGAAACAAACAAACAAAAAACATGCATACAACAAGAACATACTGATAACCTATACTAAGTGACAATTGAATGCAGTCTAGCTTAAATGTACTATGGTGGATGAAGGAATGCAAAAAAATAATGTCAGGGATCCAGGAAGAACCATGTGGCCACGTAGGGTTTACCGCAGCTCTAACTATTCATTAAATTTACAATAATTGTTTATACATCCTAATATCTCTGATTCAGGAACAGGTGGTTGATATGTCACAAAGACATCAGGATAGCAAAGGTCTGGCAATGAGGGATCATGTTTGCAAAAACAGAATGGAATTCACCCACATGTGCCACAATCTGATACTCAGGTTTAGTCATTTTAGTATGTCCCTCAATTGTGATTACAGACATCTCAATTTTCCAGCAATTTCACATATATTTCTGAAACATTTATAATATATACAAATACAAAATAAAGAAGTCTCAATTTATTTTTATTTTTTATTAGTTTCAGGTGTACAAAACGATGTAATAGTTAGACATTTCACCCCTCACTCTCCCAATCTATTGCCCCTCTGACATCGTATATATCTCTTACAATTCCAATGACTTTATTCCCTATGCTGTACACCATATTCCATGATAAACATTTAATTATAGTTGACATACCATATTATTCAGCTTCAGCTTCAGGTGTACAGTGCAGTGGTCAGGCAACTACACCATCCATGAAGTGGTCTCCCTAGTAAGAAATGTGCCCATTTTGACACCCTACAAAATCTTTACAATATTATGGATTATATTCCCCAAATTGTCTTTTATATCCCCATGGCAATATTGTAGTTACCAATATGTGTTTTCTGATCCCATCCCCAGTTCCCTCAAACCAACGCCCTCCCAGCTAGCAACTATCAGTTTTTTCTCTATAACTCTGAGGCGAGTTTTGTTTACTTTGCTCATTTACTCAGTTCTTTAGATTCCACATATAATTGAGATTATATGGTATTTGTCTTTCTCCGACTTATTTCACTTAGCATAATGTTCTCTAAGTCCATCCATATCATTGTAAATGGTAAGATTTCATTCTTTTTTATGGCTGAGTAATACTCCATTGTATAAATTTACCAGTTTCTTAAACCAGTCATCTAACGATGGGAATTTCAGTTGTTTCCAAGTCTCGGGGCTATAGTGAATAGCACTGCGATAAACATAGGGGTACATATATTCTTTTGAATTTGTGTCATGAATTTCTCTGGATAGATACATAAGAGTGGAATTGCTGGGTCATAAGGTATTTCCATTACCAGTTTTTGGAGATAGCTTTATATTGATTTCCATAGTGGCTGTACCAATCTGCAATCACACCAGCAGTGTACAAGGGATCCCTTTTCTCCACAACCTCCCAGAAACTCCTTTATTGAGTCATTGATGACAGCCATTTTTAAGGGAGTGAGGTGGTATCTCATTGTGGTTTATATTTGCATACCTCTAATGATTAGTGAGGTTGAGCTTTTTTTCCATATGTCTGTTGGCCATCTGTATATCCTCTTTAGAAAAATGTCTCTTCATGTCCTCTGCCCAATGTTTTATTGAGTATTTTGGTTTTTTCGATGTTGAGTTAAATGAGTTTATTTTTAAAAATAAATTTTGGAAATTAACCACTTAGCAGATGTAGCATTGACAAATATTTTCTCCCATTCAATAGGATGCCGTTTTATTTATTTATTTATTTAAATTTATTGGGGTGAAAATTGTTAGTGAAATTACATAGATTTCAGGTGTACAATTCTGTATTACATCATCTATAAATCCCATTGTGTGTTCACCACCCAGAGTCAGTTCTCCTTCCATCACCATATACTTGATCCCTCTTACCCTCATCTCCCACTCCCCACCCCGCTTACCCTCTGGTAACCACTAAACTATTGTCTGTGTCTATGAGTTTTTCTTTCTCATTTGTTTGTCTTGTTCTTTTGTTGTTTTTGGTTTATATACCACATATCAGTGAAATCACATGGTTCTCTGCTTTTTCTGTCTGACTTATTTCGCTTAGCATTATACTCTCAAGATCCATCCATGTTGTCACATATGTTCCTATATCATCTTTTCTTACCACTGAATAGTATTCCACTGTGTATATATACCACAACTTCTTTATCCATTCATCTATTGAAAGACATTTTGGTTGTTTCCATGTCTTAGCCACCGTAAGCAAAGATGCAATGAACATTGGAGCACACATGTCTTTATGTATAAATATTTTCAGATTTTTTGGGTAGATACCCAGGAGAGGGATTGCTGGGTCATATGGTAATTATATTTGTAATTTTTTGAGGAACCTCCACATTGCCTTCCATAACAGCACCAGTCTGCATTCTCACAAACAGTGTGTGAGAATTCCTTTTTCTCCACAGCCTCTTAAACACTTGTTACTATGTGTTTTGTTGATGATAGCCATTCTGACTGGGGTGAGGTGATCTCATTGTCCTTTTTATTTGCATTTCTCTAATGATCAGTGATGTTGAGCATTTTTTCATATGTCTATTTGCCATTTGTATGTCCACTTTGGAGAAATGTCTCTTTAGGTCCTCTGCCCATTTTTCAATTGGGTTGTTTGTTTTTTTCAGTTGACTTGCATGAGTTCCTTGTATATTTTGGATATTAGCCCCTTATCGGAGGCACTGTTTCCAAAAATCTTCTCCCATTCAGTCGGTTGCCTCATTGTTTTGTCGACTGTTTCTTTTGCTGTGCAGAAGCTTTTAAGTTTCACATAGTCCCATTCATTTATTTTAGCTTTTACTTTCATTGCCTTTGGAGTCAAATTCATAAAATGCTCTTTGAACCCAAGTTCCATAAGTTTAGTACCTATGTTTTCTTGTATGCAGTTTATTGTGTCATGTCTTATGCTTAAGTCTTGATCTACTTTGAATTAATTATGGTACATGGTGACAGATAGCAGTCCAGTTTCATTCTTTTGCAGGTGGCTATCCAATTCTCCCAGCACCATTTATTGAAGAGGCTGTCTTTCCTCCATTGTATGTTTTTAGCTTTTTTGTCAAAAATTATCTGTCCATATTTATGTGGTTTTATTTCTGGGTTCTCAATTCTATTCCATTGGTCTATGTGTCTGTTTTTCTGCCAATACCATGCTGGTTTGATTATTGTAGCCCTGTAATACAAGCTAAAGTGAGGGAGTGTGATACCTCCAGTATTGTTCTTTTTTCTTAAGATTGCTTTGGCTATTCGGGGTCTTTTGTGGTTCCAAACAAATCTGATGATTTTTTGTTCTATTTCTATAAAAAATGCCACTGGGATTTTGATGGGGATTGTGTTAAATCTGTATATTGCTTTGGGTAATATGGCCATTTTAACTACGGAATGTCTTTCCATTTCTTTGTGTCTTCTTCAATTTCCTTTAAAAATGTCTTATAGTTTTCAGCATATAGGTTCTTCACATCCTTGGTTAAGTTTATTCCTAGGTATTTTATTCTTTTTGCTGCAATTGCAAAAGGAATTGTTTTTTGTATTTCTTTTTCTGAGATTTCATTGTTAGTATATAGAAATGCAAACGTACGTTTTGTACGTTGATTTTGTAGCCAGCAACATTACTGTAGTTGTTGATTGTAGTTGTAGTGGAGTCTTTAGGGTTTTCTATATGCAGCATCATGTCATCTGCAAAGATAGATAATTTAATTTCTTCATTCCCAATTTGGATGCCTTTTATTTCTTTCTCTTGCCTGATGGCTCTGGCAAGGACTTCCAACACTATGTTGAAAAGCAGAGCTGATAGGGGACAGCCCTGTCGTGCTCCTGAATGTAGATCAAAGGGCTTCAGTTTTTCACCATTAATTATAAGATTAGCTGTGGCTTGTCATATATGGCCTTTATTATGTTAAGGTATTTTCCTTTTATACCTATTTTATTAAGTGTTTTAATCACAAATGAATGTTGTATCTTGTCAAATGCTTTTTCTTCATCAATTGATAGAATCATACGATTTTGTCCTTTATTTTGTTTATGTGATGTATCACGTTTGTGGATTTGCGGATGTTGAATCATCCTTGTGCCCCTAGGATGAACCCTACTTGGTCGTGATGAATAATCTTTTTAATACATTGCTGTATTCGATTTGCTAGAATTTTGTTTAGGATTTTTGCATCTGTTCATCAGAGATATTGGTCTGTAGCTTTCATTTTCTGTGTTGTCCGTACCAGGTTTTGCTATCAGGGTAATGCTTGCCTCATAATTGAGTTAGGGAGTATTGTCTCCTCTTCAATTTTTTGGAAGAGTTTGAGCAGGATTGGTATTAGATCCTCTTTGAAGGTTTGGTAAAATTCACTAGTGAAACCATCTGGTCCAGGACTCTTGATTTTCGGAGGTTTTGGATGACTGATTTAATTTCGTTACTAGTGATCGGTCTGTTTAGATTTAACAGTTCTTCATGGTTCAGCCTTAGAAGGCTACATTTTTCCAAGAACTTGTCCAATTTCTTCTAGGTTTTGCATTTGGTGGCATATAGTCCTTCATAGTATTCTTTTTTTTTTTTTTTTTAATTAATTTTATTGGGGTGACAATTGTTAGTAAATTTACATAGATTTCAGGTGTACAATTCTGTATTACATCGTCTATAAATCCCATTGTGTGTTCACCACCCAGAGTCAGTTCTCCTTCCATCACCATATATTTGATCCCCTTTACCCTCATCACCCACCCCCCACCCCCTTACCCTCTGGTAACCACTAAATTATTGTCTGTGTCTATGAGTTTTTGTTTCTCATTTGTTTGTCTTGTTCTTTTTGGTTTATATACCACATATCAGTGAAATCATAGGGTTCTCTGCTTTTTCTGTCTGGCTTGTTTCACTTAGCATTATTCTCTCGAGATCCATCCATGTTGTCACAAATGTTCCTATATCATCTTTCCTTAACGCCGAATAGTATTCCATTGTGTATATGTACCACAACTTCTTTATCCATTCATCTATCGAAGGACATTTTGGTTGTTTCCATGTCTTGGCCACCGTAAACAAAGCTGCAATGAACACTGGCGTACACGTGTCTCTATAGAGAAATGCTTTTATATTTTTGGGGTAGATACCCAGGAGAGCGATTGCTGGGTCATATGGTAATTCTATTCGTAATTTCTTGAGGAACCTCCACACTGCCTTCCATAGCGGCTGCACCAGTCTGCATTCCCACCAACAGTGTATGAGAGTTCCTTTTTCTCCACAGCCTCTCCAACACTTGTTACCGTTTTTTTTTTTTTTTTTTTTTATTAATTAATTTATTTATTAGTTTCAGGTGTACAAAACAAGGTAATACTTAGACGTTCATCATTTATATCCCTCATACTGTGAACCCCCCTCCCCCCATCCACTATCCCTCCGACCTCACACTGAACCATCACATTATATATATAAAATTATAGTTGGCATTCATTAATGTTTAGCTTCTGATGTACAATGCCATGATCAGGTATCCACAGTATCCCTGAGGTGGTCTCCCAAATAGGACGCATGTCCATCGGATACCCAACAAAATCTTTACAACATTATAGAATACCTTCCCCAAATTAATTTTCAAAAGAAAAACCCTGAGGCCATCTTGTGGTTACCAGCTGCTTCCAAATCCCTTCACCTTTCCCCTTATCCCCAACCCCCTCCCACACACCCATCTAACCACTCTCGGTTTTTTCTCTGCGTGCCCAAAACTGACTCTGATTAGTTCATTCACATAGTCTTTTCTTTAGATTCCATATATAAGTGAGATCATATGGTACTTGTCTTTCTCTTTCTGACTTATTTCACTTAACATAATGTTCTCTAGATCCATCCATGTTGCTGCAAATGATAAGATTTCTTTCTTCTTTATGGCTGCGTAATACTCCATTGTATAAATGTACCACAGCTTCTTAATCCAGTCATCTACCGATGGGCATTTTGGTTGTTTCCATATCTTGGCTATTGTGTAAAGTGCTGCAATAAACATAGGCGTGCATACAGATTTTTGAATTGGAGTTTTGGATTTCTCCGGGTAGATGCCTAGGAGTGGAATTACTGGATCATAGGGTAGTTCCATTTTCAGATTCCTGAGATACCTCCATACTGTTTTCCATAGTGGCTGCACTAATCTGCAGTCCCACCAACAGTGCACTAGCGTTCCCTTTTCTCCACATCCGCGCCAGCATTTGTTGTTTGTTGATTTATTGATAATAGCCATTTTGACTGGAGTGAGGTGGTATCTCATTGTGGTTTTTATTTGCATTTCTCTGATGGTTAGTGAGGTAGAGCATTTCTTCATATGTCTTCTTGCCTTCTGTATGTCCTTCTTAGAGAAATGTCTCCCCAAGTCCTCTGCCCATTTTTTAATTGGGTTGTTTGTTTTTTTGGAGTTGAGTTGAGTAAGTTTTTTATAGATTTGTGATATTAATCCCTTATCAGATATATCATTGGCAAATATCTTTTCCCATACAGTAGGATCCCTTTTTGTTTTATTGATGGTTTCCTTTGCTGTGAAAAAACTTTTTAGTTTGATGTAATCCCACATGTTTATTTTTTCTCTTACTTCGCTCGCGCGAGGGGATATATCAGTGAAAATCTTACTCCGGGTAATGTCCATGAAGTTTCTTCCTATATTTTCTTCTAGATATTTTATGGTTTCAGATCTTACATTTAAGTCTTTAAGCCATTTTGAATTTGTTTTTGTATATGGTGTAAGGAGGTGGTCCAGCTTCATTTTCTTGCATGTGTCCGTCCAGGTTTCCCAACACCACTTATTGAACAGACTATCTTTACCCCATCGTACATTCTTGCTTCCATTGTCGTAGATTAGATGGGCATATAGGCATGGATTTACGTCTGGACTCTCTATTCTGTTCCATTGATCTATGTATCTATTTTTATGCCAGTACCATGTTGTTTTGATTACTGTAGCCTTGTAGTATAGTTTGAAATCAGGTATCGTTATACCTCCCACTTTGTTCTTATTTCTCAAGATTGCTGAGGCTATCCGGGGTCTTTTATGGTCCCATATAAATTTTAGGATTATATGTTCTATTTCTGTGAAAAACGTCGTTGGTAGTTTGATAGGAATTGCGTTGAATATGTATATTGCCTTAGGCAGTATGGACATTTTAATTATATTAATTCTTCCTATCCATGAACATGGAATGTGTTTCCATCTATTTATGTCTTCTTTCATTTCTTTCTTCAGTGTTGTATAATTTTCTGAGTACAGATCCTTTACATCTTTGGTTAGATTTATTCCCAGATATTTTATAGTCTTTGGAGCAATTGTAAATGGAATTGTTTTTTTAATTTCTCCTTCTGCTATTTTATCATTGGTATATACAAATGCAACTGATTTCCGAATATTAATTTTATATCCTGCTACTTTACTAAATTCATCTGTCAGTTCTAATAGTTTCTTGGTGGAGTCTTTAGGGTTCTCTATATATAGTATCATATCATCTGCATATAATGATAATTTTACTTCCTCCTTACAAATTTGGATGCCTTTTATTTCTTTCTCTTGTCTGATTGCTGTGGCTAGAACTTCCAGCACTATGTTGAATAGAAGTGGAGAAAGTGGGCAACCTTGTCTTGTTCCTGATCTTAGGGGGAATGGTTTTAGCTTTTCCCCATTGAGTATGATGTTAGCTGTGGGTTTGTCATATATGGCCTTTATTATGTTAAGATATGATCCCTCTATTCCCACTTTCTTAAGGGTTTTTATCATAAAAGGTTGTTGTATTTTATCAAATGCTTTTTCTGCATCTATTGATATGATCATGTGATTTTTATTTTTCATTTTGTTAATGTGGTGTATCACATTAATTGATTTGCGGATGTTGAACCACCCCTGCATACCAGGGATGAATCCCACTTGATCATGGTGTATGATCTTTTTAATGTATTGCTGAATTCTGTTTGCTAATAATTTGTTGAGAATTTTTGCATCTATGTTCATTAGAGATATCGGCCTGTAGTTTTCTTTCTTTGTGGTGTCTTTGTCTGCTTTTGGGATCAGGGTGATAGTGGCTTCGTAAAAAGTGTTTGGGAGTCTTCCTTCCTTCTGGATTTTTTGGAAGAGCTTGAGGAGAATAGGTGATAATTCTTTTTTGAACGTTTTGAAAAATTCACCTGTAAAGCCATCTGGTCCAGGGCTTTTGTTTGTTGGGAGATTATTGATTACTGATTCAGTTTCCCTGGTGGTAATCAGACTGTTCAGGCTTTCTGTTTCTTCTTGAGTTAGCTTTGGAAGGTTGTGCGCCTCTAGAAAATTGTCCATTTCTTCAAGGTTGTCAAATTTGTTGGCATATAGTTGCTCATAGTAATTTCTTACAATTTTTTGTATTTCTGTGGTGTCTGTTGTCACTTCTCCTCTTTCATTTCTGATTTTATTAATTTGGGTCCTCTCTCTCCTTTTTTTAATGAGTCTGGCTAAAGGTTTGTCAATTTTGTTTATCTTCTCTAAGAACCAACTCTTGGATTCATTGATCTTTTGTATTGTTTTTCTGGTTTCTATTTCATTTATTTCTGCTCTGATCCTTATTATCTCCTTCCTTGTGCTCCCTTTGGGTTTATTTTGCTGTTCTTTTTCCAGATCCCTTAAGTGTGAAGATAAACTGTCAATTAGTGATGTTTCTTGTTTCTTTAGGTAGGCCTGCAGTGCTATGAACTTCCCTCTTAGGACTGCTTTCGCAGCATCCCATAGATTTTGGGTCGTCGTGTTCTCATTCTCATTTGTCTCAAGATATCTTTTGATTTCTTCTTTGATCTGCTGCTTGACCCATTCATTATTTAGCAACATGTTATTCAGCCTCCATGAATTGGTGTATCTTCCTGGTTTTTTTCCCCTGTAGTTCATTTCTAATTTCATAGCACTGTGGTCAGAGAAGACAATTGGTATGATTTCAATTTTCTTAAATTTATCGAGGCTTGTCTTGTGTCCTAACATATGATCTATTTTAGAAAATGTTCCATGAGCACTTGAGAAGAACGTGTATTCTGCAGCATTGGGGTGAAATGCTCTGAAAATATCAATTAAGTCCAACTGCTCCAAAGTATCATTTAAGGCTGTTGTTTCCATATTGATTTTCTGTCTGGAGGACCTGTCCCTTGTTGTCAGAGGTGTGTTGAAGTCCCCTACTATGATAGTGTTGCTGTTGATCTCTGTCTTTATGTCCATCAGTACCTGTTTTATATATTTAGGAGCTCCTATGTTAGGTGCATAGATGTTTACTAGGGTTATGTCCTCTTGTCGGATTGATCCCTTTATTATTATATAGTGCCCATCTTTGTCTTTTAATATTTTTTTCATTTTAAAGTCTATTTTGTCAGATATAAGTATTGCAACTCCAGCTTTTTTTTTGCTTCCATTTGCATGAAATATGTTACTCCAACCCTTCACTTTCAGCCTGTGTGTGTCTTTTGATCTGAAATGAGTCTCTTGTATACAGCATATACAAGGGTCTTGTTTCCTTATCCACTCAGCCACCCTATGTCTCTTGATTGGAGCGTTTAATCCATTTACATTTAAAGTGATTATTGATAGGTACATAGTTATTGCCATTTTTAGATTTGTAGTAAATTGTTTTCATCTTTCTTCTATTTACAGAAGTCCTTTTAGTATTTCTTGCAATGCTGGCTTGGTTGTCATAAATTCTTTCACTTTTTTCTTTTCTGGAAAGCTCTTTATCTCTCCATCAACTTTAAATGATAGCCTTGCTGGATAAAGCAATCTAGGTTGTAGGCCTTTGTGTTCCATCACTTTGAGTATCTCCTGCCACTCCCTCCTTGCCTTCAATGTTTCTGTAGAAAAGTCATTTGATAGTCTTATGGGAGTTCCCTTGTATGTAACCTTCTGCCTTTCTCTTGCTGCTTTCAAGATTCTCTCTTTGTCTTTAAGCTTTGCCATTTTAACTATAATGTGTCTTGGTGTGGGCCTGTTTGGGTTTATCCTGGTTGGAACTCTCTGCACTTCCTGGGCTTGTATGTTGGTTTCCTTCATCAGGTTAGGGAAGTTTTCTGACATTATTACCTCAAATATGTTCTCAATCCCTTGCTTCTCCTCTTCGCCTTCTGGTATTCCTATGATGCACATGTTGTTGCGCTTGATGTTATCCCAGAGGTCTCTTAACCCATCTTCATTGTTTTTTATTCTTTTTTCTTTCTGTTGTTCAGTTTGAGTGATCTCTGCTAACTTGTCTTCTAAGTCGCTGATTCGATCCTCTGCTTCATCTAACCTGCTGGTCATTCCTTCAAGTGAGTTCTTAATTTCGGTAATTGTGTTTTTTAGTTCTAGCTGGTTGTTCGTTAAGATTTCTACATCCTTTTTTAGCTCTAACTGGTTGTTCTTTATGATTTCTATATCCTTCTTTATGTCTTCTCTAAGCTCCTTAAACATTCTTATCACCAGTGTTCTGAACTCTGTCTCTGACATGTTGGTTACCTCTGCTTCATTTGGTTCCAGTTGTGGAGGTTTCTTCTGTTCTTTTATTTGGGACATGTTTCTTTGTCTCCCCATTCTGACTGACTCTCTGTGTTTGCTTTGATGTATTAGGAAGATCCCCTAGAGCTCTTAGTTCTTGCTGGGTTATCTTATGTAGTATGTGTCTTTTATATTTGACTTGGACTACTTCGTTCTTCTCTGCATGTGCTCCACAGGAGGGTCGTGTGTTTAGTATATCGTCCTGTTCAAGAAGAACTTTGATTGCTTTTTGCTTGTGAGTAGGTGGGCTTAACTCCTAGGCCGTCTAGTTGTGAAACTTGGCTCTGCTCACCACAGGGTGTTCTGCTGGGTGAGGGTTGGCCACTTAAATGAGGTTTGGCCTCTATGGGCTCTTGTGCCTTCAGAGAATTCCCTCTGGGTGTGTGACTTGTAGGTCAAACTCGGTAGTACTCTGGTTTGGTCCAGAGTTGGCTTCTGGAAAATGTTGAATCTTGTGCCTCTTAAGCTGGGCCCTGGTAGGGCAGTTTCAGCACAAATCAAGTTACCAAGTACAACAACAACAACAACAAAGAAAACAAATCAAGTACATTCACAAATAAAATACAACCGACAATCCCCCCTCAACATAGGCAAAGATATCAAAGCAATAATGACAGAACAAAGCAAATCACTACAAGCAGAAAACAAAACAAAACAAAACAAAACAAAAAAAAAAAAAAAAAAGGAAGTACCAAGCAAAGCAAAACAGAAAGCAGAACCAGTCTTGGCTTAAGCCCACCAGGTAATCTCCAGGTTGTCCTCTGCTGTGCCAAAGAGTTCCCTGCCTATTGCGCAGGCAGCGCTTGTCACCTGGTGCCCAGAGTGAATTTGGGAGTGTAGATTTAAATGCGAGGGGCTGAGGGGTCTGGATGACAGTTTTCAGAGAGACCATGCAGTTTCTGTCCTTTCCTGCACAAATGCACGCTGAGAGTAGCTCCACCAGCCCTGTGGTCAGTATTCCTGAGTCTTAGGGCCCTCCTTCCATGGGTGACTTGTAGGTCAAACCTGGTAGTACTCTGGTTTGGTCCAGAGTTGGCTTCTGGATATGTTGAATCTTGTGCCTCTTAATCTGGGCCCTGGTAGGGCAGTTTCAGCACAAATAAAGTTACCAAGTACAACAACAACAACAACAACAACAAGGAAAACAAATCAAGTACATTCACATGTAAAATACAACCGACAATCCCCACTCAACATAGGCAAAGATATCAAAGAAATAAAGACAGAACAAAGCAAATCACAACAAGCAAGGAAAAGAAAAAAAAAGAAGAGAAAGAAAGAAAAAAAAGAAAAAGAAAAGAAAGGAAAAAAGAGAAGAACAAAGCAAAACAACACAAAACAAAACAAAAACAAAAGCAAAAAAACAAAAAAGCAAAACAAAACAAACAAACAAACAAACGAAAAAAAAATCACCAAGCAAAGCAAAACAGAAAGCAGCACCAGTCTTGGCTTAAGCCCACCAGGTAATCTCCGGGTTGTCCTCCGCTGTGCCAAAGAGTTCCCTGCCTAGTGCACAGGCAGCGCTAGTCACCTGGTGCCCAGAGTGAATTTGGGAGTGTAGATTTAAATGCGAGGGGCTGAGGGATCTGGATGACAGTTTTCAGAGAGACCATGCAGTTTCTGTTCTTTCCTGCACAAATGCACACTGAGAGTAGCTCCACCAGCCCTGTGCCCAGTACTCCTGAGTCTTAGGGCCCTCCTTCCGTGGGTGACTTGTAGGTCAAACCCGGTAGTACTCTGGTTTGGTCCAGAGTTGGCTTCTGGATATGTTGAATCTTGTGCCTCTTAAGCTGGGCCCTGGTAGGGCAGTTTCAGCACAAATAAAGTTAGCAAGTAAAACAACAACAACAAAGAAAACAAATCAAGTACATTCACAAATAAAATACAACCGACAATCCCCACTCTACATAGGCAAAGATATCAAAGAAATAAAGACAGAACAAAGCAAATCACAACAAGCAGAAAAAAGAAAAAAAAAGAAGAGAAAGAAAGAAAAAAAAAATAAAATAAAATAAAAAAATAAAAAATAAAAAAAAAAAAAAATAAAAAAAATAAAGACCACCAAGCAAAGCAAAACAGAAAGCAGCACCAGTCTTGGCTTAAGCCCACCAGGTGATCTCCAGGTTGTCCTCCGCTGTGCCAAAGAGTTCCCTGCCTAGTGCGCAGGCATCGCTAGTCACCTGGTGCCCAGAGTGAATTTGGGAGTGTAGATTTAAATGCGAGGGGCTGAGGGGTCTGGATGACAGTTTTCAGAGAGACCATGCAGTTTCTGTCCTTTCCTGCACAAATGCACGCTGAGAGTAGCTCCAACAGCCCTGTGCCCAGTACTCCTGAGTCTTAGGGCCCTCCTTCCAAGGATGAGTGGGAGGGGGCGGGCGGGAGATCTCTAAGCTGCTGAAAGCTGGGAGCTGCGTCTGCAGCTTACTGCTGATCTCAGGGAGTGCTTCCGCGGTTGCCCTTGCCCCGCCGCAGGCCAGCCAGAAAGGGTGGGGCCTGGGGATGGAGGGGTCTCCTCCCTCCCAGGCCAGCCACTCACACTCCTCCCGCAGGCCTGAAAAGGTGGTGGCTGGGGGTGTGGGAGTCTCCTCTCTCCTTGTCCAGCGAAAATCCCCTCCTCCCAGCCTCTTCCGATGGTCAGAGCCGGCTGCCAATCTTCCCAGCGCCTGAGCGCAGACGCCCCTCTGTAATCTGACACTGTTTCTCAGTTAGGGGTAGTTTAAGTCTCTGGAAGGGCGGGGGGAGGATTCGAAAAGCGCGGTGAGGGGCCCAGGTGTGGCGTCTCAGTTCTTTGTCTGCCCTAGGGCCCATGAGCTGCCCGCCCCGGCGGGAGCGATCAACTGTGGGACGCAGGGAAAGAGCTCACCTCCTGGACCCTACGCTCTCCGCCACACCCTGGGCTCCCGTGGGACTCTAGAGCCCCGGGTGCTGCCCTCCACTTTTTCTGTGAGCACGCTCCTCCCCCCCCTCTCGCCCACCTAGTGCACCTCAAAGCAAACCTTCCACGAGCCTCCGTCCGACCTGGGAGCCGCGCAGCAACGCTGCACGGCCTGTGCTCCGCTTCCAGGAGTCTGCGCTCCGTAGTCCCGGCGCCGCCGGCCTCGGCTCCGCGTGGGTGGGGGTGGGGGGGCGCGCTTCCACTTCGCTGTCCCGCCTCCTCCCCTGCTTGTAATCCGCGCACACCTTCAGGCAAATTCCTCCACGAGTCTCCCCGCTGTTCTGCGTGTTCTATATCTCCCTGTGTCTTTAGAGCTGCAGTTTACCGCCAGCCGCCGCCGCCGGCTTGATTCCACCGCGCAACCGCGCGTTTCCTCTCCGCTCCCTTCTTTCTTCCCCTGCTCGTCCAATTTGCGCAGCTTCAAGTAATCCTTACACGAGTCTCTTAGGAGTCTCTTAGCTGTTCTGCGTGATGAGCGAAGAGTTGTTTGATGGGTTATATGTCCCGTTTGTAATAAAATCCGGAGGAGAACTCAGAAAATGTGCCCCGCTGCCGCCATTCCTATGACGTCACCCTTCATAGTATTCTTGAATGATCCTTTGTATTTCTGTGCTTTCCGTGATAACTTCCCCTTTTTCATTTCTGATTTTGTTAATTAGTATCTTCTCTCTTTTTATGTTAGTGAGTCTAGCCAAGGGTTTGTCAATTTTGTTAATCTTTTCAAAGAACCAGCTCTTTGTCACATTAATTTTTTCTATTGTCTCTTTGTTCTCTATTTCATTTAGTTCTGCTCTGATTTTTGTTATTTCCTTTCCTCTGCAGATCTTGGGTTTCACTTCTTCTTTTTCTAGTTCTTTTAGGTGTAACATGAGGTTATTTATTTGGGATTTTTCTTGTTTGTTGAGATAGGCTTGTAATGATATAAATTTCCGTCTTAAAACTGATTTCGCTGCATCCCAAAAATTTTGGTAGGATGTATTTTCATTCTTATTTGTTTCTATGTGTCTTTTGATCTCTCCTCTAATTTCTTCTTTGACCCAGTCATTCTTTAAAAGTATGTAGTTTAATCTCCATGTATATGTGGTTATTCCTGCTTTCTTTTTGCAGTTCATATCGAATTTCAAAGCCTTGTGATCAGAGAATATTCTTGGTATGATTTCAATCTTCTTAAATTTGCTGAGGCTGATTTTATGTCACAATATATGGTCTATCCTTGAGAATGTTCCATGTACACTCGAAAAGAATGTATAGTCTGATGTTTTAGGATGAAGTACTCTATATTTGTCAATGATGTCCATGTCATCTAATGTGTCATTTAGGGCTGCTATTTTGTTATTTATTTTCTGTTTGGATGATCTATCCATAGCTGTCAATGATGTATTTAAGTCCCCTAGTATAATTGTGTTTTGGTCAAATTTTCCCTTTAGTTCTCTTAGTAGTTGCTTGGTATACTTCGATGCTCCCTGATTGGGGGCATAAATATTGATGACTTTTATTTCTTCTTGTGTATAGTCCCCTTCACCACTATGAAATGTCCATTTTTGTCTGTTGTTATCTTTTTCACCCTGAAGTCTGTTTCATCTGAAATCATTATGGCTACACCTGATTTTCTCTGGGTACCATTTGCTTGGAGTGCCAATTTCCACCCTTTCACTTTGAGTCTATGCTTGTCTTTGTAGCTCAGATGTGTCTCTTGGAGACAGCATATGCTTGGGTTTAGCTTTTTGATCCAATCTGCTAGTCTGTGCCTTTTTATTGGTGAGTTCAGTCCATTTACATTTAGGGTGATTATTGATACGTGAGGATTTCCTGTCATTCTATCTTTAGTGTTTTGATAAGGCTGTATCTCCATTATTTCTTTGCCTTTTTGTTGTTGTCTATTATTTTTGTGTAGTGCTATTCTATGATGTTTCCCTCTGTTTCTTCTTTTATTACAGTATGTATTTCAGTTCTGGATTGTTTTTGAGTGGTTATTCTTAAGTTTATGTAAAAGAAAGTTTGGTATTTAAAGTTTGGTATTTTCTTCAGCACGCTTACTTTCTCCATTCCCATATTCCGGTTCAGGCCTTTACTCTCCCCCTTTTTTTGTTTTGGTTGCCACAAATTGTCTTTGTTGATGGTGGTCAAATAGCCTCCTTTATTATTTCTTGTGTGCAGGATGTGTATTGGAAAATTCCCTCAGCTTCTGTATGTCTAGAAAGGTCTTTATTCCTCCCTCATATCTGTAGGATATCTTTGCTGATATATTATTCTTGGCTCATAATTTCTCTCTGTCAATAGTTTGAATATTTGGTTCCACTCCTACCTGGCTTGTAGAGTTGTTGCTGAAAAATCTGATGATAACCTAATGGGCTTTCCTTTGTAGGTTACCATCTTCTTTACACTGGCTGCCTTGAGGATTCTTTCTTTCTCGTTGATTTTAGATTGCTTCAATACAATGTGCCTTGGAGAAGGCCTGTTGGGATTGAGGTAATTAGGTGTTCTATTTGCTTCTTGGATTCGAGGATCCAGTTCTGTCTAATAGTTTGGGAAGTTCTCATCAACAATTTGTTTGAATATATTATCTGTTCCCTTCTCCCTTTCTTCTCCTTCTGGTATGCCCATTATTCTTATATGGCTCTTTCTGATGGAGTCAGAAGGTTTTTGTTGAGTTCTTTCATTTCTTTTAAGTCTCAAGTCTCTATCCTCTTCCATCTGTATAATTTCCAGGTTTCTATCTTTGATGTCACTGATTCTTTCTTCCATCTGGTCAACTCTAGTACCTAAGCTGAGTATTTCATTCTCAATTTCTTCTATTTTTTTCTTAACTTCCAGAATTTCTATTTGGTTCGTTTTTAAAATTACAGTCTCTTTCGTAAAATGCTCATGTTTTCTTTGATTGTGTTTCTGAGTTCATTAAACTTCCTTTTTGTGTTTTCTTTCATTTCACTGAGTATTTTCAGAACTGTAGTCTTGAATTTTCTGTCATTTAAGTCACATATTTCCATATCTTTAAGTTCCTTTTCTGGAGACTTTTCACTTTCTTTCTGAGCTGTCTTGTTGCCTTGGTTATTCATGGCAATTGCTGATTTATTATTTATCTTCCTAGACATCTACAGGAGTGTCTTCTGTAACAGGTTGATAGGAAGAGGTCTTTCTGTTGTTTTCCAGTACTTGTTGGTAGAATGTTTTATTTTCTCTCCAACTGCAACCTTTTTTTCTCTCTCACATGGTAGAAATATGTTTCTCTGCACTATTCCAGCATCTCACACAATGGGGCATTCCCTGGGAGCCGGGCTTTTCCTCTGTTAATAGTTCACTTGGGTCACAGGGCGCAGTGTTCTGGTGGGTATGCGGAGAGCTTTTGAAGTTCCAAAGCTCTTCCTACAGCAGATTCAGAGCCCGTGCGTTTCAGCAGTTGTGTTTACTCCTGCAGGGATCCACCCAGATAGGTGGGGCCAGGGGCAGGGTGAGTTGTGAGAGGTGGCCCAGAGCAATGGCGGGGACCAACACCACAGCCGGTCCTGCTTCCGTAGCTCCCTCCCCTTTGCCAAAACTGGTTGGGCTGCGAATATGTGTCTGCGGTCCACAGTTCTCAGAACAGCAAATATTCTGTTCTTTTGATCTGACACTGCTACTGTTCCACTTCTAGCACCAGGCAGTTGGGGGCGGGGCAAGCTCTGGGAGTGTAGGGAGGGGCGGCTTGTCTCAGTGCCTAAGGCTTCCATTCTTTGCTCGGCAGTGAGGGTTTAAACCACCATTTTCAGCCTTCTTCCCTCAGTTTTTTCTCCGAGGTGTCTGCTGTTAGTGTTGGTTTCAGCCGTGTTATATGCTGCCCCCTCAGCCCGGTGGGCCATAAGTGGAGGCCTAGCTGTCCGAGTTCTTATCTCTCCAGCAGCTGCAGTAGTTCTGTGATGCAGCAAGCTCGTTGCACTGAGCTAGGTCTGTGTCCTGAGGCCCGCATGGCTCCTTCTCTGCACTTCTCCCTTCCTTCCTCCCCCGCTCCCTTGATTCTCAATCCTTTAGGTGAATTCAGTAGTGGGCCTCTTGCCTTTCTGCTGTGCGGATAGTTCTTTGTGGAGTTATTGTTGATTAGTTTTAAATTCCAGGGCAGCTTTACAGAGGCTCACTTCACCATTTTGTTGCTGCCATTTTGATGATGTCGGATGCCATTTTATTTTATTGATGGTTTCCTTTTCTGTGAAAAAGCTTTAAGTTTGATGCAAAACAATATGTTCATTTTTTCTTTTACTACTTTTGCCCAAGGGGATGTATCAGTAAAAATATTACTGAATGTAATGTCTGCAAATTTACTCCCTATATTTATTTTCTTCTAGGATTTTTATGGTTTTGGGTTTTAAATTTAAGTCTTTAATCGATTTTGAATTTGTTCTCATATATGGTGTAAGGAGATGGTCCAGTTTCATAATTTTGCGTGTGTCAGTCCAGCTTTGCGGCATCATTTATTAAATAGACTGCCTTTACCCCAATGTAAATTCTGGCTTCTGTTGTCATAGAATAAATAACCATATAGGAATGGATTTATTTCTGGGATCTCTATTCTGTTACAGTGATCTATGTGTCTGTTTTTATGGCAGTTCCATGCTGTTTGGATTGCTATAGCCTTGTGGTATGATTTGATGTCAGGTATCGTCGTACCTCCCACTTTGTTCTTATTTCTCAATATTGCCATGGCTCTTCGGGGTCTTTTATGGTTTCATATAAATTGTAGAATTATATGTTCTATTTCTGTGAATAATGTCATTGGTAGTTTGATAAGAATTGCATTAAATCTATATATTGCCTTAGGTTGTATTGACATTTTAACTATATTAATTCTTCCTATCCATGAACATGGTATGTGTTTCCATTTATTTGTATTTTTTTTTATTTCTCTCTTCAGGGTCTTATAATTTTCTGAGTACAGGTGTTTTACTTCTTCGTCAAATTTATTCCTTTATGTTTTATTGTTTTTGAAGCAATTGTAAACAGGATTGTTTTTTTAGTTTCTCCTTCTGATAGTTTATCATTGATGCATACAAATGGAACTGATATCTGAATATTCTTTTTGTATATTGCTACTTTACTAAATTCATTTATCAGTTCTAATAGTTTTTGGATAGAGTCTTTGGGGTTCTTTCTATATGGTATCATGTTTTCTGCATATAATGACAATTTTACTTCCTCCTTTCCAATTTGGATGCCTATGATTCATTTTTCTTGTTTGATTGCTGTGTCTAGAACTTTGAGAACTATGTTGAATAAAGGTGGTGAAAGTGGGCAACCTTGTTTTGTTCCTGATCTTAAGCGGCAAGTTTTTAGCCTTTCCCCACTGAGTATGATGTTAGTTATGGGTTTATCATATATGGCCTTTATTATGTTGAGATATGATCCCTTTATTCCCACTTTGCTAAGAGTTTTCATCATAAATTCCTGTTGGATTTTGTTAAATGCCTTTTCTACATCTGCTGATATGTCAATATAATTTTTATTTCTCATTTTGTTAATGCAGTGCATCACGTTAATTGTTTTGTAAATATTGAACCAACCTTGCATACCAGGAATGACTCCCACTTGATCATGCTTTATGGTCTTTTTAATGTATTGCTGTATCTGGTTTGCTAGTATTTTGTTGAGGATTTTTGCATCTATGTTCATTTGGGATATTGGCCTGTAGTTTTCTTTCTTTTGTAATGTCTTTGTCTGGTTTTAGAATCAGAGTAATAGTGGCCTTGTAAAATGTGCTTGGAAGCCTTCCCTTCTTCTGAATTTTTTGAAATAGTTTGAGAAGAATACGTAATAATTCTTTTTTGAATGTTTTGTAAAATTCACCTGTGAAGACATCTGGTCCAGGAGTTTTGTTTGTTGGGAGCTTGTTGATTACTGATTCAATGTCTTTGGTAGTAATCAGTCTGTTCAGAGTTTCTGTTTCTTCTTCATTCAGTCTTGGAATAGTGTATGCTCCTATTGATTCATCCATTTCTCAGATTGGCATATATTTTCTCATCGTATTTTCTTAAATTTTCTGTATTTCTGCGGTACTGTTGTCACTTCTCCTATTTTATTTCTGATTTTATTAATATGGGTCCTCTCTCTCCTTTTCTGGGTCAGTCTGTCTAAGTGTTTGTCAATTTTGTTTATCTTTTTGAAAACCATCTCTTGGTTTCATTGATATTTTTGTATTTTTTTTTTGTCCTGTTTTCATTTATTTCTGCTCTGATCTTTATTATTTCATTCCTTGTACTCCCTTTGGGCTTATTTTGCTGTTCTTTTTCCAGTTCCCTTAGGTAAGTAAAAACTGTTGATTTGAAATTTTTCTTGTTTCTTTAGGTAGACCTGCATTACTATGAATTTCCCTTTTAGGACTGCTTTTGCTGCACCCCATAAATTTGGGGTTGTTGTGTTTTCATTTTTGTTTGTCTTGAGGTGTCTTTTGATTTCTTCCTTGATCTTGTTGTTGACCCACTCACTGTTTAGTAACATGTTATTCAGCCTCCATGTATTTGTGTATCTTGTGTACTTCTTATAATTGATTTCTATTTTAATAGCACTGTGGTCAGAGAAGACACTTGATATGATTACAGTCTTTTAAATTTATTGTAACTCGTTTTGTGGCCTAGCATGTGGTCTATCTAGGAAAATGTTTCATGAGCAATTGAGAAGAATGTACATTCTGCTGGTTCAGGGTGAAGTGCTCTAAAAATATCTATTATTTTGGCACAACTGGTCTAATGTGCCATTTAAAGCCATTGTTTCCATGTTGATTTTCTGTCATGAGGGTCTCTCTTTGGTGACAAAGGTGTGTTGAAGTCCCGTACTACGATAGTGCTACTATTGATCTCTGAGTTTATGTCGGACATAATCTTTTTTATATATTTAGGAGCTCCTATGTTTGGTGCATAGATGTTTACGAGGGTTATGTCTTCTTGATGGATCTATCCCTTCATTATTATGTAGTGCCCTTCTTTGTCTTTTATTGCAGTCTTCATTTTAAAGTCTATTTTGTCCAAAATAAGTATTGCTACCCCAGCTTTTTTTCTCATTTCAATTTGCATGAAATATCTTATTCCATCCCTTTACTTTCAGGTTGCGTATGTTTATTGATCTGAGATGATTCTCTTGTAAACAGTATATTCATGGGTCCTGTTTTCATATCTATTCAGCCACTCTATGTTTTTTGATTGAAGCATTTAGTCCATTCACATTTAAAGTGATTATGGATAGGTACATATTTATTGCCATTTCATTATTTATATTTCTGATCTTCCTTTGTTAGTTTGTTTTCCCCTTTTTTCACTTAAAAAGCCCTTTTCACATTTCCTGCAATGCTGGCTTGGTGGCAATGAATTTCTTTAGCTTATTCTTTTCTGGGAAGCTCTTTATCTCTCCTTTAATTTTAAATTATTGCCTTGCTAGGTAGAGCAATCTTGGTTGTAGGACTTGTTTTTCATCACTTTGAATATTTTGTGCCACTCCCTTGTGGCCTGCAGAATTTCTGCAGAAAAGACAGCTGATAGTCTGATAGGAGTTTCTTTGTACGTTACCCACTGTCTTTCTCTTGCTGTATTTAGGATTCTCTCTTGTCTTTAACCTTTGCCATTTTAACTATGATGTGTCTTGGTGTGGGCCTGTTTGAGTTCATCTTGTTTGGAAATTTCTGTGCTTCCTGGGCTTGTACGTCGATTTTCTTCACCAGGTTAGGGAAGTTTTTGGTCATTATTTCTTCAAATAGGTTCTAGATCCCTTGCTCCCTCTCTTCTCCTTCTGGTATTCCTACGATGCAAATGTTGATGCGCTTGATATTGTCCCACATTTCTCTTAAACTGTTTTCATTGTTTTTAATTCTTTTTTCTTTTTGTTGTTCCAATTGAGTGACTTCTGCTAACTTGTCTTCTAAATCACTGATTTGGTCCTCTGCTTCATCTAATCTGCTGGTAACTCCTTTGAGTGTGTTCTTTATTTAAGTGAAATTATTCTTTAATTCTTACTGGCTATTTTTTATGATTTCTGTATCTTTCTTTATGTTTGCTATCACTTTGTTGAGAGTCTCACTAAGTTCCTTAAATAGTCTTATCATTATTTCTAAAGTTTGTCTCTGATAAGTTGGTTTCCTCTGTTTCATTTAGTTCCACATCTGGAGGTTCTTATCTTTTATTTGGGACATGATTCTTTGCTTCTTCATTCTGGCTGTCACTCTGTGATTGATTGCTTCGATGTATTAGGTAGATCATCTATGTCTCTCAGTCTTTGCCGGGTAGTCTTATGTAGTATGTGTCCTTTATATTCAAATTGCACAGTCTCTCTATTTTCCTGTCCCATGTGTTCTAGAGGTGTCACTACTGAAGTTGATCTTTAATTTCTTTTGGCTTTTCAGAGAGTGGAATTGACCCTCAGGCTGATTAGCTGGGAAAATTAGCTCTGCTCACACCATATGAGTTGCTGTGTGGAGGTTGACCCCTCAGAGGAGTCTCAGCCCCTGTGGCCTCTTGTGCCTGTAGAGAATGTCCTTTGAGAGGTCCGCTTGTAGGTTCAACCAGGTAGTGCTCTATTTGGGTCTGATGCTGGCCTCTGGGTATAGTTTCTCGTCTTTTGTGCGGGGCTTCCACACAGGGCCATTTCAGCCCTGTCTGTTAAAGGTCCATGACTACCTGGTAGGTGCCTCAAAGCTGTATGCGGTTGGCTGCTGTGCTGGGCCTGGAGACATGTGGCGGTGACCTCTCTGTGATTTGAGGCTGGCTTCCTCCAATATAGGTTTTGAGGCAGTTTAGGAAAAAAAAGCTGAGTCCCCCTCGGCCTGTTGTCACCTGTAGTTACTCATATGGCCTAAATGTTGAAAGAGGCTTCTTAGGAGCATGTCTGGCTTGTTGACCCAGTGTTGAGGGTGTCTTCGGCGATGTATACTAGCTAGGCAGGATGGAAGTCTAGTGAGTCATGAAATGAGACTTTTTTTACAACATTAATCCAGATTCAGATCTTATGCCAGTACCTGGCCTGTGTCCCCCTTGTACAGTGCCCCAAGAGCACTGCAGCCAGCATCCATCCTAAGATTTGCAAATTCCCGAGAGCTGCTCTTGAGTGGCTGTGGTGCAGGGTTCGGGTCACTGAACACTACCAAGATGTCCCCATTGGTTTGTGGACCATATGCTACTGAAAAAAAACTTTTCCAGTTTGTGGGGTGGGCCCAATCATGCAGCATCCAGAGTGCCCCTGGCAATGCAGCTGTAGGTGGGTAAGGTGGTGTTACAGGTGTCTAAAAGCTGTGATCAGTGGATTCTACAAATTCAGTGTAATCTCAGCTCCTGGACCAGTGCTAGGCCCATGTCCACATCGCAAATAAAAAACAAAGCAAAGCAAACCAACCACACCAAAAAAAACCACAAAAAACAAGCAAACAAACAAATATACCTCCCCCAAAACACAAGAAACAATTGACATACAGGAGAAACAATAATATATAAAAGAAACAAACACAGCAGAACAAGTCAGAAAAACAGTAATCAAAGCAATAACAAGACAAACAAACCAGAGAAACAACAACAAAAAGAAAACAGACAAAAGAAAGGGAAGAAGAAGGAACAAAAAGATGAAAGAGAAAAAAAGAAGAAAAAGGGATAAAAAAGAAAAAGGGGAAAACCAAGGAAAAAAATGGCGGTGTGAGGTTAGCCTCTGTAACGCTCCCCTGGAATTTACAACAAATCGGACAACAATAACTCCACAAAGGACTCCTTGCACAGCAGACAGGCAAGACGAAGAGGCCCACTACTGAATTCACCTCCAGGTGGATAAATCGCGCGAGCGGGGGAGGAGGGAGAGGAGAAGTGCGGAGACGGAGCCGCGGGGGCACAGGACACAGACCTAGCTCAGTACTCGGAGCCCGCTGCTCCCGGACTTCCGCAGCTGTGGGAGAGGGAAGGACTCGGACTGCTAGGGCTCTGCTTATGGCCCACAGGGCTGAGGGGGCAGCATATAGCATGGCTGAACCCAACGCTCCCGGCAGCAAAGACTGAGGGAAGAGGGCTGAAATCGGTGGTTTAAGCCCTCACTGCTGTGTGGAGAACGGAAGCCTTAGGGACGGAGACTAGCCGCCCCCTCCCTACCCTCCCAGAGCCCTCCCCGCCCCCACCTGCCCGGTGCTAGAAGCCATAAAGTTGCAGTGTCAGATCAAAGGACAGAATATTTGCTGCTCTGAGAACTGTGGACTGCAGACACAGATTCGCAGCTCAACTAGTTCCGGCAAAGGGGAGGGAGCTGTGGAAGCAGGACTGGCTGTGGTGGTGGTCGCCGCCATTGCTCTGGGCCACCTCTCACAACTCACCCCACTCCTGGCCTCACCTATCTGGGCGGATCCCTGCAGGAGTAAACAGAACTGCTGAAACAAACGGGCTCTGAATCTGGTGCAGAAAGAGCTTTGGAACTTCAAAAGCTCTTCGCATACCTATCAACCTGTTGCAGAAGACACTCCTGCAGATGTCTAGGAAGAGAAATAGTAAATCAGTGATTGCCATGAATAACCAAGGCAACAAGATAGCTCAGAAAGAACGTGAAAAGTCTCCAGAAAAGGAACTTAGAGATATGGACATTTGTGATTTAAATGACAGAGAATTCAAGATTGCAATTCTGAAAAAACTGAACGAGATGCTAGAAAACACAGAAAGACAGTATAATGAACTCAGAAACACAATCAAAGAACACCATGAGCATTTTACAAAAGAGATTGAAATTTTGAAAAAGAACCAAATAGAATTTCTGGAGATTAAGAGAAGAAATTAACAATAAAATATCCAGCTTAGGTAATAGAGTTGACCAGATGGAGGAAAGAATCAGTGACATCGAAGATAGGAAGCTGGAATTTACACAGAGGGAAGAAGAAAGAGACTTGAGACTTAAAAGAAATGAAAGAACTCTACAAGAACTTTCTGACTCCATCAGAAAGAGCAATATAAGAATAATGGGCATACCAGAAGGAGAAGAAAGAGGGAAGGGAACAGATAATATATTCAAACAAATCGTGGATGAGAACTTCCCAAACTTGTGGACAGAACTGGATCCTCAATCCAAGAAGCAAATAGAACACCTAATTACCTCAATCCCAACAGGCCTTCACCAAGGCACATTGTATTGAAGCTGTCTAAAATCAATGACAAAGAAAGAATCCTCAAGGCAGCCAGGGAAAAGAAGAGGGTAACTTACAAAGGAAAGCCCATTAGATTATCATCAGATTTTTCAGCAGAAACTCTACAAGCTAGGAGGGAATGGAACCAAATATTCAAACTATTGAAAGAGAGAAATCATGAGCCAAGAATAATATATCCAGCAAAGATCTCCTTTAGATATGAAGGAGGAATAAAGACCTTTCCAGACATCCAGAAGCTGAGGGAATTTTCTAATACACGACCTACACTACAAGAAATACTAAAGGAGGCTATTAGACCACCATCAACAGGGACAACTGGTGGCAACCGAAACATAAAAAGGGAGAGCGTAAAGGCCTGAACTGGAATACGGGAATAGAGAAAGTAAGCATACTGAAGAAACTGGAATACTCTAAATATCAAACTCTCTTTTATATAAACTCAAGGGCAACCACTCAAAAAACATCCAAATCTGAAATACATACTGTAATAAAAGAAGAAACAGAGGAAAACATCATAGAATACCACCACACAGAAATAATAGACAACAACAAAAAGGCAAAGAAACAATGGAGACACAGCCTTACCAGAAAACTAAAGACAGAATGACAGGAAATCCTCACATATCAATAATCACCCTAAATGTAAATGGACTGAACTCACCAATAAAGAGACACAGAGTAGCAGATTGGATCAAAAAACTAAACCCAACCATATGCTGCCTACAAGAGACACATCTCAGCTACAAGGACAAGCATAGACTCAAAGTGAAAGGGTGGAAATTGACACCCCAAGCAAATGGTACCCAGAGAAAATCAGGTGTAGCCATAATGATTTCCGATGAAACAGACTTCAGGGTGAAAAAGATAACAACAGACAAAAATGGACATTTCATAATGGGAAAGGGGACTATACAACAAGAAGACAACACTCATCCATATTTATGCCCCCATCAGGGAGCACTGAAATATACCAAGCAACTACTAACAGAACTAAAGGGAGAAATTGACCAAAACACAATTATACTAGGGGACTTAAATACATCATTGACAGCTATGGATAGATCAGCCAAACAGAAGATAAATAACGAAATCGCAGCCCTAAATGACACATTAGATGAAATGGACATCATTGACATATATAGAGCACTTCATCCTAAAACATCAGACTATACATTCTTTTCTAGTGTACATGGAACATTCTCAAGGATAGACCATATATTGGGACACAAAATCAGCCTCAGCAAATTTAAGAAGATTGAAATCATACCAAGCATATTCTCTGATCACAAAGCTTTGAAATTGGATATCAACTGCAAAAAGCAAGCAGGAAAAAACACAAATACATGGAGATTAAACAACATACTTTTAAAGAACGACTGGGTCAAAGGAGATATTAGAGGAGAGCTCAAAAGATACATAGAAACAAATGACAATGAAAATACATCCTACCAAAAGTTTTGGGATGCTGCGAAAGCAGTTTTAAGAGGGAAATTTATATCATTACAGGCCTATCTCAAGAAACAAGAAAAATCCCAAATAAATAACCTCATGTTACACCTTAAAAAACTAGAAAAAGAAGAACAAGCGAAACCCAAGGTCAGCAGAAGAAAGGAAATAACAAAAATCAGAGCAGAACTAAATGAAATAGAGAACAAAAAGACAATAGAAAAAATTAATGTGACAAAAAGCTGGTTCTTTGAAAAGATTAACAAAATTGATAAACCCTTGGCTAGACTCACTGAGATAAAAAGAGAGAAGACACTAATTAACAAAATCAGAAATGAAAAAGGGGAAGTTATCACGGACACCACAGAAATACATAGAATTATCCAAGAATACTATGAAGGACTATATGCCACCAAATTTAATAACTTAGAAGAAACGGACAAGTTCATAGAAACATATAGCCTTCCAAGGCTGAATCATGAAGAACTGGAAAATCTTAACAGGCTGATCACCAGTAATGAAATTGAATCAGTCATCAAAAACCTTCCCAAAATCAAAAGTCCTGGACCAGACGGCTTCACCAGTGAATTCTACCAAACCTTCAAAGATGATCTAATACCAATCCTGCTCAAACTCTTCCAAAAAATTGAAGAAGTGTCAGTACTCCCTAACTCATTTTATGAGGCCAACATTACCCTGATACCAAAACCTGGTAAGGACAACACAAAAAAAGAAAACTACAGACCTATGTCTCTGATGAATATAGATGCTAAAATCCTAAACAAAATTCTAGCAAATCGAATTCAACAATGCATTAAAAAGATTTTTCATTACGACCAAGTGGGGTTTATCCCCGCGGCACAAGGATGGTTCAACTTTCGCAAATTCATCAATGTGATACATCACATAAACAAAATAAAGGACAAAAATCATATGATTCTATCAATTGATGTAGAAAAAGCATTTGATCAGATACAACATCCATTTATGATTAAAACACTTAGTAAAATTGGTATAGAAGGAAAATACCTCAACATAATAAAGGCCATATACGACAAACCCTCAGCTAATCTCATAATTAATGGTGAAAAGCTGAAGCCCTTTGCTCTACGTTCAGGAACACGACAAGATTGTTCCCTATCACCTCTGCTTTTCAACATAGTGTTGGAAGTCCTCGCCAGAGCTATCAGGCAAGAGAAAGAAATAAAAGACATCCAAATTGGGAATGAAGAGTTTAAATTGTCACTCTTTGTAGATGACATGATGCTATATATAGAAAACCCTAAAGACTCCACCAAAAAGCTTAGAAACAATCAATGAATACAGTAAAGTTGCTGGCTACAAAATCAACATACAAAACTCCATTGCATTCCTATATACTAACAATGAAATCTCAGAAAAAGAGATACAAAAAACAATTCCTTTTGCAATTGCAGCAAAAAGAATAAAATACCTAGGAATAAACTTAACCAAGGATGTGAAGGATTTATATGCTGAAAACTATAAGACATTTTTGAAAGAAATTGAAGAAGACGCAAAGAAATGGAAAGACATTCCGTGCTCATGGATTGGAAGAATCAACATAGTTAAAATGGCCATATTACCCCAAGCCATATACAGATTTAATGCAATCCCCATTAAAATCCCAATATCATTTTTTAAAGAAATAGAACAAAAAATCATCAGATTTGTTTGGAACCACAAAAGACCCCGAATAGCCAAAGCAATATTAAAAAAAAAGAACAATACTGGAGGTATCACTCTCCCTGATTTTTCCTTGTACTACAGGGCTACAATAATCAAAACAGCTTGGTATTGGCGGAAAAACAGACACATAGACCAATGGAATAGAATTGAGAACCCAGAAATAAAACCACATAAATATGGACAGATAATTTTTGACAAAGAAGCTAAAAACATACAATGGAGGAAAGACAGCCTCTTCAATAAATGGTGCTGGCAGAATTGGATAGCTACGTGCAAAAGAGTGAAACTGGACTGCTATCTGTCACCATGTACCAAAATTAATTCAAAATGGATCAAAGACTTAAGCATAAGACCTGACACAATAAACTTCATTGAAGAAAACATAGGTACTAAACTTATGGACCTTGGATTCAAAGAGCATTTTATGAATTTGACTCCAAAGGCAATGGAAGTAAAAACTAAAATAAACAAGTGGGATTATATGAAACTGAAAAGCTTCTGCACAGCAAAAGAAATTATTGACAAAATAATGAGGCAACCAACTGAATGGGAGAAGATTTTCGCAAACAGTTCCTCTGATAAGGGGCTAATATCCAAAATATACAAGGAACTCATGAAACTCAACAACACAAAAACAAACAACCCAATTGAAAAATGGACAGAGGACCTGAAGAGACATTTCTCCAAAGAGGATATACAAATGGCAAATAGACATATGAAAAAATGCTCAACATCGCTAACCATCAGAGAAATGCAAATGAAAACCACAATGAGATATCACCTCACCCCAGTCAGAATGGCTTTCATCAATAAGACAAATAATAACAAGTGTTGGAAAGGCTGTGGAGAAAAAGGAACCCTCATACACTGTTGGTGGTAGTGCAGACTGGTGCAGCCGTTATGGAAGGCAGTGTGGAGGTTTCTCAAGAAATTACGAATAGAATTATTATATGACCCAGGAATCGCTCTCCTGGGTATCTACCCAAAAAATCTGAAAGCATTTCTCTATAGAGACACGTGTACGCCAATGTTCATTGCAGCTTTGTTTACGGTGGCCAAGACATGGAAACAACCAAAATGTCCTTCGATTGATGAATGGATAAAGAAGTTGTGGTACATATACACAATGGAATACTATTCGGCGTTAAGGAAAGATGATATAGGAGCATTTGTGACAACATGGATGGATCTTGAGAGTATAATGCTAAGTGAAATAAGTCAGACAGACAAAGCAGAGAACCCTATGATTTCACTGATATGTGGTATATAAACCAAAAAGAAGACAAACAAATGAGAAAGAAAAACTCATAGACACAGACAATAATTTAGTGGTTACCAGAGGGTAAGACGGTGGCTGGTGGGTGATGAGGGTAAAGGGGATCAAATATATGGTGATGGAAAGAGAACTGACTCTGGGTGGTGAACACACAGTGGGATTTATAGACGATGTAATACAGAATTGTACACCTGAAATCTATGTAAATTTACTAACAATTGTCACCCCAATAAATTTAATAAAAAATAAAATACAATAAAATAAAATAAAATAAAATAAAAGAAAAAAAAAACGAACCAAAAAAGAAAAAGGGAAAAATGGTAATAATAAAAACAGGGGGAAGGAAAAAAGAGAAAGTCTAAAAGAAAAAAGAAAAAGAAACGGGAAAAACCCCAGAAAATCAAAAAGAAAGAAAAACAAGAAAAAAAAAAAGCTGCTCTGCCCGGTTTAATTTGCAGGCCACTTGCTCAGGGATAGTCTATGGGCGACTCAGCACCAGCTTTGTGCAGGGCAAGGGCCCAGCACCTCATGGGGCAGCCTCCCTCTCAGGCTTGCTGGCTTTCCTCTCAGGCTCACAGACTCCTGTGAGCTGCCCACAATTTGCGGTGAGTTCTAGGTACATGCTCACCACCAAAAATCCCCACAGGTTGCTGCGGGCTGTCTGCTCCTGCAAAGACCCTCCATAGCATGTGGAGGTAGGGCCAGGCACCAGGGGCCCAGGGTGCTCCTGGCAACACAGCGCTAGGTGGGCGGGACAGGCCTCAAGGGCACCATGGGGTGTGGTAAGTGGCCCCCACAAAGTCAGAGCAGCGTGCACGTCTGCTCTGGCAACCAACCTGCAGAAACGTGCCACGAACCACAGCTCCTGGCCCAACACCCAAAGGAAAAGTCTCAGTCTCTGCCTGTCTCAATCAGCAGCCTGTGGATCAGGTAGAGCAGCCCGACAGTGAGGCGCTTCCCTGGCAATGCTGCACAAGCAGTGTCTAGAGCAGGTTCCCAAGGCAGCATGTGTGTGCACATGTGCACACCTGCGCCGATTCCACCAGACCAATGCAGACCCGAACCTGACCCTCTGTGGGAGGGCTTAACCCTGAAAAAATGGCGCTCTCCTGTAATCCTCTCATGTGAAAGCTCCACACAGGGGGGACAATGGTCCCAAAATCTCCATCTCACGCACCAAATGTGCTCAGTTCAGTCCTTCTCTGCAGGCTCCTGGCCCCCTACCCCACCCCACTTCCTCCACCAAGAACTGGGTGAGTGCTCACCAGTGAGTGAGTGCATGTGCCTGCTCCACAGGAGGGTGACTAAGCCTTTGGCTGCTCTCTGCCCCACTGAGTTGAGCAAAGAGAGTCCTCAATGATTTCTACTGCCAGTTATTGTTGAACTCCCCTACCCAGCAGAGGAACTCTGGGCTGGGGAGCCCAGCGTGGGGCCGGAGGTTCTTTCCCCTAACAGGGGAAGCCTCTGCCACTGAGATGTCCCTCCTGGTGTTAGCCCTCTCTCCGTGGGCCTAGAGTCAGCCTGCCTCATGTCTCCACCCCTCCTACCAGTTTCCGGGTGGCCTCTCCTTTAAATTCTTAGTTTAGTGGTTCTGTTCGTCTAGTGTTCAGATGAGTCCCTTGGTTGAATGTTGTGTAAATTATTTGTAATTTTGGTGTGATCCTGGGAGGCAGTTGGCACAGTGCCCACCTTTTCTGCCATCTTTTCTCCTCTTCCTGTTATTTATTTTTTTAAATTTGACAATGCTTCCCATATAATTTCAACACCCTAAAATAAGCCTAATTAGTTTTATATTTCTCTTTTTTAAGGAGAGAAAACAAATCTTTTGAGGTGTTCCAAGGACCCTTCTGAAACACCTCAAAGTTATTTTCAGGAAAGACTCTATAATTCAAATTTTGGGAAGTTTGTCAAAATACAGAGGGTGCCAAAAAAAATGTATACACATTTCAAGAAAGGAAAACTGTATTAAAATTATAATACTCAATATATACCAATAACAACACGTTTGACTTCTACAATACAAGAAGTGATCAAAGTGGTTACCATCAGTATCCAGACACTTCTGATCATGGCGAACTACTGCTTGAGCAACATTGACCAAAGTGTCCACTTGTATACATTTATTTGGTACCCCTAGTATATCAAGAAGTTTGAATATTTGGCTAAATAGGATCATAAGTCATTATGAAGTAATACTTAATTATCAATTTAACCAAAGTGGCAATAGAAGATTTTAAAGAAAAACACAGACGTTTACATAATTGTTAGCAAAACTTAGTTCTTACTATTGGGGAGACTCAGTTTTCTTAAATAATGAAGGATCTGATGAAGACAACATAAAACAGAAAATTATTTTGATAAAACACAGAATCTTTGCTTTGTAGGCAGGAAACTTTTTCACAATGTCAGTAGCAGACCAATAGCAGTCCTTTTTAGCAGAAAGAGAATACCAAATTCTAATTTTGCATCACCTTACTTTTGTTATTTAAAATTCACTTAGTTGATTAAAATTTCTTTTCTCAAGATTCCTTTTCCACAAACCTTCTACAAGTTTCTTTTTTTCATTCATATTTTCGTCCTGTCTTTCTTCATTCCCATTCTGAAATGACCAGCCTTACTTTAGGACAAAATTAATTTGTTTCCCTCAAAATACATCTCCATATCTCATACCCTTTCCTAAAGCCAAACCATGTCCTATTTTTCTTGTATACACAGTTGTTTTCCCTAATGTCAGCAATTTCTGTAGCTTTAATTGCATTTATTAGAATTCTCAACCTTAAAAAAGTCTTAATTTGTAGTGAACACTAAGAAGTAAGCAATTGTGAACTGTCTGTTACACCAGTATTCTTTAGATTAATACATTTATAAACACATTTAATAATTCCTAGAAATATATTTCCTCACAGCACAGTTTTTTTCTTTTAATGTGGCACAAAACATGTTTACTAATGGACCTAAACATGTTTAGTTCTTCTATAATAAGCAAAAAGTAGATAAATCTATGTTCAGTAATTAATGTTTCATTATTTCATCTTATTTAGAAATGGTCCAGACATTCTGTGAATATCAATCACTTAATTTATCTAGCAAAACTTTAAAGTTTCGAGTTACCAAAGAGAGTTTGGAAACCATTTTTAACAATATAATTATCACTAAAGAGTTCACCTAAAAAGAAGTCTTTTATCCCACTTACATTTATTTAATTTACTTGTTCCTAACAATTAAGGTTACAATACTTATGAAAATTTCATCATGTGAAGTTACTTTTCTTGCTGACAAATTTTGAATATGAACTTACTTGACTAATAAACCCAGGTAGAACAAAATCATTAGTCAATGCTGATTATTCTAAAGATATGCCTATTTAACCAAACCAAACTCAAACCAGCTTTAATATCAAATATTTTCCAAGGTCATATGATTCTGAAAAGCACCTGGGCTAGTTTCCATTATATATCTGAGAATTCCCACAGAAGTACTTGTTTGTTTAAGCCAGTTCAATAAATTTCCCCTCTCTTTCTTTCTTTTCTTTCTCTTCTTTCTTTTCTTTCTCTTCTTTGTCTCTTTCTCTCTTTCTTTCTTTCTTTCTTTCAAGTCAATAATACTATCCAGAGGTAGAAAATACCACACAACCCACGTAAACATACAAACAGACATGAAGAGAAAACTTCTAGCCTTCATTTTAAAATTATTGCCATAGGATGGATAAAATAATGTAAAGGAACAGTTGGCTCCAAACCTGGGTTTCTGGCTGAATAAATTAAGATTAGCTGTGTAGATGGCTAAAGCTTTTTCTTACTAGTATTCTTACTAGAGAAAACATGTAAGATTTGTAATTATCCTTGGCAAGGAAGCCTTGGAGACATAGAAGCAGTTTGTACTTTCAAAATCACCATAGTCAACCATTTTTTCCTTCAGTCTTAGGAATTGGGGATGCTATCATAAAGATAGGTAGGTTTGAACTGCTTCTAGAACTGCATTTCTGGTTTCACAAAGATTTGTGAGATAAAAGTTGCTCTCAAAATTTGGAAACTTAAATGGCATCATAGGTTGACCTCCTGTCTCATTACATATTCTCTAATTTGCTTCTTTCCCTCTGAGAATATAGTTTTATTTTAGCTTAGGGAGGAGTCTCAAAATTAAAAATAAAAATTATATCAGGCTCTAACATTAGTTTTCCTTTTAGCCTAATTTCTGATGAAAAATTATCAAATCCTTTCAAATATCTTGTCAGCTTTCAGCTGGGACAAACAGTAAATATTTCTGGCATTTTAAAACAATTCTGTGCACCCAAGATGGTGCAGGATAGACATAGAAAACTCTGAGAGCTTGCCATGGCCAGATATAGAGCAAGGTGTGCCTTGGCATATGCACCCTTTGTATGGCAGAGGCCAGAGAGAAACCACTCTCACTAGTCATAAGGCCAAACTCTTAGAACATATAAAAAGAAAGAAAACAGACAGAGGCAGAGAACAACAAAACCCATCAGTAATCATATCAAGTAACCAAGGATTACTAGCCCAAGAAACCAGATTCACAAATACTCATACTTTCTTCTGCCACTCTAAATTTAGAAGAGAGAAAAAAAGATTCTTACCATTTTTGCTTCCACTGTATCCTGCAGACAGAGATCTGGGTGTGTGCTGACATGGTAAGAACACTTATCATATGCCAATCTGTGTCAGATGCCTAGGATCTCTTCATCTGCAGCAGCCTCATGGGGAAGTGAGAGGTTTTCAAGCCAGTGAGTTTATCCTGCTCACAGTGCCAACTGTTGGGGAGGGCAAACTTTCCTTTGCCCTCAAGGTTCTTCTGGCTGGTCTAACGATCAAATAGACATGAGACAGATTAGCAAGAGAAAACAACCCAATTTAATACATACATACAAGGTCGGACAATTAAGTTCGTGAACTTGTTGCAGCAAAGTTGCTAACATTTTTTATATCAGAGGGATTATTCATTATGAATTTGTACCAACTGGACAAACAGTTAACCAAGTTTACTATTTGGAAGTGCTGAAAAGGATTCTTGAAAAAATTAGACAACCTGAACTTTTCACCAACAATTCATGGCTCTTGCATCACGACAATGCACCAGCTCACAAGGCACTGCCTGTGAGAGGGTTTTTAGCCAGTAAACAAATAACTGCATTGGAACACCATCACTACTCACTTGGTCTGGCCCCCAATGACTTCTTTCTTTACCAAAAGATGAAGAAAATATTGAAAGGAAGACAGTTTGATGTCATTTAAGACATCAAGAGTAAGACGACGAGAGCTCTGATGGCCATTCCAGAAAAAGAGTTCCAAAATTGCTTTGGAAGGTGAACTAGGCTCTGGCGTCAGTGCATAGCTTCCCAAGGGGAGTCCTTGAAAGTTAACAATAGTGATGATCAGCAATGAGGTATGTAGCACTTTTTCTGGGATGAGTTCACGAACTTAATTGTCCAACCTTCATATGTCGGGGAACCCTGCATACATGAGTAAGAGACCCCACATGCATGAGAGGTTCAGAGATAGAAAAGGGGATTGAGGTACATAAGAATTTTCTCTTGAGCCTGCCGCTAAAGTTGTCTTTAGCAAAAACAATCTGCCTACCACAGAGGTGCATCTTGAAGTGCCTCAGTTCTGGACCCCCACAATGGGCTAATTAAAGAAAAGGATTGAGTCCCACAGTAAACTAATCACTAAATAATTCACATTAATTAGAACCAGAGGGCAGGAGAATAAAGCAACCAGCTTCTGGGGATTCTCTAAAATCTTACTGAAGGTATCAGTCATTCACAAAACATGGAGTTAGATGCAAATCAATCTTGTGTAGATATTAGGGGGTGTGTGACCCTGGTTTACACCTAAATATTTTCTTGGGTGCCCAGGTTACTTTTTACAGAAAAGTCACAATTGACTCTCAGGGCAACAGAGGGACAGAAGGCAATGTGGAGTTAGTAACTTGATGATACTGTTGGAGGAATATCAGACAGTGAGCAGCTATGTTTCTTATCAACATCATTGAGTGCCAAACTGTAGAATTTGAAAGGGAAGAAAACCTAAAAAATTATTTTGCCAGCTCCTTCTCTAGCCTGAGCTCCCTGAGGCTGCAGCCATGACTATCTCTCTGTATTTATATGGTCCTTATGCAGGGTGATACGGCCTCCATACTTTTCTCTGGATAGAAGGTGAGGGAGACCAGTGGAATTAATAAATTAACCTTCCCCATAACAAAGTAAGCTAGCTTCTTGTTGAACACCTTTGAAGAAGAGAAATGAGTTCTCTACCAACATACCAGTTTCTTTTTTTAGGCAGTTAAAAATTACCAACATTAGAATTTCTTAAAAAATACTGAGTCAAAATCTTAGTACTTCTACTTACTGCTTCTCTTATTCCTTCTGGGTTAGTAAAGAACAAGCTTGTTCTCTCTTTTACTAATATATTTGTTGACAATTTGTTGGGTCAGTTCAAAATATTTTTGTTAGTAGGGCAGATAACTATTAGATTTTAAGAATAAATACTAAAAAATCTACAGTGAGAAGGAATGAATTCTTGTGTGGTAGGATGACACTCAGCCATTTCTTTAAGATTGGTACCCTTCTGAAGTTGGCTCCAATTCAACTGGAGAAGGCTCTGAGGTTAAATCAATGTAGGTTGCCCAATGTTAGAAAGGAATCAGTCTGGGGAAAAATAACTGAGTATTGCCCAAGCACTAGTGCAACCCCAGACGTGGAAGTACTACTGATACATTGAAAAAGGAAATCCTTCCATTTTGCAGTGAACCTAATATTGCTCTAAAAAAATAAAATCTAGTAAAGTTGCTGGCTACAAAAAAAAAAAAAAAAAAAAAGGGAAATCCTCCCTTTCAAATACAGTGTGGGGCAGTGGTAACAGCATTGCAGCAGAAAACTGGGAAGCTGGAACTTTTGTTTCCACTTTCATCTAATCTGCCTGAAGCCAGGTGGTAATGAAAAACCATCTCAGCTTCTTTGTGAAAGAGTCCCTGGCAATGCTCTGCCATTCTTGGCTTCTACATTGCTCAAGGGTGTTGAGATCTCAAAGAACTTTGCACCCAGTTCTTATTCAGCTCGGTCTTTACTTCCATTTAACTCCAGCAGTGTTGGTCATGCCCCCATAAATGTTAGCAGCTCAACTGTCTTTGAACGTGCCTTGGAGACATATATGCCTTGAGCAAATTGGAGGGGTCTGTAGGCTCCTTCTGATGCCTCCCAGGGACTTTCTGGCTGGATTATCATTAGTTTAGTAGTGAAATAATGAGTTTCATGTGGTGAGGAACAATAGAAGAGAGGCCATTCAATGCCCCTCTTTCAACATTTTTTCCTTTTTTCCCCTTCATTCCTTTTCAGAAACAAACAAAAACTAGAAAAAGCTGAAAGCCCCAATTTAAATTCCTATGGGAGCAGCTTCTAGGCCTACAACTGCACCTCCACAAGGGAGTTCTAGATAGCTATGGAGTGGTGTTTGAGAAGCCTTGACGAAAATGGTCTGTACTTTTGGCAGTGCTCATGACTTCTGTTTTTTTCCTCCATGGGGGAGCACATAGCTTCTGTGGACACATCTGTAGTGATTGGTGCCCAGAGCTAGAAAAAGCGTACCACTGAGAGCTCTAAGTCACCACCTCTGTCCTAAACACTGAGGCTTCTCTAACCCTAATGGCTCTCAGCTACAAGCTGAGTCTGAGCATTCATCATTGATGTGGTGACTTCTGCCAGGGGAGTTGCAACAGAATCTCCTCACGTAGAAATTCAAGTCTGAATTCCGCTTGATGAAACTTCTAGGACCTGTTGAGACATTCTTGTGCTCTCTACCCAATTTAACAAGAGAGCGAAAGTGAAATAAATTAGATTATGGCTAAGAATAAGTAAAGGACTTCTTATTTCCCCTTGCTGTCTATTTTCTGATTTTAGCATGAAATGAGAGGAGTCTCCTCTTCTGAATAATGCTGTTTGCCAAAGAGACCCAAAGCTCTTGCTAGAATCAGACTCAGTTTACAATGACCACTGTTAACACTGCTTTAAATGGATGTCTAAATACCAGATGAGGAAAAAACTGCTTAGGGTTTAGTAATGTATGCCAACTTGTCTTTCTCATCAGAGCCAATTTCTTTATAAGTTGTCTAAGTCCAATTCTTTCCTTTCTTTTGCACTTTCTTCTAGCAGTTGAATACTTGGCTCTGGAGCCAGATCTGAAGCCAGATCGACATGGCTTTGGATACTGACATGGTCCTTTTTTCGCATTGGTTCATTAATTAACCTCTCCAAGCCTCAGTTTCCTCATGAATCACCTAGGAGCAATACCAGTACTCCCTCAAATACCATGGAGTTGTTCTGATGGCCGTGGGCTAATTCCTGTAAAATGTTTAGCATAGTCCAAGCACATGGTAAGTATTCAATAAATGTTGACTCTAGCTTATTTTGGAACCTGCACCTAAATCTGCTTTAGAAGTCTTAGAAATGATAAGAAATCTTCAAAGTACAAAGAAAAATTAGTTGGAATTTATCAGTTATTCCTCATTGTAGAAAAAAAGAAGTTGCCAAATAAAATGCCAGTTAGCCCAAGTCATAATGAATAAATTCTTTCAGGAAAGTGATTTTTTTAGATGGTAAAAATTTTAACCCTTTATATAGCAAAATTTAAATTTGAATACTTTTTTGGTGACAATCGTTTTGAAATATACTATTCCATTTCCTGCTTTCTCACACAAAGTTTCCAAGACATAATTCATCAGTTTCTTTCTGTACTGGCTTGTTATTATCAGCATCAATTTTATTGCACCGTATTTCAGATGGTGATGGTGTGGAATGCAGGGTTTACTGTAAGCTTGACTTGTCTCCTTGCTTTTCCATGGGGTGAATACCTCTCATCCTGCCCTGGGCTGCCCTGGGAAATGTGGGGGAGGGGTGGTTCCTGGCTCTCCTTTTGAAAGATGCAGATGTGCCCCTGGCCTGCTCTCAATGTCTGAGACACAGAAGAGGGATGTTCTGTGTGTGTCTGCAGAGGTAGGAAGCCTATTTAGATCTTCTGGAGGGCTTCTTTTGGGCTTGGGGATATTGAGAACATTTGGGGGCTATTAGAACAGTTCTCTGGGCCATTGAGGTTTTGCCTTCTTCTCTTTCATCATTGTTAAACTTCTATTTCCCAATTTTATTTTATTTTTTATCTTTCTTCACAAACACTTGGGAGGGACTTCACTAAATGATCTCTGTTCTTAGTGGATCTTGGTGTCTTTGTTGATGGAGAGGACTGTTTGTCCTTAAGAAGGGCAAACTTGGAAGTGGAGACATAAAGTCAGGACTTAGTGTTTCTCTAAGTACAATGTTTCAGTTGTCCATGACAAGATCTCTAAGGGTAGGAAGAGGATTTACTTTGTGTCATCTATGCTACCATTTGACCAAAGGGCAACAGTCCCAAGAATTTCAGATGTTCCTCCAAATACACACCAAGGGGCAAAGCCTGGATGGAACTGTATCAACTCATTCCTTGTCCAGGAGTCATTCTGCTTCCCACATTTTTCAAATTCAAGCAATGTTCAGAATAAAGTCATAAGATACCACCAATGCTCTGTACTTAAAAGATCACACATATAATTATTACAGAGTTTCTGCATGTATTTCATTTTTTTATCTCTAGAATTTCCCAAATAGTAACTTTTAATTAAATATTAAATTATAAATATTTGAAACATGAGTAAACTCCTCATGTACAAATACCAATGAGAAACTTGGCCAGGAAAATCAATCTCTCTCTCTCTCTCTCCCTCTGTCCCCTCTCTTTTTCTTTTTCTCTCTCTCTCACACCCCTCCCCCAGCCCCGCAAAATATCCCCATTCTCTTTCAGTTAGAGTAATAAATAAGCCACAAGCTGGGTTTTTCCAGTTCACAACTAGAAGAATAACATACAGGACACATATACACAATAATAAAAACTCATCTTATTTCCATTTTGCTCTCAAAAATAGAACACGCAAGCTTAGTTTGCAAAGATTGACCAAAGGAATACCAAGTTTATCATCAGAGGCATCTGGAATGAGGATCCAATGTGACTTAGAAGAAAGCACGTCATACATTAAGGGCTCGGCACCTTTCTCACAAGATCTCAGACTTTCTTTATAAAGTCTGTGCTCAACCCTATCTTGCTTCATTGTGATATCTGTCATTACAAAATACCATGCCATAGAGAAAGATGGAAAGACCTTGTTTCATTTTCTGTAAATAGGTTAATAATACCAACATTTTGAGGCTATGAGGATAAAGTGTATTAATTAATACATGTAAACAATTTAGACCCATATCTGTCACACAATTAAACCCAATAAATGTTACCTCTTTTTATTTGCTGTGATAACTAGTACTGTGGGATTTACTAAGGAAATATAAAAGGTACATTTTTTAGCTTTATTGAGGTATAATGGTAAAAAGTTGAGAGATATTTAAAGTGTATAAATGAAGATTTGATATATGTATATATTGTGAGAGGACTCCCCTCCCCAACAAGTTAATTAAAAAAATCAATCACCTCACATATTTACTTTTTTCTTTAACAAGACAACATTTAAGCTCTACTCTTAGCAAGTTTCAATTATATAACACAGTATTATCAACTATAGTCCCCATGTTATACATTAGATCCTCAGACCTTATTCATCTTAAAGCTGAAAGTTTTACCAGTCTTTCCGTATTTTCTCCATCTCCCAGTTCCTGGCTAACACTTTTCTGCTCTCTGTTTCTATCAGATTTTTTATTTTTTATTTTTTTTATTTTTATTTTTTAAGATTCCACAGGTAAGCGAGGCAACATTTATCTTTGTCTGGATAACTTCACCTAGTATAACGCCATCTATGTTTATCCATGTCACAAATGACAGAAGTTTGTGTGTGTGTGTGTGTGTGTCACACACACACACATACACACACACAGATATATATATGTACATATATATATATGTACGATATTCAATATTCACACACCTTGGCTATTATGAATAATGCTGCAAAGATCATGGGAGTACAGATACCTCTTCAATATAATAGTTTTGTTTCCACTGGATATATAACCAAAAGTGAGTTTGCTAGATCATATGGTTGTTCTACTCTTAATATCTTGAGGAACCTCCACAGTTTTCCACAGTGACTGTACCAGTTTACATCCTCACCAACAGTGTGCAAGGGTTCCATGTTCTCCATATCCTCACCTGCATTTTTTATCTTTAGACTTTAAATTAGCTATCCTAACAGGTGTGAGGTGATATGTCATTGTGGTTTTGATTTTCATTTCCCTGGTGATTATTGATGTTGAGCACCAGTTCATGTACCTGTTGGCAATTTGTATGTCATCTTGGGGAAACTATCTATTTAGGTCCTTTGTCCATTTTTTACTTGGGTTATTTGGTATTTTTTTTTTTTTGCTATTGAGTTATATGAGTTATTTTTATATTTTGAAAATTAACCTATTATCAGATATGTGGTTTGTAAATATTTTCTCCCATTCCATAGGTTGCTTTTTAATTTGTGGATGGTTTCTAGGAGTTTTATAGTTTCAGGTCTTACAGTTAAGTCTTTAATCCATTTTGAGTTGATTGTTGTTTATAGTGTAAAATAAGGGTCCATTTGCATTCTTCTGCATGTGGCAATTCAGTTTTTCTGGCACCATTTATTGACAAAACTATCTTTTCCCCATTACATATTTTTGGCCTTTCTGTTGTCAATTAATTGACCATATATACATGAGTTTATTTCTGGACTCTGTTTTGTTCCATTGATCTTTGTGTCTGTTTTTATGACAATAACATACTGTTTTGATTACGGTGGCTTTGTAATATAGTTTGAAATCATGAGTATGATGCCTCTAGCTTTGTGTTTCTTTCTCAAGATTCTTCTTACCTTTATGGTCTTTGTGGTTAAATGCAAATTTTAAGATTTTGTTCTATTTCTGTTAAAAATGACATTGGAATTTTGAGAAGGATTGCATTGAATCTGTAGATCCCTTTGGGTAATAAAGACATTTTAACAATATTAATTCTTCCAGTCCATGAACATGGAGTATCTTTCCATTTCTTTGTGTCTTCAATTTCTTTCACCAACATCTTACTTTCAGTGTATAGGTCTTTCATCTCTTTGGTTAAATTTATTCCTAAGTATTTTATGCTTTTTGTACAATTGAAAATGGGATTGCTTTCTTAATTTCTCTTTCTGATAATTCATTGTTAGCATATAGAAAAGCAACTGGTTTTGACTGTTGATTTTGCATCCTGCAACTTTACTGAATTCATTTATTAGGTCTAACAGTTTTTTCATGGAGTCTTTAGTGTTTTCTATATATGTCATGTAATCTGCAAGTAGAGACAATTTTACTTCTTCCTTTCTAATTTGGATATCTTTAATTGCTTTGGCTAGGACTTTCAGTACTATATTGAATTAAAGTGGAGAGCGGGCTTCCTTGCCTTATTTCTGATCTTAGAGGAAAAGTTTATGATATTAGCTGAGGGTCTGTCATATATGCCTTTTATTAAGTTGAGGTACATTCCCTTTATATCCAATTTTTTGAGGATTTTTTTTTTTTTTTTAGAGACTGAACCCTAGAATTAACTAAGGTTGTCATAGAAACTTTATTTCTACCAACAATATAAGAAATTCTGACAACCAATAAATGTACAGGTCACTGAATGAAAATCAAATGTTTTCCTTTCTTGACATTTCAGCAACTGTTTATCGCAGATTTTAGAAAACCAGTACAATGAAAATGTAGGGCACAGCTAAATATAACACCTCTTCAAAATAAATCAAGAAAGAAAGAATTTGAAATTATATTATCTTGATTATATTCCAAAGTTTTAGGGAAGGAACCACACATCTCTTCTCTCATCTGTAAATGTATGGCAACGATCCTATTAAATTCCAGATTTGTATCATAAGAACTTTGAATCGGTGCTCTGTTTTTCTAAATGATTAATATATTTTATTTATATTATGTTGGAGAGGACAAGATTCTTGTGTTAGTGAGTTAATTGTATAGAAAATCTAGTATAATTCTATGTATCAAATCAGTAAGTACAAGAATTAACATGCTTTTTTTAATCAGAAGGCACTAAGATACCACTTTTTTTCATTTCTCTAGGAGTAAGTATGAAGGATTAGAATAATAAAAAACATTACTTTATTTTTTTAGTTACCTGCCAACATTTGTTTTGTAGCCATGGTATTTGAATTATCCTTTATGCAGGGTGATAAAGAAAGTAGAATATTCTGTAATAATTGATTTATCAATAATCGATTTAAAGATAATTGAATAGTATATTTTTAAAAGTCTCTTAAAATGTTTTGATTATCGAGCACATTTTAGGAATTCAAAAGCATAGGAAGATAGCACTGAAAGATTCTCTTGATTTTAACTAATATCCTTGGCTCTTTTAGTTAAATAAAGGCTAACATTTGAGTCTCTAATAATTTGTTTCTGGAAAAATTACTTTCTTCATTATTTCTAAACTGGAAATATATAGTAACTACTAGATATATTCCATATGAGATATAAAGAAAAGATTCTTTTCTATCTAAACAAATTGCCTATATGCTTACAAATATTGCTAATCTGAGATCTCTACTGGAGTTCTTAGCATAGGTTATTTTTGTCTAGTTTAAGGACCAACGTTCTTTGGAATGTCCACTTCACTAAGAGGTCTAAGGAGCTCTGTCTATGAAACTTTCCTCTGTTGTATGTATAGGATGTAGGTGGGCTGCTGATACAGCAGGGTGGGAGGGCATTTTGGTTGGAAACATGCACAGACACGAGTGACAAAATCAAGTGTAAGTATTGAGGATTTTTTCATGAAAAGATATTAAATTAGGTTAAGTACTTTTGATACATCTATTGAGATGATCATATGATTTTTTTCCTCAATTATGTTAGTGTGATGTATCAGTCACATAGTGATTGATTTGTAGATGTTAATTCATCTTTGCATCCGTGAAATAAGTCCCGCTTGATCATGGTGTATAATCCTTGTAATGTGCTGTTGAATTTGGTTTGCTAATATTTTGTTGAGTATTTGTGTATCTATATTCATCAAAATATTGGCTTGTAATTTTCTTTTTTTTCAATTTATTGGGGTGACAATTGTTAGTAAAATTACATAGATTTCAGGTGTACAATTCTGTATTACATCATCTGTAAATCTCATTGTGTGTTCACCACCCAGAGTCAGTTCTCCTTCCATCACCATATATTTGATCCCCCTTACCCTCATCTCCCTCCCACCCCCCAACCCCCTTACCCTCTGGTTGTAATTTTCTTTTATTTAGTATGCTTGTCTGGTTTTGGCATCAGGGTAATAGTAGCCTTGTAAAATAAATTTGGAAATGCATTTTCCTCTTCTATTTTTTGGAAATTTGAGAAGAATTGTTATTGATTCTTCAAATGTTGGTAGATTTCACCAGTGAAGCCATCTGGCCCTAGACTTTTGTTTGTTTGTAAGTTTTTTTGATTATTAATTCAATTTACTTACTACTAATCAGTCTGTTCAGATTTTCTGATTCTTCATGATTCAGTTTTGGTAGGTTGTATGTTTTTAGGAATTTATCCATTTCTGCTAGGTTGTTCAATTTTTTGGATTAATTGTTCACAGTAGTCTTTTATGATCTTTTTATTTTTGTGCTGTCAGTTCTAACATCTCCTCTATCATTTATAATTTTGAGTCCTCTCTTATTCACATAATTCTAGGTAAAGGTTTGTCTGCTTTTTTAAAATTTCTTAGTTTATTTGTATTTTCTAATGTGTTTTTAGTCTCATTTATTTCTGTTGCGATCTTTGTTATTTGCTTCCTTTTATTAACTTTGGCTTATTTTTTCTTCTTTTTCTAGTTATTTTGAGATGTAATGTTAGGTTGCTTATTTGAGATCTTTTTGTTTCTTGATGCAGACATTTATTGCCGTAAAACTCTCTCTTAGAACTGTTTTTGCTGCATCCCCAGTTTTATTATGCTGTGTTTTCATTTTTATTTTTATTTATTTCAAGATATTTTTTGATTTTTCTTTTGAGTTATTATTTGATCCATTGGTTGTTGAGAAACATGTTGTTTAATCTCCACATACTTGTGAATTTCCCAGCTTCCTTCTTGTAATTAATTTTTAGTTTCATACCACTGTGGTCAGAAAAGGTGCTTGATATGACTTCAATCTTCGTACATTTATTCTACCCCAGAGAATGTTCAATTGAGAAGAATGTATACTCTGCTGATGTTGAATGCAATGTTCTGCAAATGTCTGTTAGGTTCGTCTTATCTAACTATAGTTTAAGTGTTGTTTCCTTATCGATTTTCTATCTGGATGATCTAGTTGAATGTTGGAAATGGGGTATTGACATCCATATTATTATTGTATTGCTTTCTATTTCTCTTCAGATCACTTAATATTTGCTTCATCTATTTAGGTGTTTCTATGTTGGGTCTATAAATATTTACTAAAGTTATATCCTCTCGATGAGTTCATAGCTTTATCATTATATAATGTCATTCTTTATTTCTTGATACAGTCTTTGGTTTTAATGTCTGATTTGTCTGATATAAGTATAGGTTCCCTGGTTATTTTTTGTTTGTTTCCATTTCAACAAAATACCTTTTTCCATCTCCACAAAATATCTTTTTCCATCCCTTTACTTTTAGCCTCTGTGTGTCCTTAAAGTTAAAGTGAGTCTCTTGTAGGAAGCATATATGGTTTTATTTTCTTACCCATTCAGCCACCCTATATCTTTTGATTGGAATATTCACTCCATTTACATTAAGAATAATTTTTAATAGGCATGGACTTGTTATAATAACCATTTTATTAAATGCTTTCTGGTTATTTTGTAATTCTTTTGTTCTCTTACTCTCTGCCTATGTGATTTGATGATTTACTGTCGTGGCACCCTTTCATTCTTTTCTCATTATCTTTGTGTATCTATTATAAGTTTTTGCTTTGTGATTACCATGATGCTTACATAAAACGTATATTTATAAATTTGTTTTAAACTGATAACATGTTAACTTTGGACTCATATAAAAGCTGTGTATTTTGACACTCCCGTCAATGTTTATGTTTTTGATGTCACAATTTATGTCTTTTTACATTATGTATCCATTAACCAAGTATTGTAGTTATAATTGTTTTTAATACTATTGTTTTTTTAATTTTAATACTCGAGATAAATGATTTACCCAGTACCATTACAACATTAAAGTATTCTGAATTTAACTATGAATTTACTTTTACCATTAAATTTTATACTTTCATGTATTTTCCTGTTATCAATTAGTATCCATTTGTTTCACCTTGAAGAACTCCCTTTATTATTTCTTGTAAGGTTGGTCTCCTGGTGATAAACTCTTTTAGCTTTGCTTGTCTGGAAAACTTTTTATCTCTTTCTCAATTCGAAAGGAAAACTTTGCCAGGCAGAGTATTCTTGGTTGGCAGGTTTTTTTCTTTCAGCACTTCGAGTATATAATCCCATTCCATTTTGGCCTTCAAAGTTTCTGCTGAAAACCTGCTTATACTCTTATGGAGTTTCACTTGTATGTAATAAATTGCTTTTGTCTTCCTGCTTTTAAGAGTCTCTCTCTGTCTTTAGGATTGGGATGCTTTAGATTTATATACTTAGGAACTTATTTGGAACACTCTAGGCTTCCTTGATCTGAATGTTTGTTTTTCCCCTGGGTTAGGAAAATTATCATTCATTATGTTTTTTGAGTAAGATGTCTGCCGCTTTCTTTTATTCTTCTTGTAGTACCCCATAGCACATATATATTAATCTACATAATATTGGTGTTTTGTATGTCCCTTAAACCATCTTTACAGAGCTTTTCATTCTTTTTTTTTTTCTCTTTCTTTAGGCGAATTCTACTGCTCTATACTCTAGCTCTCTGATCCTTTTATTCTACTTGATCTAGTCTGTTATTGAAACTCTGTTGAATTTTCCACTACAGTAATTTTATTCTTCAGTTCTGTGATTCCTGTTTTTTTTATTTTATATTTTCTATTCTCACTTCATTTATACATTGGTCTTCTGACCTTGGTGATCATCTTTATAATAGTTATTCTGAACTCTCTCTATAAGGTAAACCAGTTATCTGCATTTCATTAAGATCCATTTCTGAATATTTATCTTGTTCTTTTATTTGGAACATATTACTTTCTTTATTTATTTCCCTTAACTTTTTGTGTTGGGTTCTGCACATTAAGTAAAACAGGTACCTCTCCTACTCTTTACAGAGTGGCCTTATGTAGGAATTGAACTTAGTCAGCCCAGTCTGAACTCTTGGTTTGCTCTCAAACCTTTGTAATTGCCCAAGCCACCTTCTTTGTTCTTACTAGCTCTCAGTGGTTGAGGGCATGCCAAAATGCATGAGTCCCAAAGAGGAGGATCGCATTCTGCACCTAGATATAGGATAATTGGAAACCAGACCCTCAGGCAGCAGCCGGCAATGTATATATTTAAGCTCCTGTCCAGGGAGTAACTGGGAGGTGGGCATTTTGGGCTGCTGATCGTGTACTGGCCTGGATACATGGCTATGATTGGTTGTTTATTACATGGCTATGATTGTTTGTGGGATTTGTAAATAGAAAACTTATTGGCCTTCAGATCCAGGTGATCAGAGGCCTATCTTTTTGGCAGTAGCCACAAAAGCTGGGGTGCCAGACATGTGCACAAACTCCTTCCAGGGACATATTCACATCTTGGAGTAGGCTAGCTGTCCCTCAGCTTCCCTGATCTCTGGAGATGGTGGTAGTAGCCAGCTTCAAGATGTGTGCTAAATTAGAAGCTTGGCTCTTAAGCAGCTTTTAAAGTATGTGCATGGACCCCTTTCAAAGAAATATTGGGGCAGAGATATTCTTGCCTACTCCCTCTGTACTGAGCCCTGGTGAAGAAACTGCAGCAAATGCTCATAATCCTGTTAATAACTCATTCTTTGTTTACCACAGTCTTGAGGATGCAAGACACATTGGCCTTCAGAGCTGGGGGTCCATCCCTCAGGTAAGAGTCTTAAAAATTGGGATGCTAAATGTGAGAAGCTGGGAGTTGGGAGTTCAGTCCCAATTTTATAGTATTATTCTAGGGTACGGTTTATAAAGAGAGTGTGTGTTGGCCTTTCATCCCCATTTTGATGTGGGTATTTTCTCATTTGGCTGATGTGTAGGATTCACTAAGCTACTCTATTTCCCCGAAAATAAGGCTTAACTGGAAAATAAGGCTTAGTATGATTTTTTTCAAGATGCTCGTAATTTAAGCCCTATCCCAAAAATAAGCCCCAGTTAAGATCGTCAGCTAGATGTATGCATTTAGTATGTCTGTTGCAACACACGATGGATGTATTGAATTATAAAATAATGTTAATATATAATTAAATATAATAACATTATTGACATTAATACTTAAAATAAATGATAATATGAATTATAATTAAGTATTTGTAAATACCCAAGCGGGCAACTTTGGATGAGAGGTAAATGCCTATGTAAGCAGATGAACTTGAGACTTATTGCTGAATGACCAATCAGAGTACAGACACAACGCACGAATAATGTGCCTTCTTGATAACAAACGGACGTGGTTGTGTCTAATATGAATATTCACAATTCAATATGTCATGTGTTGTAACAGACATATGTAATGTACTTGTGTGAAATAAAGAAACGTTTTCTGAATTTTGGTGCCTGCAATTTTTTATTGCTTTTGTGTGGACCTATCATTCTTAACTGTCATCATTTTTGTTGTGACTCCTATCTAGTAAGTCTTCAATTAACACTTGATTTAGTGGTAGATTTAAAGTGAATAATATTTTGACCCCCAGACAAGATGAGTGCAAAAAGAAAGAGCTACTCCATCGAGTACAAGAAAGGAATCATGGAGGACTCTCGGGACAAGAATCTCATGGCTTTCTGCAAAGAGAAGAAGTTGGATCTCCAAATGGTCTGGAAATGGCGAGCAGAGTAGGATAACCTCAGTCAACAGGTGGATGAAGGAAATGCTATGAAGTGCAAGTGTGGATCAGGTCGACAACCATTATTTCCTGCGCTGGAAGACATTATCAGTAAATTGTTTGCTGACAGGAGAGCAAAGGGTTTGGTTGTGTGCAGGGCTGATATTCAAGCATTTGCCCTTGCAATGGCTTCACAGTTAGAAATATCCCCAGAAGAATTCAAAGCATCACAACACTGTCTGGATGGCTTCCTTCAGCGATATGAACTGTTTCTAAGATTCACAACACTGTTCAAGCTGAAGTTATTAAACATGCACTTGCATTCAAGTCCTTTGTTGATGGCATTGACTTTTCTAAATACCAACTCTCCAACATGATTGTTATGGATGAAACTGCAGTGTTTATGGGCCAAGGATCTCAAATGAATTGATCAGAGGGGTGCCTCGTCAATCTACATTCCCTCCACTGGTTACAAAAGTGCACGTTACCTGTATTTTGGAAATTCATCTGGATGAAAAGAAAGCCCTATCTCTAATCATCACTAAGGGCAAGAAAGATAAGGTTGAACATGTTTCAGGCATTTATATTCTTGAAACAGAAAGAGACTGGTGCACACAAGCAGTTATAAGGAAATGGGTTGATTTAATGCTGCCACTTGTTTTGAGAGGTGGCCAAAGAGTTCTGTTAGTCTGGGATTCAGCCAGCACTCACCATGATAAAGACATGAAGAACTTCCTTGCAGAGAGAAGAATAGATCAAATAATGATTCCCCCAGGAATGACTGCCTATTTCCAGACTCTTATATTGCAATAAACAAGCTATTCAAGGACAATTTGCGCATGGAAATCAATGATTACATTGAAAATAGAATGGAGAGAAGTCAGCGTGGAAACTTTGTGAAGCCTAGCCTGCAAGAGATCATGACTTGGGTGAAAAATTCATGGGATAAAATCACTGACAGCTGTGTTGCTAATGTACTACAAGCAGGCTACATGGACAAGAAGTGCTCATTTAAGGAGAGCTCTATTGCTGGACAGGAGAGGTTGGGGCCAATGGTTCTACAGGAAATGGAGTTGCAAGAAATTCAAGCTGGAATTCAGAGTTTGCAGAGTTAATGAAAATGTTCCAGAAGAAGATGATATGACTTCATTTGAATAAATGTAGATTGTTGTACATGAATAAATGTGGATTGTTGTACATGAAAAATATGACATACCCTGAAAATAAGCCCTAATGCATCTTTTGGAGCAAAAAAATCACATAAGACCCAGCCTTATTTTGGGGGAAATATGGTAGTTTACAGATTTCTTTCACTGGAAATTGATCCATGCGTAGTTTTACATTTGGTGGGTCAATGGGAACAGGGAAGTTCAGGAGCCTCCTATGTAGTTACCTTGTCTGACCCCCTAAAATCTTCATATGAAAGGTTACTTATTCCTCCCAGGAGCTTGTTTCTAAAGCTATTGAAGAAAAATTATGTGTCAAACTTTGAGAGCATTTGGGTTATGTGGTGGAGCCCAGTGGTTCAGGCTGAGGATCATGGCCAGCCTGCCTGGGGCCAAATCTTGGTTCTGTCACCTGTTTTTCTGTCAACTCTCTTTGCCTTTGAGTTCCCACCTATAAAATAGGGAAATTGACCATAATGATAATTTTTGTTTAATAACAGAATAGAGCCTGGCACATAGTACCTGCTATACAAGAGTGTGTGCATGTGTATTTTAAATACCAGAGACAGGAAAGCTCCAGAGGACACAAGAAAGTCTCCTTAGAGAAGGTTACTACTGAGATGCGCATTAAACAATAAGCAGGTTTGGGTGATGAGAGGAGAGTGATACGGAGGGAAGCCAGATTTGAGTCCTCTTTGAGCCTGAGGTCTGCACACAGTGGGGTTGTAGATCCTCATCAGAGCAGATTCTGGGGGTTAGGGTCCTCTGAGACCACCAGTATAGGCCACAGAGAGGCTGTGAAGAGACCATGGAGACCTTATCCAACAGGAAGAAGAGCTTGTGTTTGATGAGGAAGAATCTTCCATGAGTCATTGAGCCAGGAACTGGTCTAAGGTATGTTTATCAAGATTGCTGATATTATTCTATATAGTATTTTTGCAAATGTTTCATTGTTCTCTACAACCCTGCAAAGTAGGATTTGTCACTAGATTTTTCAGATGACTAAAATCTCAAGATGAAGTAATTGAGATGAAGGTTATGTAGGGAATGAGGTGGTTAATAGTGGTTCAATTCATCTCCAGAGTCCATGCATTTCCTGGCACCCTGGGCTGCCTTCTAGGCATGAGGAGATGAGGGACTGGACCATTCAGTCAGCTATGAAGATGGAAAGATCAGGGTAAGGAGGATCAAATATATGGTGATGGAAGGAGAACTGATTCTCGGTGGTGAACACACAATGGGATTTATAGATGATGTAATACAGAATTGTACACCTGAAATCTGTGTAATTTTACTAACAAATGTCACCCCAATAAATTAAAAAAGAAAAGAAAGAAAGAACTGACAAATTTCAGATGTAACCTGAAGAAGCCAATAACTTGGGTTTGGTAGAAATGATAGACTGGAAATAAAAAGTAAAGGAATGACATGACTCAACGACTTGCCACGATATTTTCTAGAAAGTAAGTTATTAGAGAAAGTTGGTGAGTGCTTTTTGAGCTATGTGAGGGTGGAGACCAAATATTCATTCTTTCCTCTTGGAACAGGAGTCTATGTTTGGATACAATTCAGGACTTTAGATTCAGGAGTTATAGATGTGGGAGACATCGATCCAGAATGGTGTGAGATTGCAGGGTGTTGACAGGAATTGGGGCTATCCCCAGCTGATCACCAAGAACCTGTCCTTCTATAAGTCCTGAAGGCCTGGTGCTCTATTTTCCAAGTTCCCAAACTATGCTGTCTTATTAAAAAACATGGCAGAATAGTATTCCATTGTGTATATATACCACATCTTCTTTATCCAATCATCTATTGAAGGACACTTTGGTTGTTTCCATGTCTTGGCCACTGTAAATAAAGTTGCAATGAACATGAGAGCACATAGACCTTTACAGATAAATGTTTTCAGATTTTTTTGGTAGATACCCTGTAGAGGGATTGCTGGGTCATATTGTCACCCCAATATATTTCAATTAAAAAAAAAAGCATGAAAGTCCTATTCTTCACTTCCTGTCTAAGAATCACACTATCTTTGTCTTTTTTATCCTGTGCCTAGGTTAGTCTTTTTACCTTTTCCTGGTACTCTTGAGTCCTATTCAGCATGTTATTGTAAATAAATGAATGAGTGATGCTTGGACCATGTTAATGTCATGGTTCACTGTAGACAGGAGCTACCTCATAGCCATGCTGACTGCCTTGACTCCCATTGCATCCACCTGCTCTGTAAGCTAGATAGCTAAGTCCTATGTGTGGAATGATTTCTTGTGCATTTTACATAGTAGCTTTTCCCTTCGCTTTTAGAGTATTTTTAGAGAAACATAAGTCTTATGGACCCTTTATATTTCAATAGTGCAAGCAGCTGAGAAAGAAGAACTAAAGCTGAGAAGCAGCAGATTAAAACTTCTAGATACAAAGTGAAGTGAATGGACATTTTTTTTTGGTAATTTCCCAAGCTAAGTAATGAATGAAAGATAAACAAAGAGTGGTGCAAACAGTGAAAACCAAATCAGATTTGAGGTTTCTGCCCCCTCTGATTTAATAATAAGTAATCCAAACAGTTATTATTTGGGGGAGTAAGGAAGTGATACTATAAAAATAAATGCCTTTCTCTGGTGGTGTCCTTTGTCCCTGTGTGTTATTGCAGTGAGAGAAGGGCTTGCTGCCTGAGACTCTCACTGCAGGGTTTGGCATGCTCTGTGAAATGACTCCCCAAGAAGCAAGGAAAGCACTAGTTAAATGGGAAAGAATAGTTGCAGTCTCAGCATCCCGTGTGAGGAAGCGAAACTTGGAGAGTGTAATATACTCTGTGTTTCTAGAAGCTGAGAATCTGTGTCCAAAATCACTCTTGAGCCTTTATTTATTTTTAGCTCTTTTGAAAGTGAAGAATAAATTCATTTTTATTTTTCATTTATTAAATTTTTTGTCTATGAAAATGACTTTTAAGTGAAGATTCTGTGTTACAGTGGTTGTGAGTCAAATTCCATATCACAGCATGTCATTAGTAAACCTGTAAGAAAGAATTAATGAGACTCATGCAGCTTTAAAAAGTGAAAAGACTTTGGACTCAGGTTTTGTTTTCACCTCCATGTCTCCATGTCTCCTGTTCCTTGGCCCAGCATAGAAGCCAGGAAATAGCTCTGATGGCTCTGATGGCTCATTGCTCCAGACAGCAGCCCTGGGAATTCAGTTTAGCCTTTCAGCATAGCTGGACCGGCATGGAGGCGCAGTGGTATCAATCCAGTGCAGGTTAGCCTGTCTGTAGTTACAGAGGAAAAACAGAATGGAGTTCGTTTCCCAATGGTTTCTCCAAAGCAGTACTGGAAAAATGAAGCAGTGACCATTCTCACCTTGAGAAATAATTATCTCTGATTCTTAACAATAAAACAGAATCCCCACAATTATACTGTTAGAACTGTGGTTAAATAAATAGTCTGGATCCAAAACCTTTAAAACCTATTCCTTTTTTTATATGCCTTTTTTCACTGCTGCAGGGCACAGTGCTATGGCTTTGATTTTTTTCAGTAGGGACAATTGATGAGACTAATTAATCCAATTTAGTTAAGGATAGAAGACATAATTTGTCAATGGCATTAACAGATACTATTTAAATTGGCTGAGCTTTTACATTCAAAACCTCTATCTTTATGTGTTATCCACAGTTTACAGACAGAAACTGAAATTCTGTTAGGGCTACCAAATTAGGAAACAGCAGAGGTGGGCTTTGAATCAGCTCTGCTCCAGCTGAAGCCTGTTGTTTATTCACTCAGCTATTTTAGTTAGCAGAAACTTTAGAGACAATCACAGAGAAATATTGTTCTTCATGCTCATCACGTGTCTCTTCTTTGTAATATTTGCAGTGTTCAATGGGTCTTTTAATCACATCAATAGAGTTCCTGTTGGATACTTTTATTTTTCACATTTACTTTCAGGGTGGCTCTCAAGTTCTGAAAAATTATATGTGGACCTCTGACAAAATCATTTCCTCTGATCTTCCAAATTGCTGAAAGGTTATATTTGCAACATGACTGACTGAAATGAGCACATAATCATGAATTTGGCATTGTGAGTAGATGAATAGGCCATCTGTTCATTTGAACAGATTCATTTGAAGATCAGATGCAGACTCTTACTTTAGAACTCTAAGTTGGTACTAGATGCCTATGTGTTTGTGTGACTGTTCTTGTTGACTTTTGTCACTTGTCTTAATTATCTTCTTTGCTTAACAGAACTCCAGTCTATCGTGAGTGGCAATTAGCTCAGCTAAACAAAACTACATTTCCCAACAGGCCTTGCTGAGGGGTGACTGCAGTACAGTTCTGGCCTTGAGATGTGGCATAAGTCATTTGGGGCTTTAGGAAAACTCCTTCAAAGGAAGACAGAAGACTGGACATGCCTTTGTATTTCTTTTCTCCCTTCCTTCCTAAAATAAGGGAGTCACAGCCTAGGATGGAGGGCAAAATGGGAGACAGCTTGCTCCTGTGAAGAAGAGAATGGACTGTTAAGATGACTGAGCAGAAGACCTAAAAAAACCTGAGACACTTTGATGCTGTGTGGGGACAGAGCCCCAGAAAGCACTTTCCAGGCTCTCGGCCTCACATAGAAAGGTGCTGGCTCAGGTAGTAAATGGCCATCAACTGTGATTGGATGGCCATCAGCTGTGGCTAGTTGGCCGTCAGCTGTAACCAGTGAGCCATTGGCCACTAATATAACTGCCGTGGCTATGCTAGCAGAAAAAAATGGGGGCTATCAAGAAGATGGTGGCTGGGCTGGCAAGCACGGATTGCAGTTAGCACGGAGGAGTGTGGGTTGCAGATTACAGGGAAGTGGACAGCAGGTTGCGAACAGTGTGGCTCCTGCTTCCTGTTCCTCCAGCCCAGCCGCCAGCGAGAATATATTGGTTTGACTCCCCTATCTATGGCTCTGTGGGTGTTCCTTTTTGGCCTCACCATATCCTGCATTCTTATGTGGGGAGCGGGACAGGAGGCCCTGCAGGAGACCGTGCACGACACATGGCGTAGTCGGCAGGATACGGTGCTGGCCAAAGCTTTCCGAAGGGCAGTGAAGCAGTTTGTGCGTATGAAAACTCAGTCTCGGGAAGACCAGGAGGAGCAGTTGCCTAAGAGCTAGGCCCCCCTGGAGGGATGGGAAGATGTGGACGGTTCCCCAACCAGCAGAGGCCAGAGAAAGCGAAGGACATAGCGGCCATATGGGCTGGGAAGTGCTTGCTGACGCAGCCTGGTTGCGGGACTTGTCCTGAGAGGAAAGACTTGCTGAGTCCTCCTTGGGAGATGAGGGTGAGGTCAAGGTCGTCCTTCACCCCCAGGACAGCCCTGGCAAATGACTATGGACTATGGGGAATTGCCTTCCATCCCTAATTTAATGGACCACTTGACTGTTTGGGAACACACCACCATGTAGTGGAACTGACGGATGTTTGCTTTTGTGTCTTGACCAGCCACCATTGAGAATATGTAAGCACCTTGACTGTGAACCACTGTTGTTCCAGCACGGGACCTCGAGAGGCCCAGAGAGAGAGTGGCAGTGCCCTGAGAGCCCTGGCTGAGCCCAGGAAGTCTGGCTGTGCCCAGAGAGAGTGGCAGTGCCCTGAGAGGCCTTGGCTGTGCCTGGGGAGACAGGTGGTACCCTAAGAAGCCCAGGAAGTCTGGCTGTGCCCAGAAATACTGGTGGTGCCCTGAGAAACCCTGGCTGTGCTCAGAGAGCCTGGCTGTGTCCAGGATATTGCATTCACCTCCAGGCTCCTCGCACAGGGCCCCTCACAGAAGATGCGTGTCACATAGATTGTGAGGTGAGACCCTGTAGTGGTGGAGTGTGGGGACAGAACCCCAGAAAGCGGTTTCCAGGCTCTCGGCTTCATATAGAAAGGTGATGGCTCAGGTTGTAATTAATTGGCCATCAACTGTGATTGGATGGCCATCAGCTGTGGCTAGTTGGCTGTCAGGTGTAACCAGTGAGCCATTGGCCACTAATATAACTGCCGTGGCTACGATAGCAGAAAAAATGGGGTGAGCAAGCGCGGACTGTTGTTAGGACAGAGGGTTGCAGATTATGTAGATCCTGCTTCCTGTGTCTCCAGCCCAGCTGCCAGCGAGAATATAGTAGTATGACTCCCCTACTTATGGCTCCGTGGGTGTTCCTTTTTGGCCTCACCATATCCTGTGTTCTTATGTAGGGAGCAGGAGCTGAGATCCCGCCTGTCACCCTGCATGACATGCTGCAAACTGAGGCCCAGGTCCTGGAGCTGCTTGGCTGCAAACTGATTATTGTGTGAAAAGAAAATGTGTGCTTTGGTTTAAGCCAGGGCTGTCCAAACTGCGGCCAGCGGGCCAACTGTGGCCCACGATCCACTTTTAATTAGCCCGCAGAAAATTCCAAAAATATATTTAGTTTACATAAATAAACCAGGTGAGGCAATCCATACTTCACCTCGAGTGAGTGGCCCAGCTGTTTGTGTATTTTACTGCATATGGTCCTTGGTGAAAAAACGTTGAAAAAAGTTTGGACACCCCTGGTTTAAGCGGTCTTATTTAAGCCATGTTATGTGTACCTGAAAGCCATCTCTAACTGATATACTTGTGCTTTAAATACTACATAACTTTTATACAACCACTTTAAAATTTCTCTCTGTTTAAGTTCCTGTTGAAGCAGTTGAGTTCTAAGGAGTGGTAGTGAACCATCTCCTAGAGAAAACACTGCATGTATTACTCTCACTCCATTTCTCACCTGTGCAGTCTCATTTTGCAGGCCTTTCAGGAAAACCATAGCTTTTGCATCACCAATTTGCCTAGGGCAGCCAAAAGATCAGAGAATGTAGATTGTGTCATTTCTCAAGTTTACAAAATATACCTAATGGCTCTCATATGCAAAGGCAAAGCGCTGGAGTAGAGGAGAACATGATCATGTTTTGTGGAATGAGGCCATGCATCCTGTGCTCACATTTGGTACATTTCATGCGCATGGAAGCTTAGCTTTATGAGGAATACCTGGAGGGAAAGGGTAGCAAACTCCACTTGTTTATCAGCCTACATCTGTCGGGTTGTGTCTGATACCTGGTGAATGGATGCAGTATAGAGAGTGAGTCAGAACTCAGTGACTTTCCTGGCACTTTTCTAGTCATGTTCACAGACATACCCAGGTCTGCTTTCTTCAGTATCGGAAGCCTTCAGTATTTTACTTATTCTGGGAGAAAGGAGTTTTTATAGTCCCTGGGATTCTACAGACTTTGGTAGTAGGTGTTCTCTAGCGATTAGTTTAGAAACTTCGGGTAATACTTCATTCTAATAAAGGAGGATTTTATTGCTTGCTGAATCACAAGAAATGGTACAATGATGCAGGACAACACAGTAGTGCTCAGGGAAGCTCATTTCTCTGCTTCATATGAGAGCATATAATTGAAATGTCTCCACCCTCAAGAATCATCTTTAGCTAGCAGGAAGCGATCCTGGGAATCATTGGAACACATGTCTGTGGCCTGTCCTGATGCCTGATCTGTCACAAATGCTTGGGTGAAGCCGAGATCTTGACCCTATGAGATCTTCAGAGAAGAATGTTGTAGAGCATTGTTCTCCATTGAAAGTTGGTATCATACCCTCTCCAATGAAACAGAGAGCACATTGGGGGGAGGGAGACAAAGTGAGGGGCAACATGAAGAGGAAAGAATGACCTTAAAAGCACAGTTTAAAGGCATTGAAAAAAACTTGGTCTTCTTCTGACTCTGCTGAGGTCTGCTGCTGATACCACTTTCCCCAGAATTGCATCTCTTTGATGTGATAGTTTAAATATTGATTATCAGCTAGGATAATAAGTAGCAGAATGATAGTAAGTCAAAAAAAGCCTAAGACCTCCCCAGGGCTGTGAAATTCAACTTATTTATATTTCTTTCTGGACTTTATGAACTGTAGAAGGACACATTTAGTGGCATTTTAGAAATGATTTCTAACTCATGTCCTATGCTTCGTACATTCTTTTAAGGGGATAGACGGAATGCACAGAGACTTACCGTATTTTGCCATGTATAATGTGAACTTTTTTTGCCCAAATTTGTGAGGGAAAAGTAAGGACGAGCATTATATATGGATAGTACTAATTCCTTATCTATATAAATGTTTTCAATTCTTTTATTTATGCTTATGCTTAAAAGTGTAACTCTAGAAATCAATAACAATATCTGTATGCAAATAATACCCTGGAATACGATAATTGGTTTTGTAGAACTTACGATGAACTTGCAACGATGAAGAGTTCTTGGCCTTCCATGATGTGTAAATATCATAAATTTGTTAATGATGTGCAAATATTGTAAATTTGTTACTGGTACATAAAATTTCTTGTACCTTACATCTGTTCTTGTGTTTTGTAATTATTTGTTACATAAAATTTTTTGGATTCAGCTGTTTGCTGAATAAATAAGTTTCCTAGGCAAAGCTTTGGTGGTGAATTAGGGAATGAAATAACTAATGTAGACTCCCAAACTGAAAGTAAAATCAGGTAGTGATTTTTGGGGCAAGCATCTGCTGACTGGCTTGAGTTTAATGAAAATAGGATTATAGGAAAGTGAGAAACCTCACTTTCCTAGAAACCTCACAGGCTTCTGTAAGAGACCATAGCCCGTGTTTCCTCACCTGCTATGTAAAAACAGAATCCTACTCACTCTTGGTTACATGGTTCCCTACCACCACCGGCCACAATGATGTAGAAACCATGTCAAAGGGTGAGCTGCAATAGATACTGCTCTTTGCTCTGCAGTAACTCTTACTGTGGTTAACCATTTCCTCGAGTCTGATTTTATCTTGTATCTGATCCTCCCAGGCACTAACCTAGCTGCTCCTGCTGCTGTGTTCATCCTTGCTCTTTGGGCTGACACTGACCCACAGAAGGGTGGGTGCTGCAGGGTCACCTCTCAGCTCCCATTCCTACCTCGCTGTCCTGCTCCTATTTCTGGCATCGACCCAGCTTGTAGTCCTCTCTCTACTTCCCTAATGGCAACTTGAACTCCACTATTCCAATTCCAAGAAGAGGTGTGTCACTGTGTCTCCCTCCCTCCATTATAATGGAGAAGAAAGAAAAAAAAATGAAGGCAACACGACCATCCATTTCTAAATAAAGAAGAAAGTTATAATTTAAAAAACCCTCCTTCTTTTTGCAGTCATTCAGTCTGTTTATTGCTTGAATAATAATAAACAAGGGCTAGTGATTAGACATAAAAAATTTTTTTGTACCATAATATGTTAAAAAATAAATGCTAAAATTTATTTATAATACAAAAAACAAATGCCTAAATGTAAACAAATAAAAATTTGAATTAAAACAAAAGACTTTTTCTCTCTGAAAGTTTGGGCCCAAAACATGGGTGCGCATTATACACGGAAAAATACGGTACATAGTGCGACTTTTACTCCAGCATCCTGAAGGGTGAACAGTCCACATTCTGCTCCACTCTATTCAGAGTCAGCCATGAACAACCAGCCAACACTCAGCTATCTTGAATAAAACTACAAGTTGGCTAAAAGATACTACAAGTTGGCTAAAGATACTATGACAATGAAAAAAAAGTGCATCCATTCCTTTCGCTTTTTAATTTATAAAATATCTTTAGTCTCCTTTATTTTTTACATTTACTCAAACCTAAGAGAATAGTGACCTAAATTGGTGGCCTAAAATCTACCATATACTCAGTTCTTTCTTTAATATCTTACTGTCACTCATGCATGTGTTTATTTAACAAATACTGCCACAGAATATATGCCAGACACTGTGGTATGAATTAGGGACATGGAAGTGGACAAAACCATGTAGTGGTTGGATATAAAGATGTGGTGTCAGAGTGTGGGGCGAAAGGCAGAGCTGCAAGCAAGGGCCAGTTCAGAAACAACAGAAAGGTGAAAAAGGAGTGGAAATATGGAGGCCCTGCACTTGACTACCCTGAGGCTGTGGGCTTGGGAGTAGATGAGGGTAGGTCAATGAGAACAATAGGAGACAACTGGGAGTCCACTGCAGGGGTGGGGACATGGAAACCTGGGCCAGGTTTGGGCTTTTCTTGGAGGTCCGTTCATGAAGATTTGGTGATGGATTGAATGTAGGAGGTAAAAGCAGGGAGTCCTGCGAGGCTCTCAGGCTCTGGCTCCTGATGTCATGGAATCCTGGGGGCAGATGTCAGGAAATTCTTTGGAAGGGGGGATGTGGAAGGGAACATGGCAAGTCTGAGGTGTATGTGGGACTGCTACGTGTCTGGTAAACTATTATACACATGGTCCTGGATCTCAGCATTCAGATTCAAGTTATGTTTTCACATTTGGGAATTTTCAACAAGTAGATAGTAAATAAAACCATGAGTAGGTAAGATGCTTAAGTGGGGAGAAAGTTATTATTTTTTTTTAAAGGTCTCATTCATATATTTACAATGGTGTGAAGTGCAAATACTGACTGTATTTCTCTCCATGCTTTTTGACCAGGACTACCAGTCCTTTGTCTATGCTTGTTTTGACACCAATCAATTAGGTACTTATATTACTGCTAAGATCTCTAATGGAGAAAAAAAAATGAGAAAAATATATTTTGTCCTGTTCTCAAGGTATAACTTCATATAAACTCTCTAGTCTCCCTTTCGAGAACAATAAGCTTGTATGTGTTTTTTCACCAGCCATACAGTGTACCTCCTGCTTTCACAAGGGAATCTGTGCATGATTAGAGATGAAGCATACCCTCCGTGTCTGCACTATCTGAATTGTGAACTTCGGTTTTATTTTAAAACTGGGAAACAGTAAAAAAAGAAGAAAAAAAAACACAACAGCAAAATATAACAATGCCTGGCAACAAATGCTCAACTGTACTAAAAACAATAAAGAAATGAAAAAAGAGAAGGTGATTTGGTCAACTTTGGCCTTAGCAGCAGACCCATCCATGAGGCAGATTTATTCTGACATCCAGAGCAGGTCCCTTCTCTGAGCCTGGTTCTCCAGGAAGCTCATTTCCTGGGTTCCTTCCCCTGTGGAAGAAGCAGTTTAGGAGCTGCTTAGCAGTCTCAGGATCCTGAACCTTTCTAGGCTGTTTGGACCAGCAAGTGGGGTGGCCTCGCCAAGGAGCCTTCCTGTTCATCTGTTTTTGCAAGGAGATAAACTGCCTTTTATTAAGATGCAAGTATGTGGATATTGTTTAAAGGCACTTTGTGTGAAATTAATTTTGTTTTTCCTGTGAATGTTTGTCTATGTTACAGGGTGAGCTCAGTTGCAGAGGAGGACTCTGAAGAACAAATCACCATTACAGCTGTTAAAATGAGTTAATCTTGGATCAAAATGTGTAAATAAATATCCAGGCCCATGGACTAGATCCAACCCTGAAATGAGTGAATTACATATAAAGACTTCATTGAAGCCTTTCAAGATGAGATTACAAAACCTTGAAGTTTGCAGAGTAGCTAAGGGAATCTAGTAAACAAATCCAAGGAATAAGCACAGTGGTTCATTGCTTCTTCTTTCTCCCCAGTTTCTGGCCTCAATTTGGTCACAATCAACACCAATATCCAGGATTTAGAACAAGGGGTTTTGGAGGAGAATAAAAAATATCGATTATAATATCGGGGTCACAAATCCCTTTCTCACGGGGAGGCTAAATTGCTGTACTGGTACTTACTGTAGTCAGACATCTGTGTAAGAATTAGAGGGAAATGCTGCTCACTTGGCCCATTCTGAGGCCGAGGGAATGTCCAGTTGTCCAGCCATCCAGTGATCCACAGTTGTATAACATCGGCGATGGTCTTTGGTTTATAACACCGCTCTAAGATGGCATCCACTTGAAGTCTTTTGCTGGAGAGATTCCTTCTTTACAAACCATCTCTCTGCTCATTCTTAACTGTTTTATGCACCAGAAAACAGGACTCTCACAGATTCTTACAGAGTTTGTTTAAATCTTAGAAATTAGGAGCAGAAGTTCAAGGATTGGGCAGCAAGAAGACTAAAAATGAAGATTTTAAAAAGTATCTTTGGTAAAGAAGCTATGCTTAATATTTTGTGTCATGTTCTTTATTCCTTTTGTTCCTTCAAGTTAATGATAATTATAATGATTTGTTTGTTTACCAAAATTTTCTGAGGAGTTGGTCAGGATTATATGTCACAGAAATAACTTTTTAAAGAGGTTGACAGGGTAGGAAACAAATGTCTCTGGAAAAAGACCTGCAATTGAGTCTGTAAATGGACATCAAACATGTATGTGAGTCATCAGGAATGTGCAAGGAACTGTACTGTGTTCTGACCCAATCTTGTGGCCTCTTCGTCAAATATGGGTCCTCTGCTTGCCTGAAAAACCATCTCTGTGCTGCTCCAAGATCCAAGATCCAAGACACTCAATGCTGTGGGGCAGCAGCTCAGCCTTTATGCACATGACCCGGAAGCACTTTAGGGGCCAGATCAGCTGTCTGGCAGAGCAGAAGTGAAGTCAGAGAGCCCAGTGAGCTGGCGGCATTAACTGCTGAGGATTACATCCTTATAAAGGCATTAGTGAGATTATACAATAAAAATGGCGGCATGAGGTGAGCCTCTTGAAATCTCCCCTGGAATTTACAACAAATCGAACAACTATAATTCTAGAAAGGACTCCCTGTGCAGCAGACAGGCAAGACTAAGAGGCACGCAACTGAAATCACCTAAAGGTGAGCAAATTGGGCAAGAAAGGCAGGACGGAAGCTGGAAGAGTGGAGATGCAGGCTACGTGGGCACAGGGCACACCAGAGCTTGCAGATCCAAGCTCGCTGCATTTGAGAACTACTCCAGCCACAGGAGAGGGAAGAACTCCGATGGTTACTGTTCTGCTTATGGCCCACAGTGCTGCCTGACATATCAGCATATAACATGGCTGAACCCAATGCTCATGGAAGAGCAAAGATTGAGAGAAGTGTGAAAACAGCAGTTTAATCCCTGACTGCTAAGCATACAATGGAAGACATAGACATTGAGCCTAGCTGCCCCCATCCTACCCTCTCAGAGCTTGCTCCACTCCCACCGTCCCAGGGCAAGAAGCGGAACGTAGAAGTGGCAGACCAAAAAACAAGAATATTTGCAGCTCTGAGAACTGTGGCCTGCACGCACGGACTCACAGTCCAATTAGTTCCAGCAAAGGGGAGGGAGTTCTAGGTGCAGAACTGGCTGTGGTGGTGGTCGCCAAAATTGCTCTGAGCCACCGCTCACAACCAACCCCACCCCTGTCCCCACCTATCTGGGTGGATCCCTGCAGGAGTAAACATAGCCTCTGAAACACACAGGCTCTGAATCTGATGCATGAAGAGTTTTGGAAATTCAGAAGCTCTCTAAATTTCCTATGACCCAGGCAAACTGTTCACAGAGGAAAAGCCCACCTTCCAAGAAATCCCCCCATTGTGTGAGAAGCAGGAAGAGTGTAGAGAAAATATAACACTACGGTGTGAGAGAGAATAAAAGCCTGCAGTCAGAGAGAAAATAAAACATTCTACCAACACGTAAGGAAATAAAAGAAATACCTCTTCCTATCAGCCTGTTCCAGAACACACTCCTGTAGATGCCTAGGAAGAGAAATAATAATTCATTAATTGCCATGGATAACCAAGGTAACAAGACAGCTCAGAAAGAAAATGAAAAATCTCCAGAAAATAAACTTAATGACAGGGAAATATGTGACATAAATGACAGAAAATTCAAGATTGCAGTTCTTAAAAAACTCAGTGTTGAAGAAAACACAGACAGACAGTTTCATGAATGCAGAAACACAATCAAAGAACAAAATGAGCATTTTACTAAAGAGATTGAAATTTTAAAAAGAACCAAATAGAATTTCTGGAGATTAATATTAAGAACTCAATAAAAGAAATGAAGAATGAAACAGCCAGCTTAGAGTTGGCCAGAAGGAGAAAAAATCAATGACATCAAACATAGAAATCTGGAAATAACATAGATGGAAGAAGAGAGAGACTTGAGACTTAAAAGAAATGAAAGGACTCTGCAGAAACTTTCTGACTCCATTAGAAGACCAATATAAAAATAATGGGAATACCAGAAGGAGAAGAAAGGGAGAAGGGAACAGAGACTATATTCAAACATACAGTCAGTGAGAACTTCCCAAACTTGTGGAAAGAACTGGATCCTCAAATCCAAGAATCAAATAGTACAATTACCTCAATGCCAACAGACCTTTTCCAAGGCACATTGTATTGAAACTGTCAAAAATTAACGACAAAGAAATAATCCTCAAGGCAGCCAGGGAAAAGAAGATGGTAACCTACAATGGAAAGGTTATCATCACATTTCTCAACAGAAACTCTACATGCCAAGAGATAGTGGAATCAATTATTCAAACTATCGAAAGAGAGAAATTATGAGCCAAGAATATCCAGCAAAAATCTCCTTTAGATATGAAAGAGGAATAAAGACCTTTCCAGACATACAGAAACTAAGAGAATTTTCTAACACAAAACTTGCACTACAAGAAATACTTAAGGAGGCTATTCGACCAGCAGGGTGGGGATAATTTGTGACAATAAAAACATAAAAGGGGGGAGAGTAAAGGTCAGAACTGGACTACAGAAGTGTGGAAAGTAAGCATGCTCAGGAAAATGGAATACTCTGAATATGAAACCTTCTTTTACATAAACTTAATGGTAACCAGTCAAAAAAATTTCCAGTACTGAAATATATAATATAATAAAAGAAGAAACAGAGGGAAAAATCATAGAATATCTCCAAATTGAAATAATAGACAGCTACAAAAAGGCAAAGAAAAAATGGAGATACAATCTTACAAGAAAACCATATCAATAATCACACTAAATGTAAATGAATTGAACTCACCAATAAAAAGGCACAGAGTACCAGACTGGATAAAAAAACTAAACCCAAACATGTGCTGCCTCCAACAGACATATCTCAGCTATAAGGACAAATATAGACTCAAAGTGAAAGGTAGGAAACTGACACTCCAAGCAAATGGCATCCAGAGTAACGCAGGTAGCCATACTGATATCAGGTGAAACAGACTTCAGGATAAAAAAAGGTAACAAGAGAAAAAGATGGACATTTCACAATGATAAAGAGGACTATACAACAAGAAGACATAACAGTCATCAATATTTATACCTCAATTAAGGAACAATGAAATATACCAAGCAACTACTAACAGAACTAAAGAGAGAAATTGACCAAAACACAATTATAGTAGGAGACCTAAATACATCATTGACAGCTATAGATAGATCAACCAAACAGGAAATAAATAAAGAAATAGCAGCCCTAAATGACACATTAAATGAAATGGACATAATTGACATTAATAGAGCACTTCATCCTAGAATATTAGATTATACATTCTTTTCTAGTGCACATGGAAAATTCTCAATGGTAGACATAAAACTACTGAAGCATAAAACTAACCTCATCAAATTTAAGAAGATTGAAATTATACCAAGCATATTCTCTGATCAAAAGGCTTTAAAATTTGATGTCACCTACAAAAAGAAAGCAGGAAAAACGACAAATGTGTGGAGGTTAAACAACATACTTTTAAAGAACAAATGAATCAAAGAAGAAAGAAGAGGAGAGATGAAAATATACATAGAAACAAGTGAGAATGAAAATACATCCTACCAAATTTTAGGGATGCAGCAGCTTTAAGAGGGAAATTTATGTCATTATAAAACGATCTCAGGAAACAAAAAAATCCCAGATAAATAAGCTCACGTTGCACAATAAAGAACTAGAAAAAGAAAAACAAATGAAGCCCAAAGTCAGCAGAAGGAAGGAAATAATAAAAATCACAGCAGAACTAAATAAAGTAAAGAACAAAAAAACAATAAAAAATCAATGTGATAAAGAGCTGCTTTTTGGAAAAGATCAATAAATATGACAAATCCTTGGCTAGACTGACTAAGATAAAAAGAGAAATGACACAAATAAACAAAATCAGAAATGAAAAAGGGGAAGTTATCACCATGCCACAGATACACAAAGTATCATCCAGGAATATTAGGAAATACTATATGCCAACAAATTCAGTAACCTAGAAGATAATTGACAAGTTTTTAGAAACATATAGCCTTCCTAGGTTGAATCACAAAGAATTGCAAAATCTAAATATACCAATGACCAGTAAGGAAGTTGAATCAGTCATTTGAAACGTTCCCAAAAGCAGAAGCTCAGGACAAGATGGCTTCACTAGTGAATTCTACCAATCATTCAGAGGATCTAATACCTGTCCTACTGAAACTCTTCCAAAAAATTGAAGAAGAGACAATATTGCTTAAATTGTTTTATGAGGCCAACATTATCCAGATATCAAAACCTGGTAAGGATAACACAAAAAAAGAAAATGACAGGCAAATATCTCCAATGAATACAGATGCAAAAATGCTAAACAAAATTCTGGCAAATAGAATGCAACAATGCATTAAAAAGATTATACATCACAATCAAGTGGGGTTCATATCAGGGGCACAGGGATGGTTCAACATACACAAATTCATCAATGTGATACATCACATAAACAAAATAAAGGACAGAAATCATATGATTATATCAATAGAAAATATGTTTGACAAGATACCGAATCCATTTATTTTTAAAACACTTCATTAAATAGATATAGAAGGAAAATATCTTAGCATAATAAAGGCCATATATGACAAACCCTCAGCTAATATCATATTTGACAGTGAAAAACTGAAGCCCTTTACTGTATATTCAGGAACATGACAGGGCTGTCCCTTATCACCTCTACTTTTCAACATAGTGTTGGAAATCCTAGCCAGAGCAATCAGGAGAGGGAAAGAAATGAAAGGCATCCAAATTCGGAATGAAGAAGTTAAATTGTCACTCTTTGCAGATGATGTGATGTTATATATAGAAAACCCTAAAGAATCCACCAAAAAGCTATTAGAAACAATAAACAAATATAGTCAAGTTGCAAGCTAAAAAATCACCATATAAAAGTTCATTGCATCCCAATATACTGATAATGAAATCTCAGAAAAAGAAATTTAAAAAAATTCCTTTTGCAATTGCAACCGAAAGAATAAAATGCCTAGGAATAAACTTAACCAAGGATGCGAAAGACCTATATACTGAAAACTATCAGGCATTTTAAAAAGAAACTGAAGAAGACACAAATAAATGGAAAGACATTCAGTGTTCATGGATTGGACAAATCAACATAGTCAAAATGGCCATATTACCCAAAGCAATATACAGATTTAATGCAATCCCTATCAAAACCCCAATGACATTTTTTAAAGAAATAGAACAAAAAAGTCATCAGATTTGTGTGGAACCACAAAGATCTCGAATACCAAAGCAATCCTAACAAAAAAGGACAATACTGGCAGTATCACTCTCCCTTTTTTCAGCTTGCATTACAGGGCAACAATAATCAAAACAGTGTGATACTGGCAGAAAAACAGACACACAGACTAATGGAACAGAATTGAGAACCCAGAAATAAACCCACATAAATATGGAGCCCAAAACATACAAGGAGAAAAGACAGCCTCTTTGATAAATGGTGCTGGGAGAATTGGAAAGCCACATGCAAAACAATGAAACTAGATTGCTGTCTGTCACCATACATCAAAATTAATTTCAAAATGGATCAAAGACCTAAAGCAATAAACTGCATAGAAGAAAACAGAGGTACTAAATTATGGATCTTAGGTTCAAAGAGCATTTTATGAAGTTGACTCCAAAGGCAAGGGAAGTAAAAGCTGAAATAAATGAATGGGACTAGGTCAAACTAAAAAAGAAACTATCAACAAAATAAAGAGGCAACCAACTGAATGGGAGAAGATTTTTGCAAACAACGCGTCTGATAAGGGACTAATATCTAATATATATAAGGAACTCATGAAACTCAATAACAAAAAGCAAACAACCCAATTGAAAAACGGGCAGAGAATCTAAAGAGATATTTTTCCAAAGAGGACATACAAATGGAAATAGACATATGAAAAAATGCTCAACATCACTAATCATCAGAGAAATTCAAATAAAAACCACAATGAGATATCACCTCATCCCAGTTAGAATGGCTATCATCAACAAGACAAGTAGTAACAAGTGTTGGAGAGGCTGTGGAGAAAAAGAAACCCTCATACACTGATGATGGAAATGCAGATTGACGCAGCTGCTATGGAAGGAAGTGTGGAGGTTCCTCACAAAATTAAAAACAGAATTACCATGTGACCCAGCAATCCCTCTCCTGGGTATCTATCCAAAAAATCTGAAAACATTTATCCGGAAAGACATATGTGCTTCAATGTTCAATGCAGCTTTATTTACAGTGACCTAGTCTTAGAAACAACCAAAGTGTCCATCGATAGATAAATGGATAAGAAGTTGTGGTATATATACACAATGGAATACTATTTGTCCATAAGAAAAGTTGAAATAGTACCATTTGCAGCAACATGGATGGATCTTGAGATTTATAATGGTAAGTTAAATAAGTCAGACAGAAAAAGTAGGGAACCATATGATTTCACTAATATGTGGTATATAAAACTGAAAACAACAAAAGAACAAGACAAACAATGGAAGAAACAATAACTCAAAGACATAGACAATAGTTTAGTGGTTACCAGAGGGTAAGGGCATAGAGGATTGTAGAAGAGGATAAATAGGTTCTGATATATGGTGATGGAAGGAGAGTCACTCTGGGTGGTGAACATACAATATGAGATATAGATGATGCATTACAGAATTGTGTACCTGAAATCTATGTAACCTTACTAATAATTGTCACCCCAATAAGCTTTAATAAAAAAAGCATTAGTAAGGAGCTAAGGATTTTTGATACATGCTTTTTTTAAAGATTATATTTCAGACATCCAATGGAGAACTTTACCATTGCTTAATGGGAATTACCCTTCCTGAAGGTTGCAACTCAGGTTGCAAGTTCTTGAAGGTTGCAACTTCTTGAAACACCATTTTTTTGCAGTTCTAATTTACTGCTCAATAGTTTTTAGAATGCTGTATTGGAGATAGAAATTAAAATGATGTAAAGTATGTACAAGTTTGCATTTGTGTCCAAAGGTTTTTGAGATTCTTAGATAAAAGATATATCTTAAAGTTGTCATGTATATTTGTGATGTCATGTACATATACATTTATCTGAAATTGAAGACATTTTCTTTCTTTCTCACTTGCACACTCAAATATATTAGTGAGGTATAATTTTTATATATTTAAATTCAAGAAAACATGGTTATGATTCATGGAAGCTCTTTATCTGTCCTTCAATTCTAAATGATAACTTTACTGGGTAGAGTGTTCTTTGTTGTAGGTCCTTGTTTTTCATCACTTTGAATATTTTGTGCCAATTTCTTCTTGCCTGCAAAGGTTTTGTGGAAAAATCAGCTGAAAGTCTTATGGGAACTCCTTTGTATGTAACTAATTTTTTCTTGCTGCATTTTAGATTCTCGTTTAGTCTTTTACCTTTGGTATTTTAATTAAGAAAGAACATCTTGCAATGATGTTGCCAACCTTTTTTGATATCAGAGGGATTATTCATTTGAATTTGTGCCAACTAGACAGTTAACCAAGTTACTACTTGGAAGTGCTGAAAAGACTGCATGAAAAAGTTAGACAACCTGAACTTTTTGCCAACAATTCATGGCTATTGCATCACAACAATGCACCAGCTCACATGGCACTCTCTGTGAGGGAGTTTTTAGCCCTACTCACCTGATCTGGCCCCCAATCACTTTTTTCTATAACAAAAGATAAAGGAAATATTGAAAGGAAGACATTTTGATGACATTCAGGACATCACAGGTAATACAATGACAGCTCTGATGGCCGTTCCAGAAAAAGAGTTGCAAAATTGCTTTGAAGGGTGGACTAGGCACTGGCATCAGTGCATAGCTTCCCAAGGAAGTACTTAGAAGCTGACCATAGTGATAGTCAGAAATGAGGTATGTAGCACTTTTTCTAGGATGAGTTCACAAACTTAATTGTCAAACCTCGTGTTTTTTTTTATCACAAAACAAAGCTGATTTCATTAGATTTGGCCTGCTTATTTGCAAAGATGCCATCAGATTATTAATTTGTTACATAGGCCTTCTTATCTTTACTGTGCTGGAAGTTTTTATTAGATATCTCAGATTAAATGTCTAAAAATCTCTTGAGGCCAGGAAGCTAACACAAGAATGTGCTACCAGATTTCACCTGCAATATATTATTCATTTTGATAAATTCTTCTCTTCTTAAAGTCTCCCAAAATATATTAAGATTCCTTGGTCTGACAGGATGATCAACTTTACTCACCTACAAAGGTGGGAAAGGATGATCATCTTTTTTGTAAGTCACATCTTATCTTTCCACTGTGGCCTATAGCTCATTACAAAGCAAACAGTGAAGGATCAGAGTAAAACAAACAATGATCTGCAGATGACAAGACTTAAAAGACTGTGGTTAACTTCTTAATGATAATTTTCAAAAGTTAGAGGTCTGATGAGAGTTTATAACAAGAATAATGCAACTGAGAAGGATATTTGGTTGTTGCTAGCATGCAAAATAAAATAAGAAAGTCAATCCAGAAATCCTGAATGAAATACATAAATATGATTCACCCTATTTTCAACGAATGGTTTTTCCATCCAATTTATTAGGATGGATGAATATGATTGTTATAGAGAAAATATCTTCAGATAAAACATGCAAAAATTCTGACATAAAATACAATGAATATATAGATAAAATATATCAAGAATATATCAAGCACATCAAATAAGGAAAGTCAAGAAAGCTGGAATGGGTCCGGGACATCTGGCTTTTAATAAAACCTCACAGGTAAGTGATGTGAGGTTACCAAAAAATTTGTAGCCAGGTATTTTTTAAATGTCAGCTTGGTCATGACTTTACTTCTATAACTTTTTGCAGTGACGGTTGGACATATATCCGAATGAATATTTCCATCCTCTGACTGTGGATGGAAACTTCCAGAAAGGAAGTTTATGAAAGCAGATGGATATTTTTCTATATTTTTGTGTTTTTCAAGAATGCATAACAATAGGATATTTTCAAACATAAAAATAATGTGGTTTATATAAAAAGCAGCTCAAATTGTTATTATGAAATGCATAAAATAGTCAAAATATCAACTTTTTGTTTTTTTGTGGATTTCTGACACATTTTGAAAAAAACCTTGAAATCAGTTAATGCAGCAAAAGAGTTAATTTGAACCTGTTGTCTTCATAGCCAGTGATTTTTAAACAGATATTCACATCACTTACTTGTGAGATTTGCTAATGTACAGATGTCCTGGACCCACTCCAGCCTTCCTCACTCTCCACATTTGATGTTGTGTAGACACATGACCACTGCACTGTACACCTGAAGCTGAATTAGAATAATATTGAATGTCAACTATAATTAAATACATACACAGACACACACACTAAGGTTAAACAACTAAGTTTGCAACTCTTTCATCATGCATGTATTCACAGAATGCAAAGTACAGCATAGGAGTGTGCTGTGGTCATCAAAATGGTGGCGTGAGGTGAGCCTCTGTAAAGCTCCCCTGTAATTTACAACTAATAGAACAATAATTCCACAAAGGACTCCCTGCACAGCAGACAGGCAAGATGAAGAGGCTCACTACTGAATTCACCTAAAGGTGGGAGAATCCAGCTAGCAGGTGAGGACGGAAGGGAGAAGTGTGAGACGGAGCCTCGTGGGTGCAGGACGCAAACCTAGCTCAGTGCTCCAAGCTCGCTGCATCCTGGAACTACTGCAGCTGTGGGAGAGGGAAGAACTTGGACTGCTAGGGCTCCACTTATGGCCCACAGGGCTGAGGGGGCAGCATATAACACGGCTGAACCCAACGCTCACAGCAGAGAACTCGGAGAAAAGACTGAGGGAAGAAGGCTGAAAACGGCAGTTTAAGACCTCACTGCTGAGCAGAGAATGGAAGCCTTAGGCACTGAGACTAGCTGCCCCCTCCCTACCCTCCCAGAACTCACCCTGCCCCCACCTGCCTGGTGCTAGAAGCGGAACAGTAGCAGTGTCAGATCAAAAAAAGAGAATATTTTCTGTTCTGAGAACTGTAGACCGCAGACACAGATTGGCAGCCCAACAATTCCGGCAAAGGGGAGGAGGATGTGGAAGTGGAACCAACTGAGGTAGTGGTCCCCGCCATTGCTCTGGGCCACCTCCCATAACTCACCCCACCCCTGACCCCATATATCTGGGCAGATCCCTGAATGAGTTGTCCCGACCCGCGGGACACTACACGAGGGACCCCGAAGCACCTAGAAGGGAGGAAAATGGGAGACACAAAGACCGGAGACAAGACAGGAGTTCTGATCAAGTCTCTCTTTATTGCAGCTCAATCAGGGGTTATATACATTCTTCTGCTGGGTGGAGGGGCATTAACATAAGAAGGGTTGCCGCAGGCTAGCATCTTAAGCCATCCAGACACCCCCTACAGAAATGTGGGTGTTATCTAAAGGCCCAAGTAACTTCCTCTATCTCATGCTTCTCAGTTATGTGATGGTGCCTTATAGGCACCCGCCCCCTACAGGTCCCCCTTTTCTGTTTTATAAAAAGAAAAAAGAGCTCTAAGCCCCTAGGGAACTGCGCCTGTCTTAGGTTGGGACAGTCCATCTCTGTGAAACCTGGGACAGTGACAGGTTTTTGATTTTTTATGTTACTTAGAGAGCTGTCCTCTTACCCGTCATTGGCTATCCAGTTCATCTCACAGGGGAGGAGTCCTGTTTTATGACTCCTGTCATTGGAGATAGGGATCTCCTCGCTCTTGCATCTCCAGTCGGGTGTAATGGACCTGTATGGGCTTGGCCTGCAAGGCCTCTATTTGTTGTCTGAGAAAGCGCATGAGTTTATTGAGGAGGATGGGTCCCAGTGATAGTAGGATAAAGCACCCATGGGGCCAAGCAGGGGTAGTAAGTAGGGAAAAAGTCCATTGAATCCAGAGAGGGTTGGAAAGGAGGTCTCTTCTTTTTTCAAGGTCTTCTTGTCATTTTTGACTCTGTCACGAACAATTCCAGATTTGTTAGCATAAAACAACATTTTTCTTCCAAGGGCCAGGCAGATGCCCCCTTTTTCTGCAGTAAGTAAATCTAATCCCCTCCTGTTTTGGAGGACAATTTCTGCTAGGGAATCCACCTGATCTTGAAGATCTTGGATAGTTTCTGAGAGTACCTGGACATCTGATATGAGTTGCCCAGATAATTTATGGTATTGTACTAGGGAATGCCCTATCCCTGCGGACCCGGTGGCAAGTGCGGTGGTGATGCTAGGCCCGCTAATAAGGGAATAAAATGGACTGCACGTTTAGTGCGTCCTGCAATATGTTCGAAAGTCAGGATAGGGACTGGCTCATCTCCTGGAATGATGGATACATCTGGGAGGAGGGAGCCTCGGGCACAAACTCCTGTCCAGTTTTGTGGTAAATAGGTGTAGGCATAATTATTTCCACAAATATATACCGATCCATTGGGTGCACACATAGCAGAGGATACATTAATGAAGGAGGAGCAATTTGTAAAGGAGAGGCTTCTAAAAATAACCTCTGTAGTATATTGTTAAAGCCAAGGGGTTGGACTCAAAAAAAAGGGAGAGCTATGTTGCATGAATTAGCAGTCATTTTTGTGCCTGTTGTGAAAGATGGCTTCTCAGGGAGCAGGGCTGTCCCTGGAATGGGGGTTAACATCTATTTGTTTTATAAGTCTCTCGGGAAGCCACCTGGTAGCTTGGGTTTTATTATCGAAAATGCAGACTGATCCTCGTCCCCAAATGAGGACAGGATCTGGGCCTGACCATAGATTTGTTATGGGGTCTCGCCACAAACGGAGGCAAAATTATCAGCTGTGGATGGATGCCAGAGGCGGTCAGCGGCAGTTTTTGAGTTTTTGTCAAGTTGCAGGAAGTTTAGAATAAAAAGCGCATGAGCAACAACATTTTTTGGGGAATATAGGGAGGGGGCAATTGATTAGAGGCCAGAGACTGCCAGTCAGGATTAGCGGCAGCTTCCTCTAAATCAGCCTCATCCTCAAGGCTTAACTGATCGTCCTCAGGTGGGCTCGAATTTACATTAAAATCAGGACAATTAGGTGAGGACTCTTCTAGTCCTGAGATAAACTTGTCATGAACACTAACCTCTTGTCCCATTATGAGAAGGAATAAAGACTCTCCTCACGTAGGCAGTCGGTTGGTACAATCCGCCAACATGGACCCAAACGAGACGGCTCGGATGGTAACGACCCGCAGACGAATGTCTTTTGGGACTCACCCGGCCGGAGCGACGGGGGTGTTGGGATGAGAGGAGAAAAAGCCCTTACGTGAGCAATCGGTTGGTATAATCCGCCAACACGGACCCCGAGAGGCGACGCGGCTGGTAACGACCCTCAGGCGAAAGCCAGTCGGGACTCAACCGGTCGGGAAATCCTCTGGGTGGACGATTGGAGCTCAAAGTAAGCAGGCAAAATCTCGCTCAAACGGTCCCAAACACCTAGAAAACTGTCTCGTTGGTGAACGACTAAAACCCAAAGTGAGCTGAGAGCAGATAAAAAAGGAGACTGGGACAACAGGTTAGGGGAAAGGGGAACCCTAGTCTAAGTGTCTGAGGGGAAGCCTGTAGACTATACATAAGTCTAGAACACAAATATATGTCCCATTTTTTGAAGGAGTCGTCCGCTTACCTGTACAGATCTCCCACAAGTTGGGTAGTCTTATGGTGATCAAAGAAGAAATATGCTGCAGCTCCTTAGACCGGACGAACTCAGACGTCTCGTCTTCTAGGAGACTTCAGGCCCCACGTTGGGCGCCAGTTGTCCCGACCCGCGGGACACTACACGAGGGACCCCGAAGCACCTAGAAGGGAGGAAAATGGGAGACACAAAGACCGGAGACAAGACAGGAGTTCTGATCAAGTCTCTCTTTATTGCAGCTCAATCAGGGGTTATATACATTCTTCTGCTGGGTGGAGGGGCATTAACATAAGAAGGGTTGCCGCAGGCTAGCATCTTAAGCCATCCAGACACCCCCTACAGAAATGTGGGTGTTATCTAAAGGCCCAAGTAACTTCCTCTATCTCATGCTTCTCAGTTATGTGATGGTGCCTTATAGGCACCCGCCCCCTACAGCTGAACCCAACGCTCACAGCAGAGAACTCGGAGAAAAGACTGAGGGAAGAAGGCTGAAAACGGCAGTTTAAGACCTCACTGCTGAGCAGAGAATGGAAGCCTTAGGCACTGAGACTAGCTGCCCCCTCCCTACCCTCCCAGAACTCACCCTGCCCCCACCTGCCTGGTGCTAGAAGCGGAACAGTAGCAGTGTCAGATCAAAAAAAGAGAATATTTTCTGTTCTGAGAACTGTAGACCGCAGACACAGATTGGCAGCCCAACAATTCCGGCAAAGGGGAGGAGGATGTGGAAGTGGAACCAACTGAGGTAGTGGTCCCCGCCATTGCTCTGGGCCACCTCCCATAACTCACCCCACCCCTGACCCCATATATCTGGGCAGATCCCTGAATGAGTAAACAGAACTGCTGAAACATATGGCTCTGAATCAGGTGCAGAAAGAGCTTCGGTACTACAAAAGCTCTCCGCATCTACACAGGGTGAACTGTTAACAGAAAAGAAGCCCGTCTCCCAGAATATCCCCCCACGGTGTGAGAAGCTGGAATAGTGTAGAAAAAACATAGCACTACTGTGTGAGAGAGGGAAAAAAAGCTTCAGTCGGAGAGAAAATAAAACATTTTACCAACAAGTACTGGAAAACAACAGAAAGACCTCTTCCTATCAACTTGTTGCAGAAGCCACTCCTGTAGTTGTTTTGGAAGATAAATAATAAATCAGTAATTGCCATGAATAACCAAGGCAACAAGACAGCTCAGAAAGAAAGTCAAAAGTCTCCAGAAAAAGGAAATTAAAGATATGGAAATATGTGACTTAAATGACAGAGAATTCAAGATTGCAGTTCTGAAAACACTCAACGAGATGCAAGAAAACACAGAAAGGCAATTAAATGAACTCAGAAACACAATCACAGAACAACATGAGCATTTTACGAAAGAGATTGGAATTTTAAAAAAGAACCAAATGGAATTTCTGGGTATTAAGAACTCAATAGAAGAAATTAAGAATGAAATAACCATCTTAGGTAGTAGATTTGACCAGATGGAGGAAAGAATCAGTGACATCGAAGATAGAAACCTGGGAATTACACAGATGGAAGAAGAAAGAGACTTGAGATTTAAAAGAAATGAAAGAAATCTACAAAAACTTTCTGACTCCATCAGAAAGAGCAATATAAGAATAATGGGCATAGCAGAAGGAGAAGAAAGAGAAAAGAAAATAGAGAATATATTCAAAACAAAATGATGATTGGAACTTACCAAACTTGTAACAGAACTGGATCCTCGAATCCAAGAAGCAAATAGAACACCTAATTACCTCAATCCCAACAGGTCTTCTCCAAGGCACATTGTATTGAAGCTGTCTAAAATCAATGACAAAGAAAGAATCCTCTAGGTAGCCAGGGAAAAGAAGACTGTAACCTACAAAGGAAAGCCCATTAGATTATCATCAGATTTTTCAGCAGAAACTCTACAAGCCAGGAGGGAGTGGAACCAAATATTCAAACTATTGAATGAGAGAAATTATGAGGCAAGAATAATATATCCAGCAAAGATATACTTTAGATATGAAGGAGGAATAAAGACTTTTCAGACATCCAGAAGCTGAGGGAATTTTCTAATACACGACCTACACTACAAGAAATACTAAAGGAGGCTATTCGATGACCATCAACAGGGACAATTTGTGGCAACATAAAAAGGAGGAGAGTAAAGGCCTCAACAGGAATATGGGAATGGAGAAAGTAAGCGTGCTGAAGAAAATAGAATACTCTAAATAGCAAACTTTCTTTTACATAAATTTAAGGTTAACCACTCAAAAAAAAAATCCAGAACTGAAATATGTACTGTAATAAAAGAAGAAACAGAGGGAAACATCATAGAATACCACCACACAGAAATAATAGATAAGAACACAAAGGCAAAGAAACAGTGGAGACACAGCCTTACCAGAAAACTAAAGATAGAATGAGAGGAAATCCTCATGTATCAATAATCACCCTAAATGTAAATGGACTGAACTCACCAATAAAAAGACAGAGAGTAGCAGATTGGATCAAAAAACTAAACCCAACCATATGCTGCCTACAAGAGACACATCTCAGCTACAAGGACAAGCATAGACTCAAAGTGAAAGGGTGGAAATTGACACTCCAAGCAAATGGTACCCACAAAAATCAGGTGTAGCCATAATAATTTCCGATGAAACAGATTTCAGGGTGAAAAAGATAACAAGAGACAAAGATGGACATTTCATAATGGTAAAGGGGACTATACAACAAGAAGACATACAGTCATCAATATTTATGCCCCCAATTAGGGAGCACAAAAATATACCAAGAAACTACTAACAGAACTAAAGGGAGAAATTGACCGAAACACTATTATACTAGGGAACTTAAATACATCATTGACGCTATGGATAGATCATCCAAACAGAAAATAAATAACAAAATAGCAGCCCTAAATGACACATTAGATGAAATGGACATAATTGATATATATATAGAGAGAGAGCACTTCATCCTAAAACATCAGACTATACATTCTGTTCCATTGTACATGGAACATTCTCAAGGACAGACCATATATTGGGGCATAAAATCAGCCTCAGCAAATTTAAGAAGACTGAAATCATACCAAGTATATTCTCTGATCACAAGGGTTTGAAATTGGCTATCAACTGCAAAAAGGAAGCAGGAAAAAACACAAATACATGGAGATTAAACAACATACTTTTAAAGAACGACTGGGTCAAAGAAGAAATTAGAGGAGAGATCAAAAGATACATAGAAACAAATGACAATGAAAATACATCCTACCAAAATTTTTGGGATGCAGTGAAAAGTTTTAAGAGGGAAATTTATATCATTACAGGCCTATCTCAAGAAACAAGAAAAATCCCAAATAAATAACCTCATGTTACACGTTAAAGAACTAGAAAAAAAAGAACAAGTGAAACCCAAGGTCAGCAGAAGAAAAGAAATAACAAAAATCAGAGCAGAACTAAATGAAATAAGAACAAAAGAACAATAGAAAAAAATAATGTGACAAAGAGCTGGCTTTTTCAAAAGATTAACAAAATTGACAAACCCTTGGCTAGGCTCACTAAGATAAAAAGAGAGAAGACACTAATTAACAAAATCAGAAATGAAAAGGGGGAAGTTATCACGGACACCACAGAAATACAAAGGATCATGCAACAATACTATGAAGGAATATATGCTACCAAATTCAACAATCTAGAAGAAATGGACAAGTTCTTAGAAACATATAGTCCGAGGCTGAACCATGAAGAACTGGAAAATCTAAACCGACCAATCACCACTAATGAAATTGAATCAGTCATCCAAAACCTTCCCAAAAGCAAAAGTCCTGGACCAGATGGCTTCACTAGTGAATTGTTCCAAACCTACAAAAAGGATCAAATACCAATGGTGCTCAAACTCTTCCAAAAAATTGAAGAAGAGACAATACTCCCTAACTCATTTTATGAGGCCAATGTACCAAAACCTGGTAAGGCCAACACGCAAAAAGAAAACTACAGACCTATATCTCTAATGAATACAGATGCAAAATCCTAAACAAAATTCTAGCAAATCGAATACAACAATGCATTAAAAAGATTATTCACCACGATCAAGTGGAATTCATCCCTGGGGCACAAGGATGGTTCAACATCCGCAAATCCGTCATGTGATACATCACATAAACAAAATAAAGGACAAAAATCATATGATTCTATCAATTGATGCAGAAAAAGCATTTGATATGATACAACATCCATTTATGATTAAAACACTTAATTAAACATGTATAGAAAGAAAATACCTTAACATAATAAAGGCCATATAAGAGAAACACTCAGCTAATCTCATTATTAATGGTGAAAACTGAAGCCCTTTTCTCTAAGTTCAGGAACACAACAGGGCTGTCCCCTGTCACATCTGCTTTTCAACATAGTGTTGGAAGTCCTGGACAGAATAATTAGGCAAGAGAAAGAAATAAAAGGCATCCAAATTGGGAATGAAGAAGTTAAATTATCACTCTTTGCAGATGACATGATGCTATATGTAGAAAACCCTAAAGACTCCACCAAAAAGCTGTTAGAAACAATCAAGAAATACAGTAAAGTTGCTGGCTACAAAATCAACATACAAAACTCCATTGCATTCCTATATACTAACAATGAAATCTCAGAAAAAGAAATAAAAAAAAAACCCAAACAATTCCTTTTGCAGTTGAAGCAAAAAGAAAAAAATACCTAGGAATAAACTTAACCAAGGATGTGACGGATTTATATGCTGAAAACTATAAGACATTTTTGAAAGAAATTGAAGAAGACACAAAGAAATGGAAAGACATTCCGTGCTCATGGATTGGAAGAATCAACATAGTTAAAATGGCCATATTACCCAAAGCCATATACAGATTTAATGCAATCCCCATTAAAATCCCAATGGCATTTTTTAAAGAAATAGAACAAAAAATCATCAGATTTGTTTGGAACCACAAAAGACCCCGAATAGCCAAAGCAATATAAAAAAAATGAACAATACTGGAGGTATCACACTCCCTGATTTTTGCTTGTACTACAGGGCTACAATAATCAAAACAGCACGTTATTGGCATAAAAACAGACATATAGACCAATGGAATAAAATTGAGAACCCAGAAATGAAACCACATAAATATGGATAGATAATTTTTGACAAAGAAGCTAAAAACATACAATGGAGGAAAGACAGCCTGTTCAATAAGTGGTGCTGGGAGAATTGGATAGCCACTTGCAAGAAAATGAAACTGGACTGCTATCTGTCACCATGTACCATAATTAATTCAAAGTAGATCAAATACTTAAGCATAAGACTTCACACAATAAACTGCATAGAAGAAAACATAGGTACTAAACTTATGGACCTTGGGTTCAAAGAGCATTTTATGAATTTGACTCCAAAAACAATGGAAGTGAAAGCTAAAATAAATGAATGGGACTATATGAAGCTTAAAAGCTTCTGCACAGCAGAAGAAATCATCGACAAAATAAAGAGGCAACCGACTGAATGGGAGATTTTTGCAAACAGTGCCTTCGATAAGGGGCTAATATCCAAAATATACAAGGAATTCATGAAACTCAACAAAAATAAAACAAACAACTCAATTGAAAAATGGGCAGCAGACCTGAAGAGACATTTCTCCAAAGAGGATATACAAATAGCAAATAAACATATGAAAAAATGCTCAACATCACTAATCATCAGAGAAATTCAAATAAAAAGCACAACGAGATATCACCTCACCCCAGTCAGAATGGCTGTCATCAACAAGACAAATAGTAACAAGTGTTGGAGAGGCTGTGGAGAAAAAGGAACCCTGATACACTGTTGGTGGGAATGCAGACTGGTGCAGCCGTTATGGAAGGCAATGTGGAGGTTCCTCAAAAAATTACGACTAGAATTACCATATGACCCAGGGATCCCTCTCCTGGGTATCTACCCAAAAAATCTGAAAACATTTATACATAAAGACACATGAGCTCCAATTTTCATTGCAGCTTTGTTTACGGTGGCCTAGACATGGAAAAAACCAAAATGTCCTTCGATAGATGAGTGGATAAAGTGGTTGTGGTATATATACAGAATGGAATACTATTCGGCGGTAAGAAAAGATGATACAGGAACATTTGTGACAACATGGATGGATCTTGAGAGTATAATGCTAAGCGAAATAAGTCAGACATAAAAAGTAGAGAACCATATGATTTCACTGATACATGGTATATAAACCAAGAACAACAAAAGAAGACAAACAGATGAGAAACAAAAACTCATAGACAAAGACAATAATTTAGTGGTTACCAGAGGGTAAGGGGGTTGGGGGTTGGAAAGTACCCAGTTCCACCCATGTGAAAAAAATCATCTATTTCTCCACCCCCACCCCCAAATTCCTTCCCACTTGCTGCAATCACAGTGCTGATGAAATTGGGCATTCTGATTTTTATACTGTAATGTTTTTTCATAAACACATCTCAGGTTACTTCATAGTCTTTAAATTTTCACTCTCAAAACCCACATCATAGTCCATCATGGGTATTTTTCACAGTTTAGTTGAACATCTCCCTATTGCTGATATTTCAAAGAAACATTTCCCCAGAGGAATCAAATACCCCCTAAACGTCCTGTGTTACCCAAGTGAAGGGTTAGATTTATTCCTTGGGAAAACACCTAGTGTCTGACCCCTTGACATGCACCTCCTCCGCAGGCCTAGGGAGGACGTGTGCAGAGCCCTGCTCAGCAGTTTTCAGGAGACAGTGCATAAACTGCAATTCCTGGCACTATGCTAGGCTTTGTCCTTCTCTTTCTAGTTCTCCCAATGCCGTGCTCTAATATCTGGCCTCAGACAATTAAATACCTCTAACAACAACAAAAAAAGTACAGCGTAGGGAATATAGTCAATAGTATTGTGACACCCATATATGATGTCAGGGGAGTAGTAGACTTGGAAGGGGAGTATCACTTTGTGAGGGGTGTAAATGTCTAATCATTATGTTGTTTGGTACACCTAAAGCTAATATAATGAAAAAAGAGAAAAAATAAAATAATAAAAATAAAAATATTAGTAAAGGAATAAATATACCTGAAATTATGGCTGATAACACTAGCCTATTGTTGTATGATATCAGCAAAATAGCATCAGGACTCTGAATAAAAACATATGTACAGAAAAGGCACTGAGCAATCTCTAGAGACTTCCTGTAGAGCATACAATTTATGAATTATTTATATCATACCGTTTTGCCCATACAAATTAAACCTAGGAATTGCGTCGAATATGTATATTGCCTTAGGCAGTATGGACATTTTAACTATATTAATTCTTCTTATCCATGAACATGAAATGTGTTTCCATCTATTTATGTCTTCTTTCATTTCTTTTTTCAGTGTCTTATAATTTTCTGAGTACAGATCTTTTACTTCTTTGGTTAAATGTATTCCCAGGTATTTTATAATATTTTGAGCAATTGTAAATGGAATTGTTTTTTAAATTTCTCCTTCTGATATTTTATCATTGGTATATACAAATGCAACTGATTTCTGAATATTAATTTTGTGTACTGCTACTTTACTAAATTCATCTATCAGCTCTAATAGTTTCTTGGTGGAGTCTTTAGGGTTCTCTATATATAGTATCATATCATCTGCATATAATGATAATTTTACTTCCTTCTTACCAATTTAGATGTCTTTTATTTCTTTTTCTTGTCTGATTGCTGTGGCTAGGACTTCCAGCACTATGTTGAATAGAAGTGGAGATAATGGGCAACCTTGCATTGTTCCTGATCATAGAGGGAATGGTTTTAGCTTTTCCCCATTGAGTATGATGTTAGCTGTGGGTTTGTCATATATGGACTTTATTATGTTGAGATATGATCCCTCTATTCCCACTTTCTTAAGGGTTTTTATCATAAATGGTTGCTGGATTTTATCAAATGCTTTTTCTGAACTATTGATATGATCATGTGATTTTTATTTTTCATTTTGTTAATGTGATGTATCACATTAATTGATTTGCGGATGTTGAACCACCTCTGCATACCAGGGATGAATCCCACTTGATCATGGTGTATGATCTTTTTAATGTATTGCTGAATTCTGTTTGCTAATATTTTGTTGAGGATTTTTGCATCTATGTTCATTAGAGATATCGGCCTGTAGTTTTGTTTTCTTGTGGTGTCTTTGTCTGATTTTGGGATCAGGGAGATAGTGGCTTCGTAAAAAGTGTTTGGGAGTCTTCCCTCTTTCTGGATTTTTTGGAAGAGCTTGAGGAGAATAGGTGATAATTCTTTTTTGAACGTTTTGAAAAATTCACCTGTAAAGCCATCTGGTCCAGGGCTTTTGTTTGTTGGGAGATTGTGGATTATTGATTCAATTTTCCTGATGGTAATCAGTCTATTCAGGTTCTCTGTTTCTTCTGGAGTTAGCCTTGGAATGTTATACGCCTCTAGAAAATTGTCCATTTCTTCCAGATTGTCAAATTTGTTGGCATATAGTTGCTCATAGTAGTTGCTTAAAATTTTTTATATTTCTGTGGTGTCTGTTGTCACTTCTCCTCTTTCATTTCTGACTTTATTAATTTGGGGCCTCTCTCTCCTTTTTTAATGAGTCTGGTTAAAGGTTTGTCAATTTTGTTTATCTTCTCTAAGAACCAACTCTTAGATTCATTGAGATTTTGTATTGCTTTTCTGGTTTCTATTTCATTTATTTCTGTTCTGATCTTTATTATCTCCTTCCTTGTGCTCCTTTTGGGCTTATTTTGTTGTTCTTTTTCCAGATCCCTTAAGTGTGAAGATAAACTGTCAATTAGTGATGTTTCTTGTTTCTTTAGGTAGGCCTGAAGTACTATGAATTTCCCTCTTAGGACTGCTTTCGCAGCATCCCATAGATTTTGGGTCGTCGTGTTCTCATTCTCATTTGTCTCGAGATATCTTTTGATTTCTTCCTTGATCTCCTGCTTGACCGATTCATTATTTAGTAACATGTTATTCAGCCTCCATGCATTGGTGTGTCTTCCAGATTTTTTCCTGTAGTTCATTTCTAATTTCATAGCACTGTGGTCAAAAAGACAATTGGTATGATTTCAATTTTCTTAAATTTATCAAGACTTGTTTTGTGTCCTAACATATGATCTATCTTGGAAAATGTTCCATGTGCGCCTGAGAAAAACGTGTTTTCTGCAGCATTGGTGTGAAATGCTCTGAAAATATCGATTAAATCCAAGTGGTCCAATATATCATTTAAGGCTGTTGTTTCCATATTGATTTTCTGTCTGGAGGACCTGTCCTTTGTTGTCAGAGGTGTGTTGAAGTCCCCTACTATGATAGTGTTACTGTTGATCTCTGTGTTTATGTCAGTCAGTACCTGTTTTATATATTTAGGCACTCCTATGTTAAGTGCATAGATGTCCTCTTGTCGGATTGATCCCTTTATTATTATATAGTGTCCATCATTGTCTTTTAATATGTTCTTCATTTTAAAGTCTATTTTGTCAGATATAAGTATTGCAACTTCAGCTTTTTTCTCGCTTCCATTTGCGTGAAATATCTTACTCCAACCCCTCACTTTCAGCCTGTGTGTGTCTTTTGATCTGAGGTGAGTCTTACGTATACAGCATATACAAGGGTCTTGCTTCCTTATCCACTCAGCCACCCTATGTCTCTTGATTGGAGCATTTAATCCATTTACATTTAAAGTGATTATTGATAGGTACATAGTTATTGCCATTTTTTAAAATTTGTAGTTAGACTTCATCTTTCTTCTATTTACAGAACTCCTTTTAGTATTTCTTGCAATGCTGGCTTGGTGGTAATAAATTCCTTCAGTTTGTTCTGTTCTGGGAAGCTCTTTATCACTCCATCAACTTTAAATGATAGCCTTGCTGGATAAAGCAATCTAGGTTGTAGGCCTTTGTGATCCATCACTTTGAGTATCTTTTTCCACTCCCTCCTGGCCTTCAATGTTTCTGTAGAAAAGTCATTTGATAGCCTTTTGGGACTTCCCTTGTACATAACCCTCTGTCTTTCTCATGCTGCTTTTAGAATTCTCTCTTTGTCTTTAAGCTTTGCCGTTTTAACTATAATGTGTCTTGGTGTGGACCTGTTTGGGTTTATCCTGGTTGAAACTCTCTGCACTTCCTGGGCTTGTATGTTGGTTCCTTCATCAGGTTAGGGAAGTTTTCGGACATTATTACTTCAAATATGTTCTCAATCCCTTGTTTCCTCTCTTCACTTTCTGGTATTCCTATCATGCGCATGTTATTGCGCTTGATGTTATCCCAGGGGTCTCTTAAACCATATTCATTGTTTTCTTTCTTTTTTCTTTCTCTTGTTCTGTTTGGGTGATCTCTGCTAACTTGTCTTCTAAGTCGCTGATTTGATCCTCTGCTTCATCTAACCTGCTGTTTATTCCCTCAAGTGTGTTCTTAATTTTGGTAATTGTGTTCTTTAGTTCTAACTGGCTGTTCGTTATGATTTCTACTTCCTTCTTTATGTCTTCTCTAAGCTCCTTAAACATTCTTATCACCAGTGTTCTGAACTCTGTCTCTGATAGGTTGGTTACCTCTGCTTCATTTGGTTCCAGTTGTGGAGGGTTCTTCTCTTCTTTTATTTGGAACATGTTTCTTTGTCTCCCCATTCTGACTGACTCTCTGTGTTTGCTTTGATGTATTAGGTAGATCCCCTAGAGTTCTTAGTTCTTGCTAGGTTATCTTATGTAGTATGTGTTATTTATATTTGACTTGGACTTCTTCGTTCTTCTAGTCTGTGTGTGCTCCAAAGGTGACACTTGTGTTGTGTATATTGTCCTGTTCAAGAAGAACTTTAATTGATTTTGCTTGTGAGTAGGTGGGTTTAACTCCTAGGCTGATCGTTGTGAGACTTGGCTCTGCCCACCGCAGAGTGTTCTGCTGGGTGAGGGTTGACCACTTAAATGAGGTTTGTCCTCTATGGGCTCTTGTGTCTGCAGAGAATTCCCTGTGGGTGTGTGACTTGTAGGTCAAAACTGGTAGTACTCTGGTTTGGTCTGGAGTTGGCTTCTGGATATGTTGAATCTTGTGCCTCGTAAGCTGAGCCCTGGTAGGGCACTTTCAGAACAAAGCAAATCACCAAGCACAACAACAACAACAACAACAAAGAAAAAAAATGAAGTACATTCACATGTAAAAACGACCTACAATGCCCACTCAACACAGGCAAATATATCAAAGAAATAAAGACAAACAAAGCAAAACAAAACAAAGCAAAACAAAACAAAAAAACAAAAACAAAACAAAAAACAAAACAAAACAAAACAAAAGAAAACAAAACAAAAAGAGAAAAAAAGAAACAAAGCAAAGCACAACAAGAGGCAGCACCAATCTTGGCTTAAGCCCACCAAGTAATCTCCAGGTTGTTCTCCGCTGTGCCAAAGAGTCCCCTGCCTATTGCGCAGGCAGTGCCAGTCACCTGGTGCACAGAGTGAATTTGGGACTGTAGATTTAAATGCGAGGGGCTGAGTTGTATCGATGACAGTTTTTAGAGAGTCAGTGCTGTTTCTGCCCTTGCCTGCACATATGCACGCTGAGAGTAGCACCACCAGCCCTGTGTGCAGTACTCCTGACACTTAGCACACTTCGTCCGTGTGTGGGATGGGGGCGGGCAGGAGATATTTGAGCTGCTGAAAGCCAGAAGCTGCCTCTGCCACTTTTCCCTGTCGATCTCAGGGAGTGCCTCCGCAGTTGCACTTGCCCCGACCCAGGCCAGCCAGAAAGGGTGGGGGTGGGGATGGAGGGGTCTTCTCTCTCCCACGCCAGCCGTGTCACACTCCTCCCACAGGCCCTAAAAGGTGGTGGCTGGGGGTGGAGGAGTCTCCTCTCTCCTCGTCCAGCGCAAATCCCACTCCTCCCAGCCTCTTTTGTGGGTCAGAGCTGGCTGCCAATCTTCCCAGAGCCTGAGCACTGAGGCTCCTCTGTAATCTGACACTACTCCTCAGTTCAGGGGTCATTTTAAGTCTCTGAAAGGGTGGGGGTAGGATTGGAATGGGGGGAGGGGCCCAGGTGTGGAGTCTGTGTTCTTTGTCTGCCCTAGTGCCCACCAGCTGCCCGCGCCAGCGGGCGAGATCAGCGGTGGGACACAGGGAAAGAGCCCACCTCCTGGCTTGTGTTCTCTGTTCTGCCCTGGGCTCCCTCGCTGCTGCTGCTGCTGTCAGGGTCGAGGCTCTACCGTGGGGGGGAGCGCGTGGCGCATTTCCTCTCGCCCTCCTTTCTCCTCTCCCGTTTGCCCACTTAGCACACCCCTACGCAAACCTTCCATGAGTCTCTTAGCTGTTCTCCTGGCTTCTGTGTTCTCCATTCCGCCCTGGACCCCCGTGTGTCATTGGAGCTGCAGGTAGTGACTTTACTGGGGGAGGGTGCATCTCCACTGGGGGAGTTCGCGTCTCCACTTCATGCCCCTCTCTGCTCCCCCACTCGCCCAACTAGCGTACCCCTAAGCAAACCTTCCACGAGTCTCTTAGCTGTTCTCCTGGCTCTTGTGTTCTCCGTTCCGCCCTGCCTCCCGCCGGTCCCTGGAGGTGTGGGCACCGCAGGGCTGCGGCTCCGCCTTGCGGGGGGGACCCGTTTCCACTTCGCTGTCCTGCCTCTTCTCCTGATCTCAATTAGCACGCACCTTCAAGTAATTCTTCCAGGAGTCTCCCAGCTGTTCTGCATGATGAGCAAAGAACTCCTCAATGGGTTATATGTCCCGTTTGCAACAAGATCTGGAGGAGAACTCAGAAAGTATGTCCCGCTGCCGCCATTCCTATGACGTCACCTCAAGAAGCATCTCTTCCTATTTGAGAACACTTTCCATACAACTCAATAGTTACATATCCCCATACAAATTAAATCTGGGGAAGAAGAAGCACCTCTTGCAATTAGAGAACACTTCCCATTCAACTTAATAGTTACATATCAAACAAACTCAATTATTTCTTACACCCTCTTTTTATAAGGTTAAGGAACAAATTTTTTGTGATTTTCCAAGGGCTGTCTGGGAAATCTCAAAGACGTTTTTAGATGCAAAAAATTTAATTTAATATTTGGTTTGGGATGGCAAAATATCAAAAATTGTCAGAAGATTTGGACCCTGGATTAAGATATAATCTTGAAGTACTGAGAAATAGTACTTGGCTATCTGCTTAACCAAAGTGACAATAAAAAGTTTTAAAAGAAAGTGTAGGAGATAATATGACTGTAAAGAATCTTAGCTCTTTCAAAAGCGAGAAACTTGGTATCTTAAATAATTTAAGACATGATAAAGGCAACATAAAACAAAATAAATTCTGTTAAGACACAGAACCTTTGCCTTGTAAGTAGGTTACTCAGAAAGTAAAGCAGAACCTTTTTATAAACCCTTAGTGAGAACAAACCAATAGAAATGTAAACAAAACTCTTTTTGGAAATCTTATAAGTAAACCCTGTAAATAAAACTCCCTTTCCAAGAAACTTCCAACAACTTTCCATATCCATTCAGGTTTTCCTCTTCTTTATTCTGGAACAATCAATTATTTTTAGGACAATAGTATTCTCTTTTTCTCTAAGAAAACATATCCTGCATATCTTGCATACAAAGTTTTTCCTCTCTGCCTTATTGATTCTAGTAAACTTTTATTCATATATGTTGATTAAAACGTAACTATAGTAACAGAGAATGCTAGGAAGCAGATAATTGTGAAGTATCTGCTACACTCCAGCATTTTGCAACAGACTAGCAAAGCTCATGAATATACACCTCACAACTTTCCATGAGCACACAGATTCCTTACAGTACAACTTTTTAAAATGGCAAAAATGAACACATTCATTAACAGACTCAAATACACATAGCTTCTCTGTACATGTGAAAGTAAGAGGCAAAAAAATATGTAAACTTAAAATTATTCTTAGCAATTAATGTTTAAACATTCTTTTACTTAGAAATGATCCAGGCATCTAATAAATGTTCATTAATTAATTTAGCATCAGTCCAAGTTTTAAACTACCTAAAGTTTTTGGAAACTATCTTCAAGCTGACGTGCTACAAAATTTACAAAACATAATTACTGTTGAAATAAAGTTTGTCAAAATAATAATTTGATTATTTTAAACAGAAATTACCCTTTTTTGTATTCAAGTCTTTAATCCTTTTTGAGTTTACTCTTGTATATGGCATAAAAAAGTGGTCCAGTTTCATTTTCTTGCATGTATCTGTCCAGTTTTCCCAGAATGATTTTTTGAATAGAATGTCTTTACCCCAATGTAAATTCTTGCTTCCTTTGTCATAGATTAAATGACCACATAGGCATGGATTTATTTCTGGGCTTTGTTTCATTAATCTATGTGTCTTTTCCATTGATCTATGTGTCTGCCAATACCATACTGTTTTGGTTACTATAACATTGTAGTATAATTTGATACTAGGTAGCAATGTACTTCCAGCTCTGTTCTTCTTTCTAAGGATTTTGGTGGCTATTTGAGGTCTTTTATGGTTCCATATAAAATTTAGGATTATTTGTTCTGGTCCTGTGAAAAATACCTTTGGTATTCTGATAGGAATTGCATTAAATCTATGTATTGCTTTGTGTAGTATGGACATTTTAACTATCCATGAGCACGGTATATGTTTCCATGTATTTGTTCTTTAATTTCTCTCTTTGATGTTTTATAATTTTCTGAGTACAGGTCTTTAACTTCCTTAGTTAAATTTATTCCAAAGTATTTTTTTTTATGGATGCAATTGTACATGGGATTGTTTTCTGAATTTCTCTTTCAGATAGTTTGTTACTGCTGTATAAAAATGCAACCGTTTTCTGAATGTTAATTTTGAATATTAATACAAAATATTAATTTTGTATCCTGATACTAAATTCATTTATCAGTTGTAATAGTTTTTTGGTGGCATCTTTGTGGTTCTCTGTATTATGCCATCTGCAAATAATGAGTTTTACTTCTGCCTTTATTATTTGGATGTCTTTTATTTATTTTTTTTGTCTGATTGCTGTGGCTAGAACTTCCAGTACTATGTCGAATAATGGTGGTTAAAGTGGTCATCTTTGTCTTTTTCCTGATCTTACAAGGAATGCTTTCAAAGGTTTTCCCATTGAGTATGATATTAGCTGTGTCATGTATGACTTTTATTACGTTGAGATATATTCCCTCTAGTCCCACTTTGCTGAGTTTTATCATAAAGGGATGGTGGATTTTGTCAAATACTTTTTCTGCATCTATTGATATAGCCATATGATTTTTATTTTTCATTTGTTTATGTGGTGTACTATGTTAATTGATTTGTAAATGTTGAACCAAACTTGCATACCAGGAATGAATCCCACTTGATCCCACTTGGTGTATGATTCTTTTAATGTATTGCTGAATTTGGTTTGCTAATATTTTGTTGAGGATTTTTGCAACTATGTTCATTAGGGATATGGGCCTATAGTTTTTTAATTAATTAATTAATTAATTAATTATTTAATTTATTTATTTTTGTGTGTGTTTTCTTTGTGTGGTTTTAAAATCAGGGTAATTGTGGCCTTGTAAAATGAGCTTAGGAGCCTTCCCTCCTCTTGGATTTTTGGAATAATTTGATGAGAGTAGGTGTTAATTCTTTTTTGACTGGTAAAATCCACCTGTGAAGCCATCTGGTGCAGGACTTTTGTTTGTTGAGAGGTTGTTGATTACAGATTCAATTTTGTTGGTAGTAATTTGTCTGTTTGGAATTTCATTTACATTTAAAATGATTATTGATAGTACATAATTATTGCCATTTTATTATTCATATTTTTTATCTTTGTTTTCTCCTTTCTTCTGCTTAAAGAAGTTCCTTTAACATTTGTTATAATACTGGCTTGGTGGTAATGAATTCCTTTAGTTTTTTCTTGTCTCCTTTCATTGCAAATGATAACCTTGCTTGGTAGATTAGTCTTGGTTGTAGGTACTTGCTGTTTATCACTTTGAATATTTCATGCTATTCCTGTCTGGCCTGCAAACTTTCCGTTGAAAAATCAGCTGACAGCCTAATGGGAGCCCCCTTATAAGTAACTAACTGCTTTTCTCTTGCTGCTTTTAAGATTCTCTCTTTGGCTTTAATCTTTGGTATTTTAATTATGATGTGTCTTAGTGTAGGCGTCCTTGGGTTCACCTTGTTTGACACTCTCTGTATTTCCTAGACTTGTATGTCTATTTCCTTCACCAGGTTAAGGAAATTTTCATCATTATTTCTTCAAATAGGTTTTCAATACCTTGCTCTCTCTCTTCTCCTTCTGGTCCCCCTATGATGCAAATGTTGTTGTTGATGTTTTCCCAGAGGTCCCTTAAACTATCCTCGCTTTTTAAATTCATTTTTTTCCTGTTCCAATTTGGTGTTTTCTGCTACCTTGTCTTCCAAATCACTGACTTGATCCTCTTCTTCATATAATCTGCTGTTGATTCCATCTGATGTATTCTTCATTTCAGTTATTGTATTTTTCACTTCTGACTGGTTATTTTTTATGGTTTCTATCTCCTTTTGAATGTTTCCTATATATTTGAAGTATTCACTGAGATCATCTATTCTTAACCTATGTTCACTGAACATCCTTATAATCAGTGTTTTGAACTCTGCAACTGGTAGATTGCTTGCCTCCATTTTGTCTAGTCTTTTTTTTTTTTTTTTTTTGAATTTTGTCTTGTTCTTTCACTTGGGGCATGTTTCTTTGAGTTCTTATTCTCGCTGTCTCCCTACTTTTGTTCCTATATGTTTGGTAGAGCTACTATATCTACCAGGCTGAGTGGTCTCATATAGTAGGTGTTATGTTGGGATGAGTGGTGTAGTCTCCTTGGTCACCTGAGTCAGAAGTTCCAGGAATGTCCCTTGTGTGGGTTGTGTGTAGTCTCCTATTGTAGTTGAGTCTTGATTGCTGTTGCAGTATTAGTGTGTGGGATTCATCTTCAGGTTGACTTGCTAAGTGGACTGTCCATGACTACAGTGGACAAGTTGCTGTGTGGGGGCTGACCCTGTGATGTGGAATGTGCTTTAGCAGGAATCTGGTGCCTTCTGGGTCCACCCTTTGAGTGTGTTATTTGTGGAACTATATGAGTGGTGCTCTGGTGTCATCTGAAGCTGGTTACCAGGTATGTTGATTATGGGGCCTTTTGGGGGGTTTCCTATGCAGGCCAACATCAGCTGCTGTCTGTGTCTGACCTGGGCTATCTGGTAGGAGTGACAATGTGATAGTTGGTAGCTGTCTGTGCTGGGTATTGTAGAAACCTGCGAGTGGTTATGCTGTAAACTGAGTCTGGCTGCCTCTAGTGCTGGGCCTGGGGGTACCTAGCAGGAGGTACAGGGCACACCAAGGCCAGCCACTGCTTGTTTGGGGTTTGTGGACCTTTGAAAGATTTTAGGAAATTCTGTGATGCTGGCTGAGGCTGGTGCCTGTAAGGAACAGCTGCTGAAAAAGATTCAGCCAATGTACAAAGGTGGTGGGGTAAGATCTCAGAGAATCACCAGCATGGGACAAGATTAATGGTAACTCAGATTTGGCATCCACCTGTTCTTGTGGGTTTTTTGATGGCAGGGCTCAACAAGGAAACGTTGTGCTTGCCAGAACTTTAGTCTCAGAGAGAGCTGCTTCTCCAGCCATCACCATGAAGCTAGACAATGTTCCTGGAGGTTTTCAAGATGCTGACCCTTCTTTGGAGCTTAGGGTGAGTATTTGTGAGTGAATGAGACTGTGCTAGAAGCTCTCCATCTCTCCCAGACTGAATCCCTACTGAATTTCACAGCAAGATATTGTGGGAACTCCTCTTCCCAGCACTGGTACTCTGCATTCTGGAGGCCAGTGCGAGGCTGGGACCACTTTACTCTTTACAAGGGACATCTGCAGCTGAGATATCCCTCCTGATTTTTAACAGCAACACATGGGTGTGGGACCAGCCTGTTTCTCATCTCTGCCCCTCCTACCAGTCTCAACATGGCTTCTTCATTATATCCTTAGTCATAGGAGTTCTGTTCAGCTTGTCTTTAGGTGGTTCTCAAGAGTAGTTGTTCTATAATTTAGTTGTAACTTAGATGTGGACATGGGAGGAGGTGAGCTCAGCATTTACCTACTCCGCCATCTTGACCAGAAGTCTGAGAATACTTTTTTTTGAGTTTGTTTCTGGTTTTTTTTGCTCATTTATTTTGTTTCTTAGATTCCACATATACCTGAAATCATATGGTATTTGTCTTTCTCTTTCTGACTTATTTCACTTAGCATAATGCCTCTAGATCCATACATATTGTTTCAGATGGCAAGATTTCATTCTTTTTCATGGCACTTCTTTATTTATTCATCTATTGATGGACACTTAGATTGTTTCCATATCTTGGCTATTGTAAATAATGCTGCAATGAACATATGGATGCATATGTCTTTTCAAATTAGTATTTTGGGGTTCTTTGGATAAGTTCCCCAGAAGTGGAATTACTGGGTTCTTCTTTGTCTCTTATTATAGACTTTGTGTTAAGTCTATTTTGTCTGGTTTCAACTTAAATATCAGTTCTAGAAAAGCATTTTCATATAAGAATGTGTCATTCTGTGAAAGTACAGGTGCTTCCCTGAGAATACCTTTTAAAAAGCACATTGACATTCTTAAGAACCATCCATGTTGTTGTAAATAGCGCTATTTCATCTTTTCTTATGACTGAGTAGTATTCCATTGTATGTATGTATCACATCTTTACCCAATCAGCTACTGAAGGTCATTTACATTGTTTCCATGTCTTGGCCACCATGAATAATGGCACAATGAACATAAGGGTACATATACCTTTATGAGTAAATATTTTCAAAATTTTCAGGTAGATACCCAGAAGAGGGATTGCTGGGTCATATGGCAATTCTATTTTTAATTTTTTGAGGAACCTCCATACTGTGTTCCATAATGGTTGTACCAATTTATATCCTTATGAACTATTTGTGATAACATGGAAGTACCTTGAGAATATCATGCTAAGCAAAATAAGTCAGATGGAAAAAATCAAGAACCATATTATTTCATACATATGTGGGATATAAAACTGAAGACAACAAATAAGACAAACAAATTAATAAAAATTTATAGACACAGAGAACAGTAGGTTGATTACCAGAGGGAAAAAGGGGTGGTAGGGAGGTAGAAAAGGGTAAAAGGGGTTAGATATATGGTAGTGGAAGGAGATTTGACTTTGGGTGGTGAACACTCAATGCAATACATAGATGATGTATTATAGAATTGCACACTTGAAACATATAATTCCATTAACCAATGTCACACAATTCATGTAATAATTTAAAAAATAAAAATAAAAAGCACATTGAAAGTATTGGAAGTCTAATTTCCTTAATTTCTTGGAATTTTAGAAATATTCCATTTATGTAAGGTAAGCACTTATTTATCTCAAAGGCAATCAAAATAGAGTTTCTATAATTTAAGAGATTTTATAAAATAATTTGCTAATACCATCTAGAGGTAGGAAAATGTTACTTACATGATGACAGGTAAAGGCCTTTTTTAATTATAGATATATAAACACACAACACAGAGAGTGAGAGTTTAGAGTTTCTATTCAAAATTAAATTTCGAATCAAGACTAAACATAGAATTACTAAGCTCACTGGTCCATATTAAAGAGCAGTTCTCTTCCCAGTGTGTGTGAATCCTTACTGTGGTATCCAGAGCACAGGATTGGAGGCTAAACCCAGTTTTTGGTCTTTGGATCACCAGTAAGGAATGAAGGACAAAGAACTCTGATAACGTCATTACCTGGGAGGAGTAAATGGAATTTCAAGGTGAATTCTGGTCATATCCAAGTCACAGCAGCAAAACTGAAAGACAAAATGCAGTGGATAATTAAGGGGATGCTTTTATTGAGGCTAGTACAACAGGCAGAAGACTCACTAATGAGAGACATCTCAAAGAAAAGTAAGGGAGTCTGTGCATTTGTAGAGGCAGGTAGTCAAAGGAATCATTCAGTCTTTGACAGTCATGGGGAAGAGGAGCTGGGTCTTATTTGAGCCACTGAGGAAGAAAGGAGGTGGATCTTAACTCAGAATCTGAAAGAGCAGGAGATCATTTGTTGTTATTTATTCATTTCTTGAAATACAAAAGTAGGGAGGAATTTCTCAACTACTTTCCAGGAAAACTGGGCTTAAATAAAGTTCAACATTGTCACTATCTTCCAAACAAATAAAGGTGTATTAAAAACAGAAATAATTTTCTTACTAAGTCAAGACTCAATACAGTTTGCTCACTGATCCTTAAGTTACATGATGCTATCAATTCCCTGTGATTAACTCTCTTATATAAAAATAGAAGCAGAATTTTGGAAAACACTCATCATATCTGGAATAACAGCTTCTCTGTTGAAACAATATTTTTCATTTATCGAAAACTTTGTTGTCTCAAGTAAAAGGATCACCATTCTGTGCTAATCACTGACTTCCCTGTTGAGTAGATTTGGAAACAGCTCTTCTTTCCCAGAGTAATGAAAGTTTAATTTTCTTTACATCATCAAAAAGAGATCCTCACAGTTAGCCAAACCCCAACTCAGCACAATTCAGTGATTTTCCAAGAAAACTGCACCTCAGAATATTTAAATTTTTGGGCCTATATTTAGCTTTCAGAAATAAACCTGGCTATATAAGTAGCAAAATCATTGTCCCACAATATAAATTTCCTACCAGAAAGCTTTTCTTCATCATTTTTTTTGAGGCATTTTATAACCAGATTAATTTATAGAAACTTGATTTTAGGTTAAATTTTTTGGGAAAAAGTGGCCAAGAACTTTTACATTAGAGGAGCACACAAAGCTAGACAGAATGACAAATTATGGGTAAAGGACAATATGAGGGCAAATTCTAGGTTCAGAAATGGAAAACATTTGTGTACTGCTGGTGTACACAAAATAGCACTAAAATTAGTTGGGGAATAACTTCTCACTCACTGACCGTACCAATCTTCCAAAGGCACCACACTCATGTGCTATTTAGGGTCATTTCACCCTCTAGATTGGAGGCAATAACTAGAGTTACAAACTGAAAATATAGAGACTGTGGGAGTCTCATCATCATGTGGGAAAACCCCTCTAACCAGGCTAGCTCAAAGCTGGTGGCATTGCTGTAATGCTGGCATAATCCTCTCTTTTCACCCTCATTATAGGTAGCTTTGAGTGGCAGGCATTATTGTTTCCATTTTAGAAATAAGGAAACAGAAGAACTGCAGGTCTTGACAGTGACCTAGACCAAGTTCTCTGGTTTTTGAGTGGAGACTGCAGGATGCAAGCATAGTTTTCTCAGTGTAAGCCCAGTGCTCCTCCCGCCCCTGGGAGTTTGCCTCAAGGAGGAAGACCTCTGACATTTGAAATGTGATATAGCTCAAGATTCAAATGACAATTTGAAATATGAAGGAAGAGATCTTTATCTTTCCCAATGAATGGGACAGATAGTAACTCTTATATTTGAGCAGAAGTAGTGATGTCATTTCTTTATCGGAAAATGAACTAACTCCCCAAAGGCCAAATCACGCTGGCCCTAGCCTAGTGGCAAGGCAGGATGGGACATCCTGTTGGAGATATTCTAATTCCATGGGCTGTTGCTTCCTGGGGTAAAAGGGATGCCTGACTGTCTTAATCATAATACTTTAGGTGAGGTGTGGTGAGGCCACATGAAAATCAAGAGACAGGAACCAGGAGTTTACAATTTTGTTATATTCATAATTCTTTGGAGAAAAAACTACATCGGGAGGTACCAGGGTTGGTCAGGAGACATAGGGAGAAAGGGAACTCTGCGCAAGTGCCTATTATTTTATTATTATTATTATTATTATTAATGATGCAGCAAGACAGGGTAGCAGGTGTAGGATTGGCCAGTATGAATCATTTTAGAAGGCTCCGGGGCATAGGAGCTGTCCCTGGTTGTTTGGTACCTGGCCTTGGGGAAATTAGGGCAGGTGGATAATGGCCCAGAGTATGACAGTCTGTAAGAGAGGTAGCTGGAGTGCAGGATCAATCAGCTATTCCAGACAGGGAACTGACCAGCCTCTAGCCAGGTGCTCAAAACTGGGTCAAGACAGTGCTTAAAAATTATATTACATGGCCCTGGTCTACCTCTTCCCACACACACTTCTCAGGCACTGCCCTGAGTACTCTGTCTTCTATAGTTTCCTTCTCAGCTCCTCCTGATGCTCACTGGAGCAGGCAGTTCAGTGTACAATGTCAAAGCTGGAGAGGCCCACTTTGTGTGACTTGCTTTTGGTCCAACCTGCTTTACAACACTAATTGAGACTACATTACTTGTAGTTGACTTCTAAATACCTTTTAAATATGTAAGGAAGGAAGTGGAGATTTGGATATTAATGAAATTAAATAAAATTATTTTGCCTATTATTACTTTCTTTTTCAAACTGTCTTTTTCTACTTTTACTACAAATTTGGCAGTGGATCTACAGTGTATAGGTAAAAGATGAGAATAGTATTCCTACCAGTCCCCACTACCTGGTGCTCAGTTGTGAGTTAGGCCCATAATCAGTCTTTCTACATAGATTTAATTTAATTAATTGAGGCTTAACTAGCTCAAGTTCACACAGGTATACGTGGCAGAGGTAGAAGTCCTTGTCTCCAAAGTCTGTGCTCTTCTCAATACTCTACATTTACATGATTGTAAATGGCAAAACTTTTCTTCATTAAATCTCCTGCTGTAACTCCTCCCAACTTTCTCTATTTTTGTTACAAGCCAGTGGTCAGTGAGAGGATTGAGAAAGGAATCAAACACCATTATTTCAAGAATGACCTAAAGTGCTACTCTGTGTGCTCAGGGGAACAATATTAAAACTTCAACCCCCGTAAATGTTCTTTAAACCTTTTCAGAGAAGAAACCCAATAGCCAGGCTGAAGTTGCCGTATTTGGGTTCTGCAGCATGAACTCAGGAAATCAGGTGCAAAGGCACAAATGTTTTGGGAACATTTTTATTTTATCTTTTAAAAGCTTCATTATAAAAAATATTGTTTTATGTTACCTATTGTATTGGTTAATCACTGAGTAAATCTTGTCCTCTGGGAAGTAAAACTATATTGATATAATGGCTTTGAGTCTTTTCATGAACTTTAGAGAAAACCTTTAGGGGCACAAATAACCCCGTGCCAGATAGAAGCTTTTAGAATACTTCCTATGGTGTCCTATCCAAAAGGGGTTCTCAGTAGAAAATTGTGACCTGACTAGCAATCAATTATATTCATTATTCATGCATGCAATCTCTTGTTCATCTACTTGACTTCCTGTTACATGCCAGACATTGTTAATTAAAGAGTGAATAAGAAATACTGTCTGCTCCCAATGGTCCACAGTCTAGTGGGCAAATGTTACATAAATGGCTGTTACTAAGCAGTGTCAGCATGTGGCAATGAGTGTAAGTAGAGGATAGTGTTAGACCACATAGGAAGTATACTTAAGGTCTTTCTGGGTGTTTGGTATATCTAAGCTAAAATTTTTAGGAAGAACAGGCATTAATCAGGCAAAAAGAGGCAGAAAAATAATGGTCAAGGAAGAAGGAAGAGCATGATCAAATGCAAGGTATGAGAAAGTGTTGAGGCCCTTTGGAAAATTAAGCATTTCATTATGGCTGCCTTAGGGTTTGAGGTTATAGTTGGGAAATGTGGTTGGAGGGGAAAGCGTGGTGCAAATCGGGAAGAACTTTCCAGTCCTGTGCAGGAGACTGAATTTTAAATGGAGAACAATGGGAAATCATTAAAGAGGGTAGGTTGTGAGCAGTGAAAAATGAGTTTTGTTTGGGAAATCTTTGGCTGTAATATATATGTAGCACCCAAGAAGGAATGCCAGGCAGATAATTAGAGATTCAAGACTGTAACCTAAGAAATAAGATTGGGCTGGAAATATAAATATGGGTCTCATCAACATGTAGATGATTAGTGACGCTGTTGTGTTGAGATTTCCCAGGGTTAGTGTGAGAAGAGAAGTATGCTATGAATGACAGAGACCAGAGGACCATAGCCTGTGCGGCGGCCAGTGGGAGGCAAGGGGAGCGAAGCCATACACAGAGAGATGACCAAAACCATCAAATATCATAGAAGGTCAGCTATAATGGACACTTCCCATTTTTCCTATTAATATATTTTTCTTAATATTACTTTCCATTTAGATTCTTCATTATTTTCTTCTAAGTTTCTCTTATCTTTCTATCTTTTAACAATGCATCTTTCCTTTGGTTCTTCTGAAGTTTTTACAGAGGAAGGCCAAGAAGACAGCAAGCATCTGTCATCAAATCTTGAATTCTCATATAGTCCCATTCATTTATTTTAGCTTTTACCTCCTTTGCCTTTACGGATTTGTGCAGCCACTATGGAAGGCAGTGTGGAGGTTCCTCAGAAAATTAAGAATAGAATTACCATTTGAACCAGCAATCCCTCTCCTGGGTATCTACCCAAAAAAATCTGAAAACATTTATCCGTAAAGATATATGTGCTTTATTTATGGTGACCAAGACATGGAAACAACCAAAATGTCCTTTGATAGATGAATGGATAAAGAAGTTGTGGCATATATACATAGTGGAATACTATTCTGCTATAAGAAAAGATGAAATAGTACCATTTGTGACAACATGAATGGATTTTAAGATTATTATGTTAAGCAAAATAAGTCAGACAGAAAAAGTTGAGAACAATATGATTTCACTGATATGCAGGATATAAAGCTGAAAGCAAAAGAAGAACAAGACCAATAAAGAAACAAAAACTCATAGACATAGACGATAGTACCAGAGGGTAAGGGCAGGAGGGTTGTAGATGAGAATAAAAGGGATCAAATATATGGTGATGGAAGGAGAACTGACTCTGGGTGGTAAGCACACAATGTGATATATAGATGATGTAGTACAGAATTGTAGGCCTGAAACCAGTGTAACTTTACTAACCATTGTCACCCCCAATAAACTTTAATTTTTAAAGAAAATCTTGAATTCTGGAGAATTTAGTTTTCTTTCTTTCCTAAAAAATTCTTGAAAGAACAATAATAAAGATGATGATTCATTAGAAAAAAGTAATGCTTCAATTTTGGTAAAGGCTCTCATAGTTTCCTGTTTGATGAAGCTGTGGGGTGAAAGGCTACACAGGAGAATGTTTTCTTAGTAACTGAGACTCAGAATTGAAGAGCTGAACTGATCCCAAGGAAATCGAAATTTATTTTTTCTGCTTCTCCCCACCCTTTGTAAAGTTTATTCATTATAGGACTTCTTTGTAAAGTGATCTTTGTGTTCTTTTGAGCTTGAAATTATACTCAAACGATCTGGAATGTTTTCATTTTCCTTTAACATAATAAATTTATTGGTTCTCTGGAACTAAATTAAATTAGGCAACATGGCCAGGGAGGAGGGGGAAAAGCTGGACATCATTCCTATTGTAAGGTTATTACAAGTTTTAATGGCTTTTGCTTTGGCCAGTGTGGCCTTGGAGAAACTGCAGTTTGCTTTTTAAATACAGTCCAATGCCATCTCTTGACAGCTGTGAACTTGGGCAAGTCCCTTAACCTCTTGAAGCATTAATCTTTTTTCATTTTTTTAGTGAAATAGGAATAATAATAATATCTAATCCACAGGATTGTCACGAAAGATAAATGAGAAAACATATAATAAGTGCCTGGCATATAATAAGTGCTCAAAAATCTTGGTCATTATTACTAAAATGAAGAGTCCATATACTCAATTCACATGGAAGAAAAATCTGTCACAGTGGGAAAATACTGCCTGTGAAGCATTTCATTCTGTTATTATGCTGTTTCCAAAAGGTTTAGGTCTAGAACAGACGATGTCTTTTGGTTATGTAGGGAACTGGGAGACTTGGCTTGTGAGTGAAGGGAGGGGCTTCCTTCAAAATTCCCTGCGTCAAATGCAGGGTCACTGGATAAATCCAGACACCCTAATTCACTGCTATAGACTTGGGTTGGAGTTTCTTGGTAGGGCAAGGTGTGACCACGCCTGAGTCACTGTAACCAGGGCTGACACAATGTTCTTCCATATGTGGATAATGTGTTGAGTGTCCCTAACAATGTACCTGGGGGTGAACTGGAAACTCCAGTTTGTTGTGCCTCTTCTCCTGAGTTTTCCATAGGTTAGAGGGTAAGGTATAAATCTGTTTAAATTTACCCTTTAGTGTATGTAAAGAAGATTAAATAATGCACAGAACATATAGAGAAATTTTTCAACTAAAATCGGTTTTAATATTTATATACAGAGAGTGCTAAAAATGTATACACATTTTAAGAAATAAAAAACTATATTAAAATAACCACGTTGAGCACTTCTTGTAATTGCAGAAGTCAAACGTGACTTGCATTCATCTTTTGCTATTGGCATATATTGAGTATTATAATTTTAATACAGTTTTTCCTTTCTTAAAATATGTACACATTTTTCGACACCCTTTGTATTTGTCATGAAAATTAAAATATGGGAATATTAAGGAAGCAAGGATTAAAAATCTTCACCATCAGTTTCCATGCACCTTTGCAAATGAAGTATTGTGACTGGCTAATAAACTTTACAGCTGCTTCTATGTGCTGTTCATCACCCCTGGATAACTTCTCTCTAAAAGATATATGTATAATTTGCCTTGGAACTAGGTGTGGTTTGGATGGCTCATTTTTTCACTACATTAGATCTCAGTCATTGTAATGTTATTTTATGTCTCCATCCTTGGGATCTTATAGCCTAATTGAGAAGATAAGTAAGTGAGCCTAAGTGACAAAAGGGTATATTAAGTGCTGTAATACAGGCAACAAGGGTTGGAGAAATGGTAGGCAGGAAAAATCAAAGGCAGGAAATCACCAGGAGGATGTACCCTGAACTTGGTGGAAGGTGTTTGGAGTGGAGAGGGTTGCAGGTAAAGAAGGGTCTGGAGGTGTTTGTCCAACTTTCCATTTACATCTTCAACACCTTTCTGCCTCACTTATGTGAAATATTGTTCAATAACATATTAACACATGTCCAGGACATAGGAAGTGACCTTGCCATTGGTGTTGTCTTTTCCCCACCTGCATTGTTCATTGTGATTGTGCTGAATGGCTCTGACAGTAACCGGCTGTCTTGTAAGGGCAGACGACCAGGTGGTAGGTCCTATTTCACCTACCACTACTCACTGAGCTGTGTGAAGAAGCCATGCTTCTGTTTCCTCTTCTAGAAAATGCTTTCTGCTTGGCGGATTAAATGGTGTAATATACATTAACTTCTCAAAACTACATCCAACACATATAACTAATAGAGTTTAATATACAAGTTATTACGATCTTGACTTCAACTGTCACAGCAATGTCTCATCAACATGGAAACCATGTTACATGGTTTATTGTAATGTACGAAATGTTCATATTTCCCCAAAGAGTTCCAGAGAAATTGGCAGATGTTAACTAGCATTAAACTAATTTTTCAAAGAATTATTTCCCAGAATAAGCCACTATGACTTCACCAAGGACCTTAGATGGTGGGAAAGAAAGTCCTGATTTCATTATTAAAGCTTCTAGCCTTTGCTGGCTTATTTCAAAATTGAGCAACACTGATGAAGCCACAAGTCAAACATAGCTGAACGCCAATGGCCTGGGATTATTTTCCTATGAGAATCTCTGATTTGTCTGGTGATGATAAAGGGATGCTCCAGCCACTGCAGAAGCCAATCTTTGTCGCTGGTACTTATTTGATCTCAGGGTCTCAGAATCATATGGACTCACAAGTTATCACGTAGACTAAGCACAGCCTGAACAGGAAGTACAGCTGCTCTTAGCCTGCTGGGAGCTGAGAAGCATGTGGGGTGGGCTTTACAAAAGGCCTGCTAGAGTAAAAACTTAGCCCTAGGAAAAGTCATCACTGAGAGTGAGAACTGGGTATATAAGGGGGCTGTTTTTAGCATCACGTTTTACTGAATACTGAGCAAAATGCACATGGGCTTGGAATGACAGACATAGACAAAAGGTATAAAGTTATGCAAAAAAGTCTGCTGAATTTGAAGACTTACTTTGTCTTTCAAGTATTAATATTTCATACAGGCTTCCTTTACTCCAGTCCTCAGATTTCTCCAAAGTGATGTGTTTGAGGAAGAATGAGAAGGTTAAGAGAAAAGAATGTTGCAAGGATGAGCCCTAGAGTGTAATGGTAAAGGAACGAGGCTGGAGCTGGATTCCACAGTATGTTTTGGGCAAGCCACTCAGGTGAGGCTTTCTCATCTCTAAACATAATAGCAAAGACACCAGAATTCAAGACCCTAGGTGATCCAGGTGTGACCCAGCAAGAAGCTTCAGTACTTTCATGGGTACTTCTATTTTTCAAAGCCACCATCTGAGGCAGATTATTGAACAGAGCCTGGAAAGGCCAGCAGGTGTGAGTGGGCCCCAGTAGCTTGTGTCAGGGTGGGTTTACAGAGGGCCATGAAGCATTCAAATAATTACCTAGAGAGTAAACTGAACTTTCCTTGGAGGAAATGGGTAATGTAAGAGTAACATCCTTCCATTAAACTGTTGCTCATGTTTATGTTGTTCTAAAATTCTAATTTAACTGGGCCTCCTGTGTTTTCTCTGGTCACCTTATCCATGATGGAAATTTACCTTAAAGCTAATTATTTCACTGGCCCTTTTTTGCTTGGTATATCTTTTTCTATCTTTTATGGTTAATCTTTCTTGTGATTGTGCTTTAGACATATACATCTCGTTTAAATAGCATGCTGCCTCATATAAGAATCCCTTTTTTTTTAAAGCAAATTAAAATGAATTGTACTTATATAAATGCATTATATGTTTCTACCAACTTATTTACCATATTACATATAATATATTCAACCTTTCTTCTTTTTCTCTTTTTCTTTTTTTCTAGTGTTTCCTTTATATTTTTTCCCTTGCCTAGGGGAAATAAGTTATATGATTTTGTTTATTGTTTTTAATGTTACAAAAGTAACATATGTATTTCAATTAACAAAGTTTATAAAATTAATTAATATCTCTATCATTCTTCCTACTGACAATATGTTGAAAAAATTAATTCTGATAATCTCTTTCCATTTTCCATGATATCTATTAGTCTTTTAGGTCCACCAACTTGTTTTACCTTGCCATTATTCTTATGTTTATGATATAGGCAATATTTACTTTCATTAACCAAGATGTTTAGTAAAATCCTTTGCTCACTATTGCTCCTATCTTTCTTTTATTTATTTTTTAACTTTTCAGTTATAGTTGACATTCAATATTATTTTAGATTAGCTTCAGGTGTACAAACTAGTGGTTAGACATTTATATAATTTATGAAGTGATATCCCTGATTAGTCTAGTACCCACCTGGCACTATCCATAGTTATTACAAAATTATTGACTATATGCTCTATGCTGTACTTCATATCCTCATGACTATTTTGTAAGTACCAATTTGTACTTCTTAATCCCGTCACCTTTTTTCACCAGCTCCTCAAATTCCCTCCCATTTGGTAACCATCAGCTCATTTCCTGCATCTATTAGTCTGTTTCTGTTTTGTTTGTTTATTTTGTTCTTTAGATTCCACGTATAAGTGAGATCATATGGTATTTGTCTTTCTCTGTCTGACTTGTTTCACTTAGCATAATACCTGCCAGGTTCATCCATGTTGCCACAAACAGTAAGATTTCATTATTTGTTATGGGTGAGTAACATTCCATTTTATATATATATATATATATATATATATATATATATATATATATATATATGGCACCTCTTCTTTATACAATTATCTGCTGATGGGCACATAGGTGGCTTCCATATCTTGGTTATTGTAATTAGCACTTCAGTGAACATAGGGGTGCATATATCTTTTTGAATTAGTGGTTTAGATTTCTTTGGATAAATGCCCAAAAGTGGAGTTGCTGGGTCATAAGGCAGTTCTATTTTTAATTTTTTGAGGAAACTCCAAACTGTTTTCCACAGTGGCTGCACCAATTTACAATCCCACCAATGGTGTACAAGGGTTCCCTTTTCTTAATATCCTTGGCAACACTTTTGTTTCTTGATTTATTGATGATGGCTTTTCTGACAGGTATGAGGTGATATCTCATTGTGGTTTTAATGGTTTTAATTTGCAGTTCTCTGATGATTAGTGATATTGAGCATCTTTTCACATGTCTATTGACCACACTTATGTCCTCTTTGGAGAAATGTCTGTTTAGGTCCTCTGCTCATCTCCCCACCTCCCCCAACTCTGAGTCAAGCTATTGTTTCTCATTCTAATTGTGAAGGTTGCAGCTTGCTAGCCCATGTTGGTATTATGATCATTGTGCTCTACCCAGCTGAGCCAGTTGGTGTCTGGCTGCCGGCCGGCCGGCGGCTCACAGAAGCTTACACTGGCCGCTCATGGCAGCCCAGCTCCAAGTCGAGCTGTTGTTCTCAATCTAGTTGTAGAGGGTGCAGATCATTGGCCCATGTGGGAATTGAACCGGTGACCTCGGTGTTAGGAGTACAGCGCTCCAACCACCTGAGCCACCTGGCTGCCCCTGCCCATTTTTTAATTGGATTTTTTTCTTGGTGTTGACTTAGATGAGTTCTTCATAAATTTTGGATATTAGTCCCTTATCAGGTATATTGTTGGTGAATACTTTCTCCCATTCAGAAGGTAGTCTTTCTGTTTTGTTTATGGCTTCCTTTGCTGTGTAAAAGGTTTTTAGTTTGACGTAGTTTCATTTGTTTATTTTTGTCTTATGTTCGTCCTCTGATCCTACACAGAGACATGAAGCTCTCCTGCCTGCATACTTGGGCTCTTTTAGCAATGATAAGGACATAAAAGGGAGTCTTGGAGCTGACATATGATCAGGTCAGGTGGAACAGAAGAAAGAATGCTGAAGGTCAAAGAGGCCAAAGACTGAATTAGTTTCCTGTGGCTGGTTGACAAAGCATCACTAACGGAGTGCTTTAAAACAACAGAAATTCAGTCTCTTGTCTTTCTGGGGCTAGAAGACTACAATTCAGCAGAACCATACCCCTTCTGGGAACCCTAAGGGGGAATCTGTTACTTACTTCTTTCAGCTTCTGGTGGCTGCCAGCATTCCTGGGCTTGTGGCAGCAAAACTCCAATCTCTGTTTCAGGGACCACAAAGACTCTTCTGTGTATATCTTATAACGGTGCATGTAATTGCACTTAAGGCCCACCCAGATAATTCAGGGTAAATTCTTCCTCTCAATATCCTTAATTTAATCACATCTTTTGCCATATAAGGTAATATTAACAGGATCCAGGGATTAGGATTTTTTTTGGGCGGGTTGTCCATAATACACTCCACATAGACTCCCCACCATCACTTTGCTGTGCTCTTAAATAAGTCAGTGTTTCAATAGTCCTAAGTTTTCTTACCTTTGAAAGCAGGAGATTCTAATAGGGAGAAATTTCTAGCAGGTATCTCCACTGCCTCTTTAGATTTCGACACACAGGCAAGTTCAGAATAGGTTCTACAGAGGAGGCACAGTGCAGTGCTCTAGAGTGATAACAAGATATTTTTTCTTTTTTTTCCTGTTATAGAAACCATTTTATTTAAAGCTCACCACAACTCTGTGAGATCACTGCTCCCGGTCCTCTTTTTTTTTTTTTTTTAATTTGTTTCAGGTGCACAAGACAAAGTAATACTTAGACGTTTATCATTTATATCCCTCACACTGTGTGAACCCTCTCCCCCATCCACTATCCCTCTGACATCGCACAGAGCCATTACATTTCCACTGTCTCTATTCCTAATGCTGTACTTCACTTTTTTAAGTATATACATACATATATATACATATATATGTAACATTATAGTTGGCATTCATTATTGTTCAGCTTCAGGTGTACAGTGCAGTGATCAGGCATCTACATCTTCCCTGAGGTGGTCTCCCAAATGGGACACATGTCCATCGGATACCCTACAAAATCTTTACAACATTATTGATTACGTTCCCCAAATTAATTTTCAAAACCCCGTGGCCATCTTGTGGTTACCGACTGTTTTCTAATACCCGCACCTTCCCCCTTATCCCCACCCACCTGCCCATCTAGCAACCTTCAGTTTTTCCTCTTTGTCTCCAAACTGTTTCTGATTAGTTCATTCACTTATTTTTTTCTTTAGATTCCGCATATAAGTGAGATCATATGGTATTTGTCTTTCTCTGTCTGACTTATTTCACTTAACATAATGTTCTCTAGGTCCATCCATGTTGTTGCAAATGGTAAGATTTCTTTCTTCTTTATGAATGCGTAATACTCCATTGTATAAATGTACCACAGTTTCTTAATCCAGTCATCTACCAATGGGCATTTCAGTTGTTTGCATGTGTTGGCTATTGTGTTTAGTACTGCAATAAACATAGGAGTGCATAAAGATTTTTGAATTGGAGTTTTGGATTTCTCTGGATAGATAGTAGGAGTGGAATTACTGGATCATAAGGTAGTTCCATTTTTAGATTTTTGAGATACCGCCATACTGTTTTCCATAGTGGCTGCACCAATCGATAGCAAGATTTCTTGATGCAAACGAGACAAGTCTTTATCTTTTCATTATTGTGTAAACATTTACTGAGCAGGGGACTGGGGGAATCCATGAGTCCTTTGAAATGAAGAAAGCTTGTCTTAAACAACCTGCAACATGAAAGGAGCTACAATTTCTTCTGCCTTCTAACAGAGGCAAGAGATGCTGACACCAAGGTTAAGAACATCAGTCATTTTGTAAAAGATCTGTACTCAGAAAATTATATGACACTGAAGAAAGAAATGAAAGAAGACATAAATAGATGGAAACACATTCCATGTTCATGGATAGGAAGAATTAATATAGTTAAAATGTCCATACTGCCTGAGGCAATATACATATTCAATGCAATTCCTATCAAACTACCAACGACGTTTTTCACAGAAATAGAACATATAATCCTGAAATTTGTATGGGACCATGAAAGATCCCGGATAGCCTCAGCAATCTTGAGAAATAAGAACAAAGTGGGAGGTATAACGATACCTGATTTCAAACAATACTACAAGGCTACAGTAATCAAAACAGCATGGTACTGGCATAAAAATAGACACATAGATCAATGGAACAGAATAGAGAGTCCAGACGTAAATCCATGCCTATATGCCCATCTAATCTACGACAATGGAAGCAAGAATGTACGATGGGGTAAAGACAGTCTGTTCAATAAGTGCTGTTGGGAAACCTGGAGAGACACATGCAAGAAAATGAAGCTGGACCACCTCCTCACACCATATACAAAAATAAATTCAAAATGGCTTAAAGACTTAAATGTAAGATCTGAAACCATAAAATATCTTGAAGAAAATATAGGAAGAAACTTCATGGACATTACCTGGAGTAAGATTTTCACTAATATATCCCCTCGTGCGAGGGAAGTAAGAGAAAAAATAAACATGTGGGATTACATCAAACTAAAAAGTTTTTTCACAGCAAAGGAAACCATCAATAAAACAAAAAGGGATCCTACTGAATGGGAAAAGATATTTGCCAATGATATATCTGATAAGGGATTAATATCACAAATCTATAAAAAACTTACTCAACTCAACTCCAAAAAAACAAACAACCCAATTAAAAAATGGGCAGAGGACTTGAGGAGACATTTTTCTAAAAAGGACATACAGAAGGCAAGAAGACATATGAAGAAATGCTCAACCTCACTAACCATCAGAGAAATGCAAATACCACAATGAGATACCACCTCACTCCAGTCAAAATGGCTATCATCAATAAATCAACAAACAACAAATGTTGGTGGGGATGTGGAGAAAAGGGAACGCTAGTGCACTGTTGGTGGGATTGCAGATTAGTGCAGCCACTATGGAAAACAGTATGGAGGTATCTCAGGAATCTGAAGATAGAACTACCCTATGATCCAGTAATTCCCCTCCTAGGCATCTACCCGGAGAAATCCAAAACTCCAATTCAAAAATCTGTATGCACTCCTATGTTTATTGCAGCACTTTACACAATAGCCAAGATATGGAAACAACCGAAATGCCCATCGGTAGATGACTGGATTAAGAAGCTGTGGTACATTTATACAATGGAGTACTACACAGCCATAAAGAAAAAAGAAATCTTATCATTTGCAACAACATGGATGGATCTAGAGAACATTATGTGAAGTGAAATAAGTCAGAGAGAGAAAGACAAGCACCATATGATCTCACTTATATGCGGAATCTAAAGAAAAGAATATGTGTATGAATTAATCAGAAACAGTTTTGGGGACACAAAAAACCGAGAGTTGTTAGATGTGGGGAAGGGTGAAGGGATTGGGGGGCGGCTGGTGACCAAAGGATGGCCTCAGGGTTTTTTGAGAATTACTTTGGGGAACTTATTCAATAGTGTTTGGGGATTTTGTTGGGTGTCCGATGGACATGTGTCCTGTTTGGGAGACCACCTCAGGGATGCTGTGGATGCCTGGTCATGGCATTGTACACCAGAGACTGGACATTAATGAATGCCAACTATAATTTTATGTGTATAATGTGATGGCTCGGTGTGAGGTCGGGGTGGTGGTGGATGGGGGGAGGGGGGTTCACGGTGTGAGGGATGTAAAAATAAAATAAAATAAAATAAAACTAAAAAAACAAAAAAAAAGAACATCAGTCATTTATCATCACTTAATTTTTTTCTTTCTTTAAAAAAAATTCAGCTTTATTGAGGTGTAATTATCAAATAATATTTAAAATGTTCATTGTGGTGACTTGATACATGTATACATTGTGAAAGGATTCACTCCATTTAGTTAATTATCATATTCATTACTTCACATATTTATCTTATTTTTTCTTTAAGTTGTACTCTTAGCAAACTTCAATTATAGAATATAGTGTTATCAACTATAGTCACCATGTTATACCTTAGATTCTCAAGTCTTATTCACCTTATAACTGAAAGTCTGTAGCCTTTTGACAAACTTTCCCTATTTCTTCCACTCGCAGGCCCTGGTAACCATTTTTCTACTCTCTGTTTCTAGGAGTTTGACTTTTTTTTTTTTTTAAGATTCCACCTATAAGCGATACCATGCAATATTTGTGTTTATCTTATCAGGCTTATTTCACTCTGTTTTCTTCATAAGCATTTTCCCCATGAACACCACATATTACCTGAAAGTTAGGAGTTTCCATATGTGAAAACAAAATTTTAAGGCATTTTAGGAGAGTATAGTTTCCATTTTATGCCTTGAGATCATTTTGGAAATGATGTGACATATAAGTCCTGGTGTATCTATGTGAATAGGGAGCAGGCAACTTGTAAAGAGAGAAACTAGAGTCGGTGGGTGTGAACTCTCAGTCTTGTAGAGACTTCGTCTAAATAGTGCTGTTGCAGATTCCTCCAGGGAGCATTCTCAGGCTACACATTCTCCTGCCACTTTTCTCTGAGAATGGTTACCTAATGTGGTAGAATAAGAACATCATAGCACCCAAGAACTGACTTGATAAGCACCTTTACACACTATAATCCACTGGTTACTTCTTTCTCTCTTTTGCAATTAGTTTATTGTTATTGCAAATAAAAAAATTGTCATTTTTAGTAGTTTAGGGTTGAGTTTGACTAAAAATTTAACAAAAATATTCCCATATGAAGATTATTTGAAAAAGATATAATTATAACTTTTAAACCTTTAATGGCAGTACTATTTTATAGTGACTAGTCTATGTGTTGTGTGTACATTCAATGATATTTAAACTCATCAGCATCCCTAAGGGATTTGCGAAGTTAGTTTTTTTAAAAACAGAAGCATATCTAGCATATGTATGTATGTATGTATGTGAGGAGAGAGAGAGAGAGAGAGAGAGAGAGAGAGAGAGAGAGAGAGAGAGAGATTTAAGGAATTGGCTCAGGCAATTGGGAGCTGACAAGTCTGAAATCTTCAGGGCAGGCTGGTAGGCTGGAAGAGTTGATGTTACAGCTTATAGCCAAAGGCAGTCTGGAGGCAGAATTCCTCTTTTCTAGGGAGAACCTTAGTCGTTGCCCACTCACATAGTGGAGTGTAACCTGCTTCACTGAAAGTCTACTTATTGAATTGTTAATCACATCTAAAAGACATTCGCAACAACATCTAGACTGACATTAATACATAAAATGACATTAATACATAAAAATACATAAATTAATGTATAATACATTAATACGTAAAAATACATAATACATAAACTGACATTAATACATAAAATTAATACGTAAAATGAACAATCATTACATATGTTCCCAACAAAGCATTAGGGTATATTGAGCATTTCAGTTTCTGTATTAATTTCCTAGGGCTGCTATACCAAACGAGCACAAACTTGATGGCTTAAAGCAATAGATATTTATCCTCTCACACTTCTGAAGAACAGGAGTCCAAAATCAAGCTGTTGTCAGGGCCATGCTGCCTCTGGAGGCTCTAGGGAAGACTCTTTCCTTGTCTCTTTCTCCCAGCAGCCCTTGGCATCACTTCACTTGTAGTTGTATCACTCCATTCTCTGCCTCCATCATCATGTGTCATTTTTTCCTATATTTTTGTGTTTTGTTCTTATAAGGACAACAGTTATTTGTCCACCTAATGTAGTATGACTTAATCTTAACTAATGACATCTGCAAAGACCCTGTCTACAAATAAGGTCACATTCTAAAGTTCTAATCGGACAACAGTAGGGGCGGACACTATTTATTCCAGTATAGTTTCCATTTGTACCCAGTAGCACTTACCATATTTGAATTAAATACTTATTTCTTCATTCCTCTCTCCTTTGCTGATGGGCAGGGAGTGTGCTTTACACATTGAGGTGCTCAAGAGATGTTTGACAAATGGACAAATTAAATTAGTGAGTTGTCCACATTTATCTATATTAACTTGGATATTCTGTTGCAGATTTATTCATAGGAACTAAAGACCAACAGTTATTTTTAATTTAATTTATTTTTCCCCACTTATAGTAGAAATTAGTTTTAAATTGAAGGTCAATTCTATTGGTAATGATATTCACAGATACATATTTTGCCCTTCATTTGGAATCGCAGAACTTAGAATCCCACAAGGTTTTACTTTCACTACAGCCCCACTTTAGCTGAGTATCTCAAATACCACCAAGTGTCCCCAACTGACATCTCTGCCTCTTCCATGTTTTGGGTGAGGCATACTTGCTAATGTCCCAGGCCTTACCCTTCAGGGCTTTCTCCTGCCATTTCCTGGTCATGAACTTGTCTTGGTGGACAGCTCCCAGTAAACATGTGCTTACACATCCAAGAGGTGTTCTGAATTAGAAACTACTAGAGTGGTGAGAGCAGCTGACAACAGGTTCTTCCTGAGGAAATCCAGCGCAGATGGGCTTACAGGAGGAGCAAGGCTGTGCAGCAGTGGGAGTGGGCCCTAGGAGGGAGAGGCTGGAAGCTTCAGGTGCAGTTCTGCACCAAGAGGACTTACCTGGGATTGGGCCCAAAGTGAGTGGTTTGTGATGGGCAGCAGGTCCTGGAAATCAGGTTAAGGGTAGTGGGAAGCCATTAGAAAGACAAGATTAGGTTTGCATTGAAACCCCCTCTCCCTGCAGCTTCCAGTTCTCAGACTCTGCTCAGGAGCTTGCTTACCTCCAGTCAACTGGGGTAATGAATTGCTTCGTCATTCCATGGGAAAAGCTTTTCCCTGACTCAGTGTTTTTATCCCAGCCCCACTCTGCCCTTCCTGTCAGATCTCAGAAGTATGCCACTTTGTCTCTGGCTCAGTGACTTATGTGAGGCCCTCCAAAGAGGCCTGTGTCCCCTGTTCTGTATCAACCCTTGAGGAAATAGTAAGTGCAGAGACAAAGGTGGTATCTGCCTTGTTCATCACCTGAGCAGAATGCCCTGTACATACTAAGTGCTCAGAATGTTTGTTTCTTGAATGAATGAACATAGGAATTGTGCATAGGTAAAATAATAATAATAATAATAATCATCATCATCATCATCATAATCATTATAATAGCTGACATTCATATAGCACTTCTGATGTGCCATGCCTTATCTAAGAACTTAACAAATAGTAATTAATTTGAAGCCCAATGTTTTAGTAACATTTAAATATATGAATTCTTGTAGCTTTTTATGGTATTTTTCTTATAACTTTAATTATACCTTTTGGCATAACAAAATCTAGAACAACATTAAAAAGTAATAGCTATATTGAGATATAATCCACGTACTATATAATTCACTCTTCAAGCCACAAATTCAGTGGCCTTTAGTATATTAACAGAGTTGTGCAAATATCACCACTAATTTTAGGACATTTTCATCACCCAAAAAGAAACCCCATCCTCTGTTACCCTAGACTCTGGAAACCACCAATCTACTTTCTGTCTCTATAATTTGTCTATTCTGGGTATTTATCACTCATGCTTTTGGCATCACATCTAAGACACAGACATCACAAGGAAAGAATTGCTGCCTAAACCAATTTCATGAAGATTTAATCCTATGGTTTTTTCTGAAAGTTTTATAGTTTTAGCTCTCACATTTAGGTCTATGATCCATATTGAGATCATTTTTGTATGTTGTGAAGTACAGATTCAACTTCATTTTTTGCGTGTTCATATCTAATCCCATCAGCATTTATTGAAAAGACTATTCTTTCCTCCATTGAATTGTCTTGGTGTCCTTATCAAAAATCAGTTGACCATAGTATAGGTTAAATTATGGATCCTCAAATGATTTTCCATTGGTCTATATGTTTATTCTTATTCCAATATCACACACTTTTGATTATGGTAGCTTTTCAGTAAATTTAAAAGCAGGAAATGTGAGTCCTTTAACTTTGTTCTTATTTTTAAATACCATTTTGTCTATTTTTGGTCTATTGCTTTTACATATAAATTTTATGATGAACTCAAATGTATGTAAAATGTATGAAATGTATTCAAAAAAGCAAGCTGGCATTCTGTTAAGGATTGTGGTGAATCTATAGGTCAACTTAACTGGCTTCTTACCAAATATTAAGCTTTCTGATACATTATCATGAGGTACTTTTACATTTATTTAGCTCTTCTTTCCTTCAACAATGTTTTGTAGTTTTCAGTTTACAAAATTTGAAATTCTTTCATTAAATGTGTTCATAAACTTATTTTATTCTTTTTGATGAAGTGGGATTGTTTTCTTATTTTCATGTTTAGATTGATGTTGATTGGTAGTATATATAAATGATTTTTGTATATTGCTCCTGTATCCTGAAATGTTGCTGAACTTATTTATTAGTTCTCTTAGTGTTTCCTCAGGATTTTTGCTATATAAGATCATGTCATCATGAATGCCTAATAGTTTTGTATCTTTTCAAATCTGGATGACATATATTTATTTTTCTTTCTTAATTGCCCTGGTTAGAACCACCAATACAACGTTAAGTGGAAGTGGTGACAGTAGAATCCTTATCTTGTTCTTGATCTTAAGGAGGAAGCATTCTGTCTTTCACCATTAAGTATAATCTTAGCTCTGAGTTATTCATGGATGTCATTTATCAGATTGAAGAAATTCCCTTTTGTTGCTAGTTTGTTGAGGATTTTTATTTCAAAATTGTGTTGAATTCTTTTCAAATGCTTTTTCTACATCTTTTGAGCCAATCACATGGTTTTTGTCCTTTATTGTTTTAATTTGGTGCATTACATTGAGGTATTTTTGGATATTAAATCAACATTCCTGGGATAACTCCTACTTGGTCATGGTGTATTAGTTTTTATATGTTTCTGGATTTGGTTTGCTAGTATTTTGTTTATTTTTACAAGGGAAATTGGCCAGTAGTTTTCTTTCCTTGGCTGGTTTTGGAATGAGGGTAATATTTGTCTCATAGAATTATGTAGGAAACTCTTCCTCCTATCTCATTTTTGGAAGAGTTCATGAAGTATTGGTACTAATTCTTTCTTAAATAATTGGTAGAATTCACCAGTGAATCCATTGGATTTTGGGTTTCTTTTTTTTTCTTCTTTTTGGAGAAAGTTTTAAAAGTACAAATTCAGTCTCTTTACTTGTGAATGCTCTAAATTAAAGTAACATTATAACTTAAAACTATCTAGTTCATAAATATACTGACTTAATTTCAATATAATACAAATACTTGACTCCAATATAGCTCTATTTCTTCCACTCTCCTTTGTGCTATTACTAACATACAAATTACATTTTGTACACTATATGCTCAACAACATACTTTAATAATTATTGCTTTATACAATTATCTTTTAAATCAGGTGCAGAAAAAAGAGTTAAAAGGAAAATATATTTATACTGCCTTTCACCTCTTCATATGCATTTTAATTACTGTCTCATGTCTTTCATTTTAGTTTGAAAAAACTCCTACAATGTTTCCCAGAAAATAAGACCTAGCCAGACTATCAGCTCTAATGTGACTTTTGGAGCAAAAATTAATTAAAAAATAATAATTATATTAAAATAAGACTGGGTATAATATAATATAATATAATACAATTACAATACAATACAATACAATACAATACAATACAATACAATACAATACAATACAATAGAATACATTACCCTGTCTTATATTAATTTTTGCTCCAAAAGAGACATTAGAGCTGATGGTCCGGCTAGGTCTTATATACAGAAAACACGATAGTATTTCTTATAAGACAGGACTGCTAATGTCAAATTCTCTCAGTTATTCTTTATCTGGGATTGTCTTAATTTCTTTTTTATTTTTGAAGAATAGTTTTTCAGGTTACAGAATTTTCAGTTGACATTTACTGTCTCATTACTTTGAATTTCCACTGTCCTCTGGCTTTCATATGTTCTAATGAGATGTCGACTTATAATCTTATCGATAACCCCCTTCTATGTAATGAGTTGGTTTTCTCTATTGCTTTCAAGATTCTCTCTTTTTGTCTTTTGATAGTTTGATAATGATTTGCTTGGTTTGGAGTGCTTTGAGGTCATCCGACTTGGAGTTTGTTGAGCATCTTGGATGTATAGATTAAAATTTTTCTTCAAATTTAGTAAGTTCCCACCCATTATTTCTCCAAATATTCTTTATGCCTCTTTTCCTCTCTTCTCTCCTTCTGAGACTCCCACTTGATAGTGCTCCAAGGGTCTCTATTCTTTTATCTTCATTTTTCTTTCTTAGAATGAATACTCTCAACTAACTTGTTTTCAAGTTCACTGATTCTTTTATCACCTAAAATTTTCCCTTTAATCCTTTTTTGTTTCTTTAATTTATTTATTGGGGTGACAATTGTTAATGAAATTACATTATTTCAGGTGTACAATTCTGTATTACATCATCTATAAATCCCATTGTGTGTTCACCACCCAGAGTCATTGCAGCTTTGTTTACGGTGGCCAAGACATGGAAACAACCAAAATGTCCTTCGATAGATGAATGGATAAAGAAGTTGTGGTATATATACACAATGGAATAGTATTAGGCATTAAGGAAAGATGATATAAGAAAATTTGTGACAACATGGATGGATCTTGAGAGTATAATGCTAAGCGAAATAAGTCAGACAGAAAAAGCAGAGAACCCTATGATTTCACTGATATGTGGTATATAAACCAAAAACAACAAAAGAACAAGACAAACAAATGAGAAAGAAAAACTCATAGACACAGACAATAGTATAGTGGTTATCAGAGGGTAAGGGGGTTGGGGGGGTGGGAGATGAGGGTAAGAGGGATCAAATAAATGGTGATGGAAGGAGAACTGACTCTATTGAATCCTTTGGGTGAATATTTTACATTATTAATTATACCTTTTAATTCCAATCACTTAATCAATTTATTTCTTAATAACTTCTACTTCTCTTGATATATCTTTTTAAATTAAATTTTATTAGGGTGACAGTTGTTAGTAAATTTACATAGGTTTCAGGTGTACAATTCTGTAATACATCATCTATATATCACACTGTGTGTTCACCACCCAGAGTCAGTTCTCTTTTCATCACCATGGATTTGATCCACTTTAACCTCATCTACTACTCCCCTTTCCCCTTACGCTTAGGTAACCACTAAACTATTGTCTGTGTTTATGAGTTTTCCTTTTTTCATTTGTCTGGTTCTTTCATTGTTTTCAGTCTTATACACCACATATCAGTGAAATCATATGGCTCTTGACTTTTTCTGTCTGACTCATTTTGCTTAGCATTATAATCTCAAGATCCATCCATGTTGTCACAAGTAGTACTATTTTATCTTTTCTTATGGCAGAATAGTACTCCATTGTGTGTACTATATATATCATAGCTATATATATCATATATATATCATATCTTCTTTATTCAATCATCTATCGAAGGACATTTTGGTTGTTTCCATGTCTTGGCCACCATAAATAAAGCTGCAGTGAACATAGGAGCACATATGTCTTTACAGGTAAATGTTTTCAGAGTTTTTTGATTAGATACCCAGGAGAGCAATTGCTGGGTGTATGGTAATTCTACTCTTAATTTTCTGAGGAACCTTCACAGCCTTCCATAGTGGCTGCACCAATCTGCATTCCCACCAACAGTGTATGAGGGCTTCTTTTTCTCCACAGCCTCTCCAACACTTATTATTTGTCTTGTTAATGATAGCCATTCTAACTGGTGTGAGATGATATTTCATTTTTCTAATTTGAATTTCTCTGATGATTTGTGATGTTGAGATCTTTTCATATATCTATTGGCCATCTGTATGTCCTCTTTGGAGAAATGTCTATTTAGGTTCTCTGCCCATTTCTTATTGGATTATTTGTTTCTTTGTTGTTAATTTCTGTGAGTTCTTTATGTATATTTGATATTATCTCCTTATCAAAAGCATTGTTTGCAAATATCTTCTCCCATTTGGTTAATTGCCCCTTTATTTTGTGGACGGTTTCTTTTGCTATGCAGAATCTTTTTAGTTTGATACAGTCCCATTCACTCATTTCAGCTTTTACTTCCCTTGCCTTTGAGGTCAATTTCATAAAATCCTCTTTGAATCCAAGGTCCAAAAGTTTAGTACCTGTGTTTTCTTCTATGCAGTTTATTGTTTCAGGTCTTATGTTTAGGTCTTTGATCCATTCTGAGTTAATTTTGGTACACAGTGACATATAACAGTCTAGTTTCATTCTTTTACACATGGCTTTGCAATTCTCCCAGCACCATTATATGTTTCTCCATTGTATGTTTTCGTCTTCTTTGTTGAAAATTATCTGTCCATATTTATGTGGGTTTATTTCTGGGTTCTCAATTCTATTCCATTGGTCTGAGTGTCTGTTTTTCTGCCAATACCATACTGTTTTGATTATTATTGCTCTGTAGTACAAGCTGAAGTCAGGGAGTGTGATACCTCCAGCATTATTCTTTTTTTTAAGGATTGCTTTGGTTATTCGGGATCTTTTGTAGTTCCATACAAATCTGATGATTTTTGTCCTACTTCTTTAAAAAAATGCCACTGGGATTTCGCTGAAGGTTGCATTAAACATGCATATTGCTTTGGATATTATGACCATTTTATCTATTTTCACTCTTCCAATTCATGAGCATGGAACATCTTTCCATTTCTTTTTGCCTTCTTCAATTTCTTTTAAAAACGTCTCATAATTTTCAGTGTATAGTCTTTCACATCCTTGGTTAAGTTTATTCCCATGTATTTTATTCCTTTTGTTGCAATTGCAAAACAAATGTGTGTGTATGGTTTTTTTTTTATTTCTTTTTCAGAGAATTCATTGTTAGTATATAGAAATACAAAAGATTTTTGTACATTGATTTTGTAGCTGGCAACTTAACTATATTCATTTATTGTTCCTAACAGGTTTTTGATGGAGTCTTTAGGGTTTTCTATGTATGTCATCACGTCATCTGCAAAAAGTGACAATTTAACTTCTTCATTCCCAATTCAGATGCCTTTTATTTATTTCCCTTGTCTGATTGCTCTAGCTAGGACTGCCAATACTATGTTGAAAATCAGTGGTGATAGGGGACAGCCCTGTCATGTTCCAAAACGTAAAGCGAAGGGCTTCAGTTTTTCACTGTTAACTATGATATTAGAAAACGGTTTGTCATATATGGCCTTTATTATATTAAGGTATTTTCCTTCTATACGATATTATTAAGTATTTTAATCATAAATTGATGTTGTACCTTGTCAAACACTTTTTCTGCATCTATTGATATAATCATATCATTTTTGTCTTTTGTTTTCTTTATGTGGTGTATCATATTGATTGATTTATGTATGTTGAATCATCCTTGTGGCCCTGGGATGAACCTCACTTGATCAGGATGTATGATCTTAATAACGTATTTTTTTATTTGATTTGCTAGTATTTTGTTCAAGATTTTTACACATGAATTCATGAGAGATATTGATCTATAATTTTGATTTTCTTGTGTTATCCTTACCAGGTTTTGGCATCAGGGCAATATGAGCCTCATAAAATGATTTAGGGAGTATTGTCTCTTCTTCAAATTTTTGGAAGAGTTTGAGTAGACAGTATTAGATCCTCTTTGAATGTTTGGTAGAATTCACTAGTGAAGCCATCTGGTCCAGTACTTTTGCTTTTGGGAAGGTTTTGGATGACTGATTCAATTTCCTTCCAGATTTACTATCTATTTATTGTCCAGTTCTATGTGATTCAGCCTAAAAAGGCTACACGTTTCTAACAATTTGTAAATTATCTTTTAGGTCTAGGTTATTGAATTTGGTAGCATACAGTCCTTCATAGTATTCTTAGATGATACTTTGTGTTTTTGTGGCATCTGTGGTGACTTCCCCTCTTTCATTTCTGATTTTGTTTATTTGTATCATTTTCCTTTTTATCTTAGTCTAGCCAAGCATTTGTCAATTTTACTAATCTTTAAAAGAATCATCTCTTCATTGTGCTAATTTTTCTATTGTGTTTTTGTTCTCTATTTCATTTAGTTCTGCTCTGAGTTTTATTATTTCCTTCCTTCTGCTGACTTTGGGCTTCATTTGTTATTCTTTTCATATTTATTTAATGTATAATGTGCAGTTGTTTGTCTGAGATTTTTCTTGTTTTTTTTTTTTGTGATAGGCCTGTAATGATATATATGCCTCTCTACAAAAAGACAATAGAAAAAATTAATGTGACAAAGAGCTGGTTCTTTGAAAAAATTAATAAAATCGACAAACACTTGGCTAGACTCATTAACATAAAAAGAGAGAAGACAATAATTAACAAAATCAGAAATGAAAAAGGGGAACTTATCACGGACACCACAGAAATACAAAGGATCATCCAAGAATACTATGAAGGACTATATGCCACCAAATTCAATAACTTAGAAGCAATGGACAAGTGCTTAGAAACATATAGCCTTCCAAGGCTGAACCATGAAGAACTGGAAAATCTAAACAGACCGATCACCAGTAAAGAAATTAAATCAGTCATTCAAAACCTTCCCAAAAGCAAAAGTCCGGGACCAGATGGCTTCACTAGTGAATTCTACCAAACCTTCAAAGAGGATCTACTACCAATCCTGCTCAAACTCTTCCAAAAAATTGAAGAAGAGTCATTACTCCCTAACTCATTTTATTAGGCCAACATTACCCTGATACCAAAACCTGGTAAGGACAACACAAAAAAAGAAAACTACAGACCAATATCTCTGATGAATACTAATGCAGAAATCCTAAACAAAATTTTAGCAAATCGAATACAACAATGCATTAAAAAGATTATTCAACATGACCAAGTGGGGTTTATCCCTGGGGCACAAAGATGGTTCAACATGCACAAATCTATCAATGTGATACATCACATCAACAAAATAAAGGACAAAAATCATATATCAATTGATGCAGAAAAAGCATTTGACAAGATACAACATCCATTTATGATTAAAACACTTAATAAAATAGGTATAGAAGGAAAATACCTTAACATAATAAAGGCCATCTATGACAAGCCCTCAGCTAATCTCATAATTAATGGTGAAAACTGAAACCCTTTGCGCTATGCTCAGGAACACGACAGGGCTCTCCCCTATCACCTCTGCTTTTCAACGTAGTGTTTAAAGTCCTTGCCAGAGCCATCAGGCAAGAGAAAAAAGTAAAAGTCATCCAAATTGGGAATGACGAAGTTAAAATATCACTCTTTGCAGATGACATGATGCTATATATAGAAAACCCTACAGACTCCACCAAAAAGCTATTAGAAACAATCAACGAATACAGTCAAGTTGCTGGCTACAAAATCAATGTACAAAAGTCCATTGCATTCCTATATACTAACAATGAAATCTCAGAAAAAGAAATACAAAAAATAATTCCCTTTGCAATTGCAGCAAAATGAATAAAATACCTAGGAATAAAGTTAACCAGAGATGTGAAGGACTTATATGCTGAAAACTATAAGACATTTTTGAAAGAAATTGCAGGTGACATAAAGAAATGGAAAGACATTCGGTGCTCATGGATTGGAAGAATCAACATAGTTAAAATGGCCATATTACCCAAAGCAATATACAGATTTAATGCAAGCCCCATCAAAATCCCCATGGCATTTTTTAAAGAAATAGAACAAAAAATTATCAGGTTTGTTTGGAACCACAAAAGACCCCGAATTGCCAAGGCAATCTTAAGAAAAAAGATCAATGCGGGAGATATCACTTGGCCTGACTTTAGCTTGTACTACAGGGCTACAATAATCAAAACAGCATAGTATTGGCAGAAAACCAGACACATAGACCAATGGAATAGAATTGAGAACCAAGAAATAAAACCACATAAATATGGACAGATAATTTTTGACAAAGGAGCTAAAAACATACAATGGAGGAAAGACAGCCTCTTCAATAAATGGTGCTGGGAGAAATGGATAGCCATGTGCAAAAGAATCAAACTGGATTGCTATCTGTCACCTTGTACAAAAATTAATTCAAAATGGATCAAAGACTTAAGCATGAGACCTGACACAGTAAACTGTCTAGAAGAAAACGTAGGTACTATGCTTATGGACCTTGGGTTCAAAGAGCATTTTATGAATTTGACTCCAAAGGCAATGGAAGTAAAAGCTAAAATAAACAAATGGGATTATATGAAACTTAAAAGCTTCTTCACAGCAAAAGAAACCATCGACAAAATAAAGAGGCAACCGACTGAATGGGAGATGATTTTTGCAAACAGTTCCTCTGATAAGGGTCTAATATCCAAAATATACAAGGAACTTATGAACTCAACAACAAAAAAACAAACAACCCAATTGAAAAATGGGCAGAGAACCTGAAGAGACGTTTCTCCTGGAGGACTTAAAAATGGCAAATAGACATATGAAAAAATGCTCAACATCACTAATCATCAGAGAAATGCAAATAAAAACCACAATGATATATCACCTCACCCCAGTCAGAATGGCTATCATCAACAAGACAAATAGCAACAAGTGTTGGAGAGGCTGTGGAGAAAAAGGAACCCTCATACACTGTTTGTGGGAATGCAGACTGGTGCAGCCGCTTTGGAAGGCAGTGTGGAGGTTCCTCAAAAAATTACAAATAGAATTACCATATGACCCAGCTATCCCTCTCCTGGGTACCTACCCAAAGAATTTGAAATCATTTATACATAAAGACACGGGTGCTCCAATGTTCATTGCAGCTTTGTTTACGGTGGCCAAGACATGGAAACAATCAAAATGTCCTCGATAGATGAATGGATAAAGAAGTTGTGGTATATATACACAATGGAATCCTATTCGGCGTTAAGGAAAGATGATGTAGGAACATTTGTGACAACATGGATGGATCTTGAGAGTATAATGCTAAGCGAAATAAGTCAGACAGAAAAAGCAGAGAACCCTATGATTTTTTTTTTTAATGTGGTATATAAACCAAAAACAACAAAAGAACAAGACAAATGAGAAACAAAAACTCATGGACACAGACAATAGTTTAGTGGTTACCAGAGGGTTGGGGGCGGGGGAGGGAGGTGAGGGTAAGGGGGATCAAATATATGGTGATGGAAGGAGAACTGACTCTGGGTGGTGAACACATAATGGGATTTATAGATGATGTAATACAGAATTGTACACCTGAAATTATGTAATTTCATTAACAATTGTCATCCCAATAAATTAAAAAATAAGTAAATACATAAATAAATGCCTCTCTTAAAACTGGTTTTGCTGCATCAAAAAAATTTCCATAAAATGTTTATTTCATTCTCATTTGTTTCTGTGTATTTTTTTTATTATTACACAGTAAAGATGTTTTTATTTATTATTTTTTATTTTTTTTATCTTATTGGGGTGACATTTGTTAGTAAAGTTACATAGATTTCAGGTGTAAAATTCTGTATTACATCAACTATAAATCCAATTGTGTGTTCCCCACGCAGAATCAGTTCTCCTTCCATCACCATATATTTGATCCTCCTTACCCTCATCTTCCACCCCCCACACCCCCCTTACACTCTGGTAACCACTAAGCTATTGTCTGTGTCTATGAGTTTTTGTTTCTCATTTGTTTGTCTTGTTCTTTTGTTATTTTTGATTTATATATCACATATCAATGAAATCATATGGTTCTCTGCTTTTTCTGTCTGACTTATTTCACTTAGCATTATACTCTCTAGATCCATCCATGTTGTCACAAATGTTCCTATATCATCTTTTCTTATCGCAGAATAGAATTCCATTGTGTATATATACCACAACTTCTTAATCCATTCATCTATCGAAGGACATTTTGGTTGTTTCCATGTCCTGGCCACCGTACACAAAGCTGCAATGAACATTGGAGCATATGTGTCTTTATGGATAAATGTTTTCAGATTTCTTGAGTAGATACCCAGGAGAGGGATTGCTGGGTCATATGGTAGTTCTATTCGTAACTTTTTGGAGAACCTCCACAATGCCTTCCATAACGACTGCACCAGTCTGCATTCCCACCAACAGTGTATGAGGGTTCCTTTTTCTCCACAGCCTCTCCAACACTTGTTGCTATTTGTCTTGTTTATGATAGCCATTCTGACTGTGGTGAGGTGATATCTCATTGTGCTTTTTATTTGCATTTCTCTGAATATTAGAGACGTTGAGCATTTTTTCATATGTCTATTTGCCATTTGTATATCCTCTTTGGAGAAATGTCTCTTCAGGTGCTCTACCCATTTTTCAATTGGGTTGTTTGTTTTATTGTTTTTGAGTTGCACGATTTCCTTGTGTATTTTGGATGTTAGCCCCTTATTGGAAGCACAGTTTGCAAAAATATTCTTTCATTCAGTTGGTTGCGTCTTTATTTTGTCAATGGTTTTTTTTGCTGTGCAGAAGCTTTTAAGTTTCATACAGTCCCATTCATTTATTTTAGTTTAATTACTTCCATTGCCTTTGGAGTCAAATTCATAAAATGCTCTTTGAACCCAAGGTCCATAAGTTTAGTACCTATGTTTTCTTCTATGCAGTTTATTGTGCAAGGTCTTATGCTTAAGTGTTTGATCCATTTGGAAATAATTTGGTACATGGTGACATATAGCAGTACAGTTTCATTCTCTTGCACGTGGCTATCCAATTCCCTCAGCACCATATATTGAAGAGGCTGTCTTTCCTTCATTGTATGTTTTTAGCTCCTTTGTCAAAAACTATCTGTCCAAATTTATGTGGTTTTATTTCTGGGTTCTCATTTCTATTCCATTGGTCTATGTGTCTGTTTTTCTGCCAATACCATGATGTTTTGATTATTGTAACCCTGTAGTACAAGCTAAAGTGAGGGAGTGTGATACTTTCAGTATTGTTCTTTTTTCTTAAGATTGCTTTGGTTATTCGGGGTCTTTTGTGGTTCCAAACAAATCTGATTATGTTTTGTTTTATTTCTTTAAAAAATGCCATTGGGATTTTGATGGGGATTCCATTAAATCTGTATGTTTCTTTGGGTAAAATGGCCATTTTAACTATGTTGATTCTTCCAATCCATGAGCACCGAATGTCTTCCCATTTCTTTGTGTCTTCTTCTATGTGTTTCAAAAATGTCTTATAGTTTTCTGCAGATAGGTACTTCACATTCCTGGGAAAGTTTATTCCTAGGTATTTTATTCTTTTTGCTGCAATTGCAAAAGGAATTGTTTTTTGTATTTCTTTTTCTGAGACTTTATTATTAGTATATAGGAATGCAATGTACTTTTGTACATTGATTTTGTAGCCAGCAAGTTGACTGTATTCGTTGATTGTTTCTAATAGCTTTTTGGTGGAGTCTTTAAGGTTTTCTATATGTAGCATCATGTCATCTGCAAAGAGTGATATTTTAACTTTGTCATTCCCAATTTGGATGCCTTTTATTTCTTTCTCTTGCCTAATTGCTCTGGCAAGGACTTCCAACACTATGTTGCAAAGCAGAGGTGATAAGGGACAGCCCTGTCGTGTTCCTGAACGTAGAGCAAAGTGCTTCAGTTTTTGACCATTAATTATGAGATTAGCTGAGGGCTTTCAAAGATGGCCTTTATTATGTTAAGGTATTTTCCTTCTATACCTATTTTATTAAGTGTTTTAATCATAAATGGATGTTGTATCTTGTCAAATGCTTTTTCTGCATCAATTGATATAATCATATGATTTTTGTCCTTTATTTCGTTTATGTGATGTATCACATTAATGGATTAGCACATGTTGAACCATCCTTATTTCCCTGGGATGAATCCCACTTGGTCATTGTGAATAATGTTTTTAATGCATTGTTGTATTCTATTTTCTAGAATTTTGTTTAGGATTTTTGCATCTGTATTCATCAGAGATATTGGTCTGCATTTTTCTTCTTTTGTGTTTTCCTTACCAGGTATTGGTATATTGGTCTCATAAAATGAGTTAGGGAGTACTGTCTCTTCTTCAATTTTTTTGGAAGAGTGTGAGCAGAGTTGGTATTAGATCCTATTTGAAGGTTTGGTAGAATTCACTAGTGAAGCCATCTGGTCCCGGACTTTTGCTTTTGGGAAGGTTTTGGATGACTGATTCAATTTCTTTACTGGTGATCGGTCTGTTTAGATTTTCCAGTTCTTCATGGTTCAGCCTTGGAAGGCTATATGTTTCTAAGAACTTGTCCATTCCTTCTAGGTTATTGAATTTGGTGGCATATAGTCCTTCACAGTATTCTTGAATGATCCTTTGTATTTCTGTGGTGTCCGTGATAACTTCCTTTTTTTCATTTCTGATTTTGTTCATTAGTGTCTTCTCTCTTCTTATCTTAGTGAGTTTAGCCAAGTGTTTGTCAATTTTGTTAATCTTTTCAAAGAACCAGCTCTTTGTCACATTCATTTTTTCTATTGTCCTTTTGTTCTCTATTTCATTTAGTTCTGCTCTGATTTTTGTTATTTCCTGTCTTCTGCTGATTTTGGGTTTCGCTTGTTCTTCTTTTTCTAGTTCTTTAAGGTGTAACATGAGGTTATTTATTTGGGATTTTTCTTGTTTTTTGAGAAAGGCCTGTTATGATATAAATTTCCGTCTTAAAACTGCTTTCGCGGCATCCCAAAAATTTTGGTAGGATGTATTTTCATTGTCATTTGTTGCTATGTATCTTTTGATCTCTCCTCTAATTTCGTCTTTGACCCAGTCGTTCTTTAAAAGTATGTTCTTGAATGTCCATGTATTTGTGTTTTTTCCTGCTTTCTTTTTGCAGTTGATATCCAATTTCAAAGCCTTGTGATCAGAGAATATGCTTGGTATGATTTCAATCTTGTTAAATTTGCTGAGGCTGATTTTATGTCCCAATATGTGTTCTATCCTTGGGAATGTTCCATGTACACTCGAAAAGAATGCATAGTCTGATGTTTTAGGATGAAGTTCTCCTAATGATGATGTCCATTTCATCTAATGTGTCATTTAGTGCTGCTATTTCGTTATTTATTTTCTGTTTGTATGATCTATCTATAGCTGTCAATGATGTATGTAAGTCCCCTAGTATAATCGTGTTTTGGTCAATTTATCCCTTTAGTTCTGTTAGTATTTGCTAGGTATATTTTGGTGTTCCCTGATTGGAGGCATAAATATTGATGACTGTTATGTCTTCTTGTTGTATAGTTACCTTTACCATTATGAAATGTCCATCTTTGTCTCTTGTTACCTTTTTCACCCTGAAGTCTCTTTCATCTGATATCGTTATGGCTACACCTGATTTTCTCTGGGTGCCATTTGCTTGGAGTGTCAATTTCCACCCTTTCACTTTGAGTCTATGCTTGTCCTTGTGGCTGAGATGTGTCTCTTGGGGACCGCATATGGTTGGGTTTAGTTTTCTGATGCAATCTGCTACTCTGTACCTCTTTGTTGGTGAATTCAGTCCATTTACATTTAGGGTGATTATTGATATGTGAGAATTTCCTGTCATTCTATCTTTAGTTTTCTGGTAAGGCTGTGTCTCCATTTTTTCTTTGCCTTTTTGTTGTTGTCTATTATTTCTGTGTGGTGGTATTCTATGATGTTTCCCTCTGTTTCTTCTTTTATTTCAGTATGTATTTCAGTTCTGGATTTTTTTTTTTTTTGAGTGGTTACCCTTAAGTTTATGTAAAAGAAAGTTTAATATTTAGAGTATTCCATTTTCTTCAGCACGCTTACTTTCTCCATTCCCATATTTTGGTTCAGGCCATTACTCTTCCCCTTTTTATGTTGCCACAAATTGTCCCTGTTGATGGTGGTCGAATAGCCTCCTTTAATATTTCTTGTAGTGCAGGTCGTGCATTAGAAAATTCCCTCAGCTTCTTTATGTCTGCAAAGGTCTTTATTCCTCCCTCATATCTAAAGTATATCTTTGCTGGATATATTATTCTTGGCTCATAATTTCTCTCTTTCAAATGTTTGAATATTTGGTTTTACTCCCTCCTGGCTCTTAGATTTTCTGCTGAAAAATCTGATGATAATCTGATGGGCTTTCCTTTGTAGGTTTCTGTCTTCTTTTCTCTCTCTGTCTTGAGGATTCTTTATTGGTGTTGATTTTAGACAGATTCAATACAATGTGCCTAGGAGAAGGCCTGTTGGGATTCAGGTAATTAGTTCTAACTTACTTAGAAATAGTAATAGAAAAGAAGTTCTATTTGCTTCTTGGATTTGAGGATCCAGTTCTGTCCACAAGTTTGGGAAGTTCTCATCAGCAATTTGTTTGAATACATTCTCTGTTCCTTTTTCTGTTTCTTTTCCGTCTGGTATGCCCATTATTGTTATAGTGCTCTTTCTGATAGAGTTAGAAAGTTCTTGTATAGTACTTTCATTTCTTTTAAGTCTCAAGTCTCTTTCTTCTTCCATCTGTGTAATTTCCAGGTTTCTATTTCGATGTCACTGATTCTTTCCTCCATATGGTCAACTCTACTACCTAAGCTGGTTATTTCAGTCTTAATGTCTTCTATTGAGTTCATAATCTCCAGAAATTTCATTTGGCTCTTTTTTAAAATTTTAGTCTCTTTCGTAAAATGCTCATGTTGTTCTTTGATTCCATTTCTGAGTTCATTAAATTATCTTTCTGTGTGTTCTTGCATCTCATTGAGTTTTTTCAGAACTGCAATCTTGAATTCTTTGTCATTTAAGTCACATATCTCCATATCTTTCAGTTTCTTTTCTGGAGACTTTTCACTTTCTTTCTGAGCTGTCTTGTTTCCTTGGTTATTCATGGCAATTATTGATTCATTATTTCTCTTCCTAGACATCTACACGAGTGGCTTCTGCAACAGGTTGATAGGAAGAGGTCTTTCTTTTGTTTTCCAATACTTGTTGGTAGAATGTTTTATTTTCTCTCTGACTGCAGCCTTTATTTTTCCTCTCTCACACAGTAGTGCTATGTTTTCTTTGCACTATTCCAACTTCTCACACAATGGGGAAATTCCCTGGGAAATGGGCTTCTCCTCTGTTAACAGTTCACCTGGGTCATAGGGTGCCATGTCCCTCTGGGGATGAGGAGAGCTTTTGAAGTTCCAAAGCTCTTTCTGCACCAGATTCAGAGCCCATATATCAGCAGTTCTGTTTACTCCTGCAGGGATACGCCCAGATAGGTAGGGCCGGGGCGGGGTGAGTTGTGAGAGGTGGCCCAGAGCAATGGTGGCGACCACCACCACAGCCGGTCCTGCTTCCACAGCTCCCTCCCTTTTGCCTGAACTAGTTGGTCTGCGAATCTGTGTCTGCGGTCCACAGTTCTCAGAACAGCAAATATTCTGTTCTTTTGATCTGACACTGCTACTATTCAGCTTCTAGTACGGGGGAATTGGTGGGCGGGGAGATGAGCTCTGGGAGGGTAGGAAGGGGTGGCTAGTCTCAGTGCCTAAGGCTTCCGTTCTCTGTTTGTCAGTGAGGGCTCAAACCACAATTTTCAGCCTTCTTCCCTCAGTCTTTTCTCTGAGGTCTCTGCTGTGAGCATTGGGTTCAGCCATGTTATATGCTGCCTCCTCTGCCCTGTGGGACCTAAGCGGAGCCCTAGCAATCTGAGTTCTTCCCTCTCCCACAGCTGTGGTAGTTCTGGGATGCAGCGCGCTCGGAGAACTGACCTAGGTCTGCGTCCTGCGCCCACATGGCTCCGTCTCCGCACTTCTCCCTTCCCTCCTCCCCGGCTCTCACGATTCTCCCACCTTTAGGTGAATTCAGTAGTGGGCCTGCTTGTCTTGCCTGTTTGCTATGCAGGGAGTCCTTTGTGGAGTTATTGTTGTTCAATTAGTTGTAAATTCTAGGAGAGCTTTACAGAGGCTCACCTCACGCCGCCATTTTGATGACCAAGTTAGAGTCTTATTATTCAGCTACCTTATGTCTTTTGATTGGAGCATTAGGTTACGTTGGTTGCTTGCATTTTATTTAGTTCTATTTCTAGAGATTTCTGCTGTTCTTTTATTTTGAACATGTTTCTTTGTTTCCTCATTCTGGCTTTCTCTCTGTGTTTGCTACTATATATTTGAAGATATCTATGTCTGTCAGTCTTTGCTGGGTTCCCTTAGGTAGTATGTGTCCTGTGTGGTCCAATGATGCAGTCTCCCTTATCTCCTATGCATGTGTTCCTGGAGTGTCCCTTGAGTGTGTTCTCCTATTGTAGTTGAGCATGCTTTTGGCCTGTCTGTGGGTGGGATTGACTCCCAGGTTGACTGACTCTGAGGATTGGCTACACCTAGTGTATGAGCTGCTATGTGGGGTCTGACCCCTCAGAGGAGGATTCACCACTGCAGTCTCTTTTGCCTTTTGAGACCCCCTTTTGAGTGTCCCACTTGTGGGGCTAACCAGGTAGTGCTATGGTGTGGTCTGAAGCTGGCCTCTAGGTATCTTGTTTCTGGTGTCTCCTGGGAGGGTTTCCCATACAAGCCAATTTTAGCCTTGCCTGTTACCACCCCGCGGCTACATTTTAGGAGCCACAGAGTGATATGTGGTTTGCTGCTGCCTGTGATGGAGGTGTGTGGGAGTGGCCTCACTGTGAACTGAGGCTGACTGCCACCAGTATTGGGCTTGAAGAAGCTCAGCAAAAGTCCCAGAGCCCCTTATTGCCCAGGACAATAGGCCAACTATGGCCATCCACCAGCTGCTTATAAGGCCCAGCTGTTGAAATAGCCTCCTTAGGGGTGCAGGACAGATGGTTGACCCGATATTGAGAGTGCCCTAAGTGATGGAACACTAGCTGGGCACTAGCCTGAAAACTGCCCAAGAATAGGTCTGGTGCAGGTTTTTGGTCACTGTCCATAACCAAAATCTTCCCAGCCTTCTACTGCTGTAAAAGTCTTCTGTGGGTTGTGGGGTGGGGCTGGCCACCCAGGCAATTAGAGTGCCCCTGGCAATGCTGCTTTAGGTGGGTGGGTGGAGGTGAGGTTCCAGAGAACTAAGAGGTGTTGGCAGTGCTTTCTACAAAGTTAATGCAGTCTCAACTCCCACACCAGTGCTGGGCCCACAACCTGCTGTGGCACAGGCCCTGGGTCCCTGAAATGTTACCTGGACTACTGCAGGCTGTCTGCTAATGCCAAAAAGTTTCTGCAGCTTGTGGGGAGGGGCCATCAAGCCCAACAGTCAAGAGCATCCCAGGTAATGCAGCACCAGCTGTGCAGGGGGCAGGAACCCAGGGAGTCACAAAGGTGATACATATGCACAGATTCCTCCAGACCAATGCGGTCCCAGACTTGGCTTTTTTGGGGAGGGCTCAACACAGAAAAGATGACACCCTCTTGTAAGCTACACATGTGTCAGTCTCCACACAGGGATAATAATGGTTCCTGTCCCTCCATCCCTTGCTGTGAGGCCACACAACTCAGTCTTTCCCTGCACGTCTCTGGGCCTCTCAAGTTGTCTACCTTCCAACAGAAACCAGGTGAGTGTTTGCAAGCAGGTGATTCTGTTTGTGGCCTCTATAAGAGGGTATCTGGGTTTCCAGCTGCCTTCTGTCTCACAGGGACAGGCAGACTGAGTCATTGCTGATTTTTACGGCCAGATGTTGTGGGACCTCCTCGACTCACACAGGATCCCTGGGCTGGGGAGCCTGCTATGGGGCTGGGACCCCTACCTTTTCAGCAGGGACCTCCGCCACCAAGGTGTCCTTCCCAGTGTTCAACCATTATCTGTGGGTTTGAGGTCAGCACCTTTTGCATCTCGCTCCTCTTACCAATTTTGATGTGGCCTCTTCTATAACCCTTAGTTATAGGGTTACTGTTTAGCTAGTCTTCAGATGATTCTTGAGGTTGATTTTTCTATAATTTATTTGTAATTTTTGTGTAATCCTGGGATGCAGTAGGCATAACGTTTATATAACCTGCCATCTTAGACCCTCTTTGTAGGTATTTTCTTCTTTCTTGGCATCAATGAGATGAATTCTAATAATCAATCTGATTGGGAACCACTATTATAAATGAATTCTTTGGAAGTGGGGACATTTTTTTTTTTTTTTGTATACCTAGTACCTGGTATATTTCCTGGCATTTGGCACGTGTTTATTGAGTGAAAACGTATTAAACTCAAACCCAAATACTCAGAAAAGCTATTAAGTTGGTTCAAAAGTAATTGCAGTTTAAAAGGTTAAAAATAATTGTAAAAACCACAATTACTTCTGCACCACCCTAATATCTACTTATAAGCCTATGGAGTATTCTAATGGACTTAAGGTTTGTGTCCCATTCCCCTTCAAATTCATATGTTAAAGCCCTAACCCCAATATGACTGTATTTGATGATAGGGTCTTTAGGAGGTAATCAAGGTTAAATGAGATTATAAGGGTATGACCCTGATCCAATATAATTAGTGTTGTTATGAAAAGAGACACCAAAGATTTCACTCTCTTTTCCTACCATGTGAGCATGCAGTGAGAAGGTGACCATCTCCAAGCCTGCAAGAGAATCTTTAGCAGGAATTGAATGTGGGACTTCTTGCTTCCAGAACTGTTAGAAAATAAATTTCTATTGTTAAAGCTATCCAGTCTCTGGTATTTTTTATAGCCACCTGAGCTGGCTAGTTTAAGTACTGATAATCTAGATCAGAAGCTTGCAAGCTGTAACCATGGGCCAAATCTGACTGTCCATTCATTTACATATCACCTATAGCTGCTTTCATGCTACAACATTGGAACTGAATAATTATATCAGAAACTTAATGTCCTGAAAAGCTGAAAATACTTGTTACCTTGCCTTTTATGGAAAACATTTGCCCACCCATCATCTAGGTGAATGAGTTCTAAATCTGATTAATCCTTACAATCATCTGGGGAGATTTCTAAAAATACAGATTCCCAGAGCCTACTAGAAGTAATACTAGTGCTAAATGCCAGCATAAATCTGATAATTGCCAACTAGGGCTACCCAAAATGGCCAGAATCACCCTCACTATCTTAGTCACCTTAGGTTGTAACAAAATACCACAGACTGGTGGTTTAAATAACATTTTTCACAGTTCTGGAGGTTAAACATCTCAGATAGAGGGACTCAGCTAACAGATCCAGTGTTTCGTGAAAGCCCTCTTCCTAGCTTGCAGACAGCCACCTTCTCACTATGTCCTCAGGTTGGAGAGAGGGCTCTGGTCTCTGCCTCTTCTTTTAAGGACACAGATTCCATCATGTGGGCCTTACCCTGTGACCTCATCTAAACCTAGTTGTCTCCAAATGCCATCACATTGGGAATTAGGGCTCCAACAAATAAATTTGGTGGAGAAGAGAGGAGGAGAGGAGGGACACAATTCAGTCCATAGCATTCACCTCCAGATGAAGTTTTTGTTTCTGCACTTGTCCTTGGTTTTGCTGTGCCCCTGATGGCAGGCCCTGGCTGACCCCCATAAGAATGCAAATCTATGATTTCAGGAGAAATTGTACAAAGCACAGGCTTTCTTCATGTACTAAGAATGTACTTTCGTCATGATAGTACATGATAGTAAAGATAAACACTTACTAAACAGCTAGAACTTTCCAGGAAAAAATATATGTAAAATATACCCAAAACATATTTGCTTGAAAACTGAATAGAAAAGGAAGATGGGAGCAACTAACTTACCAAATAATTAAATCAGTGGGATAGCAGTAAGCTCCTCCATCATTAATTTGGCCTCAGCAAAACGCTGGCTTTGTGAGCCTTATGAGCTAAGCTCAGAGGATATGGAGCTAGATTCAATCTGGCCCCTAGATGTGCCCACTCTGTAACCTTGGGCAATTTATTCTAAGTTCCTTAACCTTGTTTTCTTCATCCCTAGAATGAGAATAAAAAGTACTTATTCTATGAGAGTTCCTTATAATTTTTTAAACAGATAATTCATTTAAAGGTGCTTTGTAGAGGTCCAGGATCTCAGTAAATCTCAACTTTTCTCACAAGGCCACAGCTATTTAAAAATAGAACACTGTAAGTGTAATAGAACACTGTAAAGTGAAATACTATAGGGATGCATGCCCAAAGATGCTTGCTAGTTTATTTGAGGAGGAACTCTATTTCAGATGATTTTTGAGTTAGCTTTTTGTGAACTGATCAGTTTATATAGATAATACAGTCTTCACAGGAAACCTGGGAAATGAAGGATTCCACATTCTAGAAATAAAAAAGGTTTTAGCCAATGTTAACCTAAACACGTATTATATTATTTCACTTGGATCTTTTTGTCTAATACAAGTTCAAAAAAAATAACCAAATGTGCTCAGAAGCTGGAGAGCTTATGACCTGGTGCCCTGAAGGACCCCCAGCTCTTGTGTTCTGTTCAAAGGTGGAAGCATTAGATTGACTATTTGCCTAAAACTCCTCTGACTGTTAAATAATTGCTGGGGATCAGCATAGGTGAGCATGGGGAGGAAAAGGAGGAGGAATCTGAAGAAATCTTTTAATAGGGTTTTTCTTTTTTCTTTTCTTTTTTTTCCCTCCTGTTTAATAAAGGTGAAGACCAGCAAGACCCAAAATTATGTAGGACTGGAAGACTCTGAGTGGCCCTCTGCTTCAGATACTAATGTGAAACATCCTTTGCTTCCACAGGAGAAATATTACCTCCCTGGAGAAAAGCAGAATCCTCCCCATGATACCACTGACCTAGTCAATTCCTAGATAAAATAGCTCTGAACAGTTCCAAATCAGAGACATGCCTCGGCAGTGGCTTTGGACAGTCCTGTGAGTCATGCTTCATCATTGACCTGAGTGATAGCTATAAAAGCAATGTAGATTGGAAAATCAAAGCTATCTATTCGGGCAGAAGTCTGATTTACAAAGTATCTTTATATACTTAGGGATGATAAAGGAGGGTGGTAAGAAACCAAATGCATCCAGATTGATAATCCACACTGATTTAATTTATACAAAAAGTTTTTTTTTCCCATTAGACCCATGCTTAATCTCTAAGTGGTCTGCTATTTATCATAAAATACACAAAAATACTGTTTATTTGAGTGAGAACTCAAAATATCCTACATATTTTGTGTGAGAATCTTAGTGGAAAATTTAGAAAGATAAAGTGAACAGTGACCACATCTACACCTGGTTGTCAGCCAAAGTGATCCATATTCACTGGCGTGTATATATAATCTTTTTGCCTGTAAATTCCTTAGTACATGGTCCATGACTTCTATTTCCTTTGTAACCCTCTCTACACCTAGTACAATAATATGCATGAAACTAATAGTCAGTAAACATTGTCAATTGCCCAATATTCAGACTTGTTTTTAAGGGCCGAAACTACTCCCCCCAAAAGACTATATATATTATTATAATACATTAGATCACATATGCTGTTTTATTTTATTTTTCGGGCTAACCTCCCACGCCACACATGCAAAACTTTTTGTAGATTTTTTTAATTGTGCAGATAATCACTCCATCTTCACCAAATATACGAACACATAGAAATCTCTAGCACTTGAGTACCTAAGTGGGATTATTTCTCCCTCTCTCCAGCATCATCCCATCTCCAAGTCTCTGGAAGTGTTCTTACAGTGATTAAATATGCTTCCATTCATATTCCAACCATAATGGTTTTGTTTTTATATATATCCTATCCACTTTTGCTGCTTTAGTTGAAAATTAGAATGTGAGAAGAATGTGAAGAGAAATATTTATATATATATATATATATAATATATATATATTATATAATATATATATTATATATATATTATATATTATATATATATGTGTATGTATATATACACACACACACACACACACCCATACACACACACACAAATATCTAAAATATATCAACCAAACATTAGCTGAAATTTACAAGGAAATTTTCAACCAAATAACTTGAAAATTACAAGAAAAAGTAAGAAATATGTGATGATAAATATCATGTGCAGAGAGTTGATACATTCATATATTATGTGTATTATTATCATTTTAAGTTAAAATATTATTTGTATCTTTAAGGATTTTTCTCTATATTTTTTCCAGAGTGTCACCATACTTTATGGGGTCATATAAATGTCTGGGTGGAATGTGGATGGAAGTGACACACAATTTCTAGCCTGGCTATCAAACCTTCCTTGTGATCCTACATGCTCACTATCTTCTCCTGCTTTCTGGTCACTGCATAGGAGCAGAGAAATGATGCCGAGGCCCTATACCACCAGTTCTCAACTAGGGGCAGTTTTGCACCCAGGAACATTAGCAATGTCTGGAGACATTTTGGTTGTCACAACTGAGCACAGTATTACTGGCAATTAATGGGAAGAAGATATGGATGCTGCTGAACATCTTACAATTAAGAGGATAGCTCCCCCTTCCACATAGCAAACACTTACATGGCCTAAAATATCAGTAGTACTGAGACAGAGAAAACTTGCCCTGCACAATGTCTGATCCTCTAGTTGAAAAGAGTCTGGATCCCTGAGTGACTTGTGGAGCAAGTACTTCCCAAACCACATCTTCACTCCATTGCCACTACTTTCCTTTATGATCCCCAAATCTATAAACCATTGTGGTAAACCCCTGAGATATTAGAACTGTTTGTTAAGGCATTTTGCTTGCCCTCATTGATATATTGGAAGAGGCAAACAGTATAAGGGAAAATGTAGACATGTTTCCAGACAATTGATTATAGAAAAATATGAAGAAAATGTTGTGTTTTATTTGTTTTCTGAGGCTGTATCATCATAGTAATTGAAATCCAGCAACAATCTAGTGAGGAATATTTAGCTATTCCCATATATCACACCACATCATGACATCTTCCTTCACCGTTTTACTAATGGTTAGTGTGAATTCCAATGATGCTATTTAGTCCAGAAGCTTACATGGAATAACAAACAGAACAGCAGGGAGAGGACATATTTTCAGGAGGAGTGCTGAGACTGGATGACAGTTCCCACTGACTCATTTTGAAACCTTCTGTGCTTAGGGTTTTACTTTCCTAATCACTGATGCTAAGCTTCTCTGGTGATTTTCTCTATCTTGGCTTGAGGACTAAATTCTCATACATTTGTTACAACCCAGAATGTAAACCAGGAGTTAGGGGGAAAAAACACACACAACAAACCCCACAATGAAGAGGAGAGGAGTTACTAGCTGGCTAGTTGACCCAAGAGCTTGTCAGAGTACCAAGAGCCTAGACTTAAGCATGACAATTAAATCAAATAAATTACATGTAAATACTGCAGTGGGCAGTAAAGTAAAAAAACAAACACACAAAAAACTAGTTTTCAATATGAGGACTTGAATGGCTAAACCTCTTTAAAACCTTATAAATGAAAAAGAGTAAATCCTATTCCATCGAAAGTTGTCTTAATGATACTATCTCTGTATACTATGAGCTTAAAAAGATACAAACTTGAATATACCCATTTTGATGTTTTCCATTGAGTTTGCACTCCTGTTGTTAGTTTTTAACATCTTTAGCAATTGCCCCGAGCAGGTCTACAGTTCACCACTTGCCTGTATGCTGCTTATACATGACTATGGCCCTCCATGAGGTGTGGTGCCTCGCACCTTGCTCACAGCAAGCTGCATGATGGCTTCCATTCTGGCATCACCCTTGGACTGACAATACCCTTCACCAGCCCTCCAACTGCCTCCCTGTCTTACTCAAGGTTTTCTCCAGCTAAAAGTAACTAGAATCTGCAGGCCTTAAAAGGACATTGAGGAGCAGACTATCATAGAATGAGAAGATGTGCAGGTAAATAGAGTGTCACAATAAATAGTAGTCAATGTACTAAAGAGGCATAGTAATCATTGTGAAGTGTTATGAAACATCAGGTACAGCAATTAGGAGTAAGCACTGTGAAAGTCTCCATCATGCTCTCATTTGAAGAACTTGAGAAGCACCTCTCCATGCTGCCTATGTGGGCCTGGAGAAGAGGACAGCTCAGCCAAGCAGAGAAGAATAAATGCCCGTGAATTTAGAAAAGGATGCTCTAAACAAAGAGAGAAGCACGAGCTACTACACAGAAACAAGGGCGAACGTGGCATTTAAAACACATACTTCAAGGCTTCTTAGTAAAAGCTGTTTTTATTTTAAGATAAATTATCCCAAGCCTTTCAACCTTTTGACTGACTTTCTAATTTATGGACCATCCTTCAGACCAAAAGTCTCTGAATCTATTTTATATTAATTATTTTTCAGTAAAAATCAATTGAATTAATCTACTCAACATATGTATAATTATTCATTTTAAAGTATGTACATCTACTATTATTATATTGTATACATGAATAATATATATATACCAAATAAAGGATAAGATATAAAATACACATTAAGAGAATACCTAATATTTTCTGCCCACATCTCAATTTATCCTATCTCTCACCAGACTGTAAGCTCCACCAGAGTAAGGAGGACAATTTTGTTCATCTTTGTGTCCCATTGCCTGATATCTAGCATGTCTTCAACAAATACTGAATGAAAAACTGTGTGAATCCAACTCATCACTAGAAGTTACAATAGCATTGAAAGCAAAAGCCCTTGGTAGAGAATGTCTAATTTCTCCTCCTGAAACAAACACCTACAGCAGTAAAATCTTAGAGTCATTTACATATGTTACAATTTTTGCTTTATTCAGAAAATTGAATAGCCATAAGAGCATTGATAAAATCAGTGGAAGCAGTAGGACAACGTGAGATAACAGAACACCTGATTCAATTTTCTTGAGTTTGCAGTTCAAAGAGAAAATCAGATTTACTTCCAGGTGTTTTATTGATTGTTCTTCACTAAAAAATGACATATATTGCATCAGAAAACAGAACAATCAATGAAGGACTAAAGGAGTGATTTTACCTTGTGTGTCTTGAATTGAGCTGGTATCTGTGCACACTGTTCCAGGAGAGCCACCTTCAACTCTCCAAAGTTTTCAGGGTCAATGCCCTCCTTCCCCAAGAGCACCACTCAACCCAGAAGAATGCAGGGGCCCACATAGCTGAGTTTGAGTGTGTCAGAGAGAGGAATTAAAGCATAGATAGTGCATTCTAGCTGTTGTTTTTTCATCTTTGTAACTGATAGTAACATCTGTTTTCTGTCTAGAAAAGTGGATTTCTTGAGTGTAGGGAAAAGGTATATCAAGATAACTAGAATGTTCAGAGAAGTCTGCTCTCTCTAGATTGTGTTAGTTCCCATATAACCTAATGCTTATTGATCATCTCCACAACACGTGAGTTCTGAAAGAGAAATGAAAGTTCCCCAAAGAGGTTCTTTTCCACAAATTCTTATACATTTGACATGCCAGAGGATTCCACCCATGAGCCACAATAAAGTCAGATAAGAAGGATGGCCCCTGACCAGAGCACAAGGCTCTGAATCTCCAGCAGCAAGATTTTTCTCTTCTCTTAGCAGTACAGAAAGGCCTGTAAGACAGACAGGGAGTGGGAGAGATCTCTGGTGAGAGCAAGTTGCAATTGTTTTATTCTTATTTTAGATCTTAAGAAGGATGATTTTGTGAAGTGTTAAGAACACTTGTTTGGATCTGTGAGTTTGTTAAATAAAGTCATACCAAATGAGTGCCACCAAACTGCATCTGATTCCCAAGAGGTAAAAAGCCCTCAGTTGCTGCTTTAGAATCCTCAGGGTGACCAGCAACAATCCTTAGAAAGTAAGAGCATTCAAAGGCAGGCCACAAAGTAAAATTAAACCCTATGAACTAATTATCTACCTTCACAGAAAGGGCAGGACTTCTTGGGAAATGCATAATCCACGGCTTGCTGTGAAACACATTCAGTAAACAGGTTTCACAATCTCCAGGAAGCCAAGTGTCAGGAGCCACCTGTGAGAAAATTGCCCTATTGGCTAAGGCTAAGCAAAGTGAGCTGCAAGTGGCTGGGCTGCAGGGATGTGCCCAGCTAATGACCAGGTGACAAAGCCCCACAGCAAGTTCCCAGCCTGTGGAACACCCTGGGAAATTTTCTCACGCTGTTGATAGGATAGGAACCTGGCACAGCCTTCATAACCTAATTCCATTCTGTGAAATGACATTTATTGGGGTTCATGCCTGATTAATTGTAATGTATAAAAGTATATACACTTAATACTATTTTTTTAAAAAATGAAAAAAATACATAGAAGCACAACAAAAAAATAATGGCTGGAACATTCTATTTTCTTTAGGACATTTTAATTTTTTTATTGAAAAGTAGGAGTATAGGGTCTGTGAACCTAAGCCTTGTTAAGAATTTTTAAAGTAACCAAGTCATCCAGTCAGATTAAAAAAAAAAAAAAGCCTCAACCAAAGAATATGGGACCTGAAAGAAAACAGGCAGCAGGACCACTTGGAAGCTGATGCCACTGTGATTTTTCTTTCTATTCCTGTATAGTTTGCTTTTCCAGGAAGAAAATGTGTAAATATTATGTTTTTTTAATTACATATATTTGTATATATGCGTATATATGTATATGTTATTTAAATAGAAAAAATTTAGGTTGATTTCAATAGTACTTTTAAATATATTTCCTAGTGATAGCTAAATTTAGGTTGATTTCAATAGTACTTTTAAATATATTTCCTAGTGATAGCTATTTGGGGGAAGGGGTGAGTGGGAGGGCTCAGCAGGACATTGACACAGTAAGTCATTTGATGTCTCATAACTAAGCACCTTTCTCCAAAATTTCTTAGTCTTCTTTATCAATTGACTGATTAAAAAATAAAATCCTCAAACATCTCATTTAATCATTCTACAAGTGATATTCAGAGCTTTCTGTGTGGTGAGAGCTTTGCCAGCCTCTTGAATCGATAATGGAGAAGGAATGGCCCCTCTCTTCCCCTATAGATATCCCCCACCCTGTGTGGGAGCCAAGAATTCATCAGTAGGTGCCAAGTAGGAAAGAAAGTAGATGTATCCAAGTCCACAGACAATACTTCTGATTCCATCCACATTCCCCACTACGTTTGCATAAAAAAATACCTCTATGTTTTAAAAATATATATGAATCATCTGTTATCTAAAAAAAGTGAATGGATTTGGATTTGAATTCAGGATATTCATCCTTGAATCTAGGCTAAGATAAAAACACTTGAGATTTTTATGGCCACTTTTATATGTGAATTCCATTGGGGTTGGCCAACCAGTCAGTTTTATTTATAGAGTGTCAGTAAAATGAATTAAGAACAGTAGATACAGAAAAATGTGATCTTTTCCACTTAGCTCATAACCAAAATCAATTTAAAACAAAAGCCAGTGGTGTAATACATATCAAAGACAGTGTCTCCACTAATAAACAATGGAAATATTAATACTAAAGTATTAATTATTAAAGTACAGATAATTTTAAGCTACAATTTAATATTTTAGAGAAAACAAACAGGTTTAATATATTTTTAAATAATTAATCAACTTCTATTATTTCTGCCAACACATGCATTACAATAAAATCATATCAAATCTTAAATTAAGTACTCAATAAATTACCTTTTTTCAAACAGCTACAATCTAGACTACTAAATCTCACATTAAAAACTGAACAGTTAAATTTAATTTAAAATATATTTTATATATTTTAAAATATATAAAAAAATTAAATATGAAATAAAAACAAATTTTCTACCATCATCATTTTTATTACACATGCTAATAGCAACTTTAAAAATTTATTTTTAAAACATTGTTGCCTCTAATGTATGGATTATCACAATACTCTTAACACTCACTTGTTTTACAGCATACTGAATATATGATACAAGTTGGATACACCCAGCTTTGAAATTTCCCAACTTTCTGATGACTAACTCATGCTAGAAAATAAGATGACTACTGTGTTTCCCCTAAAATAAGACGATGTCTTATATTAAGGTTGCTCCAAAAGATGCATTAGGGCTTATGTTCAGGGGATGTCATCCTGAAAAATCATGCTAGGACTTATTTTCCAGTTAGGTCTTATTTTCAGGGGAACACGGTACTGGATAAATGACATAGTTGCTAGAAGTTCCTCACAGCTCTTGCCTGTGTGTGTGTTGCTGCTAAAACACCCTGACACTTTGTCTGCACAAAGGGGCTAATCACAGAATAGAATCCAAACAGCTGGCTGTGGCATTGATGTGTACAGTGTACTCAACATTCTCCCACATAATGTGGGAATCCCATAGGAACAAGTCTCCAGCCCGAGATTATTTTTATGAATTGTTCTCGAATCTCAACTCTGGCACAACCCCAAGATATCTTGCTGTTAGCAAAGTTTTATTGAAACAAAAAGAGAAGGCAGGTGTGACCTTCCCTGGGCAGTTGGGGCCAAGTCAAGCTGAGCAGCATAGTTGTACCCTTGAGTCCTGAGCCCAGTTTGAATTGTAGGACTTCGAGGCCCACCTTGGCAGGTAGTCACTCTGTAACTGCCATTATTTGGAAAGAAGATTCTATTATCTAATTATAAAAGGCACAGGCACGTTGTTTACGGGATATGGAGCAGAATGTGCAAAACACATTCAGGGTGTCCCCTCTTGGGCATTTTGACATAGGGACTTTCCCTATTCCTGCTCCTTCACTGGTAGAGATGATTGTGTCTGAACAGGTCCCAGGAGCACCGTTGTTCACACAAAGCTCCCAGGGTGCTTTCTTCTGACAATCAATTTACTTCAGGTTTTTAAGGAGGTTTTTAGAAGGGAACAAACTAAATTCCTCAATTCACTTCTCCCATCAAAACCATTTTTTTCAGCTTTCTAAAAGTGATAACTAACTTCTGACTTAAGGTCTCACCAGAATGACTTCTTTACCCAGTATGACAATAAATTATATTTTGTTCTTTCTATTTTGTCTTCTGCTGTTAGAAATGTTGATTTTCAGAATTAAGAAAAAATGAGGGAAAAAAATGTCATTTTAGAAAATGAAAGTAGATACAAAGCACAGCCTAAGTCAAACAGGGTCTTTGGCCCTTATCATCTGACATTGTGGGCAACAAAACACAAGTCCCAGTGCTTCATGCAACAACTGCATCAGTCTTGTGACAAATATTGACGAAGCACCAGGAATGTTCATGGGAAATTTCAAGGCCGGTTATGAGAATGGTCCTGAGTGCCTGCTGCTGAATAAGTTAATTGGTTGCAAGGATAAAATCTCCAATGGACAAACAAGTTAACACTACATGGAGTGGGAAAGCGGTAGTCACAAACTGCACTGTGTCAGGGAAGAAACTGTTTTTGTGTTGTTTTTGTGATTCTGTCTGTGACTCCCTGTGTCTCTCTTAAAATCCTGCAAGGAATTGATTCAGACACTGAATTGATTGATAGTAGTTAATTTTTAAATTGCTTTACAAAGTTATCAGCTTGGGGACTTTCTTTAAATTCTACTTTAAACTATCTTTTTGCAATGCCTCTTCTCCTCAAAGTATAAATCAGAAGAAATCTTTCTAGGAAATATGATGAAATAATGGAAAGAATACTGATCTGAGAATGGAATTTTAGTCTTTATTAACTGCCCAATTTTGGGCAAATTGCCCAGCCTCTCTGGACCTTAGTTCCCCATCTGTATAAAGTGTGGTGTTGGAGGAAGAAATGGGGTTTTTACGTTTCTCACTAGATGGCTCTTTACCCCCTGCAACACATTGTCTGCAGTGCTCATTAAAAAGACAAGGTCCAGAACATTTTAGCAGACTTAGTAAATTGGAATCTTGAGGTGGGTCCTGGGATCTACATTTTTAAGAAGGTTTTCAGGTGATTTTTATGATTACTAACATTTCACAACCACTGTTCCACAAATGGGAATTGAAAATTAATTTAAAATATTTCTCACAGAAATTTGTGGATTACATCATAAAAATGGTGGCATGAGGTGAGCCTCTTGAAATCTCCCCTGGAATTTATAACAAATTGAACAGTTATAATTCCACAAAGGACTCCCTGTGTAGCAGACAGGCAAGACTAACAGACTTGCAATTGAAATCATCTAAAGGTGGGCAAATTGGGTGAGCAGGAAAGAAGGGAAAGGGGAAGTGTGGAGATATGCGCCATGGCATGGGCCGCAGAATACATACAGAGCTCGGAGCTCGAGATCGGTATGTTCCCCACAATCCATAGCTACTGCAGTAAGAGGAGAGGGAGAATTCAGACTGCTAGTGCTCCACTTATGGCTACAGTCCCACCTGAGGGATCAGCATATAATATGGCTGAACCCAATTGTGGGGAATGAGTCCCAGAGAACAGTTTCCAGGCTCTCAACCTCATGTGGAAAGGTGCTGGCTTGGGTAGTAGATGGCCATCAGCTGTAACTAGTTGGTCATCAGCTGTAACCTCTTAGCCAGTAGCCACTAATATAACTGCCGTGGCTATGCTAGGGGGTTGGCTGGTTGGCAGAGAAGCAGACAGCAGATTGAGGCTAGCAAGTGAGGTTAGCAAGTGGATTGTGGATTGCGGATCATGTTGATCCTACTTCCGGTGTCTTGCCCGGCCGCCAGCGAGACTGGGGTGCAGGAAGACCACTTGTTGAGGTACTGGCAGATGTTTGCTTTTGTGCCTCAACCAGCCGCCATCGAGAATATAGTGGTATGATTCCTCTATCTATGGCTCTGTTGTTCCTTTTTGGCTTCTCCATATCCTGCATTCTTGTGGGGGGAGTAGGAACTGAATCCCTGCATTATTCCAGTGCTCACGGCACAGACCTTGGAGCAAAGACTGAAGAAAAGAGGGTGAAAACAGCAATTTAAGCCCTCACTGCTGAGCAGAGAACAGAAGGCATAGGCATAAAGCCTAGCCAACCCCTCCTTACAGTCCCAGAGCTAACCTCACCCTCACCTGACCAGTGCTAGAAGTAGAATGGTTGCAGTGTCAGATGAAAAGAACAGAATATTTGCAGTGCTGAGAACTGCAGTCTGCAATCACGTACTCGCAGCCCAACTAGTGCCAGTGAAGGGGAGGGAGCCTTGAATGCAGAACTGGCTGTGATGGTGGTTTCCGCCATTTCTCTGGGCCACCTCTCACAATCCACCCCTTTCCCTGTCCCGACCTATCTGGGCATATCCCTTTGGAAGTAAAAACAGCCTCTGAAACACATGAGCTCTGAAATTGGTGCAGGAAGAACTGTGGAACTTCAGAAGCTCTCCACATCCACTCATGCAGGCAGTGCCCTGTGACCAGATGATGTGTTCACTAAGGAAAACCGCCCTCCATGGAATGACCCCATTGTGTGAGAAGCCAGAAGTGTGCAGATAAAATATAATACTATAGTGTGGAGAGAATAAAAGCCTGCAGTTGAAGAGAAAACAAAACATTCTACCAATAACTACTGGAAAGCAAAAGAAAGACCTCTTCCTATCAGACTGTTACAGAACCCACTCCTGTAGATACATAGGAGGAGAAAAGGTAATTCATTAATTACCATAAATAACCAAGGTAACATGACAGCTCAGAAAGAAAATGAAAAGTCTCCACAAAATGAACTTAAAGACACAGAAATAACGAGACTTAAATGACAGAGAATTCAAGATTGCAGTTCTTAAAAAACTCAACGAGATGCAAGAAAACACAGATAGAGAGTTTAAAGACCTCAGAAACACAATCAAAGAACAAAATGAACAATTTACCAAAGAGAATGAAATTTGAAAAAACAAAACAAATAGAATTTCTGGATATTAAGAACTCAATAGAAGAAATTAAGAATTAAATAGCCAGCTTAGGTAATAGAGTTGACCAGATGGAGGAAACAATCAGTGATGTTGAAGATAGAAACCTGGAAATGACACAATAGAAGAAGAAAGAGACTTGAGACTTAAAAGAAACGAAAGAACTCTACAAGAACTTTCTGACTCCATCAGAAAGAACAATATAAGAATAATGGGTATACCAGAAGGAGAAGAAAGAGAGAAGGAAACAGAGAATATATTCAAACAAATAGTCGATGAGAACTTTCCAAACTTGTGGAAAGAACTGGAACCTCCAATCCAAGAAGCAAATAGAACACCTAATTACCTCAACCCCAAGAGGCCTTCTCTGAGGCACATTGTATTGAAGCTGTCAAAAATCAATGATAAAGAAAGAATCCTCAAGGCAGCCAAGGAAAAGTGGATGGTAACCTACAAAAGGAAGCTCATTAGATTATCATCAGATTTTTCAGCAGAAACTCTACAAGCCAGGAGGGAGTGGAACCAAATATTCAAACTATTGAAAGAGAGAAATTATGAGCCAATAATAACATACCCAGCAAAGATATCTTTTAGATATGGAGGAGGAATAAAGACCTTTCCAGACATAAAGAAGCTGAGGGAATTTTCTAATACACGACATGCACTCCAAGAAATACTAAAGGAGGCTATTTGACCACCATCAACAGGGAAAATTTGTGGCAACCAAAACATATAAAGGGGGAGAGTAAGGCCTGAACTGGAATATGGGAATGGAGAAAGTAAGCATGCTAAAGAAAATCAAATACTCTAAATATCAAACTTTCTTTTGCATAAAATTACGTGTGCTCCAATGTTCACTACAACTTTATTTACTGTGGCCAAGACATGGAAAGAATCAAAATGCCCATGATAAATGAATGGATAAAGAAGTTGTGGTATATATACACAATGGAATACTATTCGGCGGTAAGAAAAAATGGTATAGGACCATTTGTGACAACATGGATGGATCTTGAGAGTATAATGCTAAGCGAAGTAAGTCAGGCAGAAAAAGTAGAGAACCATATGATTTCATTGATACGTGGTATATAAAACTAAAAACAATTAAAGAACAGGACAAATAAATGAAGGAACTAAAACTCATAGACATACACAATAGTTTAGGGGTTACTAGAGGGTAAGTGGGTTAACAGCGTCTAATATATGATGGAAAGAGAACTTACTGTGGGTGGTCAACACACAATGTGAAATATAGATATACTACAGAATTGTACACCTGAAATCTATGTAACTTTACTAACAATTGTCACCCGAATAAACTTTAATTTTTTTTAAAAAAGAAAGAAAATCAGAAATGAATGAGTGTAAGTTACCACAAATGCCATAGAAATACAAAGGATCATCCAAGAATACTATGAAGGATTACATGCCACCAAATTCAACAACCTAGAAGAAATAGACATGTTCTTAGAAACATACAGCCTTCTTAAGCTTAATCTTGAAAAACAGAAAATCCAAATGGACCAATCAACAGTAAGGAAATGAAACAGTCATCCGAAACCTTCCCAAAAGCAAAAGTCTGGCAACAGATGGCTTCACTAGTGAATTCTACCAAACCTTCAAATAGGATCTAATTCCTGTTCTATTCAAAGTCTTCCAAGAAACTGAGGAAGAAACAATACTCCCTAACTCATTTCATGGGGCCAACATTACTCTGATACCAAACGTGGTAACGATAACACAAAAACAGAAAACTCTCATGAATACAGATGCAAAAATCCTAAGCAAAGTTCTAGTAAATTCAATACAAGAATGCATTTAAAAGATTATACATCACGACCAACTGGGGTTCTTCCCAGGGGCACAGGAACGGTTCAATATATGCAAATTGATCAATGTGACAAAAAATGACAAAAATTTTATGATTATATCAATAGATGCATAAAAGCATTTTACAAGATTCAACATCCATTTATGATTAAAACACTTAATAAAATAGGTATAGAAGGAAAACACCTTAACATAATAAAGGTCATATATGACAAACCCTCAGCTAATCTCATAATTAATGGTGAAAAATGAAAGCCCTTTGCTCTATGCTCAGGAACACGACAGGGCTGACCCCTATCACCTCTGCTTTTCAACATAGTATAGGACGTCCTCGCCAGAGCAATGAGGCAAGAGAAAGAAATAAAAAGCGTCCACATAAAGAATGAAGAAGTTAAACTGTCATTCTTTGCAGATGACATGATGCTATATAAAGAAAACCCTAAAGACTCCCCAAAAAGCTATTAGACACAATAAACAAATACAGTCAAGTTGCTGTCTACAAAATCAACGTACAAAAGTCCATCGATTCCTACATACAAACAATGAAACCTCAGAAAAAGAAATAAAAATTAAAAAAACAAATTCGTTTGCAATGCAAAAACAACAAAAAATAATAAAATACCTAGGAATAAACTTAACAAAGGATGTGAAAGATCTATATACTGAAAACTATAAGACATTTTTAAAAAGAAATTGAAGGAGACACAAGGAAATGGATGACATTCCATGTTCCTGGATCGGATGAATCAACAATCATGGCCATTGGGTAAAATGGCCATATTACCCAAAGCAATATACAGATTTAAAGCAATCCCTATCAAAATCCCAAAGGCATTTTCAAAAGAAATTGAACAAAAAAAAAATCATCAGATTTGGATGAAACCACAAACGGCCCCAAATAGTCAAAGCAATCCTAAGAAAAAAGAACAATGCTGGAGGTATCGTACTCCCTGACTTCAGGTTGTACTACGGGGCAACGATAATCAAAATAGTATGGTACTGGCAGAAAAACAGACAAACAGACCAATAGAATAGAAATGACAACCCAGAAATAAACCCACATAAATATGGACAGATAATTTTCAACAAAGAAGCCAAAAACAAACAACGGAGAAAAGACAGCTTCTTCAATAAATGGTGGTGGGAGAACTGGAAAGCCACATACAAAAGAATGGAAACTAGACTGCTGTCTGTCACCATATACCAAAATTAACTTAAAATGGATCAAAGACTTAAACATAAGACCTGAAACAATAAACTGCATAGAAGAAAACAAAGAGCATTTTATGAATTTGACCTCAAAGGCAAAGGAAGTAAAAGCTAAAATAAATGAATGTGACTATATCAAACTATAAAGCTTCTGCACAGCAAAAGAAACCATCGACCAAATAAAGAGGCGACCAACCGAATGGGAAAATATTTTTGCAAACAATGCCTCCAATAAGGGGCTTATATCCAAAATATATAAGGAACTCATACAACTCAACAACAAAAAAAAACAAACTAGCCAATTGAAAAATGGGCAGACGACCTGAAGAGACATTTCTCCAAAGAGGACATACAAATGGCAAATAAACATATGAAAAATGTTCAACATCACTAATCATCAGAGAAATGCAAATAAAAACCACAATGAGATATCACATCATACCAGTTAGAATGGCTGTTATCAACAAGACAAATAGTAACAAGTGTTGGAGAGGCTGTGGAGAAAAAGTAACACTCATACACTGTTGGTGGGAATGCAGATTGGTGCAGCCACTATGGAAGGCAGTGTGGAGGTTCTTAAAAAAAATTAGAATAGAATTACCACATGACCCAGCAATCCCTCTCCTGGGTATCTACCCCAAAAATCTGAAAACATTTATCTCTAAAGATTTATGTGCTCCAGTGTTAATTGCAGCTTTATTTATGATGGCCAAGACATGGAAACGACCAAAATGTCCTTCGATAGATGAATAGATAAAGAAGTTGTGGTATATATCCACAATGGAATACTATTTTGCTATAAGAAAAGATGAAATAGTACCATTTGCAACAACATGGATGGATCTTAAGATTATTATGCTTAGCAAAATAAATCAGACAGACAGTCGAGAACCATATAATTTTACTGATATGTGGTACATAAAACTGAAAACAACAAAACAGCTAGACAAACAAAAGAAGAAAGAAAACTCGTAGACACAGCCAATAGTTTAGTGGTTACCAGAGGATAATGGTAGGGGTGGAGGAGGATGAGGATAAACGGGATCAAATATATGGTGATGGAAGGAGAACTGACTCTGGCTGGTGAACACAATGTGATATATATATAGATGATGTAATACAGAATTGTACACCTGAAATCTATGTCACTTTACTCACAATTGTCACCCAACGAACTTAATTTGAAAAACAAAAAATACTTCCCACGTGCCTAGGTGTTTATTCTATTCTTTAGAATAGCAGGTTTAATCCCTTCCCTGCTTCCCAAAACTACTTCTAGAATGTGCAAGTCCTAAGACAGAAACACATCTTTTTGGTTAAAAGGAGAATGAGCAGTGTGTGTTGGTTGTAAATAATTCTACAAGGTGTTAGTAAACAGATTAACACTCAATTGTTTTCCTGTTTTGATGAATAATATTGAAAAATAAATACCTTTCATGGAAAATATGGAGAGTTGTCCAAATGTTTCACATCAGAAAGAAAATATTTTTTCTTTAAGACCGTGTTTTTAGAACTTATTTGCTATAAATAGGTGTAATGTTCTCCATCGATTTTCTCCTTCTGAGAGGACCATGCTCTGTTCAGTGGTCCTTAATGAAGTTCAGGACTCTCTACCATTACCTACAATTATGAGAAAAACTTCATTATCTGGGGAATGAAATTCCAGCATATGCCCCAGAAGACCTGGAACTTGCATGCCACGCTGACCTTGGAGTCTCTGGTTCTGTGCCTCACTTTCCCTACAGGGAAGAACTTAACTGGCTGGAATTTCTGTGGTCCAGGTAAAGGATTCTTTCCTGATATCATAGTTTCCATGGGGAGACAGGTTTATAGCAAGATGGAATTATAGGAAAACTTAAAATTCCTTCAAAGTAGGGACATTTCCCTGGAAGACTAAAATATCCTGTTTGAAAGCTCCTCATTCAAGCTCATTTCAGCAAACAGTGGACAGAGAGACAGGGAGACAATCCACTTTGCAGGGGATTCTGCAGAGAAATGCATTGGTCTCCTCTACTCATAGTCACTCAGACAGATAAGCCTCACCTGACCTCTCACTTTGTTACTATTTAATTAAATTTAGTAAATGTTTTACAGAACCAATCTGAAACCCTTGCCATGTGTAATAGACAGATTCTGAGGGTCCCCTTGACCCCCACCTCTTTACACTTTGTGTAATCCTTTCTCCCTATGTGTGGGCAGGATCTATGACTTCCTTCAGACCAACACAACATGGCGAAGGTGATGGTACGTTACTTCTGTAGTTAAGATACATTATGTAAGATTCTATCTTGCTAGCAGACTCACCCTGGACACTGTCCTTGCAGGCTTGATGAAGTAAGTGACTGTATTGAGGAAGCCAATGTGGTAAGGAGCTGAGGGAATCCTCTGCCCAACAGCCAACAGAAAACTGAAATTCTCAGTCCTACAACTGCAAGAGACTGAATGCTACTAACAACCATGCTAGTGTGGAAACAGATCTTTCCCCACTCTAGCCTCCATATGAGAGACCATTACTGCCCAACAACTTTTTTGAAGCCTGCTGAGACTCAGAGCAGAGAAACTGGCTAAGCTGGACCTGAACTCCTGACCCACAGAGACTGTGAGGTAACAAATGTGTGTTGTTCTAAGTTGCTAAATTTGTGGTAAATTGTTATGCAGCTGACAAAACTTGTACATACTCTGTCTTTAAAATTCATTCATTGACTTTTTTTAATTTAAGTCAATAAATTAGGTTAGCTACCTGATACATGAAAAACACCTTGGGCTCAAAATGGTAACACAAAAATACATGACTCTGTCAGGTTCAAATCTACCCAATGTGACGAAATACAAAGGAAGTGTTTGAGATCCCACAAATCTACAGATGCAGGGAACTGGGGCTCAGAAGAGGGTGGGCACTCTCACAACCAGGAAGGCTGGGAAAAGCGGCATGAAGGAAGGATACAGGTGGTTGGGGAGATTTGGGAAATATAATAGACACTGATTTTTTTAAAGGGAGCTGGAGTTGATGAAATACTCGGATACAAAATAAAGTTTTATTTTTCCATTTACAGAGTTCAGTCATAGTCTATTGCAGGGATTGCCATACCATGGCCCACTCACCAAATCTTACCGAATGCCTGTGTTCATAAATAAAGTTTTATGGAATACAACCATGACCTTTCATTTACATGTTGTCTATGACTATTTTCTCACTACAACAGCAAAGTAGTTCCAACAGAGAACATATAGACCACAAAGCCTAAATTATTTAATACCTGCTCCTTTATGGAAAAAAGTTTGCAATCCCTTGAATCTCCCTTACCTATCTTTCCCAAAGTGTATTCATAACTTCCTGGTCCCTTCCAGATAGTAAATCACAGTCCCACTTAAAACTTCAACCTTAAACCTAACTTAAATCTCCTCCCCTCCCCGGTTTGCAGTACAGGGTTAAGTAAGATCCTGATTTTGTTTTGTTTTGTTTTGATTTTTTGTTGTTTTTTGTTATCATTAATTCCTTTATTTCTTTTTTTTAATTGAAGTTTATTGGGGTGACAATTGTTAGTAACGTTACATAGATTTCAGGTGTTCAATTCTATATTACATCATCTATAAATCATATTGTGTGTTCACCACCCAGAATCAGTTCTCCTTCCATCACCATATATTTCCTTTACGCTCATCTACAAACCCTCTCCCCCCTTACCCTCTGGTAACCACCAAACTATTGTCTGTGTCTATGAGTTTTTGTTTCTCATTTGTTTGTCTTGTTCTTTTGTTGTTTTTGGTTCATATACCACATATCAGTGAAATCATATGGTTCTCTGCTTTTTCTGTCTGACTTATTTCGCTTAGCATTATATTCTCAAGATCCATCCATGTTGTCACAAATGGTCCTATATCATCTTTTCTTACTGCCGAATAGTATTCCATTGTGGATATATACTACAACTTCTTTATCTATTCATCTACCGAAGGACATTTTGGTTGTTTCCATGCCTTGGCCACTGTAAATAAAGCTGCAATGAACATTGGAGCACACGTGTCTTTATGGATAAATGTTTTCAGATTTTTTGGGTAGATACCTAAGAGTAGGATTGCTGGGTCATATGGTAATTGTATTTTTAATTTTTTGAGGAGCCTCCCACTGCCTTCCATAGCGGCTGCACCAGTCTGCATTCCCACCAACAGTGTCTGAGGGTGGGACACTGTTTCTCTACAACCTATCCAACATTTGTTATTATTTCTCTTGTTGATGATAGCCATTCTAACTGGTATGAGGTGATATCTCATTGTGGTTTTTATTTGCATTTCTCTGATGATTAGTGATGTTGAACATTTTTTCATATGTTTATTTGCCATTTGTGTGTCCTCTTTGGAGAAATGTCTCGTCAGGTCCTCTGCCCATTTTTCAATTAGGTTGTTTGTTTTTTTGTTGTGCATGAGTTCCTTGTATATTTTGGATATTAGACCCTTATCAGAGGCACTTTTTGCAATAATCTTCTCCCATTCAGTTGGGTGCCTCTTTATTTTGACGATGGTTTTCTTTGCTGTGCAGAAACTTTTAAATTTGATATAGTCCCATTCATTTATTTTAGCTTTTACTTCCCTTGCATTTGGAGTCAAATTCATAAAATGATCTTTGAACCCAAGATCCATAAGTTTAGCACCTATGTTTTCTTCTATGCAGTTTATTGTTTCAGATCTTATGCTTAAGTCTTTGATCCATTTTGAATTAATTTTGGTACATGGTGACAGATAGCTGTCCAGTTTATTCTTTTGTACGCGGCTTTCCGATTCTCCCAGCACCATTTATTGAAGAGGCTGTCTTTTCTCCGTTGTATGTTTTTTGCTTCTTTGTCAAAAAGTGTCTGTCCATATTTATGGTGGTTTCTTTCTGGGTCATCAATTCTATTCCATTGGTCTCTGTGTCTGTTTTTCTGCCAATACCATGCCGTTTTGATTATTGTTGCCCTGAAGCACAAGCTAAACTCAGGGAGTGTGATACCTCCAGCTTTGCTCTTTTTCCTTAAGATTGCTTTGGCTATTTGAGGCCTTTTGTGATTCCAAACAAATCTGATGATTTTTTGTTCTATTTCTTTAAAAAATGCCATTGGGATTTTGATGGGGATTGCATTAAATCTGTATATACCTTTGGGTAATATGGCCATTTCAATTATGTTGATTCTTCTAATCCATGAGCACAGAATATTTTTCCATTTCTTTGCATATTTTTCAATTTATTTTAAAAATGTCTTTCGTTTTCAGCATATAGGCCTTTCATATCCTTGGTTAAGTTTATTCTTTGGTATTTTATTCTTTTTGCTGCAATAGCAAGACAAATTGTTTTTTTTTTCTTCTTTGAGATTTCATTTTTAGTATATAGGAATGCAATGGACTTTTGTACGTTGATTCCGAAGTCACATTACTGTTTTCGTTGATTGTTTCTAATAGCTTTTTGGTGGAGTTTAGAGTTTTCTATATACAGCATTATGTCATCTGCAGAGAATGACAATTTAACTTCTTTATTCCCAATTTGGATGCCTTTTATCTTTCTCTTGCCTGATTGCTCTGGCGAGGACTTCCAACAATATGTTGAAAAGCAGAGGTGATAGGGGATAGCCCTGTAGTGTTCCTGAATGTAGAGCAAACGGCTTCAGTTTTTCATCGTTAATTATCAGATTAACTGAGGGTTCGTCACATATGGCCTTTATTATGTTAAGGTATTTTCCTTCTATACCTATTGTATTAAGTGTTTTAATGATAAATGAATGTTGTATCTTGTCAAATGCTTTTTCTGCATCAATTGATATAATCATATGATTTTTGTTCTTTATTTTGTTTATGTGATGTATCACATTGATGGATTTGCGGATATTGAACCATCCTTGTGCTCCGGGGATGAACCCCACTTGGTCGTGATGAATAATCTTTTTAATGCATTGTTACATTCTATTTGCTAGAATTTTGTTTAGGATTTTTGCAATCATATTCATCAGAGATATTGGTCTGTAGTTTTCTTTTTGTGTGTTGTCCCTGCCAGGTTTTGGTACCAGGGTAATGTTGCCCTCGTAAAATGTGTTGGGGAGTACTGTCTCTTGTTCAATTTTTTGGAAGAGTTTGAGCAAGATTGGTATTAGATCCTCTTTGAAGGTTTGGTAGAATTCACTAGTGAAGGCATCTGGTCCCGGACTTTTACTTTTGGGAAGGTTATGGATGACTGATTCAATTTCGTTACTGGTGACCAGTCTGTTTAGATTTTTCAGTTCTTTATGGTTCAGCCTTGGAAGGCTATATGTTTCTAAGAACTTGTCCATTTCATCTAGGTTATTGAATTTGGTGGTTTATAGTCCTTTACAATATTCTTGGATGATCCCTTGTATTTCTGTGGCATACATGATATCTTCCTCTTTTCATTTCTGATTTTGATTATTAGTGTCTTCTCTCTTTTTATTTTAGTGAGCCTAGCAAAGTGTTCGTCAATTTTGTTAATCTTTTCAAAGAATCAGCTCTCTGTCACATTAATTTTTTTCTGTTGTCTTTTTGTTCTGTATTTCGTTTAGTTCTGTTCTGATTTTTATTACTTCCTTTCTTCTTCTGACCTTAGGTTTCATTTGTTCACTTTTTCTAGTTCTTTAAGGTGTAATGTGAGATTGTTTATTTGGAATTCTTCTTGTTTCTTGAGATAGGCATGTGATGATATAAATTTCCCTCTTAAAAGTGCTTTTGCTGCCTTCCAAAACTTTTGGTAGGATGTATTTTCATTCTCAGTTGTTTCTATGTATCTTTTGATCTCCCCTCTAATTTCTTCTTTGACCTGGCCATTCTTAAGATTTTGTTGGGTATCCAATGGACATGCGTCCTATTTGGGAGACCACCTCAGGGATACTGTCGATGCCTGATCATGGCATTCTACACCAGAAGCTAAACATTAATGAATGCCAACTATAATTTTATATATATAATGTGATGGCTCAGTGTGAGGTCGGAGGTATAGTGGATGGGGGGAGGGGGGTTCACAGTGTGAGGGATATAAATGATGAACGTCTAAGTATTACCTTGTCTTGTATACCTGTAACTAATAAATAAAAAAATAAAAAATAAAAACAAACAAAAAAAAACAAAAAAAACAAACAAAAAAAGTATGTTGTATAAGCTCCATGTATTTTTGGTTGTTCTTGGTTTCTTTTTGCAGTTGATGTCCAATTTCAAAGCCCTGTGATCAGAGAATATACTTGGTATGATTTCAATATTCTTAAATTTGCTGAGGTTAGTTTTATGTCCCAATATATGGTCTATCATTGAGAATGTCCCATGTATACTAGAAAACAATGTATAGTCTGATGTTATAGAATGCAGTGATCTGTAAATGTCAGTTATGTCCATTTCATCTAATGTGTCATTTAGGGCTGCTACTTTGTTATTTATTTTCTTTTGGATGATCTATCCATAGCTGTCAATGATGTATTTAAATCCCCTAGTATAATTGTGTTTTGGTCAATTTCTCCCTTTAGTTCTGTTAGTGGTTGCTTGGTATATATTGGTGCTCCCTGATTGGGGACATAAATATTGATGACCGTTATGTCTTCTTGTCGTATGGTCCCCTTTACCATTATGAAATGTCCATTTTTGTCTCTTGTTATCTTTTTCACCCTGATGTCTGTTTCAACTAATATCATTATGGCTACACCTGATTTTCTCTGGATACCATTTGCTTGGAGTATCAATTTCCAATCTTTCACTTTGAGTCTATGCTTGTCCTTGTAGCTGAGATGTGTCTCTTGGAGACAGCATATGGTTGTGTTTAGTTTTTTGATCCAATCTGCTACTCTGTGCCTTTTTATTGGTGAATTTAGTCCATTTACATTTAAGGTGATTATTGATATTTGAGGATTTCCTATCATTCTATCTTTACTTTTCTGGTAATCTTGTGTCTCCATAGTTTCTTTGCCTTTTTGTTGTCTATTATTTCTGTGTGGTGGTATTTTATGATGTTTCTCTCTGTTTCTTCTTTTATTACAGTATATATTTCAGTTCTGGATTTTTTTTTTGAGTGGTTACCCTTAAGTTTATGTAAAAGAAAGTTTGATATTTAGAGTATTGCATTTTCTTCAGCATGCTTACTTTCTCCATTCCCATATTCCGGTTCAGGCCTTTACTCTCCCCATTTTTATGTTTTGGTTGCCACAAATTGTCTTTGTTGATGGTGGTCAAATAGGCTCCTTTATTATTTCTTGCAGTGCATGTCGTTATTAGAAAATTCCCTCAGCTTCTGTATATCTGGAAAGGTCTTTATTCCTCCTTCATATCTAAAGGATATTTTTGCTGGGTATATTATTCTTGGCTCATAATTTCTCTCTGTCAATAGTTTGAATATTTGGTTCCACTCCTTCCTGGCTTGTAGAGTTTCTGCTGAAAAATCTAATGATAATCTAATGGGCTTTCCTTTGTAGGTTACTGTCTTCTTTTCCCTGACTGCCTTGAGGATTCTTTCTTTGCCATTGATTTTTGACAACTTCAATACAATGTGCCTTGGAGAAGCACTCTTGGGGTTGAGGTAATTAGGTGTTCTATTTGCTTCTTGGATTGGAGGTTCCAGTTCTGTCCACAAGTTTGGAAAGTTCTCATCGACTATTTGTTTGACTATACTCTCTGTTCCCTTCTCTCTTTTTTCTCCTTCTCATATGCACATTATTCTTATATCTTATATCGCTCTTTCTGATGGAGTCAGGAAGTTCTTGTAGAGTTCTTTCGTTTCTTTTAAATCTCAAGTTTCTTTCTTCTTCCATCCGTGTCATTTTGAAATCAGATTCTTTCCTCCATCTGGTCAACTCTACTTCCTAAACTGGACATTTCGTTCTTAATTTCTTCTATTGAGTTCTTAATCTCTAGAAATTTTATTTAGTTCTTTTTTAAAATATCAGTGTCTTTCGTATAATGCTCATGTTTTTCTTTGATTGTGTTTCTGAGTTCATTAAACTGCCTTTCTGTGTTTTCTTACATCTCAGTTGAGTTTTTTCAGTACTGCAATCACTGAATTCTCTGTCATTTAAGTCACATATTTCCATATCTTTCAGTTCCTTTTCTGGAGACTTTTCACTTTCTTTCTGAGCTGTCTTGTTGCCTTGGTTATTCATGGCAATTACTGATTTATTATTACTCTTCCCAGACATCTGCAGGAGTGGCTTCTGCAACAGGTTTATAGAAAGTGGTCTTTCTTTTGTTTTCCATTATGTGTTGGAAGAATGTTTTATTTTCTCTCTGACTGCAGCCCTTTTTTCTCTCTCACACTCTAGTCTTATGTTTTCTCTGCATTATTGTAGCTTCTCACAATGGGGGATTCCCTGGAAGGCAGGCTTTCTTTTCAGGATAGTAAAACAGGCTCAGAGACACTAAACTATGTTACCCTAATGATTAGCAATGGGATTTAAATAAGACTGAGGGTGAAATGCATGGAATTCAATGTCACAGTCCTATTGTTCTCATGGTCAGCAGCATCTGCTTCCAGGACGGTGCTTATATATGAGCCCTCCAGCCCAAGGCCCCTCAGCAATGGGTCATCCACCTCACCATTGACCTTGCCCTGGTTCTTTGTTATCATTCCAGAAACTATGAAACTGTTTCTAATTGCCACTCTCTATGGTACTTAATAACATAGCTGCCTCTATAAATTGGGGAGTCTAGAACAGATTACCTCTGTGCATCCACTCAGCTTTAACACTAAACATGTGATTCTACTCAATTTTAGAATTTTGTAGGACTTGACCATTGTTGCTGATTATATATATATAAAACAATATTACCTGGTCTCTTTAATTCAGACTGATATTTCTTTTGTAAGATTTTAATTTAAAACATAGCAAACATAAAATATTATATTAGTTTCAGGGGTACACCATAGTTATTCAACATTTATATACCTAAAGAAGTGATCACCATGAGGAGTCTAGCAACTATCTGACCCCATACTTTGCTATCACAATAGTAGTGACTATATTGTCTATACTGTATATTACTTCCCCATTTTTAAAACTTATTTGTTTTATACCTGGAAATTTGGACCTCTTATTACCCTTGCCCTTTCCCACTCTGTAATTTTTCAATTACAGTTAACATTCAATATTATTTTATATTAATTTGAGGGGCACAAAATAGTGGTTAGATATTTATATAATTTAAGAAGTGATTTCCCTGAATAGTCTAGAACCCATCTGGCACTATAAATAGCTATTACCATATCATTGACTGTATTCCCTATGCTTTACTTTATGTCCCCATGACCATTTTGTAACTACCAATCTGTACTTCTTAATCCCTTTCCCTTTTTCACCCTGTCTCCCAACCCCCTCCCATCTATCACCTCAACAAATTTAGTACTCATCTTACACCATACATATTTATTACAATATTATTGACTATATTCCTTACACTATACCCTACATCCCCCAAACTGCTTTGTAACAACCATTCCTACTTAATCCCTTCCCCCTTTTCCTCCCACAACCCCAAATCCTCTCCCATCTGGCACCCATTAAATGTTTTCTGTATCTATGAATTTGTTTGTTTATTTTGTTCTTTAGAATCCATATATAAGTGAAATCACATTGCATCTGTCTTTCTCTGTCTGACACTTCACTCAGCACAATACCCTCCAGGTCCACCTATGCCACCGCAAATGGCAAGAACCCAACCTCTTTCATGGCCAAGCAATATTCCATTGTATATATGAGTACGCATCTCCTAATGTTTATCCACTGACAGATACCAAGGCTGCCTCCACATCTTGGCCATTGTAAACAATGCTGCCATGAACATATGGATGCACATGTCCTCTTGATGTAGCGCTTTGGATTTCTTTGGGTAAATAACCTACAGTTGAATTACTGGGTCCTTCATTGTCTCTTCTTATACCTTTGTTTTAAAGTCTATTTTGTCTGGTATAGGTATTGCTACTGCAACTTTTTTTTTTTTTTCATTTCCTATTTCATGAAATATCTTTTTCCATCTCTTTAGTTTCCATCTGCGTGTGTCTTTCAATCTGAAGTGTGTCTCTTGTAGGCAGCATGTGTAAGGGTTTTGTTCTCCTAGCCACTCAGCCCTCTTATGTCTTTTTGATTAGAGCATTTAATCTATTTACATTGGAAATAATTATTGATAGATATGTAGCTATTCCCATTTTGTTATTCATAATTTTGATTTTTTTTAATCTTAAAGAAATCTCTCTAACATTCCTTGTAATAGTGGTTTGATGGTGATGAACTCCTTTAGCTTTTCTTGTCTGGGAAGCTCTTTATCTGTCCTATTTTAAATGATAGCCTTGCTAGGTAGAGTAGTCTTGCTTGTAGGTTCTTGCTTTTCATCACTTTGAATATTTTGTGCCAATCTCTTTTGCCCTGAAAAGTTTCTGTTGAGAAGTCAGGTGACAGTCTTATGGGAGATCCTTTTAAGTTACTAGTTGCCTATCTCTTGCTGCTTTTAGGATTCTCTCTTTGTCTCTAACTTTTGTCATTTTAATTATGATGTGTCTTGGTGTGGGGCTGTTTGGGTTCATCCTGTTTGGAACTCTGTGCATCCTGAATTTGTACATCTATTTCCTTCACCAGGTGAGAAAAGTTTTGCGTCATTATTTCTTCAAATAGTTTCTCAATCACTTGTTTCTCTCTTCTCCTGGTATCCCTATGATGCAAATGTTGGTATGCTTGATATTGCTCCAGCGGTCTCTTAAATTATCCTCATTTTTTGGATTTTTTTTTCTTTTTCTGTTTTGATTGGGCGTTTTCTGCTACCTTGTCTTCCAAATTGCTGATTTGATCCTCTGCTTCATCTAGTCTGCAGGTGATTTCTTCTAGTGAAGGTGATTTCATCTAGTCTGCAGGTGATTTCCTTTCAGTTATTGTATTCTTCACTTCTAATGGGTTCTTTTTTATGGTTTCTATGTCCTTTTTATGCTTGCTATCTCTCTGTTGAAGTTCTCACTAAGTTCCTTGAGCATGCTTACAACAATTGTTTTAAACTCTGTCTCTGGTAAGTTGCCTGCCTCCATTTTGCTTGGTTCTTTTTCTGCAATTTTCTCCTGTTCTTTCATTTGGGATGCTGTTTTTGTTTGTTTGTTTGTTTCCTCATTTTGGCTGACTCTTTTTGTTTGTTTCTATGTATTAGGTAGATCTGTTATATCTCCCAGTCTTGGCTAGGTGGCCTTATGTAATAGGTGCCCTGTGGGTGCCTGACAGTCTCCCTGGTCACCTGTTCCAGGTTCTCCAGCAGTGTCCCGTGTGTAAGTTGTGTGTGCCCTCATGTTATAGTTGAGCCTTGATTGCTATTGGCACATCAGTCAGTGAGATTGACCTTTAAGTTGATTGGCTGTGGGATTTGGCCATATCCACAGCTTATGGGCTGCTGTGTGGAGAGCTTACCTCACTGAGTGGAATTTACCCCTTCATTCTCTGGTGCCTGAGACTATCCTTTTTGTATGCCAATTGTGGGGTTAATTGGGCAGTGCTCTGCTGTGGCCTGAAGCCAACCTCCAAGCATGTTGGTCTGGGGCCTCTTGGGAGGGTTGCCAGTGCATGCCCAGGTCACCCACTGAATGTGACTGATCCACCGGGGGCTACCTGGTAGGTGATCTGCAGTTGTTCACTACCTGTGCTAAACATGGAAGCAGGTAGGAGAGGCCACGCAGCAAACTGAGGACATCTGTCACCAATACCCAGCCTGGGGTGGCTCTGCAAAAAATCAGGACGCCTCATGGCCTGCTGCCACCTGCTGGTTCCTATAAGGTTCAGCTGCTGATAGTGCCTCATGCGGTACACAGGTTGGGTGAGGCAGGGCCTCAGGGAGTCACTAGTGTGGGAAGAGTTGTGGTCACCAGTTTAATGTAAATTCTGATTTAGTGCCAGTACTGAGATTGAAGGTACTCAGCAAAAGTCTCAGAGTACACTGAAGCCAGTTGCCACCTGCTTAGGGCCTGCTGGACTCCAACTGTTTTCCAAGAAAGAGTGCAATGTGGGCCAGACTGGCTGCTCTCAGAGAAAGTATTTCTGGGGGATGGGGTAGGGTGGAGTCCTAGTGGAGCTCACAAGACCAATTCAGATTCATATTTGGCCCTTTGGGGGAGGGTTCCACACAGGAAAGTTGATGCCCACTAACTGGCTGCATGGAGAAAAAGAAAACCCTCACAGGGGAAATAGCAATTTTCATCTAGCCCTCACCCTAAATCCACACATATCAGTCTGCCCCCAATATGCCTCCAACACCCCCAAGTCACATCCCTCCACCAAAGCCCAGGGTGAGTGCTTGCCTGCGAGTGAGTCTCTGCACTGGCCATGTAAAAGAAATGTTTGGGATTCTCACAGCCTTACATCACACCCAGATAGTCGGAATACCTACTATTTTTCACAGTCAGATATTGTAGGGACTCCTCTTCCCAGCACTAGTACTACAGCCTGGGGAGCTTGGTGTGGAGCTGGGGTCCCTGACTCCTCTGGGGGGAACCTCCACAGCCAAGATATCCCTCCTGATTCTCAACCACCACACAGAGGTTTGGGGCCCCTTCTGTGTTTCTGCTCCTCGTACATGTCTCAACATAGCTTCTTCTTTATGTTTTTAGTTATAGGACTTCTCTGTGGCTAAATTTCAGACGGTTCTTCAGGTTGATATTTCTATAATTTAGTTGTAATTTATTGTGCACAAGAAGAGATGCAGGTACAGTGTTTATCTACTCTGCCACCTTGGATTGTCTTCCCCAGATTCATATTTCTTACCCTAACACATCTTAATTTAGATGCCCAGTTAGTGGTTGATTGACAGTTATATTGGATTATCTGTTCATGTCTATGTTCCTATATCTAGAACTAGCTGCCATCCACCTCTGCTTAGAACAATGTAATGAATCATGCTGAGCAAGCATGGCATTCCATAAAGGAAGTGATTATCTTATAATTTTTTAACATGTTTCATTTGTGATTATAAGAACTGCATGAAAAGAGAGAGAAGATTTTTCAAATTTGTTTATTTTCAATAAACAAAGAACCCTGCAAATAAAATTTAAATGAAAGCCAATTGTATTAAACAAATAAAAATGGAAGTGCTTTAGGTTAAACTTTTTGGGTAAAGGACAGGAGTTTTACTTGGCGTCATTTGGCCACCTATAATGAATGTCTTTTGGAAACTTCTTACAGCATACATAGGACTTTAAGAAACACTTTTAAATTGTTGTCCTAATAGAAGCAATTCTGGAAAACCAAATAAGGACCTCGAAAAATTCACTCATCCGTAAAAGCAACAACAACACTGGGGGGAAAACATCAAAATCAACTTTTTCAGAATTCTGAAAATTATCCAAAGTATTAATACAATCCAAAGAGCATTTATTCAAGAAAAACAGCCAAATCTCAATAAGAACAGTGAACTTTGTGGCATTTAAACTTGTCTTATTCCACTCTTCTTTGTATTAGTTTTCTATTGCTGCTATCATACCTTACTAAATATTTAGTGACTTAAACTTGCATAAATTTATTGTATTACATTTATGTGGGTCAGAATTTCAACATCAGTCTCACAACACTAAAATCAAGATGATAGCAGAATTGAATTTCTTTCTGTAGTATCTAAGGGTCAACTTGTTTCGTTGATATCTAAAGGTTCTTTAGGCTGTCCTCATTCTATGGCTCATGGCTTCCTTACATTCCCAAAACCAACAATGGAGGATTGAGTCCTTTTTACATCACATCACAACAACCTTCTCTTTATCTATATCTTCCACTTTCAAGGACCACTGTGATTACACTGGGCCCAAGCAGACAATTCAGAATAATCCCTCTTTCTTAAGATTAGCTAATTAACAAACTTAATTCCATCAACAGACTTAATTTTCCTTTGCCAGGTAACATAACATATTTATGGGTTCTGGGAATGAAGAGGTAAGGATTTGAAGAAGAGGATCATTATTCTGCTTATCATATTTCTCTGCTAAGCTCTGCAATAAGATTGAAAAATCAACAACTTTGCAACCACACTTGCTGTGAAAACCAAGGAAGGGTAAGAGCCACAGGAGGGAACAAAATAAGTTTGGAGTTCTTCAAAAAGCTCCTTCACCAGTTAACTGTTACTATTTAATGTGTCTGGCACTTCTTAAAAAAACTCCATTCTCAGGGTTTTCCTTTATTTGACCTGACTTAGCACTCACTCAATGCAAACAATTCTATGCACAGGATCCTTGTGGAAAATTATCAATAGCAATTATTTAACATTGCAGCTTCCTGATACAGTGGTACCAAATTAGGGCAAACAGCAGACTGGCTATAGACTTTAAAAGGAAGATCTGAGGAATGAGATGTGTATAAGGAGCTTTGAAAACTGACATGTTGCTGGGAAATGAGAAAGCTATATGCATGTGCAGGGCTGTGTGAAAGCTCAGGAAAAACATGAGAAGATCCTAATCTCTAAACTCTGGAAAATGTAGAGGATTCATGCAAATAGTATGTGAAGATTCAAGCAGAGTTGTAAACTGCTGGAGTATGAAAAGTATGCACACTGAGCCCCTCAGCAAATAATAAGAAACTTACTGGCTTAAGGCATATAAGAAAATCTCTGTCCGATCATTAGCTGACCACTAAGTTAAATGAGCAGGTTTCAGTGGCCATACATGACAAAGACTATGGAATTTACATAATTAATTCAGAAAATTCAATAAACAGCAAAAGACATCCTGGGGTGGGGAAAAAGGGGGTACTTTGATTATCAGGGTTGCCACATTATATTATATACAAAATATGCAATTTTCAACAACAACCCCCCCCCCCCCAGAAAACTATTGTCCATAAACCATTAAAAAGAAACAGTCAATACAAACTATCCTCTGGCAAAGCCCACATGTTGGACTTAGAAGAAATAAACTCTAAAATAGACATTACATTTTTTTCAAAGAACTAAAGAAAACCACATACAAAAGAATTAAAAGAAAATATGACACTGACATCTCACCTAATAAAGATTATCAAGAGAAGACGTCACAGAAATGGTGGCGTGAGGAGAGCCTATTGAAATCTCACCTGGAATTTAACAAACACCACAGCTATAATTTCAAAAGGACTCCCTGCGTGACATATAGGCAAGCCCAAGAGACAAGCAATTGAAACCATCTAGAGGTGAGCAAATTGGGTGAGCTGGGGAGGAGGGTAGGGGGAAGTGCAGAGATGCAGGCCTGGGGATACAGGATGCAGACCAGAGCTCAGAGTTCTCTGAATTCCAGAGCTAATGCAGTCATGGTAAAGGGAAAATTTAGGAATGCTAACACTCCCCTTATGGCCCACAGTCCCTACTGAGGAATCAACATATAACACAGCTAAACCCAATAGTCATGGCAGAGACCTCAGAGCAAAGAACGAGGAAGAAGGGTGAGAAGGATGGTGTAAGCCCTCACTGCTAAGCAGAGGATGGAAGTTGTAAGCATGGCGTGTAGCCGACCCATCCCTATCCTCCCAGAGCTCACCCCACCCCCACAGTCCTGGTGCTCGAAACAGAATGGTAGCAGTGTCAGATCAAAAGAACAGACTATTAACAGTTCAAAGAATTGCAGCTGCACAGACAGAGACTCACAGACCAACTAATTCCAGTGAAAGAGAAGGAAACTTAGGTGCAAGATTAACTGTGCTGGTAGTCACCGCCACTGCTCAGAGCTACTTCTCACAACACACAGTGCCTCAGCCCCCACCTATCTGGGTAGATCCCTGCAGGGGTAAAAAGAAACACACAGACACTGAATCTAGTTGCAAGAAGAGCTTAGGGATTCAGAAGCCCTTTACAACCCCCCATGGAGTCGGTGCCCTGTGACTCAGGTTACGTGTGCACAGGAGAAAAGCCCACCTTCCAGGGAATGCCCACCCTCATTGTGTGAGAAGCTACAACAGTGCAGAGAAATTATAAGACTAAAGCGTGAGAGACAATAAAAGGCTACAGAAAGAGAGAAAATAAAACATTCCACCAGCACCTACTGGAAAGCAAAAGAAAGCCCTCTTCCTATTGACCTGTTGCAGAACCCACTCCTGTAGATGTCCAGGAAGAGAAATAATAATTCATTAATTGCCATGAATAACCAAGGTAACAAGGCACCTCAAAAAGAAAATGAAAAATCTCCAGAAAATGAACTTAAAGACAGGAAAATACGTAACTTATATGACAGAGAATTCAAGATTACAGTTCTTAAAGAAACTCAATGAGATGCAAGAAAACACAGACAAACAGTTTAATGAACTCAAAGACAAAATCAAAGAACAAAATGAACATTTTACCAAATTTTTAAAAAAGAACCAAATAGAATTTCTGGAGATAAGGAACTCAAAAAAAGAAATGCAGAATGAAATAGCCAGCTTAGGTACAGAGCTGACCAGATGGAGGAAAGAATAAGTAACACAGGAGATAGAAATCTGGAGACAATGCAGATGGAAGAAGAGAGAGACTTGAGAGTGAAAAAAAATGAAAGAACTCTACAAGAACTTTCTGACTCCATCAGAAAGAGCAATATAAGAATAATGGGCATACCAGAAGGAGAAGAAAGGAAGAAGGGAACAGAGAGTACATTCAAACAAATAGTCAATGAGAACTTCCCAAACTTGGGGAAAGAACTGGATTCTCAATTCCAAGAAGCAAGTAAAACTCCTAATCACCTTAATCTCAACAGGACTTCTTCAAGGCACATTGTATTGAAGCTGTCAAAAAATAACGACAAAGAAAGAATCCTCAAGGCAGCCAGGGAAAAGTGGACGGTAACCTACAAGGGAAAGCCCATTAGATTATTATCAGATTTTTCAGCAGAAATGCTACAAACCAGGAGGGAGTGGAATTAAATATCCAAACTATTGGAAGAGAGAAATTATGAGCCAAGAAAAATATATCCAGCCAAGATATCCTTTAGAGATGAAGGAGGAATAAAGACCTTCCCAGACATAGAGAAGCTGAGGGAGTTTTCTAACACACGACCTGCACTACAAGAAATACTGAAGGAGGTGATTTGACCTGAAAGAAAAAAGCAAAAGAATACAAAACCATGAGTATTATTATGAACAGACAGAAGGAGAAATGGCTACGCTTGTACCACATAGTTCACTCTACACTTAAACATAACATAAAGGGTAAAAAGAAAAAGAAAAAGAAAAAAAAAGCAGAACAGGGGAAGACAACTTGCTACTGCAGTGCAGAAACAAACTCACACCATAAGTAGGGATAAATTGTGACAACAAAAACATAAAGGAGGAGAGAGTAAACGTCCAAACCAGCAAAAGGGAATGGAGAAAAGAAGCATTCTGAAGAAAATGGAATACTCTAAATACGAAACTTTCTTTTACATAAACTGACTGGTAACCAGTCAAAAAAAATCCAGAACTGAAATATATAACAGAAAAAGAAACAACAAGGGGAAAAAAAAATCATAGAATACCACTATACTGAAATAACAGACAGCAACAAAAAGGCCAAGAAACAATGGAGATACCTTCCTACCAGAAAACCAAAGACAGAATGACAAGACATTCTCATATATCAATAATCACCCTAAATGTAAATGGACTGAACTCACCAATAAAAAGTCACAGTGTAGCCGATTAGGTCAAAAACGTAAACCTAACCACATGTTGCATCCAAGAGAAACATCTCAGTTACAGGGACAAATAGGGACTCAAAGTGAAAGCGTGGAAATTGACAATCCAAGCAAATGGTATTCAGAGAAAAGCTCGTGCACTCATACTTGCATCAGATTAAACAGACTTCAGGATAAAAAAGGTAACAAGAGACAAAGATGAATGTTTAATAATTATAAAGAAGACCATACAACAAGAAGACATAACAGTCATCAATATTTTTGTCGCCAGTCAGAGAGCACCGAAATATACAAAGCAACTCCTAACAGAACTAAAGGGAGAAATTGACCAAAACACAATTATTTAGGGGACCTACATACATCATTGACAGCTATGGATAGATCATCCAAACAGTAAGTAAATAAAGAAATGTCAGCCCCAAATGACACATTAGAAGAAATGGACATAATTGACATTTACAGAACACTTCATCATAGAACATTAGACTATACGCTCTTTTCTAGTGTACATGGAACATCCCCAAGGATAGACCATATGTTGGGACATAAACTGGCCTCAGCAAATTTAAGAAGACTGAAATGATACCAAGCATATTCTCTGATCACAAGGCTTTGAAATTGGATATCAACTGCAAAAAGAAAATAGGAAAAGCCACATATATGTGGAGGTTAAACAACATGCTTTCAAAGAATGACTGGGTCAAAAAAGAAAGAAGAGGAGCGATCAAAAGATACACAGGAACAGATGAGATTGAGAATACATCCTACCAAAATATGGATGCAGCAAATGTCGTTTTAAGAGGGAAATTTATATCATTAGAGGCCTATCACAAGAATGAAGAAAAATCCCAGATAGATAACCTCAGGTTACACCTTAAAGAACTAGAAAAAGAAGAACAAATGAAACCCAAAGTCAACAGAACGAAGGGAATAATAAAAATCAGAGCAGAAAACCAAATGAAATAGACAACAAAAAGACAATAGAAAAAAATTAATGCAACAAAGAGCTGGTTATTTGTAAAGATTAATAAAATTGACAAACACTTGGCTAGACTGACTAAGATAAAAAGAGAGAAGACACAAATAAACAAAATCAGAAATGAAAGAGGGGAAGTTACCATGAATGCACAAAAATACAAAGGATCATCCAAGAATACTATGAAGGGCTAATGGCACCAAATTCAATAACCTAGAACAATTGGACATGTTCTTAGAAACACATAGCCTTCCTAAGCTGAATCACGAAGAATTAGAAAATCTAAATAGACTGATCAACAGTAAGGAAATCGAATCAGTTAGTCGAAACCTTCCCCAAAGCAAAAGTCCAGAACCAAATGGCTTCACTAGTGAATTCTACCAAACATTCAAAGAGGATTTAACACCCAAACTACTCAAACTCTTCCAAAAAATTGAAGAAGAAACAGCACTCCCTCACTCATTTTATGAGGCCAACATTACCCTGATACCAAAACCTGGTAAGGATAACACACAAAAAGAAAATGACAGACCAATATCTCTGGTGAATACAGATGCAAATTTCCTGAACAAAATTTTAGGAACTTGAATACAACAATGCATTAAAAGGATTATACATCACAAGCAAGTGGGGTTCATCCCAGGGGCACAAGAATTGTTCATCATACTCAAATTGATCAATGTGATACACCAAATAAATGAAATAAAGGAAAAAAATCATATGATTATATCAATAGATGCAGAAAACGTGTTTGACAAGACACAACATCTATTTATGATTAAAACATAATAAAATGGGTATAGAAGGAAAATACCTTAACCTAATAAAGGCCATATATGACAAACATTCAGCTAATATCATAATTAATGGTGAAAAACCAAAGCCCTTCACTCTACATTCAGGGACAAGGCAAGGCTGTCCACTGAAAAGCACCACTGATTTTCAACATAGTGTTGGCAGTCCTAGCCAGAGCAATCAAGCAAGAGAAAGAAATGAAAGACATCCAAATTAGAAACGAAGAAGTTAAATCATCACTTTTTGCAGATGACATGATACCCCAAAGACACGACCAAAAAGCTATTAGAAACAATAAACAAATAGAGTAAATTTGCCAGCTACAAAATTGACCTATAAAAGTCCTTTGCATTCCTGTATACTAACAATGAAATCTCAGTAAGAGAAATTTAAGAAAACAATTCTGTTTGCAATTGCAACAAAAGGAATAAAATACCTAGGAATAAAGTTAACCAAGGATGTGAAAGACCTATACACTGAAAATTATAAGACATTTTTAAAAGAAACTGAAGACGACACACAAAAAAACTGAAAGTCATTCCGTGTTCATGAATTGGAAGTTAAATTTAATGTTTAAGTTAAATTGGCTATATTACTGAAAGCAATATATAGATTTAATGCAATCCTCATCAAAATCCCCATGGCATTTTTTAAAGAAACAGAACAAACAGTCATCAGATTTGTGTGGAAGCACAAAAGACTCCCATAAGCCAAAGCAATGCTAAGAAAAAACAATGATGCTGGAGGTATCACACTTCCTTACTTCAGCTTGTACTACAGAGCAACAATAAACAAAACAGTATGGTACTGGCAGAAAAACAGACACACAGACCAATGTGATAGAATTGAAAACCCAGAAATAAACCCACATAAATACAGACAGATAATTTTTGACAAAGAAGCCAAGAACATAGAATGGAGAAAAGACAGCCTCTTTAATAAATGGTTTGGGAGAATTGGAAAGCCACATGCAAAAGAATAAAACTAGACCGCTATCTGTCACTGTATACCAAAATCAACTCAAGTTGGATCGAAAACCTAAACATAAGACCTGAAATAATAAACTTCATAGAAGAAAACATAGGTACTAAACTTATGGACCTTGGTTCCAAAGAGCATTTTATGAATTTGACTTCAAACGCAAGGGAAGTAAAACCTAAAATAAATGAATGGGAGGCAGGGGCTAAGATGGCCGAACAGGTGGGCACTGTACCAACTGCCTCCCAGGATCACACCAAAATTACACATAAAGTACACACCAATCAACCTCGGGATTCATCTGAACACTAGCTGAACTAACCACTTGTATAGAGCATATAAAATGTATTATATATGTTGGATTGAGGTTTGCAAAACAAGTTGTTGACTAGTAGGGACAGGACTATGGCCACACATGTGTGAGACTGATAAGAGTGAAGTAAAAACATGTTTTTGTGTGAAACTGAGCATAACAAAACTGAGTGATAAACACCTTCACCGAAACAACTTCTGGTTATCACCTAAGAAGTAAACAAGTCCAAGGAAAAGAGGATAAAAGCAGAATTCCAGAGCAATGCCATGAGTAGTCTAGCTGGGTGATCCGACAGAGTCCTCTGCAAGGTGCAAGCCACCATATTTCGGGACTCTCCGAAGCTCTTCCTTGCAAGACCAGCTTGCCTCAGACCCGTGGTGCGCCCAGTCGCCTCTCCTGGACCAGGAACCTTCGCCATCCCGATTCACTCTGGGACTTGGTTCGTCATTAAATTCTATTCTACTCTGTATAACCTTCTGTGCCTACCAGAGCATTGGCGTCTGGAGGGACATTGGCTCCCAAACAAAGCTGTGTTACTCACTCTGTCTGAACCTGTATGCCGGGACTTTGTTCCCCACTTGTGTCACGAGTACCACGCAGGGACGCAGAGCCTGCCGAGGGGTTAATGTCCCCTTGACTTTCAGGAAGAGACTGAAATGTAGCAACTGCCCTTACAGGTGCTCGTAACACCACTAAAGCTTAGGATTTAAAGAAGAGGCCACATCAAGGCTGGTAGGAGGGGTGGAGACGTGAGAAAGGCTGATTCCAGGCTCATGGAGACAGGATGAATGCTAGGAGGGACAGCTCAGTGGCAGGGGCCTCCCCTGTTGAGGGACAGGCCCTTTGGCCCCATGCTGGCCTCCCCAGTCCAGGGGTCCTGTGCTGGCAAAGTTAGTCCCACCATAGCTGGCAGTGGAAATCAGCGAGTATTTTCTCTGCTCGACCTGGTGGAGTGGAGGGCAGCTAGAGGCCCAGAAGCTCTCTTGTGGAGATGGCACGTGGACTCACTGGCTGGCAAGCACTCACCCAGTCTCTGGCATTGGGAGTACCACATAGGGGGTCCAAGGAGCCTGTGGGGAAGGACCAAACTGAACGCTCTCGACATGGGAGCTGGAGGTTCAGGGGCCATTGTTCCCGCTGTGCGAAGCCTGCACATAAGTGGATTACAGGAGGGCACCGTTTTTTCAGGATTAAGCCCTCCCACAAAGGGTCAGGTTTGGGACCTCATTGGTCTGGTGGAACCGGCCCAGATGTGTGCACACATGCTGCCTTGGGTCCCCATGCTCCACACTGCTTGTGCAGCTTTGCCTGGGAAATGCCTGACAGTCAGGCTGCTCTCCCTGCTGCACAGGCAGGGACTGAGACCGGCAGCGACTCTGACGGGGTGGGAACTGTATGGCAGGGCGATCTGGTCAAGACATGCTTGGTGCGCTTGTGCTTATGTGTGGGCTGGTTGCCGATGCCGGAGCACATGCTACTCTGACTTTGTGGGGGCCACTGACTACACCCCATGTTGCCCTGGGGTCCTGCCCCGCCCACCTAGATCTGCGTTGCCAGAGGTACCCTGGGCACCTGGTGCCTGGACTCACCTCCACAGGCCACAGAGGTATTTTGCAGCCATGCAGCCATGTGGTAATTTTGGTGGTGAGCACAGCCCCAGAGTTAACTGCATTTAGTTGCGGGCAGCTCTCAGCCTGCAAGGCTGAGGTGAAGGCCATCACCCGCCACACTGGGTCCTTGCCCTCTGCACAGCTGGTGCTGAGTGGCCTGGAGACTCTCTACTGCTGGGCGGCTGGCTTTGCCTCACAAGCTGCCTGCTGACTAAGGCAGTGAGAGAGCCTTTTTTTTTTTTTTCCTACACTGAATTTGTGAATTTGTGGTCAGTAGAAACCACTGACCACAGCCTTTAGCCCCCTATAACATCAACCCTGGGGCACTCTGGGTGCAGTGATGACTAACCCCACACCCAAAAACTGGGGGAAAGTTTTATTTACAACAGCTGTTGATCTGCAGAGCCCTGTGGAGATCTTGGTGGTGATCAGTGACCCCAAACATGCACCACAGACACTCTGAAATTGCACTCTGATTTTGCGAGCGTGAGGTGGAAGCTGACTTCAGTGCCTTTGGGGCGCTGTACAAGTGGGTCACAGGCCAGGTACTGGTGTAAGATCTGAATCTGCATTAATGTAAACACCACCAGTCTCATTTCATGACTCACTTGAACTTCATCCTGCTCAGCTAGTGCTGCATCACCGAAGGTACCCGCAACACCAGGTCAACCAACCAGACACACACTCCTAAGGAGCCTTTGTCAACAGTTCTTCCTTATGGGCAACTAAAAGGTGTCAACAGACCTAGGGGGCCCTGGGCCAGCCTCAGTTCACAGAGAGCCCACCGCCACACATCTCCAGGCCCAGCACAGGCAGCAGCCAACCACATACAGCATTGAGGTACCTACTAGGTAGCCTTGGGCTGGTAACAGGCAGGGCTGAAACTGCCCTGAGCAGGAGCCCTGCCCAAGAGACACCAGAAACAATACACCCAGAGGCCAGCTTCAGACCAAAACAGAGCACTACAAGGTTGGACCTGCAAGTGGATAACCAAAGGAAATTATCTACAGGCACAAGAGCCTGCAGGGGCCAAACCTCCTCTGAGGGGTCAACCTTCACACAGCAGGTCATACACTGTGGGCATAGCCAATTCTCACTGCTAGTCAGCCTGAGAGTCAATCCCACCCACTGACAAGCCAAAAGGAATTAAAGCTCAACTTCAACAGGAGAATACACACAACACAAGGGAAACCTCTGGAACACACGCACAGGACAATAGGGAGATTGTGCAATTCAAATACGAAGGACACAGACTACATAAGCTCACCCAGCAAAGGCTGAAAGACACAGGTGATTTACCTAATACATTGAAACAAAGACAGAGCGACAGCAACAATGAGGAGACAAAGAAACATGTCCCAAATAAAAGATCAGAAGAGACCTCCAAAAATGGAACTAAATGGAACAGAGGCAACCAACATATCAGAGACAGAATTTAGAAAACTTAATATAGAATGCTTAAGGAACATAGAATCTCAACAAAGAGATAGCAAATATAAAGGATACAGAAAACAAAAAAATAATCAGTCAGAATTAAAGAATACAATAACTGAGATGAAGAACACAAGCAAAGGAATCACCAGCAGATTAGATGAAGCAGAGGATCAAATCACAGTGATTTAAAAGACAAGATAGCAGAAATCACCCAATCAGAACAACAAAAAGAAAAAAGAATAGAAAACGATGAAAATAGTTTAAGAGACCTGTGGAACAACATCAAGCACAACAAGATTCATATCATAGGAATACCAGAAGGAGAAGAGAGGGAGCAAGGGATCAAGAATCTATTTGAAGAGCTAGTGACCAAAAACTTCCCTAATCCGGTGAAGGAAAATAACATACAAATGCAGGAAGTGCAGAGAATCCCAAACAAGAAGAATCCAATCAGGCCTGCACCAAGACACATCATAGTTAAAATAACAAAGATTAAAGACAAAGAGGGAATCCTAAAAGCAGCAAGAGAAAGATAGCGGGTTACATACAAGGGAACCCCCATAAGACCATCAGCTGACTTTTCTACAGAAACTTTGCAGGCCAGAAGAAAGTGGCAGGAAATATTCAAAGTGATGAAAACTAAACACTTACAACCAAGATTGCTGTACCAAGCAAGGCTATCATTTAAAATTGAAGGAGATAAAAATAAAATAAAATAAAATAAAATTGAAGGAGATAAATAGCTTCCCAGAAAAGAATAAGCTAAAGGAAATCATTACCACCAAGCCAGTATAGCACTAAATGTTAAAAGGGCTTCTTTAAGCAGAAGAAAGGGGCCGGGCAAATTTGGCAAAATCCAGTAACCATTTATGATAGAAACTCTTAGTAAAGTGGGAAAAGAAGGATCATATCTCAACATAATAAAGGTCATATATGATAAACCCTCAGCTAACATCATACTCAATAGGGAAAAGCTAAAACCATTCCCCTTAAGATCAGGAACAAGACAAGTTGCCCACTTTCTCCATTTTTATTCAACAAAGTTCTGGAAGTTCTAGCCACAGCAATCAGACAAGAAAAAGAAATAAAAGTCATCCAAATTGGAAAGGAGAAAGTACAATTGTCATTATATGCAGATGACATGATACTATATAGAGAGAACTCCAAGACTCTACCAAAAAACTATTAGAACTGATCAATGAATTTAGTGAAGTAGAAGGATACAAAATTAATATTCAGAAATCAGTTGCATTTGTATACAATAATAATAAACTTTCAGGAGAAGAAATTAATAAAACATTCCTATTAATAATTGCTTCAAAATCATAAAATACTTAGGAATAAATTTAACCAAAGAAGTAAAAGACCTGTACTCAGAAAATTATAAGACACTATAGAGAGAAATTAAAGAAGATACAAATAAATGGAACACAAAGCATTCTCATGGATAGAAAGAATTACTGTAATTAAAATGTACACACTACCTAAGGCAATATATAGATTCAACGGAATTTCTATCAAACTGTCAAAGACATTTTTCACAGAACTAGAACATATAATCCTAAAATTTATATGGAACCATAAAAGACCCTGAATACCACGGCAATTTTGAGAAATAAGAACAATGGTGGGAGGTATTATGATATGTGACAGCAAATTACGCTACAAGGTAATAGTAATCAAAACAGCACGGTACTGGCATAAAAACACACACATAGATCAATGGAACAGAATAAAGAGTCCAGAAATAAGTTCATGTCTATATTGTCATTTAACCTTAGACAATGGAAGCAAGAATTTACATTGGGGTAAAGACAGTCTATTCAATAAAGGTGCTGGGAAACCTGAACAGACACATGCAATAAAAGAACCTGGACCACCTCCTTACACCATATACAAGAATAAATTCAAAGTGGATTAAAGACTTAAATGTTAGATCTGAAACTATAAAACTCCTAAAAGAAAATATGGGAAGTAAATTTGCAGACATTACCCTTGGTGATATTTTAACTGATATATCCCCTTGGTCATGGGTAGTAAGAGAAAAAAAAAAAATAAACATATGGGATTATATCAAACTAAAAAGTTTTTTCATAGCAAAGGAAACCATCAATAAAACAAAAAGGCACCCTACTAAATGGGAGAAGATATTTGTTAATGATATATCTGATAAGGGGTTAATTTGCAAAATTTATTTTAAAAGAACTCATTTAACTCAACTACAAAAAAACCAAACAACCCAATTAAAAATGGGTAGAGGACATGAAGAGACATTTTTCTAAAGAGGACATACAGATGGCAAACAGACATATGAAAAAATGCTCAACCTCACTAATCATTAGAGAAATGCAAATAAAAACCACAATGAGATACCACTTCACCCAAGTCAGAATGGCTATCATCAATAAATCAACAAACAAGTGCTGGCGAAGATGTGGAGAAAAGAGATCCCTTGTGCTCTGTTGGTGGGATTGCAGATTGGTGCAGCCACTATAGAAATTAGTATAGCGGTATCTCACAAAACTGGAAATGGAACTACTTTATGACTCTGCAATTCCACTCTTTGGATCTGGAGACATCCAAAATACTAATTTGAAAAAAAATTATGCACCCATATGTTTATTGCAACACTATATACAACAGCCAAAACATGGAAACAATTGAAGTGCCCATCAGTAGATGACTGAATTAAGAAACGGTGGTACATAAAGGAAAAAGAAAAAGAAACTGGTACGTTTATACAATGGAGTATTACTCGAGCACAAAGAATGAAATCCTACCATTTGCAACAATATAGATGGACCTAGAGAACATTAGGCTAAGTGAAATAAGTAAGATGGAGAAAAATAAATACCATATGATCTCACTTATATGTGAAATCTAAAGAACAGGATAAATGAACAAACTAATCAGAAACAGTTTGAGAGATATCGAGAAAAAACTGAGGGTTGCTAGATTGGAGGAGTGGTGGAGATGAGGGAAAAGGTAAGGGGATTAGAAAGTACAATCGGTAACCACAAGATTGCCATGGGATATGAAAGACAGTTTGGCGAATATAATCAATAATGTAAAGATTTTGTAGGGTGTCCAATGGACACTTATCTTATTAGGGAGACCTCTTCATGGACAGTGTTGGTGCCTGATCACTGCAGTGTACACCTGAAGCTGAATAATAATGAATGTCAGCTATAATTTAACATATATATATATATATATATATATATATATATATATATATATATATATAATATATATACATTTATATATTATATATATATTCATAGGATATGGAGTACAGCATAAGGAAGAGAGTCAGTGGAACTGTAATAGCTATATATGATGTCAGAGTGGTAGTAGATTGGGGGAGGAGGGTTCTCACTTTATAAGGGGTGTAAATGTATAACTATTGCATTGTTTTGTCTCCCTGAAACTAATAAAAAAATAAATAAACAGGACCTTTGAGTATTTTGAACAGTTTGAAGGAAATCAGCTACATATATTTAGTTTTCCTCAACAGAACAGATTTGCTAACTCAGTTTTCCATGTAAACCAATTCGTAGAAGAGCTAATAACTTGTTTCTCCTGAATGCCAGAAATTCTACTATCAATAAAATAAAAATGAGATTTTTTTTTTTACACTGTGAGTTACTGTGTCAGTATACATGCATGAATAAACTCCAGTGTTCAGGGGTTTTAAAACTAAGTTCATTGAATCAGCACACATATTCCTGTGCCTGTGCAGTGGAACAGGTGGCTTTAGGTGTATTTGATCTCTTGGAAGAGAGGAGGCAGACACCTCCCTTCATATCACATTCGCATGGCTGTGCCATGTCTGTGAAAACTCATCTGTGGTCAGATGGCAAGTGCAAGGGAAAATGGCAGCACCACTGTCAGCCTGTTCGAGGGTCTAAGGAACAATATAGAGTACAGTTAAGACAGAGTACTCAAATACTCTATTCAAGCAGTTGTAAGAATTTTTAAAGTCTCAATTATATTGGTTAAAAAACAAAATAAAACAAACACACCATTGTCTGCTCTATGTTTGTAGACCTTCCTGTCATAACTTCAAGGCAGCTAGAGCCTTGTGGTGCTGCCTTGTCTCTGGATGTCCAGGCTCCCCTTGAGTTGCAGATTTTCCTCCTCCTCATAGACCCAGGGTGGCTATGAGGAGAGCCCTGTGTGAGTCAGTGTCCCCCAGCATCTTTGCCTAGTTTGGTGAGAATCATCACACTGGCTGAAGTTCTCAGGCCTGCTGTCTTGTGTGGTGCACTGAGGCAGAGCAACTATGCTCTGGCATAACCTGGCCCTTACTCCGCTTCTGCCCCTGTGTCCCCACAAGTAGGTCCTGGAGTTAGTTGGGCGTTGTCTGAAATGCTCACTGGCAGACCCTGTAGAAGTTTTCTGTTGAGTTGCTATTTATTGGGGTGAACAAGCCTGTGAGGTGTAAAGCTCCCAGTGTGTGCAGTTAAGTACTAAGTGAGTGAGTCCACTGCTCCAGGCTCCTCTTGTTTCTCTCCGGGTCTTTGTCAGGATTTTCTTAGTCGGTAGCCCATTTTTACAAGAACACCAGCAGCAGCCTCCTTTATCACAAGTAGAGTTACCTCCTCTCATTACCCCACATCCTGCAGCAGAAGCAGGTTGGAGGGCGGTCAGGAGGAGCTGTGACCAGTGTTATGCAGGGAGTCTGATCCCTCTCCCCGCACGACAAAGCAGGATATGGTGGGGCCAAAAAGGAACACCCATGGAGCCATAGATAGGGGAGCCATACCACTATATTCTCACTGGCGGCTGGGTTCGAGACACAGGAAGCAGGAGCCACATGATACACAATCTGTCCTCCATTTCTTTGCCAACCAACTAACCCCTCAGTGTAGCCCCGGCAGTTATATCAGTGGCTAATGGCTAACCGGTTACAGCTGATATGGCTAACTAGTCACAGCTGATAGCCATCTACTACCTGAGCCAGCACCTTTACATGTGAAGCCGAGAGCCTGGAAACTGATTTCTGGGACTCTGTCCCCACAACCAGCCTGTTAGTGCGTAGCGCGCAGCCCAGAGTGCAGGAAGAGCCTCGGAAGGGAACCCAAGCATGGGCTGACCCCACCCTCAGAGGCACAAGACAGGGGTGTCTAACTTTGAGGGTGGGGTGCAGTGATGATTGGCACTGCACCGCACGGGGCAGGCCACGGCATGGCAGCTTGGGGGATAGCCTTGGCCAGCGCTATGGCTCTGCACACCTGGCCCAGGAGGCTTGTATACGCTATGCCTGTGAACAAGGAAGGCCTGCACTTAACACTCATACTGGTTTTTAGGACTGGTCTCCTTCCCAGTCTTCTCCCTACTACAGTGAACCAAATCCCCATGGGTGGGACCCACCCCAGGCTCTTACAATTAATTACAAACAGTTTATTGAATAAGTCCCTGCTGAGGCTTCCAAGAGAGGATTCCCTCCCGAGATTAGCGATTCCCAGCTTGTTGCTGCTACAGAGACCAGACCCTCCTAGGGAGCTGGGGTTTGAGTAGGGTGGGGGGGAGGGGTTGTGGAGTAGTGGGGCACAGATGCTGCCAGAGCTGTGGGGAACTGTTTCTGGTCTCACCATTCCCACCAGCCTCTCTTCCCCTCCACGCATCTGTTTTCATTTTCTTAGTTTTTAAACCTAATTCTCCCTCTGCCTCTGTATCCTCCCATCACTCCCATGAAAGACAGAAGATGGATTTCATCTGTGGCCTGAAAGGGGGCAAGGAGCACTCAGCCATTGGGGACACCAGGGAATGCAAAGCGCATACTGTTACCTGGGCAGTCTCCAGAAGAAAATAAAAGAATGTTATGATTTGTTATTGAGAACCCAACTAAAATTTCCATCATTTCACCCCCAGGCCCCCCAAACAAACTTTACTAAAGACATGTGAGACCCATGAACTAAATGTTTTTGTTTTTTAAAGTATTGATAAGCTGTGGGATTCTGAGACAGTTCATCACATCTGTTATGCACGGTGGCATGCAGGGTCTCAGCTCCCACTCCCCGCACAAGAATGCAGGATATAGTGAAGCCAAAAAGGAATACCCATAGATAGGGGAGTCCTACCACTATATTCTCGCTGGTGGCTGGGTTGGAGACACAGGAAGCAGGAGCCACACTATCCACAACCTGCCGTCCACTTCTCTCTGCCAACCAACCCCACTTGCTAGCTGCAATCCACCGTGCTAACTGCAATTTGCTCTTGTTAGCTCAGACACTGTCTTCTTGCAGGCCCCCATTTTCTGCTAGCATAGCCACGGCAGTTACATTAGTGGCCAATGGCTCACTGGTTACAGCTGACGGCCACCTAGCCACAGTTGATGGCCATCCAATCATAGTTGATGGCCATTTACTACCCGAGTGAGTACCTTTCCATGTGAGGGCGAGAGCCTGGAAACTGCACTCCCGGTTCTGTCCCCACACTCCACCCCTACAGGGTCTCTCCTCACAATCTATGCGACAAGCATCTTCTTCGAGGTGCCCTGTGTGAGGAGCCTGGAGGTGAATGCAACATCCTGGACACAGCCAGGCTCTCTGGGCACAGCCAGGGTTTCTCAGGGCACCACCAGTCCTTCTGGGCACAGCCAGAATTCCTGGGCTTCTTAGGGTACCACTAGTCGCCCTGGGCACAGCCAGGGACTCTCAGGGCACTGCCCCCCTCTCTGGGCACAGCCAGACCCCCTGGGCACAGCCAGGGTTTCTCAGGGTACCACCAGTCTTTCTGGGCACAGCCAGACTTCCAGTACGCAGCCAGGACCTCTCACATATTCTCGACAGTGGCCAGTCAAGACACAAAAGCAAGCATCCGCCAGTTCCACTACATGGTGGTATGTTCCCAAGCAAACAGTCAAGCGGTCCATTAAATTAGGGATGAAAAAAAAAAATTAGGGATGGAAGGCAATTCCCCACAGTCCACAGTCATTCGCCAGGGCTATGCGCCGGCTCTACAACATGTGCTCTCTCCGCAGGGTGAGTGCTTCAAGTCCTCCCAAACCTAGGGGTGAGGGCCTCAGCAAGCACTTCCCAGCCCCCAGGGCTGCAACGACCTTCACTTTCTATGGTTGGAGAACCGTCCATGTCTTCCCACCCCTCCACAGGGGTCCAGCTCTCTCCAGCAGCTGCTCCTCCTGGTCTTCCTAAGACTGAGTGTTCATACACACAAACTGCTCCATCGCCCTTCGGAGGGCTTTGGTTGGCACCGTACCCAGCTCGCTGCGCCATGTGTCGTGCGGGGTGTAACGCGGGGTCTCAGCTCCTGCTCCACGCACAAGAACGCAGAATATGGCTAGGCCAAAAAGGAACACTCACAGAGCCATAGATAGGGGAGTCATAACACTATATTCTTGTTGGCGGCTGGGTTGGACACACAGGAAGCAGGAGCCACACTATCCACAACCTGCCGTCCACTTCCCTCCGCCAACCAACCTCACTTGCTAGCTGCAACCTGCCGTGCTAACTGCAATGTGCTCTTGCTAACTCAGCTACCATCTTCTTGCTAGCCCCCATTTCCTGCTAGCGTAGCCACAGCAGTTATATTCGTGGCCAATGGCTCACTGGTTACAGCTGGCAGCCAACTAGCCACAGCTGATGGCCATCCAATCACAGTTGATGGCCATTTACTACCCGAGTGAGCACCTTTCCACGTGAGGGCGAGAGCCTGGAAATTGCATTCCTCGCTCTGTCCCCACATCTCTCTCTGCCATGGTATTTGGATCTTTAGAAATGACACTAACTTGATTTACTCCACACGCTACTGTACACAATTAGCTATTGCACCCAAATCATCTCAGTACAGACTCTAGGAAAGGGTAGCAAAAAATATACAACATTCTTCAACTTCCCCTCTTTAAATTGAGTATCTGAGGGCTTGAGGAGGAAGGAAGAAAGAGGAAGGCATCAGGCTGGTGTGTCTTGGTAGCTGCCCTTCACACCCACCACACAACTTGCCTCTGCCTAGTCATGTTGCATCCCAGACTTACAGTTTGTCATGCAGGGACTTTGGTCCTGCTCCCCGCATAAGAACGCAAGATATGGCGAGGCCAAAAAGGAACACCCGCGGAGCCATAGATAGGGGAGTGATACCACTGTATTCTCGCTGGCGGCTGGGTTGGAATACAAAACTAAACATCCGCCAGTACCCCAACAAGGGGTCTTCCTGCACCCCAGTCTCGCTGGCAGCAGGGTGACACACAGGAAGTAGGATCTACGGGATCCGCAATCTGCCATCTGCTTTTCTGCCTGCCTACCAACCAACCAACCAATGCAATCACGACAGTTATATCAATAGCTAATTGGCTAACTGGTTACAGCTACCAGTCACAGCTGATGGCTATCTATTACCTGAGCCAGCACCTTTCTACGTGAGGTTGAGAGCCTGGAAACTGCTTTCTGGGACTCTGTCCCCACACAGTTTTAAGACAGTTGCATTTTTATTAAAAATTTTTTAAAGTATAAACTTAACACTAAAGAAATTATGCATTCTGGTGGAATTTGGGTCATTGGGGTGGGTAGGAATAATTAGAATATTCCCTCATTGTTGTGGCTCCTCGCTTGCTGGCCATGAAAGAATTCACGAGTCAGATAGAAATATAGAAGATTTATTAAAGTAAGGATGGTCAACTGGCAGAGTCTGCTAGAAACTACTGCCCCAAGTCTTTGTTTCATCTTCATTTTTATATTTTCTAGCTAGGATGTAAATTCCTTAAGCTATAGTGGAATTTTCTAGAGAGTTTGGCTTTGTCAGATGGGGTGGGGAAAGGTACAGTTAAGCCCGTTATCACCATGCCATGTTTGTATATATTATATAGATTTAAATTGAAATCAGGAGTGGATCCCACACAGATGCAAAGCCTTTCCCAAGTCACAGGGTGTCATGTGGAAGACCCTGCTCGCTGCAACATTTGTCATGTGAGGTGGCCTGCGGGGTCTCTGGTCCCGCTCCCCACATAAGAACGCAGGATATGGTGAGGCCAAAAAGGAACACCCATGGAGCCATAGGTAGGGGAGTCACACCACTATAGTCTCACTGGAGGCTGGAGTCACATGACCTGCAACCTGCTCTCTGTTTCTCTGCCTGCCAACCAACAGATTCGACTCGACTCACTTTCGACGCACTCTCAACTCTCCAACCAGTGCAGCCGTGGCAGTTATATCTGTGGCTAATTAGCTAACTGGTAACAGCTGATGGTCAATTAGCCACAGCTGACGGTCATCTACTACCCAAAACAGCACCTTTCTACGTGAGGTCGAGAACCTGGAAACTGCTCTCTGGGACTCTGTCCCCACACTGGGCCAGCACTGGGCTGAAGTAAATAGAAACATTAAAACTGGTATGCATAGTAGTAAATGTATAAGAAGCAAAACCATTAATAGTTGGTGGAAAGGAAGCAAAGGAAAGAAAGAAAGCTTTCAAAAAGCTAAATTACATTTGTTAAATCAAATTATACCAGAGATTCAAACATCAAAATAGAAGATTTAGTGCCACCATTACAATTCCTCTGTCTTAACACTCATATGCTGTCATGAAGACCTATTTTTTCCACTCCAAGAGAGGCCTTCATGGGGGAGGAATTCTCTCTCCCAGATATCCCATGAAACTCATTTCCCCAAAGATTTCCTTCAAGTGGCTTTTGACTTAGGGTCACTCAGCAGGAGAACTTGTGTTGATGTATTTGGGGCTCATTTCCACTGCACTGTGGGGTGGGGGAAATAACTGCTTTGCTCGAACTTTCCTGCAACAAGGAGGAGGTACTGTGAAGGCAGTTTATCTGTTCTCCAGAGATAATGTGATATTTTGGATGTAGTACTTCAAAAGGACTCCAAATATTATTGGGGTCAATGTCAGTCTGTTAAAAGCACAAGGATTTTTGTTATTTTCACTTGAATACACATTTCAAAGTTTTAGTTGATAAGACAAATTCTAAATTGCCTAGCACAAATTACCTAATCATATTTTCTATAATGTGACAAAAAATAAAAGGGAATGAAAAATTCCAGTTTGTGTACATGTATGTGTTTATATATAAGTTCTAATTATTTTAACAGTTAATAAGTTCTTGTAGTATATTAGACATTACACAAAACATACACAAAATAGAAACACTTGAGAAAAAAAAAGCATGGAATGACTTATTTTATCTTAGGGATTTAAAAAAATTAGTTTTCTTTTTACCTACTGCATTTTGTTGTGTATAATGCATGTTTTTGACCCAAACTTTCATGGCAAAAAATCTTTCATTTTAATTTTTTAATTCAAATTTTTATTTGTTTACATTTAGGTACTTGTTTTTTGTATTATAAAGGAATTTTAGCATTTTTTTAACATATTATGGTACAAGAAATTTTATGTAGCAAATAATTACAAAATACAAGAACAGATACAAGGTACAAGAAATTTTATGTATCGGTAACAAATTTACGATAATTACCCATCATAGAAAGCCAAGAACTCTAGTTGTTGCAAGTTCATTGTAAGTTCTATAAAACTCTTTATCATATTCCAGGGTATTATTTTGCATATGGAGATCGTTATTGATTTCTAGAGTTACACTTTTAACTCATAAGCATAAATAAAAGAATTAAAAATGTTTATATAGAATTAGTACTACCCATGGAATTAGTACTACCCATGTATAGTATACATCCTTATTTTTCCTTCACAAATTTGAGCAAAAAAGTGCACAGTATATATGGCAAAATATGGCACTTTGATTCTTCCGAAAGACTTTGTATACAAGAGTACAAATAGATAACAGAATCTGAAGCCAAACTCTCATGAAATTGCTAGGTTAGCTCAGTCTTCAAATAAAACATGCTGAGTAGCCTCTTGAAATGGAAATCAAAAGTGAGAATTTCCTCAAAACCCCTCTTCTTTTTTTCCTTCTTTTCTCTGGCAATGAGTAACTGTCAGGAAAGCAGAATGACCATTTCAGTGTCCCATCTTTCATTTTCATCTGAAGAAGTGAGCCATTGAAAGAGTTAATATGGTCATCAAGATCTGCCTGTCTGTAGAGTTTCGCAATGACTACTTTTCCCAGTGGCCCGCTGGCCCATCCCATTCCCAGCATCTTCAAAATTCCCCAAGGCCATGAAGTTAATCTCTTTCATGGCCTTCCATTTACTGTGAACACTGGAGAGGCTGAAGTTGTTATCAACACGGCACTTTCACTAAAATGTTGAATGGACAAGTAAAGAAGATTCAGAACTACTGGGAAAAAAAGTAAGCAACACAAACATTTCTCAAAGGAAAGGTTGTTTTTAACAGGCAGTTGGTAACTCTTGCCTTGATGAGAAATGAGGGCACAGTATGCTGTTTGTGAAGGGGAAACACTGTACCTTTATGCAGTTTGGGAGGTTAAGAGGTCTGAGATTTATGGAAACAACCAGGGATTTTTAAATAGTAGAAGAAACCTCCCTGTGCCTGGCTGCAGGTACAGGAGCAGTGGGGGGTCTCTCCTCCCTGTGAGGCTAGGAGACTTACCTTCTGGAAGTCAGTGTAATGTTCCCTTCTGCAGGACTGCTCCTGATTATCTGTGTATTGGAATCAAGACACAGTAGGAGGTCAGGGCTCCACTTGGAAAAGTCAGGCTTGCTGTCCAGAAAGAGAGTTGGGAGATGGAGCATTTAAAAGGTCCTATGACACTGGGGGACAAGCCTTGAAGTGTTATGTTATGAATTGAAGCAATCTCTGGAATCTACTTTTCTGGGTCCCTGTGTTTCCCCTGTATGTCAGTTGGGCTTAATATAAAAGAAAGGCAGCTTGGTGAAGTCCAACCAGATAATGACTCTACCCAGAGTTTCATGGCAAGTTATTAAATCTCCCCAAGCTGGATTTTGAGTCAGACTGCTCCAGGTTTCAACACTAGCACCAGGTGTACAGTCTTGAGTAAGGCATCTAATCTTTCTGTCCCTTCGTTTCTTGCCTATAAAGTGGACATAGTAAAAGTGCCTACCTCGTTTGGTTGCCATTAGGATTAAATGAAAAACATGTACGTGTTTTAGCTAGAATTGTGGCTTGCCAACAACACAAATGACCTCTGATTAATTAAGACAGAGAAAGAATTTTTGAGAGGGCTACCATGACACAGCTAGAGAAGTAGGTTTAGAAGATGAGCAAGAACCAAGACAGGCTGTACCTTGATGGCCCTGAGTCCTGATTGGGAGTCTTGTGCTACTGCAGGACTCAGTTCCATTGCTGCCATGGAGTGTTGCTGAATCTCTGGATTCAATGGCCCATCTGACAGGTAGGACACAAGGCACCAAAGTGTGTAAAAAGGAAATGTAAGACTCATTGCCCCAAATAGGATGAAGATTCAGATATTGAGCTACTAATCAATGGAAAATGTCTACTAAGACTCAAGACATGTAGAATAACACCTTGCAAGGAGCAAGAACTCACTAGAAGCTAGTTGTTACAATGATTCTATTCTATATTCTGTGAGATCATTATGACAGTACCTGCCTGAAAAGGCATAAATGTATCAAAGACCAAGTCTCGTACTTGGTTCATAATAACATATGCTCAACACATGCTAGCTAAGAATGGTATGGATAAATTTAAATATTTTAGCCTGATCAGTATCTTCAATGTTTTTCCCCATAAATCATTTTTTAAAAAAAAAATCACTATAAAAGAGCAAATAGGCCAAGTTTTCTCTCCTTGATTTACTTTTCGACTCCAATATTGACACCTCCGTGTCCAACCTCACTTCACAGGAGAGAAAATATTTGCTGACAGCTGAGTTTTCTCTGAAAATCAAATTCTAATGAAAAATGTACACATGACATAGAAAGCAGCATTTATTAATTTGCACTTTAGTTTCTAAATCTTGGGAAAATGCTTATTTGTAGCTCAGAGGACTGTATACTGTCTGCCTTAGGAAAAAATGTAAATGATGTCACAGCAAAATTTTTCAAAAGGTTGTATTTGCGCGTGTCAGCAATTTTCTTAGGTTTTAGAGGAGAACAAGTGAACAACTAAAGATTATATGTATTTTATATCTTTCTTCAGCATCTTATTGAATGAAACCTGTTCCAGTCAGGGATCAAGATCTGGAGGAGGGAAAATGGGTCTGCTGTGCGCTTCCCCTTTTCTCTGTTAGATGATGTGCGTTTCTATATAAGGAAACCGCATAGTTTACAAGGTGCCACTATTCCTTGCTTCCATAGCAATCTGTACTTTCTATTCATCCTGCAAATATTTAATACTTGTTGTGCATTTGTTTGATCTTTGTGTTGTCCCTTGTAAGATCCACCAGGGTGGGAGCTGGTGATATTTTGTTTGCTATGTACCCTGAGGGCACAGCTGTGGGTTAGCACTTGGATTTTTGAGCTGGATGACCTGGATAAAGCATCAGATTTGGTATTTTTTTCTATGTGACTTCAACACTTTGTCTCAGTTTTCTCATCTGTAATGCTAGGGTAATAATGTTATCTACCTAATAACATACTGTAAAGATACCTTCAGGAGGTAATACCTGTAAACTGCCTAGGTTACCATAAGGCCTGCAATAAACGCTAACAAGGAGCTGGCAAGAGAGACTTACTCTCAAGATGAGCTTGTTCACCGGCTGAGTTGCAATGAGGTACTGAGTTGCTGAGTAGTCCCAATGATGGAGAAATTTAAAGCCATTCAAGACCAACTGAAATATCAAGATCATTTGCAAATGGCTTATTAGAAACATAAATGTGAAAGGCTTAGGATTCAGGATTCCTGGAAAAACAATGGAAAACATGACAAAAGTCTGGAAACTGGCTTTGATGAGTTTGAAAAGCTGACTTTGAAAGCATTTTCCACGGAGGGCAGGAGTTTGCTTATAAAGCTCACCTGAAAGCATGCCAGCAATTCTAGTGGTTTTGAAGGACCCTAAACACTTTAGCTCACTTGGGAAGAGGGTTTCTGCAAATTGGCAGTAACATGGAGATGTGGAAGATGAAATCCAATGTTCTTTGTTCTGCCCTGTCAGCTGCTCACAGAGTGAGATGGCTGTTGGGTGGTGGGCAGCACTTTTCCAAATGGAGTTAGGTTAAGATAAATGTGATATAGGATTATGGTGTCTTGTACCTGTGATCTTGGTCTCTCATACCTGAAGAATGAGAATGCGGACTCGGAAAGGAGAGTTAGAGGAGCAAAGAGTTTTATTAAAGCTAAAGTACAGCTCTGTTACGAGAGGGGTTACCTAAAACTGGGATGTCTACTGGCTAAGGTGAAAGGTTCTTATTTTTATACTTTTTCTTGTATGATTGCAGAGGGAGCAGGTACCTTTTAATGGATTTTTTTCTATCAGCTTTGCTCTGTTTGTCCAGCCTGAAGGGATTTAGGAAATAACCCATTTATCCCTAGAGCGCAGTTACATTGTTGCCCTGGAGTGAATGAGTCATTTCAGAACCTGGAGTTCCAAGAAATGGCTGCCTTTGTCTTGGAGTTCCAAGATATGGCTGCCTTTGTTTATTCTACCAGGGACTTCCCTGTTTACCTAACAACAAGCTAGCTAACCTGTCTCAAAAGTACCATTAGGAAATGGACACTTGAATTACTGTGCATAATGTGCCCCCTTGTAACAGTGTTGTAACCATTTTAAGATCCTAAGTTTTTATAAGTAAATTTGTTTGACTCTGAAGCTATAAGATAAAATGTGGCTGTCTGCTGGTTAACCCAGTTCCCTGTGTTCAGATTTGAATTTCTCAGCTGCAGGCCCTCCCTGGGATTCCTTTTAAATATGTATGCATTTTTCATTGCAATCAAAGCTGCTGAGAGAGTTAGACCAATGCATGAGCCTCAGTTATACAACTTTCCCAGCAACCAATAGCATATAAAATTGCAAAGTAGCATAGGTGGAAATTGGTTGACTAGGTTGGATATTTGCTATTCTGTGAATCTAATGGGCAGTGTACCTGTGCTAACAAGCACACAGAGTCCACATCTATCCATTTTCATAGATGATCGGGGAGGCTGGGTCTCCGATCTTCCTGCCACTTGATCCTATAACCCTGAGCATCATTGGCTAGGTTAGATGAAATCGTCTGCTGCTGACTTTGTTCCAACATTTTTCACTATTTTCTTTGTATTGTGAGTACAAGAAGTGGGCTTTGAGCCTCAGAATGCCCGTGTTACTAGGAAAATAAATGAACTGATCTATGTTTATAAGTAATGGTTAGAAATATGCAACAGAAAAGTCTTTTGGGGAATGAGAGAAAAGATGGCAATAAGTTGGCACAATTAAAGATGGTACCTTCACGGAATAAACATCCAGGAGGAAACCACAATATTGACCACAATGGGCTGCACCGCAGACCACAGACCAAGAATAGACAGGCAATCGCTTCCTGAATACAATGGCTTTGCTTGCCATGGCCATGGAGGAGACAGCTGTGAACAGAAGTGCAGGATTCACCTGGACTTTTGCTTATGCAGGACGCTGAGGACCGGAGTCTTTCACGACCCAAATTTCAGATTTCTCATTGAAGCAGCTGTTCCTTGATGGCAGGAAGGAAGACAAGAGGGCCCCCTATCTTGCCTACATTATACAGCTTCTAACCCAGGAAAGAAGTAGGCAGCCAGAGGAAATATAAAGAAACCTCAAATTATGTTTTTCTTTCTCATGAGAACATGTCTTATCTACATTCCATTTTAATCGTAAATTAGTGTATAGAATGTAGATGCAACTCCCTATTTACATTATCAGTGTGCTTTGCACACTCTTGAGAAGAGTCTCACTTGTACTTATGGCATAATGAATGCATTCCTTATCAATTATCACCAAGGCACTAATTTAGTGTCTCTGTGCAATTAGATTTGGCTTGAAACAAGGCTTCATTTCTCAGGGGATCGCTCATGAATTCACTTTATTTTCTCTCTGTTCCCTTAGTGGGATCTTTTCAGACTAGCACAAGGGAATGCTGCTCCTGAGCAAATCATAGCCCTGAGGACCAGGAAGTGGTTGATGGTGTCCCTGGGCCTTGCTTACCAGATCTAGTTCCTTTCCTACTGTTTGGCTGCAAAAAATATTTTGAAATAAAAATTCCAAACTGGTTGCTTTCAAATAAAGAAAGCTTCAAAATATGTTGGTTGTGAAAATTCATGCTCAATAGATAACACTTTCTCCTGCATTGAAATATTAATCACATGATCAGGTTTCTAAGCTCCACAGGATATCTACCCTGCCATGTTATAACAGTTTGAGAACCAAGCATTCTTTTTTAATGAGACAGGGATCATTGTTAAGAATATAACTGCGGTTTACAAACACCTGCTCACCCTCCCTCCGTCATCATGCGTGCATGTACAAATACAGTTTTCAGCAAGTACAGGTCTATTTCTCAATTGCTTCAACAGGTAAAAACTGGCACAATTTCCTGGCATAGCATGCACTCCAATTGACTTTCTAGCTGATACCTGTTCTGGGTTGCTTCAAGTGGATATATTATAAAGCCTTCCTATGATCATCCAACTATGAAGCATTCCAGTGGGCTTGCATTTAAAACTTGGTCATTGCACAGACCATGTAGAAGGAATTTGGGAATTACAGACAAAGTGGGAAGAAGCACCGCGTGGCTGCTGTTGGATTCCCAACTATACTTGGCAGAACAGGTGTATGTCAAGGTGACTCTTACTCCCAGGAGACAGTGCCTTGGGGAGCTGCAAGTTGCAGCATGCAGTGAAATTTTTAGGAGTGAGGTGTAAAATTCCAAAGGTTTGGGTTCAGTTCAGATAAGCACCCACATGTTTGGGCCTTCAGTAAAAACCTGTCTGAAATGTCTCAGACAGCATGCAAGTTGGTCTGGAAGTCTTGCAGTAACTTTATTTCTCCTGAGGTTTTGGATACTTCCTGTAAGAGTCAGCCCAGAATAGCCTTTCCATGTCTGAGCCAAATATGGAAAAGTAATGGAACAGCCTTCTCACTTTCTATTGTTTTGTGTTAAAAGATCATACTTATTTGATGGTTGTGAGTGCTTTACACAGAGATGAAGTAATAGAAAAGTTCAGACATTTAGGCTCCTGTTTGGTTGGGGAAGTCTGTAGAAGCAGTGTTGGGAGTGGGTTCTCATTTTACTCAGTTTGACCATACCCAGCCATATCCCTATAAGTGGTTACTTTTATTCTGAGTAAGGGAAACAGTGACAGGACTGTATTGCAGACCCAGATTTGTGCTGGAGGCCCAGGTTTCCAGGAGTTGATGGAATGGCCATGCTGGTCAGGAAATCTGAGTTGATTTTCTGGAGATTCAGCATCTATAGGCAGCACAGAGGGGAATGGCGCTTCATCTGCCATAGCTTCTATAAAACTGGGTGAGTGCTGCAGGCTGGGGCTAGCAGGACCTCAGACTCTTTCCAAATCCCACACTGCTCTTTGGGTATTATATAAGGGACTGAATTAGGCCTTTCCTTGCAGCAGAAGTGGAAAAACAATTGCTTACTGTCAGGCGGGGTGTCATGCGGGGTCTCTGGTCCTGCTCCCTGCATAAGAACGAAGGACATGGCGAGGCCAAAAAGGAACACCAACAGTGCCATGGAAGGGGGATTCATACCACTATATTCTTGGTGGCAGCTGGGTTGGAGACACAGAAAGCAGGAGACACACAATCCACAATCTGCCCACTGCTTCTCTGCCAACTGACCCCACTTGCTAACTTCAATTCTCCGTCTAACTGCAATCCACTGCTTGATAGTTTAGCCATGGCAGTTACATCAGTGGCCAATGGCCAACTGGTTACAGCTGATGGCCATCTACTACCCGAGCCAGCACCTTTCCATGTGAGTCTGAGAGCCTGGAAACTGCTCTCTGGGACTCTGTCCCCACACTTACTTTGGTAGCCAAGCAGGGATTTTCCCTACCGGGAAAAGAGACATCATTATGTTTGGCATGCCTGTTCTCTAAGATGATTTCCACAGAGCAGTCTCTTTTAGGGAGGCAGCAAGACTTTAGAAACAAGAACTCCTAAATGACAGTGCCTGGTCTGAATATGCTATCAGAATACTTTCTTTTGGTAAGAAGCATGACAGTTTATTCCTTGGTGATGGATCCAAAACACTGTTGCAAATTTGCTTACTTATCAGTTCCTTCTCCTGACCATCCAATTTGCAAAATGGACAAGGACTGGCAAGCCAGTCTTCCAGCCATTTCCTGAATTTTTTCAGTATCCCCCTTGTATTACTAATTTTAATATAACATTAAAGCAGTTTGGAAAAGATTTTCCACAGAGGCCATGTTGGACCACAAAACCCACCCCTTTGGGCTTTCCTGTCTTGTCCGGTCTTTCTGAGGGACAGGAAATGGTGCAGAGTAAGGTGCCCTTGGAGGAAGCTTTTAATGTGGACCTGCTGATTCAGTTCTGGAGGTGGGTTTTAAACTTGGCAAGTACTCTGCTCTGATACAAAGAAGCGTTGCTGTGAAGGGCGGTGGCTCTGCCCACGCCTTTTTTGAAAAATGGGGAAACCTGCTCCATCTGATGTGAGAGCCAGGTTGTCTGGGGAAACCTGGGGGATGGAATCCCTGGGTGTTCTGCCAGGCTGAGGAGGTTGGGCTGCTGCTTAGATTCAGAGACAAGAGGCTTCACCAAAATCCTGAGAGGGTTGCTTGCTTATCTTGCAGTCCTGGGTCCCTTGTCTGTGGAGAAAAGATCAAGCAGAGAAGCATCAGCTAACTGTGGAGAAGTGTTATGAAGTCTAAAGCCAAATGACGTGGGACATTTGGAAATATTTGAAGAAAAGATTAAAGCCTGTGAATTTAATTACCCAACTTCATCTAATTAGCTGCCACCTGGCTACTCAATCTTCCATGCTGACTATTATTGATAGGCTGCTGCCCTCTGTACTCCCTCCCTCTAGCCTGGCTTCACCCAGGTGGCATGTTTTCAGAGATTTGCACATGATAAGTAATGGCAGTTTGCAGGGGAAGTTAGGGACAAAATGACTGAAGTGGGGAAGAAGGGACAGAGGAACATGTTAAGTAAGAGACTCTCTAACGTGTGCACTTGAGAGCAAAAGTCATGATTTTTCAGAATTCTAAGATACCAAATGGACCCACTTAATACTGTCTGATGCACAAACTTCAGAGGTGTGAATAGTGAACTATTTTCAGTAAAGAATGTTCTTTTCTTGGACTTGGCTGGAGCCTGGAATGAGTAGGTAGGGAGAGTTGCAGCTTCCAAAGGTCAGTGTTCTAGGTGGCAGTGACCAGGATGCTAGAATCCAGGCTCAGCCCTTTTGGAAGTGTGTGTGTAAGGATTACCCCTGCTCTGTGTCTCGACTTAGGCAATTATCCTGATTATCCTGTACTTGCCTTCTCTGTGGAGGTGCTGACCCTCGCTGCAGAGCAGAGAAAATGTTCCTGGGAGATTGGCAGGCAATACCAACCTCCCATGGTATTGATGAAAACAATACCATGTGTTTTATAAATGATCTGAATAAAGTGTATCCTTCATCCAACTGCCATGAGACATGTTCAGAATGCATAGCATCACTCTGTTTGATTTGGTCCTCAAGCTTTGTGGAGCACTTTGATGAGCAAAACGATTCTCAAAAAACGATTCTTTTATATCTTTTGGTTAATGACTATTAGTGATAATAAAATTGTTGTTGTTGTTGTTGCTGTTGTTGTTAGCATGGACACAACTAACCAATATAACATAACATATATTTTAAAATGTTCACATATCTTGAACTTCTCCACAAGCTTTTTCTTTCTCTGGGCATTGGTGTTTCTGTGGACGTTTGGATAAATGTAGCAGATATCCACAAAGTAAGTCTTGGTCCAGTAACTCCAGTCCCCACAGTTAACATTATATGCTGCTTTCATTTTACTGTATGTCTTTCAAATACTTTCCTCAAGAAATATATCCTAGGTCACCAAGTACAGCACATCAACTAAACATGTTGGGCAGCAACCCTGAAAGTAGATCTCCCAGAAACCCCGATCCTTCCTATAGGGGTCTTACTTTAAACTGTGGATTATTTTTGAACACTGTATTCTTATTCTAAGTTTCATTTTAGAGGTTTGCATTTATTTTTAATTTTGCTAGTCTCCCTTTTCTTCCAAGTAACCTGGGGAAGCTAGGTTAAACCCACTAACCAGATGGCAGCAAGCTGGGGTATTTGTGAAGAAAGTGTGAGAAAAAACCCAACACTCTTGCTTCGTAAGCCCCTCCTCAGCACTTAGCTATATGTTCATGCCCTGTTTTGGGGAGCAATTCAGTGCATGTGTCGTTCTGGGGCCTTTTCCAACTCATCATTCTCAAATTTTGAGTCTGGATTAAAAACGGACCGACTTTGGCCATTGCCCTTTAACTCCCACACTGCTCTAGGTCCACATGGATGGGAGGGAAGCCCCGTGGAAGGCTCTTTTCCTTCACATGCTTTCTAAAGCTTTTGTTTGTTTACCCTTCACACATGGGTTTGCTGCTGAGGCAGCCAGAGTGGGGTTCTCACTGTTTTATTTTGGTGTGCGAAAAGCACATACATTTCATGTTTATTATTGTTGAATTTTTCAGCTAAGCTAAAGACATACAATGAGATGGCTTATTCTTAGGGGACCAAGTTCAGACGTTTCACAACTTATAAATGATTGTCTTTAACATGAGCCACTTATTCGATGTCTTCTTTGTTTATGAAGAAGTTTCTTATTTAATGTTAATAAAATGACTAATGCACAGTTTGTGGGCTCAGTGTCTCTTCGATTCTTGACCTAATCTTATGCATAGTCCCTGTGAGAAGGTCCCCTTTGATGTGGTGATAAAATCTCTGCTGAACCCCATTGCATGCCTACCACACACTGCAGAAGGTGTTGAAGATGTGACCCTGGTCAAGACAAAGACCAATGATGTTCACTTTGGGTTCAGTCACAGAATATTCTTTCAGTTTGGTCCAATATAAACTTGTATAACAACCATTTGAATGTGCAACTTGAATTAGAAAGCCAAAAGGGCCTTAATAAATCACATAGCCATAAATTAATTTCTCCTGGAGAACCTTTATCCTAGGTCTTTTTTAAAATTTACTGGCCATTCAGCCTCTGATTTGGAACTTCCATTAGTTTTTCAAGCATAATACATTATACTTTCTTAAAAAGGGTTGAGTGCAATGGCTACCCTAACCTCCCAGATTCTGACATCTCAAAATGCCCGGAGGCTGGTCTGAACTAGAATTTGTACAGCAGAATCTCTCCCTGTTAGAGGCAGACCAGTTACCCTAAATTTCACATATTCTCCCTAAAAACGTGGTATCTATGTGGATCAATAATTTTGCAAAAGCCATGATTTAATTTGACAATGTTGATTTTGTTTGGCCTAACCATACATAATAAACATTTTCTGAGCTCTAAAATAAAATTGGAGGCTTTTTCTCTTAATCTTATTTCCATAACATTTCAGACTCAGATTTGGCACAAAGGAGAAGGTGCCAAAATGCAAAATTTTTGAGACACGAGAAAACCCAGGAGGTATTATTAACTATTTAGCATCAAAAGTTTCCAGATTTTAACCCAATATATTATTTTAAAAGGTTTTGGGGTCAGCCAGACTTGGACTTGAAGCCCACTGTTGCCACCTTCCAGTCATGTTACTGAGCAAGTTCTTTTTTTTATCCTAGTGTCCTCTTTAGTAACACGAAGCAAATGGGCACCTACCTCACAAGACTGTGTCTAACGCATCAGCAACTAGCACACAGTAGGTATTCAATGAGGTCAAATTCGACTAGTTATACCATTTTTTGCTATGTCCCTTACTTCCCTCTATGTGATCTATGTAATTTAAGAAACCAGATCCCTTAAATACAAATTCCAATGTGTTCACAGTCAATGAACTTTTTCTCCTAAAAAAGAAAGGGGAGAATAGAGGATTTGGAGATTAAAAGTGTGGAATAATGATGGAAAGAAAAGTTAAGTCAGGTCAAAATTATTATTATTATTATTATTATTATTTTATTTATTAGGGTGACAATTGTGAGTAAAATTACATAGATTTCAGGTGTACAATTCTGTATTACATCATCTATAAATCCCATTGTGTGTTCAACACCCAGAGTCAGTTCTCCTTCCATCACAATATATTTGATCCCCCTTACCCTCATTTCCCATCCCCCAAATCTCCTCACACTGTGGTAACGACTAAACTATTGTCTGTGTCTATGAGTTTTTGTTTCTCATTTGTTTGTTTTGTTCTTTTGTTGTTTTTGGTTTATATACCACATATGAGTAAAATCATATGGTTCTCTGATTTTCAGTCTGACTTATTTTGCTTAGCATTATAATCTCAAGGTCCTTCTATGTTGTCACAAATGGTCCTATTCATCTTTTCTCACCACAGAATAGTATTCCATTGTGTATATATACCACAACTTCTTTATCCATTCATCTATTGGAGGACATTTTTGGTTGTTTCCATGTCTTGGCCACCGTAAATATAGCTGCAATGAACACTGGAGCACACTTTTCCTTATGTACAAATATTTTCATATAGTTTGGGTAGATACCCAAGAGAGGGATTGCTGGCTCATATGGTAATTCTATTCGTAATTTTTTGAGGAACCTCCACACTGCCTTCCATAACGGCTGCAGCAGTCTGCATTCCCATCAACAGTGTATGAGGTTTCCTTTTTCTCCACAACCTCTCCAACACTTGTTACTATTTACCATTTGTATGTCTTCTCCGGAGAAATGTCTCTTCAGGTCCTCTGCCCATTTTTCAATTGGGTTGTTTGTTTTTTTGTTGTTTAGTTTCATGAGTTCCTTGTATATTTTGGATATTAGCTCATTATCAGAGGCACTGTTTGCAAAAATCTTCTTCCATTCATTTGGGTACTCTTTATTTTGTCGATGGTTTCTTTTGCTGTACGGAAGCTTTTAAGTTTCATGTAGTCCCATTCGTTTACTTTAGCTTTAACTTCTGTTGCCTTTGGAGTCAAATTCATAAAAACGCTCTTTGAACCCAAGGTCCACAAGTTTAGTACCTACATTTTCTTCTATGCAGTTTATTGTATCAGGTCTTATGCTTAAGTCTTTGATCCATTTTGAATTAATTTTGGTACATGGTGACAGATAGCAATCCAGTTTCATTCTTTTACACTTAGCTATCCAATTCTCACATCACCATTTATTGAAGAGGTTGTCATTTCTCCATTGTATGCTTTTTAGCTTCTTTGTCAAAAATTATCTGTCCATATTTATGTGGTTTTATTTCTGGGTTCTCAATTCTATTCCATTGGTCTATGTGTCTGTTTTTCTGCCAATACTATGCTGTTTTGATTATTGTAGCCCTGTAGTACAAGCTAAAGTCAGGCAGTGTGACACCTCCAGTATTGTTATGTTTTCTTAAAATTGCTTTGGCTAATCAGGGTCTTTTTTGGTTCCAAACAAAACTGATGATTTTTTGTTCTATTTCTTTAAAAAATGCTGTTAGGATTTTGATGGTGATTGCATTAAACCTGTGTATTGTTTTGGGCAATACGGCCATTTTAACTATGTTGATTCTTACAATCCATGAGCACGGAATGTCTTTCCATTTCTTTGTGTCTTCTTCAAGTTTTTAAAAATGTCTTATAGTTTTCAGCATATAGGTCTTTCACATTCTTGGTTAAGTTTATTCCTAGGTATTTTATTCTTTTTGGTTAAATTGCAAAAGGAATTGTTTTTTGTATTTCTTTTTCTGAGATTTCATTGTTAGTATACGGGAATGCAATAGACTTTTGTACGTTGATTTTGTAGCTATCAACAGTACTGTATTCGTTGATTGTTTCTAATAGCTTTTTGGTAGAGTCTTTAGGATTTTCTGTATATAGCATCATGTCATCTGCAAATGGTGACAATTTAACTTCATCCCCAATTTGGATGCCTTTTATATCTTTCTCTTTCCTGCTTTCTCTGGCAAGGACTTCCAACACTGTGTTGAAAAGCAGAAGTAATAGGGGACAGCCCTGCCTTGTTCCTGTACGTAGAGCAAAGGCTTTCAGTTTTTCACCATTCATTATGAGATTAGCTGAGGGTTTGTCATATGTGGCCTTTATTATGTTGAGGTATTTTCTTTCTATACATATTTTATTCAGTGTTCTAATCATAAATAGATGTTGTATCTTGTCAAATGCTTTTTCTGCATCAATTGATATAATCATATGATTTTTGTCCTTTATTTTGTTTATGTGATGTATCACATTGATGGATTTGTGGATGTTGAACCATTCTTGTGCCCTGGGGATGAACCCCACTTGGTCGTGATGAGTAATCTTTTAATGCATTGTTGTACTGGATTTGCTAGAATTTTGTTTAGGATTTTTGCATCTGTGTTCATCAGAGATATTGGTCTGTAGCTTTCTTTTTTGTGTGTTGTCCTTACCAGGTTTTGGTATCAGGGTAATGTTGGTTTCATAAAATGAGTTAAGGAGTACTGTCTCTTCTTCAATTTTTTGGAAGAGTTTGAGAAGGATTGGTATTAGATCATCTTTGTAGGTTTTGTAGAATTCACTAGTGAAGCTATTTGGTCCAGGACTTTTGCTTTTGGGAAGGTTTTGGATAACTGATTCAATATCGTTACTGGTGATCGGTCTGTTTAGATTTTCCAGTTCTTCATGGTTCAGCTTAGGAAGGCTATATGTTTCTAACAACTTGTCCATTTCTTCCAGGTTATTGAATTTGGTGGCATATGGTCTTTTATAGTATTCTTGGATGATCCTTTGTATTTCTTTGCTGTCCGTAATAATTTCCCCATTTTCATTTCTGATTTTGTTAATTAGTGTCTTTTCTCTTTTTATCTTAGTGAGTCTAGCCAAGGGTTTGTCAATTTTGTTAATCTTTTCAAAAAACCAGCTCTTTGTCACATTAATTTTTTCTAATGTCTTTTTTTTCTGTATTTCATTTAGTTATCCTCTGATTTTTGTTATTTCCTTTCTTCTGCTGACCTTGGTTTTCATTTCTTCTTCTTTTTCTAATTCTTTAAAGTGTAACATGAGGTTATTTATTTGAGATTTTTCTTGTTTCTTGGTATAGGCCTTTAATGATATAAATTTCCCTCTTAAATCTGTTTTCGCTGCATCCAAAATTTTTTAATAGGATGTATTTTCATCCTCATTTGTTTCTATGTATCTTTTGATCTCTCATCTAATTTCTCTTTGATCCAGTTATTCTTTAAAAGTATGTTGTTTAATCTCCATGTATTTGTGTTTTATCCTGCTTTCTTTTTGCAGTTCATATCCAATTTCAAAGCCTTGTGATCAGAGAATATGCTTGGTATGATTTCAATCTTCCTAAATTTGCTCAGGCTGATTTTATGACCCAATATATGGTCTATCTTTGAGAATGTTCCATGTACACTGGAAAAGAATGTGTAGTCTGATGTTTTAGAATGAAGTTCTCTATATATGTCAATGATGTCCATTTCATCTAATGTGTCATTTAGGGCTGCTATTTCGTTATTTATTTTCTGTTTGGATGATCTATCCATAACTGTGAATGATGTATTTAGGTCCCCTTGTATAATTATATTTCGGTCAGTTTTTCCCTTTAGTTCCGTTAGTAGTTGCTTGGTATATTTCGGTGCTCCCTGATTGGGGGCATAAATATTGATGACTGTTATGTCTTCTTGTTGTATAGTCCCCTTTACCATGAAATGTCCACCTGTGTTTCTTGTTATCTTTTTCACCCTGAAGTCTTTCATCTGATATCATTATGGCTATACCTGATTTTCTCTGGGTACCATTACTTGTAGTGTCAATTTCCACCCTTTCACTTTGAGTCTATGCTTGTACTTGTAGCTGAGATGTGTTTCTTGGAGACAGCATATGGTTGGGTTTAGTTTTCTGATCCAATCTGCTACTCTGTGCCTTTTTATTGGTAAGAATAGTCCATTTACATTTGGGGTGATTATTGATATGTGGGGATTTCCTGTCATTCCATCTTTAGTTTTCTGGTAAGGCTGTGTCTCCATTTTTTCTTTGCCTTTTTGTTGTTGTCTCTTATTTCTTATGTTGTTGTGTAGTGATATGCTTTGATGTTTCCCTCGGTTTCTTCTTTTATTATAGTATATATTTCAGTTCTGGATTTTTTTTTTTGAGTGGTTACCCTTAAATTTATGTAAAAGAAAGTTTGATATTTAGAGTATTCCATTTTCTTCAACACGCTTACTTTCTCCATTCCCATATTCCAGTTCAGGTCTTTACTCGCCCCCTTTTTATGTTTTGGTTGCCACAAATTGTCTCTGTTGATGGTGGTCGAATAGCCTCCTTTAATATTTTTTGTTGGGCAGGTCGTGTATTAGAAAATTCCCTCAGCTTCTGTATGTCTGCAAAGGTCTTTGTTCCTCCTTCATATCTAAAGGAGATTTTTGCTGGATATTCATGGCTCATAATTTCTCTCTTTGGATAGTTTGAATATTTGGTTCCCATTACTCCGGGCTTGTAGCGTTTCTGCTGAAAAATCTGATGATAATCTAATGGGCTTTTCTTTGTAGGTTACCGTCTTCTCCCTGGCTGCCTTGAGGATTCTTTCTTTGTCGATGATTTTAGACAGCTTCTGTGAATGTGCCTTGGAGAAGGCCTGTTGGGTTTGAGGTAATTAGGTGTTCTATTTGCTTCTTGGATTCGAGGATCCAGTCTTTCCACCAGTTTGGAAAGTTCTCATTAACAATTTGTTTGAATATATTGTCTGTTCCCTTCTCTCTTTCTTCTCCTTCTGGTATGCCCATTATTCTTATATTGCTCTTTCTGATGGAGTCAGAAAGTTGTTGTAGAGTTCTTTCATTTCTTTTAAGTCTCAAGTCTCTTTCTTCTTCCATCCGTGTCATTTCCAGGTTTCTATCTTCGATGTCACTGATTCTTTCCTCCATCTGGTCAACTCTACTACCTAAGCTCACTATTTCATTCTTTATTTCTTCTATTGAGTTCTTTTTTTTTTTTTTTGAGGAAGTGCAATTTATTAATTTATTCTCTTCTGAATCATGGTTTGGTTTTATAGCCAAGACATTTTTGCAAAATCCAAAGTTATAAAAAAATTTTAAGTTGTCTAAATGTTTTATACCTTTAGGGGTATGATCCATTTTTTTTTGTTAGTTTCAGATGCACAGGACAAGGCAATACTTAGACGTTCATCATTTATATACCTCACACTGTGGATACCCGTTTTCCATCCCTCCGTCCACTATCCCTCCAACATCGCACTGAGCCATCATATTATATATATATATATATAAATTTATAGTTGGCATTCATTATTTTTCAGCTTCAGGTGTACAGTACATTGATCAAGCATCTACATCTTCCCTGAGGTGTACTCCCAAATGGGACACGTGTCCATCAGATACCTTACAAAATCTTTACAACATTATTGACTACCTTCCCCAAATTATTTTTCAAAAACCCTGAGGTCATTTTGTGGTTACTGACTGTTTTCTAATCCCCTTACCTTTCCTCTTATCCCCACTCACCCGCCCATCTAACAACCCTCAGTTTTTCCTCTTTGTCCCCAAAACTGTTTCTGATTAGTTCATTCACTTATTCTTTTCTTTAGATTCCGCATATAAGTGAGATCATATGGTACTTGTCTTTCTCTTTCTGACTTATTTCGCTTAACATAATGTTCTCTAGATCCATCCATGTTGTTGCAAATGGTAAGATTTCTTTTTTCTTTATGGCTGCGTAATACTCCATTGTATAATTGTACCACAGTTTCTTAATCCAGTCATCTACCGATGGGCATTTTGGTTGTTTCCATGTCTTGGCTATTGTGTATAGTGCTGCAAGAAACATAGGAGTGCATAAAGATTTTTGAATTGGAGTTTTGGATTTCTCTGGATAGATGCCTAGGAGTGGAATTACTGGATTATAGGGTAGTTCTATTTTCAGATTTCTGAGATACCTCCATACTGTTTTCCATAGAGGCTGCACCCAATTGAGTTCTTAATCTCCAGAAATTCTATTTGGTTCTTTTTAAAATTTCAGTCTCTTTCGTAAAACGCTTATGTTGTTCTTCGACTGTGTTTCTGAGTTCATTAAACTGCCTTTCTGTGTTTTCTTGCATCTCACTGAGTTTTTCCAGAACTGCAATCTTTAATTGTCTGTCATTTAAGTCACATACTTCCATATCTTTAAGTTCCTTTTCTGGAGACTTTTCACTTTCTTTCTGAGCCTTGTTTTTTCTTGTTTATTCATGGCAATTAATGATTTATCATTTCTCTTCCTAGACATCTACAGGGGTGGCTTCTCTGTTAGGTTGATAGGAAGAGGTCTTTCTTCTGTTTTCCAGTACTTGTTGGTAGAATGTTTTATTTTCTGTCCGACTGCAGCCTTTTTTTCTCTCTCACACAGTAGTGCTATATTTTCTCTGCACTAGTCCAGGTTCTCACACAATGGGGGCATTCCCTCAGAGACGGGCTTCTGCTCTGTTAATAGTTTGCCTGGGTCACAGAGTGCAGTGTCCGTGTGGGTATGTGGAGAGCTTTTGAAGTTCCAAAGCTCTTCCTGCACCCGATTCAGAGCCTGTATTTTTCAGCAGATCTGTTTACTCCTGCAGGGATCCGCCCAGATAGGTGGGGACAGGGGTGGGCTGAGTTGTGAGAGGTGGCCCAGAGCAATGGCAGCGACCACCACCACAGCTGGTCCTTTTTCCACAGCTCCTTCCCCCTTGCTGGAACTAGTTGGGCTGAAAATCTGTGTCTGTGGTCCATAGTTCTCAGCACAGCAAATATTCTGTTCTTTTGATCTGACACTGCTACTGTTCCACTTCTAGCACTGGGCTGGTGGTGGCTGGGCGAGCTCTGGGAGGGTAGGGAGGGGGCCGCTAGTCTCAGTGCCTATTGCTTCCATTTTCTGCTCGGCAGTGAAGGCTTAAACCACCATCTTTCGCCTTCTTTCCTCAGTCTTTTCTCCGAAGTCTCTGCTGTGAGCGATGGGTTCAACCGTGTTATATGCTGTCCCCTCAGCCCTGTGGGCCTTAAACGGAGCCCTAGCAGTCTGAGTTCTTCCTTCTCCCACAGCTGCAGTAGTTCCAGGATGCAGCTAGTTTGGTGCACTGAGCTAGTCTGTGTCCTGCACCCGAGGGGCTCTATCTCTGCACTTCTCCCTTTCCTCCTTCCCCCGCCTCGCAAGATTCGCCCACCTTTAGGTGAATTGAGTAGTGGGCCTCTTTGTCTTGCCTGTCTGCTGTGCAGGGAGTCCTTTGTGGAGTTATAGTTGTTTGATTCGTTTTAAATTACAGGGAAGATTTACAGAGGCTCACCTCACACTGCCATTTTGATGACATTTCTCCCACATTGAAATTATTGATATGGGCTCATTAAGCAGAGACTGTGCATTTAATGCTGCACCTTAGCGAGTTACAGAGGATTCTAACAGTTCGGTTGGATGAAATATGGAATAAAAGATGGCCCACAGTGAACAAATTGGAATTGCTGAACATACCTTGATTTAATGTAGAGTAAGGGATTCAAAGGCTTAGCAAGATTTGAATATTTGAGTGGATTTATTATTTAAGATCTATTCATCCATGCTAGGAAGGTTGAGAAGACATGCATTTCACTACTATGAGAATGAATTTATTATGGGAGCCCCGCACTGTTGATTAGCTCTGTTTTCTCTTTACTGTAGGCTAGACCTCACAGTGAGAACCGCAGCTACTCAATTGAAAAATGTAAAAGTAATGGAAACCATCAGTTTTTTTTTCCTGTATCTGTAGAAGTAATTGGATCCTATGTAGGATGGGACAAGAGGTGGCACTAAACTGCTAAAGGCAAGGTGGATGTGGTTACATAATGGACAGCAGAATCAAAGCAATAATCAGAGAAGTCTGATTTGCACAAACCTATGACATTGGTTTGTTGATCATGGTGTTTCTAGAAGTAAAACATATAAGAAACCTATTAAATTTTTACTTGATTTGTATAGGCAGAAAAGTTCTAGGTCAAGAGAACAAAAGTCTAACATGAATCTTAAAACTAGAGTCAAAACCCCTCAACTGATTCTCGGACTGGAGCCAGTTTATAGACCCAAGAACCCTTGAATGAAGAGGAGGTGGAGTAGACTCCAGGAAGGACGCTGGTTGCCAAAATCTTATCCTGCCAAAATCTTTCCCTAGCCTTTCACAAAGCGTCCTACAGCTTTCAGATTTGAACAGCAGCATTGGTTTTTTCTTTCTTTCTTTTTTTTTTAATTTATTGGTGTGACAATTGTTAATGAAATTACATAATTTCAAGTGTATAATTCTGTATTACATCATCTATAAATCCCACTGTGTGTTCACCACCCAGAGTCAGTTCTCCTTCGATCACCATATATTTGATCCCCCTTACCCTTATCTCCCACCCCCCAACCCCCTTACCTTCTGGTAACCACTCTTCAGCCTGCCAACCTGCAGATTTCGGACTTGCCAGCATCCATAATCATGTGAATCAATCCCTTACAATAAATGTCCCTCTCTCTGTATACATATTATATTGGTTCTGTTTCTCTGGAGTACCCTAGCACAGATATAGTAGAGTTACTGTACACAAAGCAAGTGGCTGACTATTACTGCCCAGTCATCCCAGGATCTAGAGTACAGAGATCTCCATCAGCTCCCATTGTGAGCTGGGGGCACTGCTTCCCATGATGCTCTTCATGGATTCTTCTAGACTCTCATGTTTGAACTCCACCACCTCTTTCAGGTCTCTGCCACAAGGTAACTTTCTCATTGAGTCACCTCTGATTGAGTGTGATGATCAGTGGGGGAAAAAAAGGAGTACACACACACGACTTTAAAAGGTTTTAGTATACATTTACTATTGATCAAAAATCACTTAACTAAATATACATAGAAAGTTAATAGTGAGCATCCAAAAGCAGTAATAAATTCCATAGGATAGGAACTATTACAGTAGATGTCAAAAGCTCCTCAAACCATGGGGAAGCAACACTGGAGAGGTCTGGAACCAGCCAGACCTCACCAGGAATTCAGGGTGTCTCTTGATACTATAAGCTGCTTACAAGTTCTCAATGCCAACACCAAAATGATGATGAATGATCAATGCACTGCTAATTGAGGTCTGTCTTATATATCTCTTCAGATGTATTTTTGAGCCAAGTTTCTTGTTCCTGCCTCTGCCTCCCACTGCCCCCACCCCTATCCCATCCAGGGAATGGTCAGTTCCGGGAGGGTTCAGCAATTACTGTGATAAAAATATTGCTTATCTGGCTGAAGGGCCAGTTCATTCAGAGAAACAATACCTACTGTTCTTGCCTGTGACCATTGGCCCAAGGCCTGCCAAAGCCTGGCAATGTGCCTGACACGTCACTCTGATATGCCTTAGTTATTTTTTTTTACCTTATCTGCTGATGTGAGAGAAGCAGACAGAAAGTAACATCATCCCATATCTCTCCTGTGGGGGATGAGATGAGGTAGAATTTTCTTAACTCTAACCTAATCATCAGCTCATGTGTGGGGAAAAAACAACAGTACCTCATGTGAGGGAACAAAAAGCTAACAGACAAACCTAACCATCACCTCATGAGGGAACTACCATCACCTCATGAAGCAGATACCTAACCATCACCTCACATGACAGAAAAACAACAGCATCTCATGTGAGGGAACAAAAAGCTAAGAGACAAACCTAACCATCACTTCATGAGGGAGAAACAGACAACATGAAACAATGAAGCTATATCAGCCCTGGAAGCTCTATCAGCCAATGAAGGTGAATTTTCCTAACATCTTCCCCACACTGTGCCATTAAAAAGCTGCATTGCCCTTTGAGTATCCCACTCTTTCCTCTTCTTGTTTTGTTATTTTCATAGCATGTATCATCATTAGATGTAGTATATATTTCACTTGGTTATTTTGTTTTATATTTTATTCTTACCACAAACTATACACTCAATGTGGGTGGAATTTTTTGCTTTGTTCACTGCTATATCCCCAGTCTGTATATACTGCCAAATATGTAATAGGTATTCATTACTAAATCAATGAATTCTAGTTTGTTACAGTAATTTATCTTAACCAGAGACCAAATTCAAATCCTCTGTCCTTTTTAATTTTTAATATACTATACTTTTTCCTAGAGATCAACTTCTTATATGAGACAGCTATTTTGTCTCTTTTCTTTCATTGGCCTCCAATAGGTCTTTGATCAAAGCTCTCAGAGAACCAAAATATAGACACCTGCAAAGAAAATGAGTATACTCCTATTAGAATGGCTATCATCAAAAAGACAAGCAATAACAAATACTGATGAGTATGTAGAGAAAAGGGAAACTTTGTGCACTCTTGGTGGGATTGTAAACAGGTACAGACAATATGGAAAACAGTATGGCAGTTCCTCAAAAAATTAAAAATAGAACTACCATATGATTCAGCAATTCCACTTCTGGGAATATATCCAAAGAAAATGAAAACGCTATGTCTAAGGGACATCTGTATCCCCATATTCATAGCAGCATTATTTAAAATAGTTAAGATATTGAAACAACCTAAGAGTTCATCAGTGGATGACTGGATAAAGAAGATATGGTCATTTATATAATGTAAAAATATTCAATCATACAAACAAGAAAAATCTTCCGTTTGTGACAACATGGATAGATCTTGAGGGCATTCTGCTAAATAAAATATGTCATACAGAGAAAGAAAAATACTGTATGATCTCATTTACATGTGGACTATAAAAACAACAACAACAACAGCAGCAACAGAAACAACAAAACTACACACATAGAAGAGATCAGATTTGTGGTTACCAGAGGAAGGGTGGGGGGAAGAGGAAATGGAAGAAAGTGGTCAAAGGTACAAACTTCCAGTGATAAGAAAAGTACTAGGGATGTAATTTACATGTCTATAGTTAATACTGGTTTATGGTAAATATATATGAAAGTTGTTAAAAGAGTAAGTCCTAAGTGTTCTCATAACGAGAAAAAAAATTTTTGTTTATTTTTTGTGTTGATATGAGATGATGGATGTCAACTAAACTTACTTTGGTATTAATTTCACAGTATATGTAAATGAACTCATTATTCTGTACACCTTCTACTTATATAATGCCGTATATCAATTATATCTCAATAAAATTGGAAAAAAAGAAAGTATAATAATGTTTTTCACATTTATTTATTTTAATTTATTTTTAAATTACAGTTGATATAAAATATTATTTTAGTTTCAGGTGTACAACATAGAAATTACAGATTTATGTACCTTACAAAGTGATCAACACAATGCATCTAGTGCCCATCTGGCATCATATATAGTTATTACAATATTATTGACTATATTACCTGTGTTGTACTTTACATTCCTATGACTAGTTTTATAAATGAGATTGTACTTCTTTTTTTCCCAATTGTATCTTTCTTCTTTTTTAAAATTTATTTTTAATTACAGTTGACATACAATGTTATAAGAGATCTGATAATTCAGCTTGCAAACTTGCCACCATGTGATTACATTGGCAGCATTGTACAAACAGCTCGAAAAGGTTTCATGACCTTGGCATATCAGCGTCTCACAGCTGTGTTCATGTCAACATACGGCAGTGTCTAGCTGAATGGCGTTCATTATTGTTGTTGGGGGGTTTTTGTGTGCCGTATCAAGAATATCTGAGCTTCGGTGTGAGGTCGGGGTGGTGGTCGGAGGGAGGGGGGTTCACGGTGTGAGGGATGTAAAAATAAAATAAAATAAAACTATAAAAAAATAATAAATAAAATTAAATAAAATTAAATTAAAAAAAGAAAAAGAATATCTGAGCTTGAATTAGAGCAATGAACAAACATTCAATTTCTTGCTAAACTTGGCAAGAGTGGAAGTGAAATCAGGGACATGTTAGTCCAAGTTTATGGAGATAGTGCCATGAAGAAAATGGCAGTATACAAATGGATTAAACATTTTTCTGAGGGGAGAGAATGCGTCACTGATAAAGAGAGCTCAGGGTGGCCAGTAAGGAGCAGAACTGAAGAAAACATTGCAAAATTCCATCAAATTGTGCATAGAATCATCAGGTGACTATGAGAAGCATAGCAGACCAAGTAAACATTGTCAGAGAAACAGGGAAATCTTAACTGAAAATCTTGGCATGAGAAAGGTGTGTGCAAAAATGATCCCAAAGGAGCTCACTGATGAACAAAAGCAAAGGATAGTAGAAGTCTGTCAATACCTTTTAGAGAAGCAAGACGATGTTTTGGGCCATGTTATCACTGGTGATGAAACATGGGTGTCATACGACCCTGAAACAAAGCATCAAAATACACAATGGAAGTCAGTCAATTCTCCATGACAAAAAAAGTTCCATCAGTCCAAAACAAGAGTCAAAACGATGTTGCCAACTTTTTTGATATCAGAGGGATTATTCATTGTAAATTTGTACCAACTGGACAAACAGTTAACCAAGTTTACTATTTGGAAGTGCTGAAAAGGCTACATGAAAAAGTTAGACGAAAACAACCTGAACTTTTCATCAACAATTCACGGCTCTTGCATCACGACAATGCACCAGCTCACATAGCACTGTCTGTGAAGGAGTTTTTAGCCAGTAAACAAGTAACTGTATTGGAAAACCCTCTCTACCCACCTGATCTGGCCCCAATGACTTCTTTCTTTACCCAAAGATAAGGGAAATATTGAAAGGAAGACATTTTGATGACATTCAAGACATCAAGGGTAATACGACATCTGATTGCCATTCCAGAAAAAGAGTTCCAAAATTGCTTTGAAGGGTGGACTAGGCACTGGCATCAGTGCATAGCTTCCAAAAAGGAGTACTTCGAAGGTGACTGCAGTGATATTCAGCAATATCATTGTATGTAGCACTTTTTCTAGGATGAGTTTGTGAACGTAATTGTCAGACCTCGTATTAGTTTCAAGTGTACAGCATAGTGATTCAATTAATGTAGTGATCATCACACTATACTTTATGAAGTGATCATCACAATAAGTCTAGTAATCGTCTGTCACTGTACATAGTTATTATGATATTATTGACTATATTCCCTATGTTGTACATTACATCTTCATGACATATTATAACTGGAAGTTTGTACCTCTTAATCCCACCCATCCCCTTTTCACCTCCCCACTAGCAACCATCAATTTGTTTTCTGTTTTTATGAGTTTCTGTTTTTTTCGTTTGTTTTGTTTTTAGATTTCACATAGAAGTGAAATCAAACAATATTTTGTAACTTTGTTTCTTTTATTTCCTGGTGATACCTAACCTCTTAACACTTGTTAAAAATCATCTCAGACACACAAAATATCAGTTATGTCTTTATACACTAACAATAAACAATCTGAAAAGGAAATTAAGAGAATAATTCCATTTATAATAGCATTGAAAAGAACAAAATTACTTAGGAAAATCTTAACTAAGAAAATAAAAGACTTGCACACTGAAAACTACAAATATTTGCTAAAAGAAATTTGTCTGAAATAAATGGCAAGAATAAATCCTGTGTTCATGGGTTAGAAAACAATATTACTAAGCTAACAATTTGTGTTAATAAATTGAATAAAATATGTCCATTCTTTCCAAAGCATATAATGTAATTTCTATGAAAATCCCAATAACTTTACAGGATGAATAAGCAAAATGTGGTACACACATTCAACAGAATATTATTCAGCCTTATAAAGGAATGAAATTCTGATATGTCCTATAGCATAGATGAATCTGACATGTCCTATAGCATGGATGAATAAGCCAAACACAAAATTGCAAATATTGTATGATTTCACTTATATGAAATATCCAGAATAGGCAAACTCATAGAGACAAAAAGGAGAACAGTATTTTTCAGGGGCTGGAAGGATGATGGAATGAGGAACTATTGTTTAATAAGTACAGAGTTTCAGTTTGGGGTGATGAAAAAGTTCTGGAGCTGACTAGTGGTAATGGTTGTCAATAATGTGACTGTACTTATTGCCACTGAAATATACACATACAAGTAGTTAAAATGGTAACTTTTATCTTATATATGTTTACCACAATTAGAAAGAACTCAGAGTCCAGATCCCACCAAGATTTGAACTCAGAATACTGGATTCAGAGTCCAGAAATATATATACAGAAAACCATAAAGACTCCACTAAAGTACTACCAGAAACAATAAACAAATACAGTAAAGTTGCAGGATACAAAATCAATGTACAAAAATTCATTGTGTTCCTATACACTAACAATGAAATATCATAAACAGAAATGAAAATAAAAATTCCATTTGAAATTACAACAAAAAGATTAAAATAGCTAGGGGTAAACAAAAACAAAAAAGTGAAAGACTCACACACTGAAAACAATGACATTGTTGAACAAAATTGAAAAGACAAGGAAAAGGAAAGATATTCTGTGTTCATGGATTGGAAGAATCAAACATAGCTAAGATGACCTAAAGCAATATATAGATTTAATAGAATCCCCATCAAAATACCAATGGCATTTTTCAAAGAAATAGGACAAAATATCTTCACATTTGTATGGAACCACAAAAGACAATGAATAGCAAAAACAATCCTGAGAAAAAAAGAACAAAGCCAGAAGTATTACACTCCCTGACTTCAAATTATACTACAAAGCTGCAATAAGCAAAACAGTATGGTATTGGCAGAAAAACAGACACAGACCAATGGAACAACACTGGGAGACCAGAAATAAACTCACGTATATGGGCAACTAATTTTCAACAAAGACGCCAAGAACATACAATGGAGAAAGGAAAACCTCTTCAGTAAATGGTGCTGGGAAAATTGGAAAGCGACATGCAAAACAATAAAACTAGACTGCTATTTGACATCATAAAGAAAAATTAACCCAAAATGGGATAAAGACTTAATTATAAGACCTGAAACAATAAAATACATGGAAGATAACATAGGTTCTAAATTTATGGACCTTGGTCTCAGAGAAGCTTTTGTGAACTTGACCCCAACAGCAATGGAAGTAAAAGCAAAAAAATAAATGAATAGAACTACATCAAACTAAAAAGGTTTTGCACAGCAAAGGAAATCATCAACAAAACAAAGGGGTAACCAAACAAATGGGGGAAAATACTTGCAAACAACACCTCTGATAAGGTGCTAATATCCAAATATATATAAAGAAATCATACAGCTCAACAATGACCAAAATCCCCAAACATTCCTATTAAAAAATGGGCAGAAGACCTGAACAAACACTTGTCCCAAGAAGATACACCAATGGCCAACAGGTATATGAAAATATGCTGAACTTCACTAGCTGTTAGGGAAATGCAAGTCAAAACCACAATGAGATACCACCTCACACCTGTTAGAATGGCTATCGTCAACAAGACAAGACAAGACAAGAAATGACAAGTGTTGGAAAGGATTTGAAGAAAAAGGAACCCTCATACATGGCTGGTAGGAATGTAAATTGGTACAGCCACTATGGGAAACAGTATGGAGGTGCCTCAAATACTTAAGAATAGAGCTAACACATGACTCAGCAATCCTTCTTATTTACCCCCAAAATTTGAAAATATTTATTTGTAAAGATATATGTACCCCTATACTCATTGCAGCATTATTCACAGTGGCCAGGATATGGAAACAACTGAAGTGTCTTGGTGGATGATTGGATAAAGAAGTGGTACATATATACAATGCAAATAAAGCAGATTCACTAAAGGAAATACTCAGCTATAAGAAAAGATGAAATACTGCCATTTGCAACAACATGGATGGATCTGGGGAGTTATCATGCTAAGTGAAATAAGTCAGATGGAAAAGGACAAGAACTATACGATTTCACTCACATGTGGGATATAAAACAGAAAGCAACAAACAGACAAATAAAACAATAAACTCATAAAAACAGACAACAGAATGGTGGTTACCAGAGGAGAAGATGTTAGGGAGAGGATGAAGAAGGTAAAAGGGTTCAAATATATGATGACAGAGAAAGACTAGACTATGGATGGTAAGTACACAATGAAAGATACAGATGAGGTATTATAAAATTGTACAATTGAAACTTATATAATGCTGTTAACCAATGTCCCCACAATAAATTTAATTTAAGAAGAATCATCTTGTCACAGGAACCAGAAAATCAATGTGTAATGCTACATCTCTTAAAGTAGTGTTCTGCCCATGACCACTGGGGAAATTCATCCAAATGTAACTGATGACACATGTGCATGGTGGGAGGCCACAGGGACTTCTGAGAGCCGTTGTTTCATTCTAAATAAAGCAGATTCACTAAAGGAAAAAAATGAGCTGCAACTGCAGAAAAATTTCCTGAACACATGATTATTGTATTAAGTTCCCCAAACCATGAGCTCATCTTACATGAGTCCTTTTGGTTAAAAAAGGGAAAATTTTGTTAAAACTTTGAGAATATATATTGCATATATAGAGAGACCAATTTTTAAAAAGTGTCTCAAATAACTTAAAAAATAGCTATCGCTGCCACTTTCAGAAAGACTCGACAGAAATTGTCATATGGCTTTGACTAACAACCCCCTCGTTTGTGTGGGCTCCATTTTAAACTACATGGCTTTAAGGTTGTGAAGTGGGTGTGGCTTATAAATACCCAAAATTACAGCAGCAAGTCTGCATGAATGATTTTTTTCCCCTTTGTAATAATAATGTCAGGGCTGTTATTACACTTGGCTCTGTGGGGAAATTGGAAGTGTTTCTCAGAAGGGAAGTGCTTCCAGCTCTACAGCTCTTTCAAGAGCTCTATTCCCATGTACTTGCTGGAAACTTTCAGGAAACCGCATTACTTTTCACATCCCCATTTAGCAACGTGATCTCTCCCAGCCAGAATGCTTCCCAGACCACCTCATCAGTCAGGCCTGGGAATGGAATGTGACCATGAGGGGCTAACACGTTGGGGTTTAGGTCTTGTTTCCATGTTGTGTTTGTGAGTAAGACAGGAAAAGAATGATTGTTTTTTTCTCCTGAGAATATTTTGTCAAGCCCTAGCATATTTCAAAGGATTCAAAGTCTCTAATCTGGGGTTGAGATGACAATGGTATCAAATTCTGTCTCAAAGTGGCTAGAGTTGCCTGGATTTTAGGTCAAGAGACATTTGACAAGTGTCAGAAAAATCCATAGAAATCTAACTAATAATTTTCTGTAACTTCTTTTGGAAATAATCAGACCAAAGGAAATTAACCGTAAGAAGAGTGAGATGGTGATCCCTTGTTTTAAAATTCAATGGAAAAAAAAATGGGAGGGAGGAAGGAGAAAAAGAATAACTAATTTTTGAAAAACGAGGTAGGGGTTTTAAATATTATATATGATTTTGGATGAATGCTTTACTTTATTTTAAAAATACAGTAAAGCAAATTTTAACACAGAGCAAGAATATCCAACAAATTATTATATGCCATTCCATGTCACCAGCAGAAGATAACCTGAAAACATTTGGCCATAAAGAAGTTTCTTACCACATACAGAAGAGTCTCAGTGACCCTTTGATTTTATGTCATTTTTATTTAATCGAGTAAGTATATGTAGGGGGAGTTTTGGAAAAATGGAAGATTAGATGGTGGGAGTAATACTATTCAAAGGGGTGGCAATATTCAATGGTCAGATATAGCATGAGTTTTTTTTTTTTTCAGGTGTTTATTTAATCCAACTACTTAGTATTCTATAAAGTTAAAATTTATTTCTTCCCTTACTAAAATCTGTAAACTGAAATCATGCTAATTGTCGAAGATTTCTAGGTAATGCCAGAAAATATGGAGAAAGTCCCATTCGTACCTGAAGTACTCTCTGTGGTCAGTACTTTGACATAGTACTTTGACTTTATAATCTGCTTCTTAGATAACTGGAGACAGACAACAATATATGTAGAATAACTGAATCCAGCATTTGCTAGAAAAATTATAGCAAAGAGGTAACTGCTTCTTATCTCAACACATTTCTTAACTATAAGCTTTTGTTAAGCTCCACATAGGTTTTTATATATTTTTTAGAGATTATTGCAGTCATGCGTCACAATCACAGGGATACATATTTTGAGATATGCATTGTTAGGTGATTTTGTCATTGGGAGGACATCCTACAGTGCACTTACACAAACCTAGATGCTATAGCCTACTACACACCTAGGCTATATGGTATAGCTTACTGCTCCTAGGCTACAAGCATGTTAATGTACTAAATACTATAGGCAACTGTAACACAATGGTAAGTGTGTATCTAAACATATCTAAACATAGAAAAGGTACAGTGACAATATAGTATAAAAGATAAGAAATGGTAACTACCATGAATGGAGCTTGCAGGACTCGAAGTTGCTCAGGGTGAGTCAGTAAGTGAGTGGTGAGTGAATGTGAAGGCCTAAGACATTATTGTACACTAATGTAGACTTTGAAACACTGTACACTTAGGCTACACTAAATTTAGAAAAAAATTATTCAATAATAAGTTAACCTTAGCTCACTGTTAACTTTGTTTTATAAAATTTTTATTTTTTTTAACTTTTTGACTCTTTTGTAAAAAAATGAGTTTAAAACACAAACACATTGTACAGCTATACAAAAACATTTTCTTTATATCATTATTCTATAAGCTTTTTCCCATTTAATTTTTTTTTTCTTTTTGAAACACTTTTGTTAAAAACTAAGACACAAACACACACATTAGCCCAGGCCTACACAGGACCAGGATCATCAATATTACTGTCCTCCATCTCTACATCTTCTCCCACTAGAAGGTTTTTAGGGGCAATAATACAAGCTCTCATCTCCTATGATAAAAATAACTTCTTCAAGAATACCTCCTGAAGAATCTTCCTGAAGCTATTCTTGAGGAGGTTTCACTCTTTTCAGAAATATATCCTTGGTGGTTTTCTTGGTTTCTTTCTTTCTTTTTTTTTTCCCATCATAGATCTGCATGTAAGTGGAAAGTGCATCATGAACATTCCTCTTTATTAATGAAAACTTTTGGTGTTGGGGTCAATTTTTTCAAACTGATTAAGGAGTTTGTTGAAATTGGCAAAAGCGTCTGCTAAACCCTTCATTGAATTTTCTTGGGGCTTCTTTTTCTTCTCCTGAAGTTTCCTTTTCTCTCATGTCTTCTTCAGCTATGCATTCCTGTTCCAGTTCCAATAGTTCCTCATTAGTCATTTCCTCAGGGACCAGCTCTAGAACCTCCTCAATGTCATCCTCATCCCCATGCAAGTTATAGTTATTTGTCATCTCAACCACAGCCTGTTGATTTTTGTAACCTCCTCATCCTTGGTAAATCCTTTGAAGTCATGGGTGCCTTCTTCCCAGATGCCATTCATACACTACTTGGTAACATCACCTCAAGCCCAAGCAAGGTTCTTGATGCTGTCACAGATGTGGTAACCCTCCCAGATTGTATTGGTGTCTTCTCAGTGTCTTGGTTAGTTGCAGCAATAGTTTGGGCAAAGGTCCTATACAGGTCCTATATAGTAGGCCTTAAAAACCGCTATAATTCCTTGATCCATTTGTTGGATCAAGCAAGTGGTATTTCGAGAGAGAAACACTCCTATGATGTTGGATGAAGATCAACAATAAAAGGAGAATGTCTGGGAGCATTGTCAACAATAAGCAAAGTCTTGAATGGTATGTTATTCACCAAACAGTACTTCTTCATTCTGCTGGCATAGCAATTCAGGAGGGCATCTTGGAAGAGGAACTGGGTCATTCATGACTTCTTATTGCCTCTGTAGTACACTGGCAGTGTCTGCTTATCAATATACTTGGAGGACCTGGGGTTCTCATTGTGCTAAGATCACAAAGGGTTTCAACTTGTGGCCTTCAACATTGCTCCCGAATAAAACTGTTACCCTGTTCTTTAAAGCCTTGAAACTGGGCATTAACTTGTCCTCCTTATGCATGAAACTCCCTCATCTATCTGTTTCCCAAAGAGGGCCATTTCATCCATGTTGAATATTTATTTGCTCTGGCAAGTAATTTTCCTGCACAATCAGCTTATCTAGAGTTTCCAAAAATTCTTCACCTGCCTTCATATCAGCATTTGTAGACTCACCACTCACTTTTATGGTATGTACTGAATAATGATTCTTGAATCATTTAAACCACTGTGAGCTGGCAGTAAATCGAACACTAGTTGAGTTCAGTCTTTTTTCTCAGCATCACAAACAAATATTTTGCTTTGGCCATGATCATCATGGTGCTGAGAGGAATTTGCTTCTGTGGCTGATGTTCAGTCCAGGTCATTGGAAATTTCTCCATGTCTGACATAGGTCCTTCTTGAATTTTTGGTGGTCTTGCCTTCAGTAGAGAAGATCCTTTAAATGAGTTTTGTAACTTGGTTCTTGTTCTTTAAGGTCATAATTATGGTGGAATGGGACATGCTTGACTGGTGAGCAATAGCCATCACTGATTTTCCACCTTTATAGTCCTTAATCACTTTTAATTTTATTTCCAGGTCAATCATTAGACATAGCCTCCTATTGGCAACATTAGTGAGGGATTTTGTACGTTTAGGGGCCATGATGAACAAAACAACAGAAGATTAAATCAAGCACAAGAAAAAAAAATACAATCAAGAGATGCCGTAAACATAAGATGTTTTAAGGCTGCTGCAGGCATAACACAGCATAGTGTTTTACAGCAAACATATATTTTTTTATAAGTAGAAAGAGTAAACTTTAAAATAATGATAAAATGTATAGTATGGTAAATACATAAACCAGTAACACAGTTGTTTATTATTATTATTAAGTATTATGTACTGTACATAGTTATATATGTTATACTAATATAACATTGGCAGCTCAGTTGGTTTGTTTACACCACTATCACCAGGAATATGTGAGTAATGCATTATGCTAAGGCAGCTATGACATCACTAGGTGATAGGTATCCTACAGCTCCACTATAATCTTATGGGACCAATATTGTATATACAGCCAGTCATTGACTGAAATGTCTTTATGCAGCTCATGACTGTATCATTTAGATTTACACACGTTTATCAATGACTTGGCTCACTAATGCTTCTTGCATCTTTTTTCTGGCTTTATTTTCCACATTCTTAGCATATATCCTTAATTATTTCAGTGAAAATCTGAGACTAATGAACTCTTTATTACCCACCCACCCCCAATTTTTATTTTGCTCTCACTCTGGAATAATAGTTCAACTAAGCATAGACTTTAGGTCAATCATTTTCTCTCTATACTTTGAAGATATTACTTCATTTTCTTCTGACATCTTTCTTTTGAGGAATATGCTCTCAATCTAAATGTGTTTTCCTTTGGTTATTTTCAACATTTTTTTTTTTCTCTCCTTAGTGTTTTAGGTGTTTAAACTTTCTGGTTGGGACTTGGTAAGAATCTTCATTCTGAGTATTTTCCTTTGAATTTGAAAAATTTTCAGGGACATTCTATTTACAATATTGTCTTACCTTCACTCTCTCTACTCTCTTTTTCTAAACCCCTCTTATCTCATTTGATCAACTAGGGAGATTACATTTAGATGCATCAGATAGAAAATGCAACTTAATTGTGGCTTGAATAAAGAAGAGGGATTTATTTTTTCTCACATGACTAGATGTCTGGAGGTAGGCAGGCTAAGATTCTTTTAGCTTTCTGTTTTATCATCTTTTATATATTTGCAAGATGACTGCTCCACCTTTAGCATAGTACCTGTGTTCACACAGAATGCATTGGGAGGAGAAAGGATAAGCTTTTAAAGAGCATCCTCAGGAGCTTCACTTGGAAACTTCTATTTCATTGGATAAAACTGTGACATTTGGTTACACCTTTGCTTGGTAAGGGCAGACTGGGATCTATCTATCTATCTATCATCTATCTATCTATCTATCTATCTATCTATCTATCTATCTATCTATCTATCTATCTATCTAACTATCTATCTAATCTATCTGTCTATCCATCTATATCTGGGCATATTGTCATCCCAAACAAATCAGCAATCTATGAGTAAAGAGAGTCAGATAAAAAGTGTATGAGCAATAACTAGATCTGCCCAGCCACGTGTTTGGGTTCTGTTCTCCATCTCATGTTTGTCAGTGCTACTTTTGCATTATGTTCTCTTTATCTCTCTTTGTCTCTAGATTCTAGGTGAATTCCTAGATACACATTCTAGTGTACTAATTCTTTCTTCACCTATGTCTAACGTGGTATACAAATCAATTATGAATTTTTAATTTTAATGCTGTATTTTTTTCTAAAAGTTTTATTTTTTCTTCTGTTTTTTATAGTTTCAGATATATAAAACAACATATAAAACAACATATAAAACAACATATATAAAACAACATATAAAACAACATAATTAGACATTTATACTCAACACAATGCAAGGTGATAACACCCCTCCCAGTCTACTACTTCTCTGTTACTATACCATTGACTATATTCCTTATGCTATACTTTACATCCTGTGACTAATACAGAGGATGCCAAAACAATGTGTACACATTTTAAGAAAGGAAAAAACTACTAAAATTGTAATACTCAAAATATACTGGTAACAAAAGATGAATGCAAGTCACATTTGACTTCTGCAATTAAAAGAGGTGCTCAAAGTGGTTACCATCTGTGTCTAGACACTTCTGATTGTGGTGAACTACTGCTTGAGCAATGTTGACCAAAGTGTCCACTTGTATACATGTTTTTGGCACACTCGGTATATATACATGTATATAATTATAGTTAACATTCAATATCATGCTACATCAGCTTCAGGTGTACAGCACAGTGGTTAGGCATCTACACAATCTACGAAGTGATCCCCGAGATGAGTCCAGTATCCATCTGGCACACTACGTAATCTATACAACATTGTTGATTATATTTCCCATACTATATTTCACATCCTTGTGATTATTTTGTGACTAACTTGTATTTTCTAATCTCTTCACCTTCTCCCTCATCCCCTATCCTCCTCCCATCTAGCAACCATCAGTTTTTACTTTGTATCTCTGAGTTTATTTCTGTTTTGTTTGCTCGTTTTTTCTGTTTTTTAGATTCCACATATAAGTGAGATCATATGGTATTTGTCTTTCTTAGTCTGACTTATTTCACTTAGCATAATATTCTCTAGGTCTATCCATGTTGTTGCAAATGGTAAGATTTATTTCTTTTTCATGGCAGAGTAATACTCCATTGTATGAATGTACTAAAATTAATTTGTCCAATTGTCTATTGACGGGCATTTTGGTTGTTTCCATATCTTGGCTATTGTCAATAGCACTGCAGTAAACATAGGAGTGCATATATTTTTTTTAAATTAGTGTTTTGGATTTCTTTGGATAAATACCAAGGAGTGGAATTGCTGGGTCATAATTCTAATTTTTTGAGGAACCTCAGTACTGTTTTCCATAGTGGCTGCACCAATTTGCAATCCCACCAACAGTACATGTAGGTTCCCTTTTCTCCACATCCTTGCTACACTTGTTGTTTGTTGATTTATTGATGAGAGCCATTCTGACAGGTGTGAGGTGCTATCTCATTGTGCTTTTATTTACATTTGTCTGATGATCAGTGATGTTGAGCGTCTTTTCATGTCTATTGGCCATCTATATATCCTCTTTAGAGAAATGTCTCTTCATGTCCTCTGCCCAGTTTTTAATTGTGTTGTTTTTTTTGTTGTTGTTGAATTGTATGAGTTTTTTTTTTTTAATTTATTTATTGGGGTGACAATTGTTAATGAAATTACATAATTTCAGGTGTACAATTCTGTATTACATCATCTATAAATCCCATTGTATTTTCACCACCAGGAGTCAGTTCTCCTTCCATCACCATATATTTGATCACCCTTACCCTCATCTCCCTCCCCCCAAGCCCCTTAAGCTCTGGTAACCACTAAACTATTTTCTGTGTCTATGAGTTTTTGTTTCTCATTTGTTTGTCTTATTTTTGGTTTATATACCACATATCAGTGAAATCATAGGGTTCTCTGCTTTTTCTGTCTGACTTATTTCGCTAAGCATTATACTCTCAGGATCCATCCATGTTGTCAGAAATGTTCCTATATCATCTTTCCTTAACGCCGAATAGTATTCCATTGCGTATATATACCAAAATTTCTTTATCCATTCATCTATCGAAGGACATTTAGGTTGTTTCCATGTCTTGGCCACCGTAAACAAAGCTGCAATGAACACTGGAGTACACGTGTCTCTATAGAGAAATGCTTTCACATTTTTTGGGTAGATACCCAGGAGAGCGATTGCTGGATAATATGGTAATTCTATTCATAATTTCTTGAGGAACCTCCACACTGCCTTCCATAGCGGCTGCACCAGTCTGCATTCCCACCAACAGTGTATGAGGGTTCCTTTTTCTCCACAGCCTCTCCAACACTTGTTGCTATTTGTCTTGTTGATGATAGCCATTCTGACTGGGGTGAGGTGATATCTCATTGTGGTTTTTATTTGCATTTCTCTGATGATTAGTGATGTTGAGCATTTTTTCATATATCTATTTGCCATTTGTAAGTCCTCTTTGAAGAAATGTCTCTTCAGGTCCTCTGTCCATTTTTCAATTGGGTTGTTTGTTTTTTTGTTGTTGAGTTTCATCAGTTCCTTGTATATTTTGGATACTAGACCCTATCGGAGGAACTGTTTGCAAAAATCTTCTCCCATTCAGTCGATTGCCTCTTTATTTTGTCGATAATTTCCTTTGCTGTGCAGAAACTTTTAAGTTTCATATAGTCCAATTTGTTTATTTTAGCTTTTACTTCCATTGCCTTTGGAGTCAAATTCATAAAATGCTCTTCGAACCCAAGGTCCATAAATTTAGTACCTATGTTTTCTTCTATGCAGTTTATTGTGTCAGGTCTTATCATTAAGTTTTTGATTCATTTTGAATTAATTTTGGTACATGGTGACAGATAACAGTCCAGTTTCATTCTTTTGCACATGGCTATCCAATTCTCCCAGCACCATTTATGGGAGAGGCTGTCTTTTCTCCATTGTATGTTTTTAGCTTCTTTGTCAAAAATTATCTGTCCATATTTATGTGGTTTTATTTCTGGGTTCTCAATTCTATTCCATTGGTCTATGTGTCTGCTTTTCTTCCAATACCATGCTGTTTTGATTATTGTAGCTCTGTAGTACAAGCTAAAGTCAGGCAGTGTGATACCTCCAGCATTGTTCTTTTTTCTTAAGATTACTTTAGCTATTCGGGGTCGTTTTTGGTTCCAAACAAATCTGATGATTTTTTGTTCTATTTCTTTAAAAAATGCCATTGGGATTTTAATGGGGATTGCATTAAATCTGTATATAGCTTTGAGTAATATGGCCATTTTAACTATGTTGATTCTTCCAATCCATGAGCACAGAATATCTTTCCATTTATTTGTGTCTTCTTCAATTTCTTTCAAAATGTCTTATAGTTTTCAGCATATAAATCCTTCACATTTTTGGTTAAGTTTATTCCTAGGTATTTTATTCTTTTTGCTGCAATTGCAAAGGGAATTGTTTTTTGTATTTCTTTTTCTGAGATTTCATTGTTAGTATATAAGAATGCAATGGACTTTTGTATATTGATTTTGTAGCCAGCAACTTTACTGTATTCATTGATTGTTTCTAACAGCTTTTTGGTGGAGTCTTTAGGGTTTTCTATATATAGCATCATGTCATCTGCAAAGAGTGATATTTTAACTTCTTCATTCCCAATTTGGATGCCTTTGATTTCTTTTTCTTGCCTGATGGCTCTGGCAAGGACTTCCAACACGATGTTAAAAAGCAGAGGTGGTAGGGTCAGCCCTGTCGTGTTCCTGAACGTAAACAAAGGGCTTCAGTTTTTCACCATTAATAATGAGATTAGCTGAGGGATTGTCATAGATGGCCTTTATTATGTTAAGGTATTTTCCTTCTATACCTTTTTATTGAGTGTTTTAATCATAAATGGATGTTGTATTTTGTCAAATGCTTTTTCTGCATCAATTGATATACTCATATGATTTTTGTCCTTTACTTTGTTTATGTGCTGTATCACATTGATGTATTTGCGGATGTTGAACCATCCTTGTGCCCCAGGGATGAACCCCACTTGGTCATGATGAATAATCTTTTTAATGCATTGTTGTATTCGATTTGCTAAAATTTTGTTTAGGATTTTTGCATCAGTATTCATTACAGATATAGGTCTGTAGTTTTCTTTTTTTGTGTTGTCCTTACCAGGTTTTGGTATGAGGGTAATGTTGGCCTCATAAAATGCGTTAGGGAGTACTGACTCTTCTTCAAATTTTTGGAAGAGTTTGAGCAGGATTGGTATTAGATCCTCTTTGAAGGTTGGTAGAATTCACTAGTGAAGCCATCTGGTCCCGGACTTTTGCTTTTGGGAAGGTTTTGGATGATTGATTCAATTTCTTTACTGGTGATTGGTCTGTTTAGATTTTCCAGTTCTTCATGGTTCAGTCTTGGAAGGGTATATGTTTCTAAGAACTTATCCATTTCTTCTAGGTTATTGAATTTGGTGGCATATAGTCCTTCATAGTATTCTTGAATGATCCTTTGTATTTCTGTGGTGTCCGCGATAACTTCCCCTTTCTCATTTCTAATTTTGTTATTTAGTGTCTTCTCTCTTTTTATCTTAGTGAGTCTAGCCAAGGGTTTGTCGATTTTAGTAATTTTTTCAAAGAACTAGCTCTTTGTGACATTGATTGTTTTCTATTGTCTTTTTGTTCTCTATTTCATTAAGCTCTGCTCTGATTTTTGTTATTTCCTTTCTTCTGCTGACCTTGGGTTTCACTTGTTCTTCTTTTTCTAGTTCTTTGAGGTGTAACATGAGGTTATTTATTTGGGATTTTTCTTGTTTCTTGAGATAGGCCTGTAATGCTATAAATTTCCCTCTTAAAACTGCTTTCGCCACATCCCAAAAATTTTGGTAGGATGTATTTTCATTGTCATTTGTTTCTATATATCTTTTGATCTCTCCTCTAATTTCTTCTTTGACCCAGTCGTTCTTTAAAAGTATGTTGTTTAATCTCCATGTATTTGTGTTTTTTCCTGCTTTCTTTTTGCAGTTGATATCCAATTTCAAAGCTTTGTGATCAGAGAATATGCTTGGTATGATTTCAATCTTCTTAAATTTGCTGAGGCTGCTTTTATGTCCCAATATATGGTCTATCCTTGAGAATGTTCCATGTACACTCGAAAAGAATGTATAATTTGATGTTTTAGGATGAAGTGCTCTATATATGTCAATTATGTCCATTTCATCTAATGTGTCATTTAGGGCTGCTATTTCGTTATTTATTTTCTGTTTGGATGATCTATCCATAGCTGTCAATGATGTATTTAAGTCCCCTAGTATAAATGTTTCTCCCTTTAGTTTTGCTTGGTATATTTTGGTGCTCCCTGGTATAAATATTGATGACTGTTATGTCTTCTGGTTGTATAGTCCCCTTTACCATTATGAAATGTCCATCTTTGTCTCTTGTTATCTTTTTCACCCTGAAGTCTGTTTCATCTGATATCATTATGGCTACACCTGATTTTCTCTGGGTACCAATTGTTTGGAGTGCTAATTTCCACCCTTTCTCTTTGAGTCTATGCATGTCTTTATAGCTCAGATGTGTCTCTTGGAGAAAGCATATGGTTGGACTTAGTTTTTTGATCCAATCTGCTACTCTGTGCCTTTTTATTGGTGAGTTCAGTCCATTTACATTTAGGGTGATTATTGATACGTGAGGATTTTCTGTCATTCTATCTTTAGTTTTCTGGTAAGGCTGTGACTCCATTGTTTCTTTGCTTTTTTGTTGTTGTCTTATTTCTGTGTGGTGGTATTCTATGATGTTTCCCTCTGTTTCTTCTTTTATTACAGTATATATTTCAGTTCTGGATTTTTTTTTGAGTGGTTACCCTTAAGTTTATGTAAAAGAAAGTTTGATATTTAGTGTATTCCATTTTCTTCGGCACGCTTACTTTCTCAATTCACATATTCCTGTTCAGGCCTTTGCGCTCCCCCTTTTTATGTTTCGGTTGCCACAAATTGTCCCTGTTGATGGTGGTCTAATAGCCTCCTTTAGTATTTCTTGTAGTGCAGAAAATCGTGTATTAGAAAATTTCCTCCGCTTCTGTATATCTGGAAAGGTCTTTATTCCTCCTTCATATCTAAAGGATATGTTTGCTGGATATATTATTCTTGGCTCCTGATTTCTCTCTTTCAATAGTTTGAATATTTGGTTCCACTCCCTCCTGGCTTGTAGAGTTTCTGCTGAAAAATCTGATGATAATCTAATGGGCTTTCCTTTGTCGGTTACAGGCTTCTTTTCCCTGGCTGCCTTAAGGATTCTTTCTTTGGTGTTAATTTTAGACAGCTTCAATACAATGTGCCTTGATGAAGGCCTGTTGAGTTTGAGGTAATTAGGTGTTCTATTTGCTTCTTGGATTCGAGGATCCAGTTCTGTCCACAAATTTGGGAAGTTCTCATTAACAATTTCTTTGAGTATATTCTCTGCCCCCTTCTCTCTTTCTTCTCCTTCTGGTATGCCCATTATTCTTATATTGCTCTTTCTGATGGAGTCAGAAAGTTCTTGTAGATTTCTTTCATTTCTTTTAAGTCTCAAGTCTCTTTCTTCTTCCATCTGTGTAATTTCCAGGTTTCTATCTTCGATGTCACTGATTCTTTCCTCCATCTGGTCAACTCTACTACCTAAGCTGGTTATTTCATTCTTAATTTCTTCTATTGAGTTCTTAATCTCCAGAAATTCCATTTGGTTCTTTATATAATTTCAATCTTTTTCGTAAAATGCTCATGTTGTTTTGATTGCGTTTCTGAGTTCATTAAATTGCCTTTCTGTGTTTTCTTGCATCTCTTTGAGGTTTTTCAGAACTGCAATCTTGAATTCTCTATCATTTAACTCACATATTTCCATATCTTTAAGTTCCTTTTCTGGAGACTTTTCACTTTTTTTCTGAGCTGTCTTGTTGCCTTGGTTATTCATGGCAATTACTGATTTATTATTTCTCTTTCTGGACATCTACAGGAGAGGCTTCTGGACAGGTTGATAGTAAGAGGTGTTTCTTTTGTTTTCCAATACTTGTTAGAAGAATGTTTTATTTTCTCTCTGACTGCAGCCTTTTTTTTTTTTCTCTCTGACACAGTAGTGCTATGTTTTTTCTGCACTATTTCAGCTTCTCACACAATTGGGGGGATTTCCTGGGAGATGTGTCTCTCCTCTGTTAACAGTTCCCCTGGGTCATAGGGCACCACGTCCCTGTCAGGGTGCGGAGAGCTTTTGAAGTTCCAAAGCTCTTTCTGCACCTGATTCAGAGCCCGTATGTTTCAGCAGTTCTGTTTACTCCTGCAGGGGTCCGCCCAGATAGGTGTGGCCAGGGGCCGGGTGAGTTGTGAGAGGTGGCACAGAGCAACGGCGGGGACCACCACCACAGCCGGTCCTGCTTCCACAGCTCCCTCCCTTTTGGCGGAACTAGTTGGGCTGCGAATCTGTGTCTGCGGTCCACAGTTTTCAGAACAGCAAAAATCCTGTTCGTTTGATCTGACACTGCTACTTTATCGCTTTTAGCACAGGGCCGGTGGGGGCGGGGCGAGCTCTGGGAGGGTAGGGAGGGGCGGCTAGTCTCAATCTCTAAGGCTTCTGGTCTCCGCTTGGCAGTGAGGACTTAAACCACACGTTTCAGCCTTCTTCCCTCAGTCTTTGCTCCGAGGTGTCTGCCGTGAGCGTTGGATTCAGCCGTGTTATATGCTGCCCCCTCAGCCCTGTGGGCCGCAAGCGGAGCCCTAGCAGTCTGAGTTCTTCCTTCTGTAGCTGCAGTAGTTCCGGGAAGCAGCGAGCTTGGAGCACTGAACTAGTTCTGCGTCCTGCGCCCGTGTGGCTCTGTCCCCGCTCTTCTCCCTGCCCTCCTCCCCCGCTCGCGTGATTCTCTCACCTGGAGGTGAATTCACTAGTGGACCTCTTTGTCTTGCCTGTCTGCTCTGCAGGGAGTCCTTTGTGGAGTTATTGTTGTCCGACTAGTTGTAAATTCCAGGAGAGCTTTACAGAGGTCACCTCACGCCGCCATTTTGATCCGGAATCCGTATGAGTTTTTAATAAATTTTGGAGACTAACCCCTTATCAGATGTATTATATGCAAAAATCTTCTCCCATTCAGTAGGATATCTTCTTGTTTTGTTGATGGTTTCCTTTGCTGTGAAAAAAACTTTTTAGTTTGATTAGTCCCATTTGTTTATTTTTTAATTTTGTTTCCCTGCCTGAGGGAATACATCAGTAAAAACATTTCTAAGGGTAATGTCTGCAAGTTATGTCTTATATTTTCTTCTAGGAGTTTTAAGATTTCAGGTCTTACATTTAAGTCTTTAATCCATTTTGAGTTTATTCTCGTATATGGCGTAAGAAGGTGGTTCAGTTTCATTTTGTTTGCATTATCTGTCCAATTTTTCCAGCACCATTTACTACATAGACTGTCTTTACCCCAATGTCAATTCTTGCTTCCTTTGCCATAGATTACATGATCATATAGGCATCAATTTATTTCTGGGCTCTCTATTCTGTTACACTGATCTGTCTGTTTTTATGCCAACACCATGCTGTCTTGATTATTATGGACTTGTAGCATAATTTGACAATAGGTAATATGATACCTCCTGCTTTGTTCTTATTTCTCAGAATTGACATGGCTGTTCTGGGTCTTATATAGTTCTGTATAAATTTTAGAGTTATTTGTTCTACTTCTGTGAAAAATATCATTGTACTTTGATAGGGATTTCATTGAATCTACATATCACTTTGATACTATGGAGATTTTAATTATATTAATTCTTTCTATCCATGAGCATGGTACGTTTCGATATATTGGTATCTCCTTTATTTTTTCTCTTCAATGTCTTATAATTTTCCAAGTACAATCTTTTACTTCCTTAGTTAAAGTTATTCCTAAGTATTTTATTTTTCTTGTTGCAATTATAAATCAGATTGTTTCTTTAATTTGTCTTTTTGATACTTCATTAGTGGTGTATAGAAAAGGAACCAACTTCTGAATATTAATTTTGTACCTTGCTTCCTTACTAAACTCATTGTCGTGCAGGGGACCCTGCTCGCTGCACCATTTGTCTTGTGGGGTGGCCGGCGGGGTCTCTGGTCCCACTCCCCACATAAGAACGCAGGACATGGTGAGGCCAAAAAGGAACACCCACGGAGCCATAGGTAGGGGAATCATATCACTAGCCATAGGTAGGGGAATCATATCACTATATTCTCATTGGTGGCAACCGCCTCTCTGCAATTCGCTCTTGCTAGCCCCCAATCTTTCCTGCTAGCGTAGCCATAGCAGTTATATTAGTGGCCAATGTCTTACAGATTACAGCTGACGGCCAACTAGCCACAGCTGCTGGCCATACAATCACAGTAGATGGCCATTTACTACCCAAGCCAGCACCTTTCTATGTGAGGCCGAGAGCCTGGAAACTGTTTTTTGGGGCTTTGTCCCCACACTCCACCCCTACAGGGTCTCGCCTCACAATCTACGCGACAAGTGTCTTCCGCGAGGGTCCGTGTGCGAGGAGCCTGGAGGTGAATGCAATATTCTAGACACAGCCGGGCTCTCTGAGCAGAGCCAGGGTTTCTCAGGGCACCACCAGTACTTCTGGGCACAGCCAGACTTCCTGGACACAGCCAGGGCTCTCAGGGCACTGCCACTCTCTCTGGGCACAGCCAGACTTCCTGGACACAGCCAGGGCTCTCAGGGCACTGCCACTCTCTCTCTGGGCCTCTCGGGGTACTGTGCTGGAACAACAGCGGCTCACATCAAGGTGCTTACATATTATCAATGGCGGCCAGTCAAGAAACAAAAGCAAACATCCGCCAATCCCACTACATGGTGGTATGTTCCCACACAGTCAAGCGTCCATTAAATCAGGGATAGAAGGCAATTCCTCATAGTCCATAGTCATTCGCCAGGGCTGTCCTGGGGGTGAGGGATAACCTTGACCTCACCCTCAAGTCCCACGTAGGACTCAGCAAGCGTTTCCTCCTGGGACAAGTCCCCCATCTGGGCTGCCTCAGCAAGCAGTTCCTAGCCCACAGGGCGGCAACAACCTTCGCTTTCTCCAGCCTCTGGTGGTTGGGGATCCATCCACGTCTTTCCACCCCTCCGAGGGAATCGAGCTCTCCGGCAGCTGCTCCTCCTGGTCTTCCTCAGACTGAGCTTTCATACGCACAACCTCCTCCACTGCCCTTCGGAAAGCGTTGGCCAGCACCATATCCTGCCGACTACGCCATGTGTCGTTCAGGGGACCCTGCTCGCTGCGCCATTTGTCTTGTGGGGTGGCCGGCGGGGTCTCTGGTCCCACTCCCCACATAAGAACGCAGGACATGGTGAGGCCAAAAAGGAACACCCACGGAGCCATAGGTAGGGGAATCATATCACTATATTCTCATTGGTGGCAACCGCCTCTCTGCAATCCGCTCTTGCTAGCCCCCAATCTTTCCTGCTGGCGTAGCCACAGCAGTTATATTAGTGGCCAAAGGCTTACGGGTTACAGCTGACGGCCAACTAGCCACAGCTGCTGGCCATCCAATCACAGTTGATGACCATTTACTACTCGAGCCAGCACCTTTCTATGTGAGGCCGAGAGCCTGGAAACTGTTTTTGGGGCTTTGTCCCCACACTCATTTATCAGTCCTAATACCTTTTTTTGAATTAGTTTCAGGTGCACAAGACAAAGTAATACTTAGATGTTTATCATTTATATCCCTCACACTGTGTGGACACCCCTCCCCCCATCCACTATCCCTCTGACATCGCACCAAGCCATTACGTTTCCACTTTCTCTATTCCTAATGCTGTACTCCGCTTCTTGTAAGTGTATACATACATATATATATATATATATATATATATATATATGTATATATATATATATATATATATATATATATATATATATATATATATAAATTATAGTTGTCATTCATTATTGTTCAGCTTCAGGTGTACAGTGCACTGATCAGGCATCTACATCTTACCTGAGGTGGTCTCCCAAATGGCACACGTGTCCATCGGATACCCAGAAAATCTTTAAAACATTATTGATTACGTTCTCCAAATTAATTTTCAAAATCCCGTGGCCATCTTGTGGTTACCGACTGTTTTCTAATCCCCTCAACTTCCCCCTTATCCCCACACACCCCGCCCATCTGACAACCCTCAGTTTTTCCTCTTTGTCTCCAAAACTGTTTCTGATTAGTTCATTCACTTATTCTTTTCTTTAGATTCCGCATATAAGTGAGATCATATGGTACTTGTGTTTCTCTTTCTGACTTATTTCACTTAACATAATGTTCTCTAGGTCCATCCATGTTGTTGCAAATGGTAAGATTTCTTTATTTTTTATGGCTGTGTAATACTCCATTGTATAAATGTACAACAGTTTCTTAATCCAGTCATCTACCGATGGGCATTTCGGTTGTTTCCATGTCTTGGCTATTGTGTATAGTGCTGCAAGAAACATAGGAGTGCATAAAGATTTTTGAATTGGAGTTTTGGGTTTCTCCAGATAGATACCTAGGAGTGGAATTACTGGATCATAGGGTAGTTCCATTTTCAGATTTTTGAGATACCTCCATATTGTTTTCCATAGTGGCTGCACCAATCTGCAATCCCACCAACAGTGCACAAGTGTTCCCTTTTCTCCACATCTGCACCAGCACTTGTTTGTTGATTTATTGATGATAACCATTTTGACTGGGGTGAGGTGGTATCTCATTGTGGTTTTTATTTGCATTTCTCTGATGGTTAGTGAGGTTGAGCATTTCTTCATATGTCTGTTTGCCATCTGTATGTCCTTTTTAGAAAAATGTCTCAGGTCCTCTGCCCATTTTTAAATTGGGTTGTTTGTTTTATTGGAGTTGAGTTGAGTGAGTTTTTATAGATTTGTGATATTAACCCCTTATCAGATATATCATTGGCAAATATCTTTTCCCATTCAGTAGGATCCCTTTTTGTTTTATTGATGGTACCTTTTGCTGTGAAAAAACTTTTTAGTTTGATGTAATCCCACCTGTTTGTTTTTTTCTCTTACTTCCTTCGTGGGAGAGGATATTTCAGTAAAAATATTACTCCGGGTAATGTCTGTGAAGTTTCTTCCTATATTTTCTTCTAGGTATTTTATGGTTTCAGATCTTACATTTAAGTCTGTAAGCCATTTTGAATTTATTTTTGTATATGATGTAAGGAGGTGGTCCAACTTCATTTTTTTCACGTGTCTGTCCAGGTTTCCCAGCACTATTTATTGAATAGATTGTCTTTATCCCATCATACCTTCTTGCTTCCATTGTTGTAGATTAAATGGGCATATAGGCATGGATTTATTTCTGGACTCTCTATTCTGTTCCATTGATTTATTTGTCTGTTTTTATGCCAGTACCATGCTGGTTTGATTACTGTAGCCTTGTAGTATAATTTGATGTCAGGTATCGTTATACCTTCTACTTTGTTTTTATTTCTCAAGATTGCTGAGATATGGTCCCATATAAAATTTAGGATTATATGTTCTATTTTTGTGAAAAATGTTGTTTGTAGTTTGATAGGAATTGCATTGAATATGTATATTGCCTTAGGCAGTATGGACATTTTAACTATATTAATTCTTCTATCCATGAACATTGTATGTGTTTCCATCTATTTATGTCTTCTTTTATTTCTTTCTTCAGTGTCTTATAATTTTCTGAGTAGACATCTTTTACTTTTTTGGTTAAATTTATTTCCAGGTATTTTATAGTCTTTGGAGCAATTGTAAATGGGATTGTTTTTCTTATCTCACTTTGTGGCTAGAACTTCCAGCACTATGTTAAATAGAAGTGGAGATAGTGGGCAACCTTGCCTTGTTTCTGATCTCATGGGTAATGGTTTTAGGTTTTCCCCATTGAGTATGATGTTAGCTGTGGGTTTGTCGTATATGGCCTTTATTATGTTGAGATATGATCCCTCTATTCCCACTTTCTTAAGGGTTTTTATCATAAAAGGTTGCTGTATTTTATCAAATGCTTTTTCTGCATCTATTGATATGATCATGTGATTTTTATTTTTCATTTTGTTAATGTGGTGTATCACTTTAATTGATTTGCAGATGTTGAACCACCCTTGCATACCAGGGATGAATCCCACTTGATCATGATGTATGATCCTTTTAATGTATTTCTGAATTCTGTTCACTAATATTTTGTTGAGGATTTTTGCATCTATGTTCATTAGAGATATCGGCCTGTAGTTTTCTTTTTTTTGTGGTGTCTTTGTCTGATTTTGGGATCAGGGTGATAGTGGCTTCGTAAAAAGTGTTTGGGAGTCTTCCCTCCTTCTGAATTTTTTGGAAGAGCTTAAGGAGAATAGCTGATAATTGTTTTTTGAAATTTTTGTAAAATTTACCTGTAAAGCCATCTGGTCCAGGGCTTTTGTTTGTTGGGAGATTGTTGATTACTGATTCAATTTCCCTGATGGTAATCAGACCATTCAGGTTTTCTGTTTCTTCTTAGAAGGTTGTACGCCTCTAGAAATTTGTCCATTTCTTCCAGATTGTCAAATTTGTTGGCATATAGTTGCTGATAGTAATTTCTTAAAATTTTTTGTATTTCTGCGGTGTGTGTTTTCACTTCTCTTCTTTCATTTCTGATTTTATTAATTTGTCTCGAGATATCTTTTGATTTCTTCCTTGATCTCCTGTGTGACCCATTCATTGTTTAGTAATAACTTATTCAGCCTCCATGAATTGGTGTGTCTTCCAGGTTTTTTTTTCCTGTAGTCATTTCTAATTTCATAGCACTGTGACCAGAGAAGACAATTGTTATAATTTCAATTTTCTTAAATTTATCAGGACCTTTTTGTGGCCTAACATATGGTCTATCTTGGAAAATGTTCCATGTGCACTTGAGAAGAACGTGTATTCTGCAGCTTTGGGGTGAAATGCTCCTAAAATATCAATTAAATCCAAGTGGTCCAATGTGTCATTTAAGGCTGTTGTTTCCTTATTTATTTTCTGTCTGGAAGATCTGTCCTTTGTTGTCAGAGGTGTGTTGAAATCCCCTACTATAATAGTGTTACTGTTCGTCTCTGTCTTTAGGTCAGTCAATATATGTTTTATATATTTAGGTGCTCCTATGTTGGGTGCATAGATGTTTACTAGGGTTATGTCCTCTTGTTGGATCAATCCCTTTATTATAATATAGTGCCCATCTTTGTCTTTTAATATATTGTTCATTTTAAAGTCTATGTTGTCTGATATAAGTATTGCAATCTAGCTTTTTTCCCATTTCCATTTGCATGAAATAGCTTACTCCAACCCTTCATTTTTAGCCTGTGTGTGTCTTTTGATCTGAGGTGAGTCTCTTGTATACAGCATATACATGGGTCTTGCTTTCTTATCCACTCAGCCACCCTGTGTCTCTTCATTGGAGCTTAATCAGTTTACATTTAAAGTGATTATTGATAGGTACATAGTTATTGCCATTTTTAAATTTGTAGTAAATTGTTTTCATCTTTCTTCTATTTACAGAAGTCCTTTTAGTATTTCTTGCAATGCTGGCTTGGTTGTCATAAATTCTTTCAGTTTGTTCTTTTCTGGGAAGCTCTTTATCTCTCCATCAACTTTAAATGATAGCCTTGCTGGATAAAGCAATCTAGGTTGTAGGCCTTTGTGTTCCATCACTTTGAGTATCTCCTGCCACTCCCTCCTTGCCTTCAATGTTTCTGTAGAAAAGTCATTTGATAGTCTTATGGGAGTTCCCTTGTATGTAACCTTCTGCCTTTCTCTTGCTGCTTTCAAGATTCTCTCTTTGTCTTTAAGCTTTGCCATTTTAACTATAATGTGTCTTGGTGTGGGCCTGTTTGGGTTTATCCTGGTTGGAACTCTCTGCACTTCCTGGGCTTGTATGTTGGTTTCCTTCATCAGGTTAGGGAAGTTTTCTGACATTATTACCTCAAATATGTTCTCAATCCCTTGCTTCTTCTCTTCGCCTTCTGGTATTCCTATGATGCGCATGTTGTTGCGCTTGATGTTATCCCAGAGGTCTCTTAAACCATCTTCATTGTTTTTTATTCTTTTTCCTTTCTGTTGTTCAGTTTGAGTGATCTCTGCTAACTTGTCTTCTAAGTCGCTGATCCGATCCTCTGCTTCATCTAACCTGCTGTTAATTCCTTCAAGTGAGTTCTTTATTTCAGTATTTGTATTCTTTGTTTATAACTGGGTGTTCATTATTTTTCTATCCTCCTTTATGTCATCTCTAAGCTCCTTACACATTCTTATCATCAGTGTTCTAAACTCTGTCTCTGATAGTTTGGTTACCTCTGTTTCATTTTGTTCCACTTGTGGAGGTTTCTTCTGTTCTTTCATTTGGGACATGTTTCTTTGTTTCCCCATTGTGGCCGACTCTCTGTGTTTGCTTTGATGTATTAGGTAGATACCCTAGAGTTCTTAGTTCTTGCTGGTTTATCTTATGTAGTGTGTGTCCTTTATATTTGACTTTCACTACTTTCTTCTTCTCCTCTGCATGTGCTCCAAAGGTGAGCCTTGTGTTGTGTATATTGTCCTTCAAGTAATCCTTCCACAAGTGTCTTAGTTGTTCTGCGTGATGAGCGAAGAGTTCTTTGATGGGTGATATGTCCCGTTTGTGATAAGATCCGGAGGATAACTCAAAAAGTGTACTCTGCTGCCATCATTCCTATGACATCACTCCAGGTCTAATAGCTTTTTGGTGGAATCTTTGGGGTTCTCCATATATAGTGTCATGTCATCTGCAAATAATGACAATTTTACTTCTTCCTTTCCTATTTGGATGCCTTTTACTTATTTTTCTTGTCTGATTGCTGTGGCTAGAACTTCTAGTACTATGCTGAATAAGAGTGGTGAAAGTGACTAACTTTGTCTTGTTCCTGATCTCAAGGGGAAAGGTTTTAGCTTTTCCCCATTGAGTATGATGTTAGCTGTGGGTTTGTCATATATGGCAAAAAGTTTTACTTTTTCAAAGTTATCTATTTTTCATTTAAAATAGCTTATTTTTGTATGGATTTTATTACTTCTTTTATCTTTTTAATAATTTGAAAATATTTATTTTATAACTTACTTGAGAATATTGTTCCATTATTTCAAGTTCCTGCGGTTTGTTGTGTCATTTGTGATAAATCTTTTCTTGTTTGTTAAAAGTTTGATTATGCGAGTCTTGTGAAGCAATTTTTTCCTCCTGCAATCCTGTGTGGTCTTGATTGAAAGAACGTCCCTCAGAGAAACTTTGTGCTTGCTTCTCCAGGCCTTCAAGGGTTTCTGAACCAGGAGAATATTAAAGCATGTAAGGCACTACCATAAGGTTTCTATTTCTCATGTGAGCATCTTAGTATAACAAAAGTCTAAGCAGTGGGTATTGGGGCTGATTTGCAGCTTGTTTTGATCTCAGCTATTTTGGGGGCTTTGGTTCCCACTTGTCTCTGACGCTGCATAATGTTTGGTTTGCCATGTTCCCTGAAGGCCTGGGAGGGAATCAACAACACGGCAGAGCTCTGAGCTAACTAAAGCATAACTCACAGCTCTGCACAGATATTGAGATGCTCCAATAGAAAGAAGTGTCCAGTGAGATATTCTGGGGACTAAAGTAAAAATGAGGAACACAAAACTACAAACCAAAAGTTAATTCAAGACATTATCTTCTTAGTTCTTAAACTCAGTACTACAGGTCTATTACAGCTTCTTGAGCTAGCCTTGGAGATTGTCACTTGGGAAGTACAAGTAAGAATTAATGTTGGGAAAGTTAAAATTAACAATTACCTGTGGCCCTCCAAAAGCGTGATACATTCATGCAGCATGCTGCCTGGTCAGCCACAAATAAATGAGAGTTTTTGTTCTTAAGTGTGAAGGCAAATACACAAGCAAATTAATATAATGTAATACATGTATAACTAGAGGACTGAGGGTCACAGAGAAGAGGATGGCTTAGCTTTGAGAGAACACTTCATGAGGAAGTAGCACTTGGGCTAGGTCTCAAAAGATAAGCAGACTTTTGATAGGTGAATAGGGCATGATGCCAGTTAACAAGTTATGAATACAGGAGAAGATATTGTTTTTGAAAAAAAATAATGGTTTTAGTTTTAAATATGACCAGTTTGAGTGCTTATGGAACATCCAATGAACAGTTGGAGTTTTACAATTCTGGAAATCAAAAGGATAAGAGTCAGAAAACTGGTCTGGAAATCACTGGTGTACTCAGTGAACTGATGGGGCTCAAAACTGGGGAAATGATGGGAGTGCTCAGTGAGGGTACGGAGAGAAAAAGAGACAGGAAAGAAGAGGAGGAGGACAGAAGAGAAGAGTGGAGAGTAGGGGAGAGAAGAACAGGGGAGGTAGAACACACAAGGTTACTGAGAGCCTAGAGGAGAAACACCAGAAGGAGAACAGGACCGATGCTGTTCTACAGTGAAGATGAGAGTCTCGTGAATAGACTCTCAGGATTGACCATCAGGATTAGATACTGCAAAGAAATCAACCAGGAAGAAAACCAATAGAGACTACTGAAGTGGTAGTTTCTGGAAGACTTAGTAAGAAAATAAGTAATTGCAGACATTTTCCGATAGTTTCCAGAAGCATTGCAAAGAAAATGAGGGATATTGCTCATGTTGAGGAGAGGCAATGCTCAGGGCTGGGAGCTCTGAGCCCTACGGTTTCCCATTTGTGAGCTCTGAGGTAGAGTGGTTCAGCCCTTGGAGCAATTTACTCCCTCTAGGCTTACCTGTCATCTGTTGAAGGATTTATAAAGAGTACACTGAAGGACACATGGAAGTTTCACAGCAATGTTTGCTTCTTTCACTTGTATATGTATTGAAGGCAGAAGTTCCTGGAGTAAGGAGAAAAAGGATTAGTTAGATGGGAGAATTAGGCATAAGAGGGACAGAGGGAAGATTCAGACCCCTAAGGATGGCTATGAGGCCAGAGAAATAGGCACCTGCTGAATCTGGAGCACCATGGGGACTGAGGGTATATGCGGGGAGGACTACACTCTGAGGAAGGGGAGAGGGCCAGCATGGGCACTGTAAAGCACTGCTAGGAGATATTAAGAGTCCTGTCAAAGGTGGGCATTGTGACTCTGTAGCTGTCCAGGTTGACCTTGCCATTCATTGTCCTGGCCATGACCATTCTTCTACTGTCCTCTGCTTAGTGATTAGAATATTAGAGTCAAGAGACTAAGAGTTAGGAAACCAGGGACAGCACTTTGCACAAAGCTCCTGGACCACCATCCTTTTCCCTCACCTAGATTCCACCTCTGCCTTGCATTCCATTCTGCTGTGCTTTCCCACTTTCAGAAACATCTGGCCATGCTAGACTGCTTTTTGTTCCTTTCCCACCTCAGGGCCTTTGCATACTCTGTCCTCGCTGGTTGGCTGGTCTCCCCATTAACTTGGCCTGGTTGTCTCCTTCCTCTCATTCTGGTTTCAACTCCGATGTCCCTTCCTTTAAGAGGGTATTCCTGACAAGCCCCTTTGGAGTAGTTCTCCCATCACTCTCTATCACAACAGTCTGTTTAATACTCTTTGTAGCACTTCAATCTGATATTTCTTATTTGTTTATGAACTTATTGTCTATGTCCATCTTCCCTCATAAGACTATAAGGCCCATGAGAATAGAAACTTTTTTTAGTTGTAATCACTGCCCAGAGCAGAGAAAAAATATTTAGCAGAGAAAAATATTCATTGTGTAGGTGCAATGGCATGCCTGGATTCCCAAGGAGGGTAAACAGAGTAAGCTCCCTAGTGGGCTTTCCTGTGTGGGTATCCAGGTACGTAAAAGTGTCATGCATGGCTGTCTGCCAGCACTGCTTCCAGGAGCACACTGCTCCCTCAATGTTTTCTTCCTAGCCTCCAACTGAGCTCATCCCAGTCTTCAACCTTGCCACCATGCCAGTCAGGATTCTTTTCGTCCCCTGACTCCACTTGTTTTTTTTTTTTTTTTTTTTTTGTTTTGTGTTTTTTTTTTTACAGAGAAGTGATAAGCAATCTTACTCTTAGTTTTCACACAAGTATCTACAGAATTTATTTATCATATCTGTCTTGAATTATTCAAAAAGCAAAGCAGCTGTTCCCTCATGCCTTCCTGGGTTGTGTTACTCAATCTGGTTTGCATCACCAGAAGAATCTCTGTGTCAATCAGATTGTGTCCTTTTTACTTTGTATTATGCAGATGTGGAACCATCTTAAAATTGAAAGATGATGAAAGAAAGATAGATGAGAGAAAGAAAGGAAAAAAGAAAGAAAGAAAGGAAGAAAGAAAGGAAGGAAGGAAAGAAGGAAGGAAGGAAGAAAGGAAGGAAGGAATGAAGGAAGGAAAGAAAGAAAGAAGAGAAAATAAGGGAGAAAGAAGAAAAAGCATTCCAAATTCAAAACAGCCCATGCCTTCATCCTCTTCTTGTCCCTATAAATTCATCAAGTAACTCTAAGAAATAAAGTGATGCTTAGCATCTATCATAACCTGTTTGAAAAACAAAGTGACCATATCACTTTTAAGGTTTCACTTCACCCCAATAGGAGCAATTAGCAGAGTACAGGGTCAGCAGATTTAGCCTGAGGTTCACACAGAAGTTTCCACATATGCCTTCATAACCAATGACTTGAAGCTCTTGCTGACAGAGTATGTACATTACTAAGAAAGGAAGCACACAGCCTTAGTTTTATTCTCTACATACATGTTTTTCAAGAGTTGCTAAATTTATAGTAGAGTGGGAGAGAAAGTTTAGTATTAGAAAATGTACATTGGACTTTAAGAAATTTCACAGTATTTCAAAGTGGATAGTGTCTTTAACTAGCTTCCTGGCTTCTCAGTGGTTTCCTTTTATGCCCACCAACTTTCTGAAGCCCCTGAGACAGCATCAGGAGAAGAAGCGCCCAGTGAAATCAGTCACCCAGCCAGGTTGTGCTTTAAATAAATTAGGAAGTGTCTGTAGCAGCAAGCCAATTGAGGCCAGGCAGTACCTGAAGAATGCCTTTCAAAGAAAGATATTTCCGCTGTCTTTAGAAATAAGCATCTTTTTGTTCACTTTCCAGAAGTTTGCATGGCCAGTCAGCCTCCTCCAGAGTGGAGAATTCCTTAGGAGTTTCCTTGAATTGTGCTTCTGTTCTATATCAGGCCACAAGTGGCTGGGCACACTGTATACAAGATACCCTGTGGCTTCTCAGAGTGACCTGGTTTCAGAAAGCAAGACCCATGTGAAACATGAAAGCTGTCCAGGCTTCCAAGACAGCAAAAGATATTTGATTTAGAGAGGTTCAAATGTCCTGTGAAAGGGGCTTACACATGGAGGTCTGTTCATTAAGGAATCTAGTGGAATGTGTTAATTTTTACAGGCTAATAAGGTTCTATTAATCTCACTGCCTGATTAAAAAAAGATAAAAGAAAAAAAAACCCTCCAAATTATTTGGTACATAAAGAGCACAATCCCAGGAAGGAGAAAAGCAAAACTGTAAATGTTCTTTGCTCCTAGGGCAAAATCAATAGCAACATATTTTCCATTTCCGTTGTCTTTTTAATTTTTTTTCCTGAGATCATCTATAGGCAAACACATTTTCAGTCATTTTGGCAAGAGAGCAATCAGACCTTTTTAATGTTGCTATTGGAGGAGAAAAACCACCCAGTACTAAAATTTAAAAGTTATGTTAATAGGGTAGAGCAGAAGTTGTTTTTCTAAATTAAAATGTATAAAGACAGATTTCATAGCAATTTTTCCTCTTTATCTCCACCCCACCTGTTAAACAATCTTATTATTTTTAAAGAGAAATTTTATGAATATACAAAGAAAAGTTTTACTTTGATGCTTATAAATGTACCTTTCTACCTGTCCTGGGGGTCCAGGTTTCAGAACTTTGTCAGATGTACATTATTCATGGTAGGTTTAATAAATGATAGGAAAATGTGAACTGTATAATCTGCTTGGAGATTTAAAAAAGATTCACACTTTCAATTCCATGGTTCTCATGGAAGATGTGGAATCTAAACTTCATGGGAGAATAACATCATAATATTAATGAAAGGCATATAATGTAAGAGAGAGATGAAAGGAAAATGAAATAGGAAATTCTAGTGGAAAAGCTCCATTCTCACCAGAGTTAATGAGAGTGCTGGGCCCACTTTGTCCTGTATTTATTTTGGCTAGACATCAGCTTTCTCTACGAAGATTGGAAGAACATAGAAAATTCCAGTTACGAAGCTGCAGGGCTCCTGCATGTGACGGCTGCGACTCTGAAACATGCTAAGAGTATAAGAGTTTTTGTATACAGCTGATGAAGGAATTTCTTCCACATTAAATATTTTCATTTTGTGTTCCTTGAAAATGAAGTATATTTTAATACAATTCTAGGCTTCAAATTCAACATATGTAGTCTCAATTAACAATGAAAGGATTGGATTCTCCACAAAGCTGGTTGTAAACAAGTTAAGTCCTCTATTGAACCTTTTAAAATATTAATTCTCTCTCCCAAAGGGTGGTAATTAATGCATGACTCCCAGGAATTCACTTAGTTGTCTTGGTTTACCACAATTTTAAAGTGCTCAGAAATAACAGGTTGAACCAAAAGAAAATAACTACAACAATATTTATTATACCTTTTGAAAGTTTTTATGTGTTACTCAACCTTATTTCGACTGATCATCTCAAGCTTCCTGAAATGCAGGTAGCAAGCAGCATTATTATGATTTTATTATAAATGTGGTGGTGAATTAGAGAAAGACTAACTGGATTTAACTGAAGTAAAATAATGGGACTTGAGAATGGAGCTTTGCCACTAGAATTTCCTGTTTTATTTTACATATTTCACCAAGCCGAAGGAAAGCCAAAATTCTCCCAGCTTTGTTTTGTTCTCCATACAGACAATATGTATAAAATAAAGTTTGTCTATAAGTGAAATCCTTCAGAATTTTTCTTTAAGTTCTTGATTTCTGTATTTTTGTTACCAAAAATATAAACAAACGATCAGTAGACAGAATTTGTTTCCAAAAAGTATTGGTGGCAAGAAGCCTGATTTTGACTGCATAACATCTTTACCCAATTATCTCTAGTGACCCAGCTCCACATATATTCCATGACAGAAAGCTGAAACTCTCTTTATACCCTCTTCATACAGCTCAGGCTGACATCAGGAATGAATGACAAGTGTGTATACATATACATACATCCACACTTCTATGGTTAGGATGTCAGTGTTTTCAGAAAGCTGTCCTTTTGACATTTATGGAAACATAGTGTGTCATCAGAGTAGCTCTGGGAGGCTATGACATCATAAATGCAATTTTGGGAGGCTCTCCACAAGGTCAAGTACATCAGGCAGGCTGTTCAGGAGTAGGGACTTGGCCACAGGGTGCCTGTGCTGTTAGGGTACTTGATGCTGGGTTCATCATTATACGGATTTCAGCCTTCATCTCTTCATGTGTAAAATTAGGAACTGAGGTTAGACATGCAAAGGGCATAATGCCAAAACCCCTTTGTCTGAAAGAGGTTGTTACTAGAGTTGGTGAGGGGTAGGCAGGCTGATCTCTGGGGAAAATCTTGAGTCCCAGTCGGGGCAGATTTTAGCAGGCCCCACAGCCAGCCTGTGCTGTGGAGTGGGCAGGACAGTGGATGGTAGGACTGGCCACAAAGAGGCATGCTGGAGAAGCCAGGGGTTATCCTAGGTACTGTAGATATTGGCCCTAATTCTCTAATTCACAGTTCAAGTTTTAGCTACTGGGGATACTGGCAAGCAGTATGGCATTTTGGAAAGAGCTTGGGCTTTGGACTTTGACAAGGATTAGACTGTACTTTAAATTCGGTATCTATCACAGTGAATGAACCTCTCAGTGTTTTCATCTGTAAATGGGATAATAATACTGATTCCACAAGATTGTTCTGAAAATGAAATACATGTGGGAAAAGGCTTTTTTAGCAGGTAACAAGTGTTTTGTGAATATTGGTTCATTCCCAGTGCTTGGGCATTTGGTCTGCCAAGTGCTTAGGGACTTGGGAATCACTGTGAGTGTCTTAGGGACTTGGGAATCACTGTCTAGCTCTGTTGGTAGGGCAGTACTGACATGGCCAGCTGGTGACCCAGCTCTGACCTCTTTGTTAACCCCTGGAAGGCCAGATTGGGACCCATCTGGAGGCTTTGCTGTGAAGCCACATGTTTGACAGCAATGTGTTGGGCTTAGGGCATGGTGCAGTTAATGCTTACAGCATAGCTGTTAACTTCCTTAGGAAGCTACCGGAAGACTCAAGGATCAGGGAAGGGGAGAGGTGCTTGCGTTCTTTCAGCTTTCCGTCTTGATACCTAGAAATTTTACCAGGCTTAAAATTAGTTTGTTACCTTGAGACTTATATGCAGACATAGCTCTTGGTTCTTGTTACATTGTAATATTTTTGATATAGACTCATCCTGGAAGCACGCTTCCCTTTTTAAACGTGGCATGTGCAGTTTGTTCAGAGACTGGTCTGAGTAAAGTTTTTTCCAGCTAATAAAGAGGTTGAGGATGCCGTCATACTACATGAAGATTTTATCTGAGCTGCAGAGAGATTTCACAATGACCAGAGAGCTGATCCTTGTGTGCAGCTTCCTTCCTGAGGGTGCTGGCTTACTCCCAAGGCACAGTTTCAGTAGCACCACAGTCTCCCTCAACCCTAACCTCTGGAGTGGAGCAGAGCGATGGGAGTCTGGCTGCTTTTCAACTCCACTTGAAACGAAAGTACTGACAGGCACACAGGTACTTACTTTTGTGACTCTAGCATTCAGCACAGTGTTAGGAATATCATTGTTGCTTCCAAATCATTAGCTGAATAAAAAGTGTGGGTATACTACACGGAGCTGCATAAGCCCTCTCATCTCTATGCTGATTCTACATTATTAAGGTTTCAGCTCAACTGTCAGAAGCTTCACTCCTGCCACACTGAAGACTCTATCATATCTTCCTATTTATGTCCTTTTTTACACTTCTCCTTCCCCCTTGCAATCTATTATGTATGTATTTCCTTGTTTATCGTCTATTTTCCCTCCCACTAGAATGCAAGCTCTGTCCCATATGAGACATTTTCTGTCTTATTCAATACTTAGAAGTGTACCTTGTCCAAAGTAGGCATTCAGTAAATATTTGCTGGATTTGCTTAAGTGGTTTATGATGATTATAGGTACACATATGTGAAAGGCAGCAGTGCATTAATTATCTAGATGTCAAAGTTTGGGCAACTGAATTCTCTGCAAAATTCCTTTGAACCTAGAAATGAAAAAGAGTTCAAAGTCTAAAGTATCAAGAAAAACTTTTTACACATCAAGCTATATTACACTCTTTCAACCTTGACAATGGGCTGCACTGACTTCTAGTAGCATGAAAGTTTTAAACCAGGTTATCTCATTTTCCAGTCTACAGCAGATTAGGAGTGAACATGAAAGATGTTGGAGGGAGATACTGACATGGCAGCTCTCAGAGTAGGGTATCAAAAAACTAAGATGTCAACATAGAGTTTGGAACTCTGGGTGCCACCCATATGAGAGTTATTCATATTTTGTTCTTTGAAATTTTACTCAAAGCACTTCCTCACCTTTGATTCAATTGTCCCAATAACCCATGAGGTGTCCATGTTTTACAGATGAGGAATCTGACTTCCAAGACCAATTTAGTGGGAGGCAGAATTTGGAATTTGTATCTCTCAGCTCCTGTTAGACTCCTCCATTACTCAAAATAACATAGTTTGTAAGGTATACAATTTAAATAAGATGCAACTTTAGGACTATTCCTTCAGAAGAATGTAAAAGTATTCTTCATCTGAGAATGGCAAAATTTAGGTCTTCCCGATCTCAAATAACAGCAATGTTGAAGAAGAACTCTTATCATTTTTTTTAGTGAGAATGAGACTGAGGGATTCCGTTATAAAACTGAACTTTAATGACCTCTGCTTTTGGGGTTTCAACTATATCAGGGTTTTATAAACCTGAAGCCTAATGTGCAATTTTAGGGAGCACAACATCCTTATTTGACAGCAAATTCATGAGTGGGACACCACCATATTTTACTATTATATGAAAAGAGGCCCAGTTTCCTTTTTAGTTGACTCTTTCAGCAGCATTTACAGAGAGGGGAAACAGAAAAGTAAACTTATTGATTTAATTATAGTATAACTGCCATTCATTAAAAACTACATTGAGGGATAATATATGTATCATCTCATTTCCTCCTCCCAGGAGCCTACTTGATAGGGGAGTGTGATTTTTAAGAGACAGATGGCTTAGACTGAAATCTTATCTCCCTCCATCTTTGTGACCTGGGCAGTTATTTAACTACCCTAGGCCTCAGTTTCCTCATTTGTAACATGCCCGATCATCATAGGGCTGTAGTGAGATTTAAGTTAGATTGATATACGATTTGCACTTACATGGTGGAAAGTTCGCAAACTTAATTGTGTGACCTCGTATAAAAGCCACCTAGACAATGCCCAGCACATAGCAATTGCTTAGTCACTGTTAATTGTTGTATTCATATTGAAGCCCATCTCACAGGTAAGGAAACTGAGGTTCAGGAAATGAATCTTACTCAAAATTACACAATTAGGCAGCTACACCAGCAGTTTTTTTAAACATATGCTTTGTCCAAAACTCACAACAAAATCTGTAACAGAGGAGGAAACTGAAGAAAGCCTGCTATCTTCTGCTGAGGACAGATTTTTGCCCTCTGTTGCATATGTAAGACCTCCCATTTTACCAAGCCTTCTGCAAGCTTATGTCCAGGGGAAGACTTGGATTCTATGAGGAAAACCCTGATGGTTGCCATTTTCAAAAGCTGTCATTTATTCTGACATCAATTCTGAAGTCTTTGCATCTTATTCAGAGAAATTAAATATAGACCAGAAATCAATAGTGCTAAATGGGTAAAATGCTTTCCTTTTTTTCCTTATAAAACTGACCAAGATAAAATATTTTTTTTTGAAATCATATGCCTGTGATTCTAACTACTTGGCATAAGGTGATTGTGGTCTGAGGGTATCAATTGATTTTTATTTCAACTTATCTTTGCAAGGGGTTTGGACCATCACTCTTGCTTGCTTGCGTATATAGAGCACACTGACTTCTAGTTCTGGTTAGCAGACCAAATTGCTAGGTTTTTTAGCCAAGCTGTTGTGGATTCCATGAGGGCTGATACTTTGGTAGCTAAGAGAATACGATGAAAGAGAACGAGTAAGAGAATACACTGGAAGAGTTGTGTGGAGATGCTCTTTTGGGAGGGGAAGAAGGTAGGTTTGTGTGTTAAATCAGGGTTTCTTACCCTCAGCACTATTGTCATTTTGAACCAGATTTTTCTGTGTTTGGAGGGAGGAGACTGATTTTTGCACTATAGAATGTTTAGCAGGATCTCTGGTCTCTGCCTACTAGATGCCAGTAGCACTATTGTCTCCCAGTCATGACAACCAAAATATCACCAGACATTACTAAACATCCCCTGGGGGGAGGCAAAATCACCCACTGTGTTAAAAGTGTAGCATACTTGGCTTTGCCAGGGTGAGCAGAGATGGGACTTTTAGCCCAGGATATGCATAGAATAGGGAAGGAGACGGCATTCACTGATAGGACTATTTGCATATTAAAACACATACTAAATACATATGATGACCATATTGGCTGCATAGTTATTTACATTGAGGCATATCTAGATAACTAGCCTTTTCATAGTTAATTCAGTTGTTTTCCAATGATCTCTTACATCAATAGGCATGTTGGGCTTTTATTTCACTGTTTAAAAAAACCTGTTCTATGTAAATATATCTGATTCTCATACATATCACCCCCACCTCTTTAGAAAATAAATTCTACAAAAGAAGAGGAAATGTTTAGGATAGGTAGATAACTGCCACACCAGGAACGTTAGGTGTTTTTCATTTCTTCTGCCCTGGTTTATCTGAAGCCCATAGTATGTGGGCAGCGCTGGTCTAAGACTTTTTCTTCACCCCTACTGGGCAGAATTAAGACAACAGGAATGAGAAGAAGAAAGAAGAAAAAGAGAGGGGCAGGTTCTCCATGGCAGAATAAAAGTGCCACCCAGTGTCCCTGTGACTCTTCCAGCCACTACTGCTGTGTCTCAGGCTGTATTTTTCTATATGTGTGCATGTGTGTGCCTGTCTCTATATATGTATGTGTGCATGTGTGTGTGTGTTTGTGTGTGTGTTTGCATGTGTGTCTGTGTGTGTGCCGGTGTGTGTATTGTGTGTGGTTTGGAGTTTGTTTTATTTGTCCCAGGTGGGCCTTCCAATCCCCTTTACAACCCAGAACAAAAAAAGGCAGTTAGGAAATGTACTTAACTGATGCTGGGAAGATAGAGCTGCTTTGTGGAGCTTGTTTCAAATGGGTTTTGTTTTGAATCTACAAGATCGTTCAAATCCAATCACAGCAAAATTCATAGATTGTGATGCCATGTGGATTGAAACCAAAAAAGGGCTAATAGGGTGCTCTCTGTCAGATTTTACTCATGGCTTCAGGAAGCTCCCCACCCAGGAGTCTTCTTCTCTTCTGCCCCTCCCTGTCCTTCTTCCCTCCCTCTTTTCTCCCCCTCTTTTTCCTTCTTCTTTGCTTTATGAGCCAAGACTAAAGAGCTGTGCTCTATTAAGCCTAACGTCCAATTATAGACTTTCCTTTTTTAAATAGCCCTTGTTCCTAAAGCATGTCATTTGTGTTACAATTTCTCTCTACTTACATCACTAATTTATTTTCACATTAAAAAGCGAATATATCCTAATCGTATAGACACTAACGTTGTCCAGGGCAGGAGAAGGGCACGAGTAGATCAGGAATTTATTACTAACGAGGTTCATCTGTTAATCATTTTAAAGCTATGGGACGGTCCCTTTGTAGTGGACTTTACTCTTGTGCACTCTCTAAGATATGACACTAACTTCGTCTGGCCTCATGGCAGACTGGACACCTCACTCTTTTCATCACCTTGTGGTGGAATTGGATTTTAGTTAACCAACATTGTCATCGGAGATTACTTAAGGAAGGGAAATACTTGAAGTCTGTTTAAGGGACAGGGTACACCCTGAGCCTATGGCAATTTTGTTAAAGAAGGAGGAGGGTTGAACCCCAAAGACATGAAAGGACAGGAGCCTAGGACCTTTCACCACTCTGTATGTATGACACCAAGAATATGGTGCAGACATCCCAGCACAATCTATCTAACCCAGCCCAGTGTCCACATTGCACTCCGTGGGCAGGAACCATACCTATTTCTCAAGATTGCTTTGGAACTAGGATCACATCTGATTTCCTGTTGTGGGAACAGAGTCAGGAGTGCAGTTTCTAGGCTCTTGCCCTCATGTGGAAAGGTGCTCACTCAGGTAGTAAATGGCCATTAACTCTGATTGGATGGCCATCAGCTGTGGCTATTTGGCCGTCAGCTGCAACCAGTGAGCCATTGGACACTAATATAACTGCCGTGGCTATGCAAGCAGAAAATGGGGGGCTAGTATGAAGATGGTCGTTAAGCTAGCAAGAGTGGGTTGTAGCTAGTACAGCGGATTGCAGCTAGCAAGTGAGATTGGTTGGCAGAGAGAAGTGGATGGAAGGTTGCAGATAGTGTGGCTCCTGCTTCCTGTGTCTCCAACCCAGCAGCCAGCAATAATATAGTGGTATGACTCCCTTATCTATGGCTCCATGGGTGTTCCTTTTTGGCCTCACCATGTCCTGCGTTCTTATGTGGGGAGCGGGACCAGAGACCCCACATGGGACCCTGCATGACAATCCAGCAATCCTACTCCTAAGCATTTACCCAAGAAAAATAACTACATATGATATTACTGACTTGCACTTGAATGTCTATGGCAGCCTTATTAGTAATACCAAAAAATTAGAAACAGTGGACATGTGCACCAACTTGTGAATGGAGGTGGAGCATGTATACAATGGAACACCGCTTAATGATAAAATAAATGACTGATACATGCAAGAGCATGAATGCATCTCCAAATAACTATGCTAAGTGAAAGAAGCCAGAAACAAAACAATATGATGCTATTTATATGACACTCTTGCAAAACCAAAGGAGCAGCATGCACATCAGTGGTTGCCAGAGTGATAGGGGAAGGGTTCTCTGCCAAGAGGCAGGAATGGAGTTGTGGGGACAGAGTCCCAGAGAGCAGTTTCCAGGCTCTTGACCTCATGTGGAAAGGTGCTGGTTCGGGTAGTAGATGGCCATCAGCTGTAACCAGTTAGCCATTAGCCACTAATATAACCACCATGGCTAAGCAAGCAAGGGCGGATTGCAGTTACAAGGGGTTGGTTTGTTGGCAGAGAAACAGACGGCGGATTGTGCATCATGTGGATTCTGCTTCTGTATCTCCAACCCAGCCGCCAGCAAGACTATAATGGTATGGTTCTGTTGGTGTTCCTTTTTGGCCTCACCATATCCTGCGTTCTAATGTGAGGAGCAGGACCAGAGACCCCGTATGACACCCTGCATGACACCTATGTTGAGTACTTTCTAGCTGGAGAAAACCACCTCCTCCTGATGTAATTCCTGAGTGATTATACCCAAGTGTAAGTACATTAATTCAAACTGTCAGACACAGCGGGTGGAATCCTAGTGATCCAATTAATAAAAAGAGATGTGGTTTAGGAGTCTGACCTACTTAACGAGTTTTTCATAGTCTAGACATCTGTTGAACTGAATTCTTAGGACTGCCAATGATGCATTCATTCTCCTTGAACAGTTAGGAGACAACTAATTACTCAGATGTCACCAGCTATATTGGGTCTTCCTTAGCTTTTAGAGAATTGCATACACCATTTTCTGTGCTACTATGACAATGTCTTAACCTTTCCACTACAACGTTCATCCATAGTAGAATGATATTTCCATGCTGCTGACTGCAGCGTTAGACTTTACCCCACAAGCTGAGTGTTCCAGAAAGGAAGTGTAGGAAAGGAGATGTACATTTTTCTATATTTTTGTGTTTTTCAAGAATGAGTAAAAATTAGAATTTTTTATGCTTTAAAGTAATCATTTATTTTAATAAAATGTAGCACTTTAACTGTATTTACTTAAAATGTAAATACTGTAATTATTTTCTGTGGATTTCTGATACATTTTGGAGTACAAACTTGAACTCAATTAACACAGTGAAAAGGTTAATTCTTATGGCAATCCTTACCATTTTGTGTTTGTTTATTCCCATGTTCTCCTCCCAATGTCACATTTCAACCTCTCTAGATGAGTTCTTGGGAATTGCCTCTACACTCAGCACACTGATTGATGATTGCCTTAATAAATGTGCTAATAAAGTTTTGTTGAGAACATAAGAAATAAATAAGGTTAAACGAGAAGCCTTCCTGATAGCTTTTGTTAGATTCTCAGTTTGAAAATGCTGCCATGTAATAAACCAGGGACAGTTTAGAAACACACAAGAGATGGGAGGAGTACTTTCAAATGCAAAAATAATAGTACAAATGGAATGATTATGATATTGTTTAACCAGAATGATTGTGGGGACAGAGTCCCAGAGAACAGTTTCCAGGCTCTCGGCCTCCTGTGGAAAGGTGCTGGCTCAGGTAGTAGATGGCCATCAGCTGTGACTAGTTGGTCATCAGCTGTAACCAGTAAGCCATTAGCCACTGACATAACTGCTGAGGCTACGCTAGGGAGGGATTGGTTGGTTGGCAGAGAAGCAGACGGTGGGTTGTGCATCATGTGGAGCCTGCTTCCTGTATCTCCAACCCAGCCGCCGGCAAGACTATAGTGGTATGAACCCCCATCCATGGCTACGTTGGTGTTCCTTTTTGGCCTCATCATATCCTGCGTTCTTATGCGGGCGGCAGGACCAGAGACCCCGCATGACAATGATTTTTCTCTTCTTCTCCTCTTTTTCCTCCTATTTTTTTGGACTTTGTTCCTGTTTTCCAGTTTCTTCCTAATAGAGACTATACTCAATCTTTCAATAACATTGCTTTACTTAATAGTTATTGAGCACCTGTTATATATGAGCACATTTTAGATGCTCTGTGAAATGCCCTTAAACTTACAGTCTAATTGTTAATGAAAGTTACACTAGAGACTTAAATATCAAACAATGTGTATGCATAAAGTAATTATTAATTCGACAGACTGTTATCGGTTACTTGCTATGTGTCAGGAGTGGTGCTGGGGTTGAAATGATAAAGTTATATGATATACAGAATTCTGTATAGAGTCAGTGTGTCAGTTTTCCCTGCAGAAAGTATACTCAGATTGGATAGTTTGAAAAGAGTATATCGAAGGGACTATTTACAGAGTTGTGGGCAGGTTTAGGAAAAGCAGCAAGGAATGACACAGGGTCTAGGGTAAGGGGTGGGGAGGTATAGGGCACACCATTGTTTTGCCCCTCAATCTGCAGCTGCACTCTCCAATGGATGGCCATCAGCTGTGGAAGCTGGAGGACAAGAAGGAGAGGAATCTGGAGGGGTTCCCAAGTTTTTTATTTGAATAAGAAGAGATAAATCTACCATTGCCAAAATTAATGGGGAATACAGAAGGATGAAGAGACTTTGAGGGCAAAGATGGGGTAATTGGTGTTTTTGAGTTTGAAGTGTCTATGAGACATCTACTGGAGATGGCCAACAGACCTAGAAATACGGGCTTGAAACTAGGGAACAAAGAGGCAGTGCTGTAGACAAGCCAGTTATCAACAAGGTAGGCTGTGGCTAACGTCTCACTGCAGATGTGAGGGTCCCTGTGGAGGACTGCAGACTTGATTTTGATCTTAAAGTTTCCCTAGAATCTGCCCTACTAGAAAGAAGGGAGGAGTTTAAGCCTCTTTCTAGAACTCAAGATCTGTAGAAGGACGGCTGTCGCGCAGGGGACCCTGCTTGCTGCGCCATTTGTCGTGCAGGGTCTCAGCTCCCACTCCCCGCCCAAGAACGCAGGACACGGTAAGGCCAAAAAGGAACACCCATGGAGCCATAAGTAGGGGAGTCAAACCAATATATTCTCGCTGGCGGCTGGGCTGGAGACACAGGAAGCAGGATCTACATAATCTGCAACCTGCCGTCCTAACAGCATTCCGCGCTTGCCAGCCACCATCTTCTCGCTAGCCCCCATTCCATTCCTGCTAGCGTAGCCACAGCCGTTATATTAGTGGCCAATGGCTTACGGGTTACAGCTGACGGCCCACTAGCCACAGCTGCTGGCATCTGATCACAGTTGATGGCCATTTACTACCCGAGCCAGCACCTTTCTATGTGAGGCCGAGAGCCTGGAAACTGCTTTTTGGGGCTTTGTCCCCACAACGGCTCTCCAGGAAGAGATCTCCTAAAGGTTGGTAGAAGAGATCTCAGCAGGCAAGAGACAGGAGGACAACAGACTATAGGAATGGAGTCCCAGAGAGCAGTTTCCAGGCTCTTAACCTCACATGGAAAGATGCTGGTTTAGGTAGTAGATGGCCATCAGCTGTAACTATTTGGCCATCAGCTGTAACTGGTTAGTCATTAGCCACTAATATAACTGCCATGGCTATGCTAGCGAGGCGGTTTGCAGAGAAGTGGACGTTGAATTGCAGCTAGCAAGTGCGGTTAGCAAGCAGGTTGTAGATTGCAGATCGTGTTGATCCTACTTCCTGGCTGCCAGCTGGAGTGCAGGAAGACCCCTCATTGGGATACTGGCGGATGTTTGCTTTTGTGTCTCGACCAGCTGCCATCGAGAATATAGTGGTATGACTCCTCTACCTATGGCTCCGTTGTTGTTCCCTTTTGGACTCGCCATATCCTGCATTCTTGTGCAGGGAGCAGGAGCTGAGTCCCTGCATTACACAGGCTCTTCCCAGAGGAGGTTCCTGGGGAAACTGAAGATAGAAATGGAAGAAGAGCTCAGCTCTGTTTGAGATTTTCAAGATTAATTGACATGCGCTTTTTCATATAAAGAAAAAGTGAGGACTGCAAGTCTTTCAAGAGAAAAATTATGCTACAAGGTGGGACTGGTATGATTGACATGGCATTCACGTGCTGAGTGGACTATGAGTGAAGAGATGCTGGCTGTCTTGTTCACTTTTGTATCTACACGCATGGGGCAGGGCCTCACACCCAGAGGTCTTATAGAATTAGAATAGAACAGTGAGAGAGGGGAATGAGTTAAAGAGAAACTCTTAAGTTATGGACCTGTGTTACTGGGACATTGACGTTACCTTTGGTAGTAATTGGAGAGTCAGGAGGGCTGAGTTAGTTGAATTTGGGAAGGAAGATAATGCATTTGCTCTTCAAGGTACTGAAATTCGAATGATGACGTGACGTTCAAATGAAAATGACTAGTTGCAGCTAATGCACCTAACCTGAGAAAAATGTCAAGATTGTAGCTTTAAATTTCAATGTCATTAGTAAAAACTGTTCTTATGAGACAACTGTGGAAGAAAATAATATGTAGAGAGAATAGCAGTAGGCCAAGATTTCAGCCATAGAGTTCAACCACAATCAGAGAGGAGGTGAGAAATGGAGGTAGTAAGGAGTGAGGTGAACCTGACAAAAAGGGGGCATTGGACAGAGACAGAGATGGTGGCAGGTGGTGAGCTTTGTACAGAGAGAAGCTTTGGATAAATTATATTAGCTGGAAAAGGCTTGTTGGAAAAAACCATAATATTATTTTTGAGTCTTCAGTTCAGCGGAGACACAATTAATCTGTTGTGGGCCCTGCCATTGGTGAAATTGTGGGCTGTGCTAGTGGATTGATCAAGGGCCCAGTTCACAAATGTTTTCTAATTAGTCTCTGTTTATAGCTTCTCCGTTGAATGACTTTAAGCTATATATTATGAAGGTAAAAGTCCTTCCAGATAAAGAATTTTTACTATTTTCGACTCTGTCTCTGAAGAAGGCCCAGATACAATTAAGTTACTACCTTTAACTTTAGGGACAATCACTGGGAACTCCTGAATGCACACGTGAGGATGTTTAGAGTTCAGGGAGTAGAGCATACTCTTGATGATTCTATAAGAATTCTTCATTTATTGTCTGGTTTAATGTTATTTTAAAACAGTGTTTGTGGTTTAATCATTTTTTGAGATCTTACTACTAGATTTTTAAAAACCTGTTGCTTAGAAGCCGAAAAAATTTTCTCATATAATTGTTTTTAAAACAGATCTTATGCAAGATATTTTGTACTGGTAAAGCTGAGCTGTGCATCTGCTGACTTGTGGTCAGGCACCAAGAAGGACCCCAGCTGATTAGCAAAATTGTACCTGAGCCAGGGACTGGATCTGAGGCACATGTGGCTGTCCTCATGACTCAGAGGAGGTGGGGACTAAAATCTTGTGGGCTGAAGAAGTCTGGCTGGAGGCTGGCTCCTCATACTGCTGAGATAAGCAGTTCCTTTCCTGCCAGCAACATTTATCCCATAGTCAAATGGCAAATGGGCCCCAGCTTTCTCTCCAGCACCCCCCGCCCCCACTTCCTGGAGGCATATGAGCTATCACAAATCTTCCCTGGAGGAAGCATTGCCTGTCTTAGGCTTTTGTCTGCACCCTTAATTTAATATTGAGCCATGCTATATCTCTTCACTTATAACTCCTGAATAGAATCAATAAAAAGTTGCTTGCAGAAGGGCTGGGAGGTTCACCCAGATTCATTTCAGCCTGTGATGTTACATGCTCTTGGGTCCTTGAATGTGGCACAAAGCACGGGGGAAATGATTTCAGTCAGAATTACCATAACCTTAAAACAGTTTTCAGCAAGCATGGCTGTGGTCTGCTTGAAGTCGGTGGCTGGTGAGGACTTGCAACTGTTAAAGAAATGGTTCCTGTCTTCTTTTTATAACTCAGCTCGCAACGACCATGTAAGTGGCAAGCAATCAGAAATAAATGTCTAACTTGGATTTTGCACAATTGGGTCCTGCTCCAAAGCACACTGCCTGCCCACTGACCCAGTTCGAGTTTTACAGGGACAGCAAGGAGGTATAGTTTAGGAAATCGCAACGTCCTTCCAGGCTGCACTGGGAATTTGCTGGTTTGCAGGTCGCGCCTGATTAGAAGGCTGCCAGCTGTTCTGCTTCCCTGTTCTATTCTGGGAACACCACAAAAACGCATCTAGTTTCTTTAATTTTTTTTCCTGGGCCATTTTATTCTTCTTTTATTCCTTCTGCTCCCTCCTTTTTCTCTTTCTCTTGTTTTTACAATCTCCCTGTAATGACTAATTGGCAGTGTTTCCCAGCTTTTTTTGTTTCTCTTGCTCTGGTTACAAGTTCTACGAACCCAGTAATATCCACAGGGACCTATAGACAGCCAACATTTCCAAATGATATACAGCATTCCCCTTTCTTTTAAAGTGTAAAACATTTACAAGGAAATGTACTAATGTATCAAGAACATTTCCCGGGTCGGTCATTAGAGCTCGCCTCCCAGCGCCTTGGGAGCACTCCGCATTGTCCCCTCCCGCGCATATGTTTCCGTGTTCCAGTGGGGCCGCCCGCGAGACCGCAATTGCTCTGGCCCAGATTGACGAGCCTCCAATGCCCATTTACTGCGCGCAGCAGCCACTCTGGAGCCACGGAACATCTGGATGGAGTCAGCTGCCTAGCGCCAGGGGCCAGCGCGGCGGAGCCAGCAGAGCGCGGCGGCAAGCAGGAGGGAGGCCGGCGCCCGGCCGCCTCCGCCGGCCCACCCCCCACCCCGGTCCGCGCCCGGCTGGATTTCCTGATGTAAACAGAGCGGCCCTGCAAGAACACAGCAACTGTGCTGAATGTGTCATTTAGTGTTCTTTATCTGCTTGGGGTCAAAATAGAGACTTAGAAAAACAGAAGCGTTGCTTTGAATTTAAACAGCTAAAAGCCTAAGACATTACTGATCTGTATGAGGGGAGGAGGAACGCCTAAAAACTTAGCTCCTGCTTTTGTGTTTACTTTTTCCACTTTATAGTAATTTGGGAACTAATTTCATTATCTACAGCCAAATTGGAAACAAGGTGCTGTTTCTGTCAATAGTGCTAAGGGCATGTGCGAGTTTCTGTGCAGTAGGTTGCAAATTCCAACTGCTCTCCAAGTCCCAGTGCTGGGCAGTCCCCCACCGGTGAGGAAAAGTGTTGAGACTTTTATTTTCCCAGAGGGCCATCCACTGACCATTTTCTGAGAGAGGTGGTTTGCTTTCTGTCTGTCCTTGAATGCCAGCCAAGAATGTATTTCCTTCCTGGGTTCCCAGAGAGGCACAGCTCCTGGGGCTCAAAGGACAGGTTTCCTATCCTGCATAGTGGGCTGTGCTTCCTCACGCAGTTTTCAAGGAATGGAAACTATTCTTCTTTCCCAGCTGTCTGCTCTAGTGTGTCTGGCAGGGGCTATAAGCAGTCCCCATTTAATCGCGTTGCTTCACTTCTCTCCTTCTCTGGCAAGGGATGAGATATGAAGGATTTCGGGTTCTGAGCATTCATTAAGTTTAAATCAACCAACTATAAACTACGACAAAGTCATTTTGAAATAGATAATAGAGAGGAAAAATACAAGAGCTTGTGTTGTCATCACCAATAACTAAACTGAATTGTAGATGTGTTTCCGGTTCAGTCACAAGCCATTTAACCCCTTGGGTCTAAAAAATTTCAACTGTCCAGAATTATCCTCAGTTACTGGCAGAGCTTTCTTAACCATCAAGTAGGGCCTAGTTTTGCAAAAGTCTTTAAATGGAAATCAGGAGGAGCCATGGGTACATAATCTGTGGGCAGAATTTGGACAATATGCAGGATATGAGCAGGCTAGCGAAAAGCTCTGGGCTATTAGGTTAAGATTTCAGTAATGCCACTTCATGTGAAGATTTGTTAGAACGTTTGAGTCATCTGACCCAAACACTGCTTGGACATTAAGAGCGCTTGTATGTTGAAAGAATCTTGGGTATATCACTGTACTTTGAATAGGTTAATAAGGAACTCCTTTACCTCCCATAAACTGTATTTGGATGAATTTGTCAGAAGTTGGGCAAAGACTTAGGGACAGAACCAAAGTCTAATTCAGCAAATGGGCTGTTAGCAGTTATGCTTGGTGATTTGATAAGGTGATAGGGCTGAAACTCATAGTTAAAATGAAGGTTGTTTAGAGCAATGGCCTGTATCTCCAAAGGCAAATATAGTATTAACTTCACCCCTGTGCTCCCTTTACATGTTGAAATGCTAAGAAATAGGAATTTTCCATGACTTTCTGTGATCACTTTAGTGTTCTACCTCACAGAGAACTGATAGGGAATGCAGGAGTCTTCAGTTCAAAACAATTGTCCCTATCTTTCTACATTATTGGATTTTTACACAAGTACCATGGGAACAGGGAACAACTTTCAAATATAGAATCCTTAATTTGTTACACAAGAGACAAGAATGGTTACTTAACTACTCCAAACCTCAGTTTTCTCATCTCTAACATGGAATAACAATATTTACTTTTCCAGATGACTAGAAGTTAAATTAGATGATGCAGATGAGGACCTAAATCAGGACCTGATACGCAGGAGCTACTAGATAAATGTTAGCATGGGAAGACTTTCTATCCTACAACTTAAGTTTGGCTTTTTGTACTTTTGCTTCCCATCTTTTAGAGACACGGATTCTTTTAGAGACGTCTTTTAGAGACAAGGATTACGGAGACATTTTGTCCTTAAAGAGATTTCTTCAAAACCCATTTCAAACATACACCTCGCATTTTCTAGGAGCTTCTTGATTTCAAACCCTGTGTCAGACCATGTGTCCTGATTTCCAAAGTCTGGACAGTTACTTCACTCAAAGCATAACCTCAGCTATGCAGATCAACAAGAGCAGATGCGGCAGTAGATTCTCACTGAGGCCAAGGTGCCATGCTAATCACACCCTCCTGTTTTGCACCTGGGCCTGCAGAAACCTCTGTGTGTCTTGGGGGTGGTGGAGATTCTCTGGGCCAAACAGGAACCCAGCTCAGAGCAAGGACACAGTCATAACCATAGGTTGTTTTTCCTTTTCGTTCATTGAAAATTTTATTGAGGTAGTTGTAGATTTACATTTCTGTGTTCTCTGTTCTGCTCCTTTGATTCTAATGTTTGTGTTTGTGTCAGTACCACACTGTCTTGATTACTGTAGCTATACAATAAAACTTGATGTCAGATAAGAGTTCTTCCCCTCAATTAATTCTTCTTTTTCAACATTATTTTATCTTTGCCTGTACCTTTCTATAAATTTTTTAGAATAAGCTTGTCTATCTACAAAAAGCCTTGCTAGATTTGGATAGGAATTACATTAAACTTATAGACCTACTTGGGGAGACTTAACATCTTTACTCTGTAGAATTTTCCAATCCATGAACATGGTGTGTCTCTCCATTAATTCATGTCTTTTTATTTCTTTCATGAGCATTTTGTAATTTTTAACATCCAGTTCCTGTATATATGTTTTGTTAAGTGTGTATCTTAATATTTCATTGTCTTTGGAGTGATTCTAAATGGTGACTTGTTTTTATTTGTTACTAAATGTTCATTATTAGTATGTAGAAATATGATTTCATTTTGTGGACTGATCTTGTATTCTGTGACCTTACTGAACTTACTATTTGCTTCTAGGAAATCTTTGAGATTTCTATGTAGACAATCATGTCATTTACAAATACAGAGAGTTTTATCTCCCCCATTCTAATTTGTCTGTCTTTTATCCCCCTTGATATTGCAGTGGCTAGAACTTCCAAAACTATGCTAAATAAGAGTGGTAGAGCCTTGTCTTTTCCTGATATTAGGGAGAAAGCTTTCAGTCTTTCACCATTAAATATGATGTTAGTTGTAGGGGCTTTTGTAGATACTAGATGTTCTTTATGAAACTGAAGTAATTCCATCTAGTCAAGATGGCAGAGTAGGTAAATGCTGTGCTTGCCTCCTTCTATGACATTACAATTACAACTAAGTTATAGAATAATCAACCTGGAAAACAATCTGAAGAATAGCTGAAAAGAAGTTCCATAACTAAGGATATGAAGAAGAATCAATGTGAAGAGTGGTAGGAAGGAAGAGACGCAGAACAGGTTTGGCCCCACGTCCATATGTGACAGTTGAGAATTGGGAGGGATATCTCACCTGCAGAGGTCCCCCCTGAGGGGTTAAGGGTCCCAACCCCATACCCAGCTCCCCACCCCAGAACACCAGTGCAGGGAAGAGGAGACTCCACAACATCTGGCTGTGAAAATAAGTGGAGATTCCATCTGACTGGATGAGACAGAGGGCTGCTAGAAACCCAGACATCCTCTTAAAGGGCCCAAGCACAGACTCTCTATTTCCCAGGCACTCACCCTGGGCTCTAGTGGAGGAATACTTGGTCATAGGTGCCAGAGACATACAGGGAGAGACTGAATTGTGTGACCTCAGGGTGAGGACTGGAGGGACAGTTATCATTGTCCCTGTGTCGATCCCTCTTCCCGTGTAGCCAGAGGGGGGATGCCAACTTTCCTGTATTGAGCCACCTCCCCCTACCACCCCATGGCCAAAATGAATCTGCATTGGTCTTGTGAACTCCACTTGTTCCACCCTACCCCAGTGATTGCACCAGCCAACTTGTGCACCTCCCAAGGCTCTTTTGGCAGAGGGCAGCTGGTCTTGGATCCCAATATAGTCTTTCTTGGGAAACTCCTAGGGATCCTTGGGGCCCAGGCAGGTGGTGGCTGGCTTCAGTGTGCTCTGTACCTTTTGCTGAGTGGCCCAAGGCCCAGCACTGATGCCAAATCTGAATTGGCATTAACCTGGTAAACACCACTTACCCTACCCTGGTGATTCCCTGAGAACACACATCACCCAACTCATGTACCATCCAGAGCTTTTTCAGTGGCTGGGCCTTATGAGAAGACAACAAGTGGCAGTAGTCCTCAGGGTGCCTTTTGTTGAGCTGTCCCAGGCCCAGTGATGGTGGCAGCTGGCCTTGATTTGCAGTGTGGAATCTCTGATGTGCTTCCAGGCCCAGCACAAGCAGCAACCAACTACAAATAGCTTTGTAGCTCCTATCAGGTAGCCCTGGGGGTTCACAGGCAGCAACTGACTTTGGCCTGTGTGGGGGCTCCTCCCAAGAGGCCCCAGAACTAACACACCTGGTGACAAGGAAGAGCAGAGAGTCTGAAACAAGATGAACCAAATGAGGTCCACAGCATGGCACATCATTATTAAAATGGCACCGTTTAAAGACAAAGAGAGAATATTAAAAGCAGCAAGAGAAAAGCAGTTAGTTAACTACAAGGGAGCTCCCATAAAATTATCAGTTGACTTCTCAACAGAAAATTTGCAGGCCAGAAGGGATTAGCATGACATGTTCAAAGTGATGAAAACCAAGGACGTACAACCAAGACTACTCTACAAAGCAAGGCTATTATTTAAAACTAAGGAAAGGTAAAGAAATTTTAGACATGAAAAAGCTAAAGAAGTTCATAATCACCAAACAAGTATTACAAGAAATGTTAAAGGTACTTCTTTAAGAAAGAGAAGAGGGAAAAAAAGAACATAAATATAAATAATAAAATGGCAATAATTCTGTACCTATCAATAATGACTTCGAATGTAAATGGGTTCAATGCTCCAATCAAAAGATATAGGGTAGCTGAATGGATAAGAAAATAATACATATGTGTGACCCACTTCAGATCAAAAGACATACACAGACTGAAAGTAAAGGGATGGAAAAAGGCATTTCAGGAAAATGGGGAAAAAAAGAAAAAGAAAAAAAAGAAAAAAAAGCTGGATAACAACACATCCACCAGACAAAATAAATTTAAAACAAAGGCTATAATATGAGATGAAGAAGAACATTTTATAATGATAAAGGGATCAATCCAACAAGAAGATATAACCCTTGTAAACATTTATGCACCCAACATAGAACCACCTATATATTTATATATTTATTTATTTATAAATATATGAAGCAAATATTGATAGACACAAAGGGAGAGATTGACAGTAATACAGTCATAGTAGGGGACTTTAACACCCCATTGAAATCAATGGCTAGACTTTCAGACATAAAATCAACAAGGAAACAGTGGCCTCAAATAACACATGAGAGCAGATGAATTTATTGATTTTTTTGAGAGCATTTCACCCCAAAACAGCACGTTATACATTCTTTTCAAGTGCACATGGAGCATTTTTCCAGGATACTCCACATGTTAGGCCACAAAACAAGTCTCAATAAATTTTAGAAGACTGAAATCATATCAAGCATCTCCAACCACAATGATAGAAAACTAGAAATAAATTATAAGAAAAAAACTAAAATCACATAAAGGCATGGAGGCTAAATAACACATGTTACTAAATGGTGGATAGGCTAACAATGAGATCAATGAAGAAATCAAAAGATTCCTTTTGAAACAAATAAAAATGAAAATACAACAACCCAAAATCTATGAGACACAGCGAAAATAGTCCTAAGAGGGAAATTCATGGCAATACTGGCCTACCTGGAGAAAAAAGAAAAATCTCAAATAAAAAAAAATGTAACCTTACACCTAAAGGAACTAGAATATGAAAAGCAAACAAATCCCAAAGTGAGTAGACAGAAGAAAATAATAAAGACCAGAGTGCAAATAAACCAGAGTGCAAATTAGTCTATAAAAATAATACAAAAGATCAATTAAACCAAGAGCTGATTCTTTGAAAAAGTAAACAAAATTGATAAACCTTTAACTAGACTCATCAAGAAAAAAAGAGAGGAGATGCAAATAAATAAAATTGGCAATGAAAGAGGAAAAGTGACATCTGACACCACAGAAATATAAAGGATTATAAGAAAATACTACAAACAATTATATGGCAACAAATTCAACAAACTGGAAGAAATGGGTAAATTCCTAGAAACATACAATCTTTCAAGACTAAGTCAAGAGGATACTGAAAATCTGAACAGACCAATTATTACTAACAAAATCAAATCCATAATAAAAAACTTCCCAAGAAACAAAAATCCTGGACCAGTTGGCTTCTCAGGTGAATTTTACCAAACAGTCAAAGAAGAATTAATGCCTATCCTTCTCAAATTATTCCAAACAATTGAAAAGGAGGGAAAAATTCCCAAGCTCATTTTACCAGGCCCTTATTACCTTGATTCCAAAACCAGAAAAAAGATGTTATAAAAAAAGAAAATTATGAAAAAAGAAAATTATATTCCTGATGAACACAGATGCAAAAATAGTCAACAAAATGTTAGCAAACTGAATTCAGCAATACATTGAAAAACTCATACTCCACAACCAAGTGGGATTTATTCGTGCAATGAAAGGTTAGTTCAATACTTGTAAATCAATTAAGTTGATACACCACATAAATGAAAAGAAGGATAAAAATTGTATGATCTTATCGATAGATGCAGAAAAACCATTTGACAAAGTCCAGCATCCCTAAAAACTCTCAGCAAAGTGAGAATAGATGGAACATACCTCAACATAATAAAGGCCAGTGCTGATAAAGCAACAACTAAAACACTTAATGGTGAAGAGCTAAAAGTGTTTTCCTTAACATCAAAAGCAAGACAAGAATGTCACTTTCACCACTTTTATTCAACATAGTATTGGAAGTCCTAGACACAGCAATCAAATAAGAAAAATAAATAAAATGCATCCAAATTGGAAAGGAAGAAGTAAAACTCATTATTTGCAGATGACATGATACTGTATATAGAGAAACTAAAAGATTCCACCAAAAACTATTAGAACTGACAAATAAATTCAGTATATTAGTAGGACACAATATTAATATTCAGAAGTTAGTTGCATTTTTATACACCAATAATGAATTATCAGAAAGAAAAATTTAAAAACCATCACATTTACTATTGCATCAAAACAAACCAAAAAACACAACATACCTAGGAATAAATTTAACCATGGAGGTAAAACACCTGTACTCAGCAAAGTATAAGACATCGAAGAAAGAAAATGAAGAAGATACAAATAAATGCAATCATATACAAGGTTCATGGATAGGAAGACTTAACATTGTTACAATATCCAAAATACCCAAAGCAATTTATAGACTCAATGCAATCCCTATCAAAATCCAATGGCATTTTTTCTCACAGAACTAGAACAAATTTTAAAATGTATATGGAACCACAAAATATCCTGAATAGCCACAGCTATCTTGAAAAACAAGAAAATTGGAGATATCATGCTTCCTGATATCAAACTATACTACAAGGCTATAGTAATCAAAACAGCATGTTATTGGCATAAATACTGACACAGAGATCAGTGGAACAGAATAGAAAGCCTGGAAATAAACTCATACCTATATGGTCATTTAATCTATTAAAAGGAGGTAAGAACATACTGTGGGGTAAAGACAGTCTATTCAATAAATGGTGTTGGAAAAACTAAACAGATCAATGCAAAAACATGAAACTGGATCACCTTCTTACAACAAATACAAAAATAAACTAAAAATAGATTAAAGAATTAAATGTAAGGCCCCGAACCATAAAACTCGAAGAAGAAAACATAGGCAGTAAACTCTCTGACATTGTTTTTAGTAATATATATATATATATATATATATATATATATATATATATATATTTTTTTTTTTTTTTTTCTGATGTATCTCCTTGGGCAAGGGAAACAAAAGAAAAAACAAATAAGACTACAGCAAACTAAAATGTTTTTGCACAGCAAAGGAAACCATCAATGAAACAAAAAGACAGCTTACTGAATAGGAGAAGATATTTGCCAATGATACATCTGATAAGAGGTTAACATCCAAAATTTTTAAAGAACTCATACAAGTCAACACCAAAAACAAACAAACAAACAAATAAACAATTTAAATAATAAATGGGCAGAGGACCTAAATAGACATTTCTCCAAAGAGGATGTATACATGGTCAACAGTCATATGAAAAGATGCTCAACATCACTAATCATCACAGAACTGCAAATTAAAACCACAATGACAATGAGATGTCATCTCACACCTGTCAGAATGACGGTCATCAAAAATTGAAAAACAACAAGTGTTGCTGAGGATGTGGGGAAAAAGGAATCCTTATGCACTATTGGTGGGATTGCAAATTGGTGCAGCCACTATGGAAAACAGTATGAAGTTTCCTCCAAAAATTAAAGCTAGAACTACCTTATGACCCAACAATTCCAGTTCTGGGTATTTATACAAAGAAATCTATAACACTAATTTGAAAAGACATATGCACCCTTGTGTTCATAGCAGTGTTATTTTCAATAGCCAAGATATAAAATCAACCTATATACCCATCAACAGATGATTGGATAAAGAACAAGTGGTACATATATACAATGGACTATTACTCAGCCCTAAAACAGAATGAAATTTTACCATTTGTGACAACATGGATACACCTGGAAGATATTATGCTTCTAGGTGAAATAAGTCAGACAGAGAGGGAGATATGCCATGATTTCACTTATATGTAGAATCTAAAACAAAATAAATGAACAAACAAAACAGAAACAAACTCATAGGTAAGAGAACAAGTGATGATTGCCAGACGGGAAAGGGGTTGGAGGACTGGTGAAAAAGGTAAAGGATTAAGAAGTACAAATTGTCAGTTACAAAATAGTCATGGGATGGAAAGTAAAGCATAGTGAATATATATAGTCAATAATATTATAATAACTATGTATATTGTCAGGTGCATACTAGACTAGAAGGATCATTTAATAAATCATATAAATGTCTAACCACTATGCTGTACATCTGAAACTAATATAAAACAATATTGAATGTCAACTGTAATTGAAAAATAAAGTTGAGGTAATTCCCTCTATTTTCAATTTCCCTCTATTTTTATCATGAATAAGTATTTGGTCAGATGCTTTCTCCGCATCAATGAATACGATTTTCTTCATTTGCTTGCTAATATGGTGGAGTATATATTGTTTGATTTTCAAATTCTGAACTAGCCTTGAATACCTGGAAAACTCCCATGTTGTCATTTTGTATCATGTTTTTACACATTATTGGATTTAATTTGCTGACATTTATTGAGGATTTTTGCAGCTATTTTCATTAGATATATTGATCGATAGTTTTCTTTTTTTCATGATCTTTGTCTGATTTTGACTTCAGTATAATGCTGGCATCATAAACTAAGTTGGGAACTTTTTCCTTCTTTTTATTATTTGGAAGAGACTATATAAGATTAGCTATATAATATACTATTACTATATAATATTAGATTAGTTTTTCTTTAAAAGTTTGTTGGAATTCTCCTGTGTTGTGCAAACATCTGCCCTGGAGATTGCTTTTTTTTTTTTTTTCACTATCTTTAAAATTGCCTTTAATGAATATCAAAAGATAGCAAAACAAAACAAACAAAAACTATATATATATATCTTTGTCTCTAGTAATTTTCCAGGAGATTTTAATAGTGGAAAAAAATATGTTTTGGGGTGGTTTCCTTTGCTTCTTGATTACATTTGGCCTTAATTTAATGATGTGCTGTAGAAAGGGCAGTGCAGGTGTCCTGCGGGGTGGCCTGCGGGGTCTCTGGTCCCGCTCCCCACATGAGAACAAAGGATATGGCTAGGCCTAAAAGGAACACCCACGGAGCCATAGGTAGGGGAGTCATACCACTATACACTCTCTGGCCGCAGGATGAGACACACGCAGTAGTAGCCACAGGATCCTCAGTCGGCCATTCACTTCTCTGCCTGCCAACCAACCAACCAATCAACACAGCTCTGAAGTTACATCAGTAACCAATTGGCTAACTGGTTACAGCTGATGGCCAACCAATCACAGTTGATGGTCATTCACTACCTGAGCCAGCACTTCACCATGTGAGGCCAAGAGCCTAGAAACTGCTCTCTGGGACTCTGTCCCCACAGCAGGTTAAGCAAAGGTGTTTGTTTTACCTGTATTTCCCAACAGTATGGATTTGGGAGATCTACTTAAAATTTGCCATTAGTTTCAATCAAGGTTTATGTTTATAGCAAACTGGTTTTAAATGATGATGAAAGAAACTTGTCATTCAGGGAATGAACTGAAGAAAAATTAATAGATTATATTAGGAATGATGCTTTTTTGATATCTGCTGTAAAGTTTTAAGGATATAATTATTTTTCCCACTTTTTATTTTAATTTCCAGTTATACAAAAAAATCTTGGCTAAACAATGCAGGAATCAATGACCTCTCAACTAATTTCGTTTTCAATCTTCAGTTACTTCAATGCCATTTTCTATCTATTCTATACAAGACTATTTAAACCATTAGTTCTCCTCTGATTTATCAGACTTACTATTTATTTAAATGAATGTTGCTTGTACCCAAACAAGATACTGAATCTGCCTCAAAATCATTTAGTAATATGATGTCCTAAATGTATTCATTGAGCTCCATAACTTATCTCTGTAAATGTATTTTCTTTTAAAAACACTACAGATTTTTTTCATTAATGGAGTTATTTGAATGTTACTATTGAAAGAACATTGAGAATAAGACGTTTCTTGAAAACCTAGTGCTAGAACTGTATTACTAATCTAGACAACTTTCCAAAGAACTCTAAAAATATTTTACATTATGTTTTTTACCTGCCTTCTTTTTTCTTCCCCACTATGAAAATCAAAGCCATTGATTCTATAGTTCTATCATTCAAAGGGTATACTCTGCAGGCCAGTGTCCTTGTGTGCATCCCATCCCAGTGGTGCCAACACAGTGCAATTACTTTCAGAAGTACAATCAAGATAAGTCAGTTACAAATAGACATCAAATGATATGGGGATGAGATGTTATGAGGGGCTTAGTTAGGTTACACAAAGAGGCACTAAGAATTTGTGAAGTCTAGATTAGTGATAAATAACTTCATGTTAGATTTTCTCATTAGGGCACTGTCCAAGGATGAAGCAGTCAGATAGGCTACTTTCTGGGTTTATCTCTGTCAAAAGAAAATGTTTCAGAAAAAGGTAAAAGTGTAAGTCTCACATAGATTTAAAAATGAACACATGTTGAAGATTTTATTTTACTACTTGATCAATGAGGGAACCAGAAGGATGTTAAAACCAATCCAAAGGAAACAAAAACAAAAACAAAGACAATTTTATATGGAGTAAATTAGGTAAATTTCAAATGGAGGCAAAAATGACTTTTCCACAGGAACAGTAAGGTGTACTGAAATTCCACAAAATGAAACACATTTGTGTATCCATCCTTTCCTGCAGTTTACAAAGAAGTGTAAAATAGCTTTATGACAGTGAACAAGGTAAAAATCGGACAATCTGGGAGGGTGTGCTGTAGACAACAGATCATTTTTTATCTAAGTACAACATTTTTTTCCCCATCTTGTGTCTGGGTTTATTCCTTGCTTCCCACCCCCACCCCCCAAAAAAAATAAGTGAATTAATTCAGGGAAGGGAGCAGGAGACAAGAACCACACTTGTGCAGTCCTCCAACTACTGGGAACAAACAAACAAATGAATATACGTATAAGTCATTTCCAATTCATTTGATGAAAGGCAAAGTTGAGTTATAATGGAAATGGTATTTTCATTATTAGTAATACCATCTTATTACTTTTCCAGCAATACAATGAGGCTGTTACATCACTTTTAAGTTTATTGAATTACTGAACTAATACTGCCTACTGCAAAAAATGAGAAACAACAAATCAGAGAATAAGAGTTTAATAGAAGTAGTGGGAGATCAGATAAAACAGTAACAATTTTACATTCTGAATAAGAAAAGTATTAATTGTACTATTTTCATATGTATTCCACACCTTTAGTCCTCCCCCGCATCCTCTAAAGAGACCCTGCACAGACCCCAGCACCATGTCTTGCTCAGGGCCTGTGAAGGGTTGGGTGGATGGTCACAACAACGCTGACCTTGAAGTGAATCATCAAGAACAGGTTCACAGTGTGAGGGATATAAATGATGAACGTCTAAGTATTACCTTGTCTTGTACACCTGAAACTAATCAATTTAAAAAAAGAAGAACAAAAGCATGAGATTGAAGAATTTGGAAGTTTATTTCACTTGTTCCAACCCTTTCCTGGCCAGTTGCTTCAGCATACAATAGATGTTTTAGGGCAAACTTATAGGTAAAATGGGGCAAACTTAGAGGTAAAAACAATTTAAAATTCCTTCAAGAATTTAGCATTAGGTCGGCTTCTGGGAAGGGGGTAAATAGAAGAAAGTGTTGACTAACTAGCTTTTCTTTTTGGAAAGAAAAACCTGAGTACACTTTAAATCAAACAACAGAATGTATGGACATTTTAAATCATGTACAAGGACAAATTCTAATGATTGGAATGAACTAGTTGAGAGTGAGGCCTGCTCACTGTTCTAGTTTCTCAAAACTGGCTTGGCTAGGGGTTAAAAGCCACTTGGAGTTTTGTCCTATAACTAAACTTACTGAATCTTGGTTTAGTTACCTATTAAATGGGATTAATAATACTTAACGTATAGGGTTGTGAAATAAAATAAAATGCTAAATAGCAAAAATAGAAAAACTCCCACTCACCAGTGGTTCAGTAGGTGGTTGCTATCTTTGAGGCCACCGTATATGAGTGTCATTGCTCCACTGGCTCTGACTGCATGCCAAGCCCATGGCAAGTTGGGCACCATTGACTGAAAAGTACAAGAAAAGGCAGACTGACACAAGGGAAGGATATAGGCATTTGATGCAGTGGTACAGCTTCAAATCCTGGTTTTGCCACCAACGAACTACATGTGTGGACAATTCATAACTTACTAAAGGTACTATAGATGTGTCATCTCTGAAATGGAGATGATTTTGGCCTCAATTAAAAATTTGAGTATTTATTTAGTCAGTGTCTAGTAAGAACTAAATGAGGACACAGATTTACAGCTATTGGTACGTGATGTATAGTAAATGATGTAATATCATTATTGTTACTATTATTATCAGTGACTCAGCTACTTCCTACAAGGCTTGCAATTGGCTCATTCTCTCCTCTCAGCAGTCTTTGTGGTCCATTCCTAGTTACCTGTGGACATGTAGCACAGGCAGCCACTCTCTTCTGAGGTCTTGCCTTTCCCTCCTTCGTGAGCTTCAAGTACCTCACCACAGGCAATTGTACTGCATGCACTTGGTGGATTTGAGTAGGGGATGAGGAAGGTTCATTAAGCCTAAGAGGTCTGTTTGTGTGATCATTTATTGAAGGAAGAAGCTACACTGCCCTATTTGTGACCAAAGCCTTGTAAAAACTTCTCTTGAAGTCTGAGACGGGCAATATATTTAACTTTTTTGAGTCTCACATCATTAAAATTAGGATGTGATTAGGATTAGTATATAGCTCATAGATTTTATATTCTTTTGAAAGAATTTGCCTCTGAACATATAAGAAATAAGAGCCTGTGAAAAAGTGACTTGGATAATCTCAGCTTCTTCATATGTTTCTTCACACATCTCAGAGTAGAATTTACTCAGATGTATCTTCATGATGGGTCTAATAAGCATGAAAAAGGCCCTCCTTGGCTAAGAACATGCATATCCTCTCATCACTGGGGCCTGGTTCAGATACATATTGAAAACTCAGAAGAAGACAAAAAATGCATTTCTCTTTGAAGGCTTTTCTTCAACTTTTCTTTGGGATATGCTGGAACCACCCAGAACTGGCCATCACCCTCTGATGGCTCCAGTGAAGTCAATTCCAAGGAGGAAGTTCTTTTCCCATTCCTGCTGAAATCTAATAACTTCCTTTAAATGCAATTCACAGTGTGAGAAATATGCAAGCTAAGCAGTTCAAATCTATCCCATGGCTCTCTGGAGACAAGAGAGGGGCTTTCATCTTATGACTATGGCTGCATTTGCATGACTGGCATAGAGCAAACAGGTTAAAAGAAGGCACCGTTAACAGGGGCACTGATTCCTGCAATATGGCACTTTAGCAAAACTATATTGTGTCCAAGGGAAAGGAAGACATAGAGGAAAAGAGGAAGATTTGGACTTAAAATATGGTGATAAATGATGATTCTGGGAGACTTCCTGGCTTGGGTTGTCCCTTTGAGTTAAGTATTATTCCTTTCGCTTCATAATTTCCTGGTATTTGGAGGCAGTTGTGATATAGTGAAGCATGGTTGGACTTAGACTCAAAAGTCCTGGGTTTATTCTCTGTATCTATGGGTCTATTTCTGTTTTGTTTACTTGTTTATTCTGTTCTTTAGATTCCACATATCAGGGAGATCAAATGGTATTTGTCTTTCTCAGTCTGACTTATTTCACATAGCATAATATTCTCTAGGTCACAAAATAGTCACAGGGATGTGAAATACAGTATGAGAAATGTAATCAATAATGTTGTACAGATTATGTAGGATGCCAGATTGGCACTGGACTTATCAGGGGGATCACTTCATAGACTGTTGTAGATTCCTGACCACTGTGCTACACACCTGAAGCTTAAGTATAATAATATTGAATGCCAGCTATGACTGTGTATGTGTGTATATATATATATATATTTACATATATATACATATATATGTGTGTGTATATATATATATACACACACATACATATGTATATACATATACACATATATGTAAAGTACAGCATAGAGAATATAGTTAATGGTATTTTCACAGCTATATACGATGTCAGAGGGGTAGTAGACTTGGGGGAGGTTATCACTTTGTGAGGGGTATAAATGTCTAATCATTATGTTGTTTTGTACACCTGAAACTAAAAAAAAAAAAAAAAAAAAGTGTTTTTTGGGGTGTTTAAATTGAAGGCCCATTACTTTCTAACTGCATGACCTTGGAAAACATTTAACCTCTTGGGTGCTCAATTTGGTGCTCAATTGTCTCAGATGCCAAAACTAGAATAGTAATACGTATGATTCTTGATTGTGGTGGGGAATAAATGAGAAAATCTGTGAAATAGTTTGACACTGAACAAATGCACAATAAAGTTCATTAAATTTTTCACTTTGCCAATCCCAGTATTGATGAATTTGTCTAGAAGTTTATTTTTGAATTCCTATGAAATAGCAGTATATTTATTATCCTTGTTATTTATTAGATTATTAATTATATTATTTATGATAGTTTCTTACTTGAATACCTTACTCCACATTTTGCTTAGGCACTGAGAACTGAAATTGTACTCTACTATCTACATTAGCGTGATTTTGTGCTTTTCTTCTGATTTCATTAACATTTTACTTTTCCATTTATCTGTTGCCCAGGCAAATGGTTTGATTTTCATTACAGGAAGTTCCTGAAAGACTTATCAACTCTTCCATGGAAAACATCAACAATTTATGGCCTAAGATTCAAAGGGATCCCTTATCTCAAAGTCCTCACCTTGCTTTTTCGTTTTATTTTGGACTATTGTAGCATGATTCTTATTTGATTCTAAAGAAGCCCTGCTTTAAGTAAACTCCCAGTTCTTTGTCAGTTATGACCTTACCTTACTGTCTTTGAGGCATTGTTATAGCTTTGTTATGTGGTAAAAATTGCTTACCACAGAAAGTAATAAACTCAGCTTCATTTTATCAGCAGGTTGTGTTGGTAATGTTTGGGGATCCAGATGTTTTGATTTCCAGGTCCCACTGAGATCTAGTCAAGACTGAGATCTTCCAGCCACAATATTCGACTAGGAAACAGCCCACTCCTCTGAGGTCTCTGGAGTCCCCTGTTAACTTGGGGGCTTCCTGATCATAATGGTGGGGTAAGTGGGTCTCATATTGGTTAGAACAACCATCTCTTTCAATGAGCTCACAGATGTGAGTTTATTTTGGTTACTAGGAGTAAGAAATGCCCTTTGGCTGTCTGATCAGATATGAGAAATGCTTTCCCTTGGTGGAAATCTACTACACTAGTCTCTGTCCCTGTCATTTTATTGTCCCTTATTAAGAGGAACCTTGAAATAAGCTCATTTCAAGCCAGCCTGGGGACTAGGAGGTTCTGAAAGTCTCTACTAAAATAGGCATCCTTGGGAAATATAATTTGTGATAGGTCACTCATTGAAGCCATTCGTGAATTTCCCTCAATCTTGTCTCCTTTGGTCTGGGAGAATCTGGTGCTGGAAAATATCTCCTCTGCAAATATTTCATTCTTTTGGGGCCACAAGCCTTTTTGTCTGGAGTTCTAGCTGAGAAGGTTGAGACAAGAGATGCAAAAGCAACATTTTTGGATAAAGTATTCCCAGACTCTCATAGATTTGACTCAGTCCAAAGTTTTGCCTGTACCTCCTCTTCCAAGCTGTATTCCTGCCTTATGAATAGTGTGCTTACATTATAATCCAAATTTGTGTGCTTATATTACTAAATGATATTATGTTAACCAAGGAAATTTGTGAAGTTTTGATGTGATCAAAATTATTTATTTGAGAGATATCTTGGGAAAAAAATGGAGCAAAATTTCAAACTTCCAATAGTCCTCATTTTTTAATTAGTTTGAGGAAGGATTAATTTTTTTTTTTTTTTTTGCTTTCAAAAAATCTCTTTCTTAAGAGATCCTGTGGCTAAGGCAAAAGAAAAATGCAGAAAATTTATAACTGTCTCTTCTAGATCCCTCTAAATTCTAACTTGAACCTAATATCCATTATCTTTCTGCTCCTCTCCCTTAAGCTATACTTCATCCACTTCCTTCTGCCCCATCTCTCCCTCTGATCCACTTCCTTCCCTCCTGACCAGACAGAATCCCCTAAGACTCAGTTGCTTCTTAAAACTAATCCTCTCTCAGGATAAGGAGAACTTTTCTTTTGTTTTCTTTTCTTTTTTTTAATTTATTGGGGTGACAATTGTTAATGAAATTACATAATTTCAGGTGTACAATTCTGTATTACATCATCTATAAATCCCATTGTGTGTTCACCAGCCAGAGTCAGTTCTCCTTCCATCACCATATATTTGATCCCCCTTACCCTCATCTCCCTTCCCCCAACCCCCTTACCCTCAGGAGACCTTTCCTGTCCATCTCAAGTCCTGGTTTTCCTCTGAACTGAGAATCATTGTTAGACTTTCCAAAGATCCATCAAGATAGGGAGACATGCAGAGGGATTTAGAATAATTTTAGGAACGCATAATCCAGTACTCCCTGATATATAACAATTGATTCATTATTATTGGGACCATAAGAAGCAGAATGAGAATCTTGCAAGATGATTTAAAAGGCCTCAGATTTTACGGGAAACCACAGGGCTTACAAAAGCTGTCAATGTTGGAAAATGTCTTTTGGATACTGTCCCCAAAATCTCTATGAAAACAGACTAAACTTTAATTCAGTCCTGCAAGCAAAGAAAGAACAAAGGTTATAGAGCTCTGAAATGAGCTCCTTAATACCAGTAGACAGCACCAAGGAGCAATTCTTAAAGCAGATGGGACCCCAGCTCTCTCCTCATTTTTTGCAAATGGTGTTAATCCAGAAATCGGGGATTAATACATAAGCACAAACTAGAATGGAAAATAGTCCCTTTGTCAGAACTTCAACACATTGCTGAGTATTTTGAAAGCACCACTTAGAATGAAAGCAAAGTAGAACCCTGAATAAATTTATGGCTTTACAGATAAGACAACTGTATGCTTTTACCTCTGCATTCAACCTTCTAGGTGGGGAGTCCCTTGATAAAGAAGCTTGTAGTCACTGTAACAGAAATTCTTATTGGAATAAGAATTGCCCTATCTTGGCTAAAAAAGCAGAGAACATATGTAAAGAATAACTCAACTTATCAATCAGAGGGAATTTCTAAGAAGTTGATCTAAGATTAAAGGAGCTCTTCTGCCCTATAGAGATAAATAAGTGCAAATAATGGATCCCAAAACCTATGATTTCTCACATTTAAAATGAAATGTATTATAATTTAAGCAAAATTTGTTCAAATTTGATGGGATTGGTTCTTCAATATACTATTTATTGTCTTCACCTAAAATATGAAGAGAGATTTTTTTCTGTGTAATCTGCCAAGACATTGTTTTACCGGAATATTTTGTTGTTGTTTTATGTTGGCTTTATTATGTCCTTAATTGTTTAAGAAAACAAAGCTTTCCTTATTATTCAAAGAGCTAAGGCTCTTGTTAATCATGTTACCTTCTATGCTTATTTTTAAGTGTTTTATTGTCAATTTCAAATGAGTAACCAAATACTACTGGGGGTGCCAAAAAATGTATACAAGTAGACACTTTGGTCAACGTTGCTCAAGCAGTAGTTCCCAGTGATCAGAAATGTCTGGATGCTGATGGTAACCACTTTGAGCACCTTGTAATTGCAGAAGTCAAACATGACTTGTATTCATTTTTGTCATTGGTATATATTGAATATTACAATTTTAATACAGTTTTTTTTTTTCTTTCTTAAAGTGTGTACACATTTTTTGGCACCCGTTATATTTCTCAGGCACCCACAATCCTGTCTTAAGTGTCATGACAACTTTTTTGCTTTCTAATACTGATTTCTAAATGTAAGTAGAATAGCTTTCAAAATTTTTTTCGTATCTAAAACTATCTTTGGTTTTATTCATGTGACTTCCTAGACACATAATATAATCACAAAGACTTGGTTTTTGACCTTAAAAAGAGAGGTGCCCAAAATAATGAGTTATTTGATGTTACTAGTGATGAGTTTCATGGAAAGTGATGTCAAATCAGAAAAGGTGCTGCATCTTCTTTTTGCTAAATATATATATATATATATATATATATATATATATATATATATATATGGAAAATCTTTAAATATTTCAGAAATTGTATGCTGTATAAAAAGGAACTAGATATTGGTCAGTGCCTTGCTGTCCATGTTGTGTGTGTGTGTGTGTGTGTGTGTGTGTGTGTGTGTGTGTCTGTATTTTACCAGTGTCCTGATGTTAGGCAACAGTAATATAGTTATCAGCCATAATTTTAGTTGTTACTTAAAAAGTTTACTTGGTCACAATCTTACTTTAATTTAAACCTAGCATCTTTTAGGTTAGTGTTTTCAATATGGGATGTATGTCAGACCTATCTAGGGAGTTTTATTAAAATACAGTTATTTAGGACATAATCCATAGAATCTATTTAGTGAATATTCTTACTATATTTTTGGTATATTTTTTATTAAAATTCTTGGTATATTCTTGGTATGTTAGCTGTGTTCTTTCTGTATAATCATATATCTCAGTGTGTTTCTCTCTACAAACATTGCAAATTCATCCTTATAACTCAGATTAATGTACATTGTCTTTGAAAACACTCTTAATCATTATCCTTATAGACATTTTGTCTAAAATTTTACAGTACCTTTATTATGTTTGTTTTGCATGCCATGGAAGTAACTATAATTCTTTGTCATTGCATTATTATAATGAATTCTCGTCAGATCTTTCACTTTGGGAATTATCGATAATAATAAGTTAACCATTGCCATTTTAAGTCTCTGTCATTTCAAATACTGTCTTTGACTTTGATGCTTCCGGGAAGCCTCAGCTACAGGCCAGAGATTTTATTTTCAATGAAGGACTGCTTCACAACCTCAACTGGAAGGCCTTTATCACATACTATTAACAACTAGAACAGCTGTGAAATGCTTAAAGGGTTAATTGTTGGATTCATGCCCTCAACTAAAGAGACATAAACATCCTCAAATCACAAGAAGTCTGCCCAAATTGGAGACCTCAAGCTGAGGGCTATGAGAAGCCCTCCTGAAGCAGCTGGTCTTCAGACATAGACAGCTTCCACCCCAGATTCACAGAACCAAACCATGATTGTCACTGTTTAATCTGCATTCCTTGTTTAGTTTAGCTACTTTCTTTCCCTTTACAGGCTTAAAGTGACTTTACTTACTAATATGTTCCAATTTTTAAAAATTGCGTTGTGTATTTTTAGTTCCTTTTTCGCATGTGTCCAATACCTGGCTATAACACCATAAACTGACTAGAGTAAAACCAAACCAACTGGTTTGTGTACATTTCTCTTTGGGAGTATCAACTTCCTTTGGTACCAGTTCATTGTAATAAATCTGTTAGTTTCCTAAGTAACTGGAGTCAACCATATGGTAATATTTTAGATTGGAAATACCACCATAGGCCAGACAGCCAAAATTTCTAAAACCCTGATCACACTGTACCTACAAATGAACCTCTCAGGTGATGAGTTTGATGCTCTTAGTGTCATCACCTAACTCCCTGCTATTCTCTCATCCATAGCATGTAGGATTCACCTGACTTTCCAGGCCTCTTGTAAAGCATGAAATAAAGAGCCAGAGAAAAAAACCAAAGAAATCAAAATTCCCTTAGAGGAGGGAAAAGGAGATTTCTGCCTCCATCTGACATTATGAGGTCTGGCAATTAAGTTCACGAGCCTGTTGCAACGATGTTACTAACCTTTTTTGATATCAGAGGGATTATTCATTATGAATTTGTATCAACTGGACAAACAGTTAACCAAGTTTACTATTTGGAAGTGCTGAAAAGGCTAAGTGCAAAAGTTACATGACCTGAACTTTTCCCCAACAATTCATGGCTCTTGCATCATGACAATGTACCAGCTCACATGGCACTGTCTGTGAGGGAATTTTTAACCAGTAAACAAATAACTGTATTGGAACACCCTCCCTACTCACCTGATCTTGACCCCCATGACTTCTTACTCCACCAGAAGATAAAGGAAATATTGAAAGGAAGACATTTTGACGATATTGAGGACATCAAGTGTAATATGACGACAGCTCTGATGGCCATTCCAGAAAGAGTTCCAAAATTGCTTTGAAGGGTGGACAAGGTGCTTTGGTGAGTGCACAGCTTCCCAAGCAAAGTACTTTGAAGGTTACCATAGTGATATTCAGCAATGAGGTATGTAGCTCCTTTTCTAGGATGAGTTTGCAAACTTAATTGTCAGACCTCGCATTACAGACCTTTTGTGAGAGCCAGTTTTGTAACCAAAATAGATCTGGGAAAGGGAGTAAGAAATGGGTGGTGTCTATTTGGAGGCAGTCTTACTCTTATAGATCATACAAGTATGACACATTTTTTTTTTCTGCTCTAGACCTACCTGATCATCTTGATATACACAATTGTTGCCTGGTATCCAAATGTTACAGCATTATTTGAGAATCCTATAGGGATATCTGGCTAAAAACAGATAACTGGGTGGCTTCCATTGACTAGTGCTGGATCTGTGGCACAAAGGTCTACTGGTCCTATTACAAGCTGGGCAGGGATTTGTTACCTTGGTAAATTAATGTCTGCTTTCAGGAATGTTTCTGACATCACCAAAGGCCTCTTTGGCCGATTGATTTGTCTTGTAGGTAAAAGAGATCAGTAGACAATTTAATTCAAGAGGGAGAAAAACTGGGCTCTCACCTAACTACTGTAAGGGAGTTCTGATTTCTCTTTCTTTTCTTTTCCAGTTCTTTATTTCATGCTTTACAAGAGGCCTGGAAATACAGGTGAATGCTGCATGCTATGGTTGAGAGAATAGCAGGGAGTTAGATGATGACACTAAGGGCATCAAACTCCTCGCCCTAGAGGTTCATTGAAGTAGGTGGGCAATGGTTCGGAACAGAGCTGCCTCAATAGGGCAATGACTTCTCAAGGCGGATTCATACTGCATGGAGTGAACAAGGTTGCACTTGCAATGCTGTAGTCCTCTATAGAAACTTTTATATTATAAAGCCTAAGATGCAAAAGTAAGAAATCAGAAAACTAGGTAATTTGGCTATGATTCTATAGCTGGTTCCATGGACTCTATAAATTGGGGACGGGATCTGTTTTCTTGGTTTAACCTGGGCACTCTTGGCACCTGGTTGAGAAGTGGACTACAAACTTTGATCATAATCCTTCTCTGAGTATATGTCTTGTTGCAGTATCCTGATGTATGAGCTCCAGAGTTTTAAAGGCTTATGCATACACACCGTCCTGTCAAATGCTTCAGGAAAATCTCTGCCAGACAGAACCAGAAACCCTGATACTTCCAGAGGCTGAAGGAAATACCACTGGAAATGTTCAGTTTGAAATAAGTACCAGTGGACACGTAGCATGTGACTATCACACCTCAAACAGTAGTGAAGACCTGGTTCAAGCACACACTCAGATACTGATCAATGATCTATCTTTCCTCTCAGGCTGAAGAATGACCAGAAAGGGGCTGAGGACAGAAATTGTGTACCCCTACACTCAGCCTGGACACTGAGATCCACAACCACACCTACTGTGTACATTAATGTAGTTTCTCATTCCTCTGTTTTCATAGCATAACTATTTTTCTGGGAATCTCCTGCTTAGGCAACTGGTTTGATTGTTCATTACAGGAACTTCCTAAAAGACCCATCAACTCTTCAATGGAAAATATTAGCAGAATTTATGCCCTAAGATTCAAAGGAATAGCTCATCTCAAAGTCTTCACCTTGCTGTTTCTTTCAATCTTGGACTACTGTATTATGATCCTTACTTGATCTTAAGTGAGACTTGCTTTACATCAAACTTCCAATTTTTAGGCAATTCTGACCTGACAATCCGCTCTGTGGAGCACTGACAAAGCTTTGTGAGGTGGTGTTCTCCCTTACCACAATAAGCAATAAACTCAGCTCTGTTCTGAATTAAGGTTTATATATTTAAAAATATTTCAGCTTCTTGAACTCCATCTAAAAAATGCAGAATCTTTTTTTAAAGTTCAACAAATTTCAACATCTATTTGGTTTTCTAAGAAATAACTTCTGGTTCCAACCAGGATAAACCCAAACAGGCCCACACCAAGACACATTATAGTTAAAATGGCAAAGCTTAAAGACAAAGAGAGAATCTTGAAAGCAGCAAGAGAAAGGCAGAAGGTGACATACAAGGGAACTCCCATAAGACTATCAAATGACTTTTCTACAGAAACATTGAAGGCCAGGAGGGAGTGGCAGGAGATACTCAAAGTGATGGAACACAAAGGCCTACAACCTAGATTGCTTTATCCAGCAAGGCTATCATTTAAAGTTGATGGAGAGATAAAGAGCTTCCCAGAAAAGAACAAACTGAAAGAATTTATTACAACCAAGCCAGCATTGCAAGAAATACTAAAAGGACTTCTGTAAATAGAAGAAAGATGAAAACAATTTACTACAAATTTAAAAATGGCAATAACTATGTACCTATCAATAATCACTTTAAATGTAAATGGATTAAACGCTCCAATCAAGAGACATAGGGTGGCTGAGTGGATAAGGAAGCAAGACCCTTGTATATGCTGTATACAAGAGACTCATTTCAGATCAAAAGACACACACAGGCAGAAAGTGAAGGGTTGGAGTAACATATTTCATGCAAATGGAAGCAAAAAAAAAGCTGGAGTTGCAATACTTATATCTGACAAAATAGACTTTAAAATGAAGAACATATTAAAAGACAAAGATGGGCACTATATAATAATAAAGGGATCAATCCGACAAGAGGACATAACCCTAGTAAACATCTATGCACCTAACATAGGAGCACCTAAATATATAAAACAGGTACTGATGGACATAAAGACAGAGATCAACAGCAACACTATCATAGTAGGGGACTTCAACACACCTCTGACAACAAGGGACAGGTCCTCCAGACAGAAAATCAATATGGAAACAACAGCCTTAAATGATACTTTGGAGCAGTTGGATTTAATCGATATTTTCAGAGCATTTCACCCCAATGCTGCAGAATACACGTTCTTCTCAAGTGCACATGGAACATTTTCTAAGATAGATCATATGTTAGGACACAAAAGAAGCCTTGATAAATTTAAGAAAATTGAAATCATACCAATTGTCTTCTCTGACCACAGTGCTATGCAATTAGAAATGAACTACAGGGGAAAAAAACCAGGAAGATACACCAATTCATGGAGGCTGAATAACATGTTGCTAAATAATGAATGGGTCAAGCAGCAGATCAAAGAAGAAATCAAAAGATATCTTGAGACAAATGAGAATGAGAACACAACAACCCAAAATCTATGGGATGCTGCGAAAGCAGTCCTAAGAGGGAAGTTCATAGCACTGCAGGCCTACCTAAAGAAACAAGAAACATCACTAATTGACAGTTTATCTTCACAATTAAGGGATCTGGAAAAAGAACAGCAAAATAAACCCAAAGGGAGCACAAGGAAGGAGATAATAAGGATCAGAGCAGAAATAAATGAAATAGAAAACAGAAAAACAATACAAAAGATCAATGAATCCAAGAGCTGGTTCTTTGAGAAGATAAACAAAATTGACAAACCTTTAGCCAGACTCATTAAAAAAAGGAGAGAGAGGACCCAAATTAATAAAATCAGAAATGAAAGAGGAGAAGTGACAACAGACACCACAGAAATACAAAAAGTTTTAAGAAATTACTATGAGCAACTATATGCCAACAAATTTGACAATCTGGAAGAAATGGACAATTTCCTAGAGGCTCACAACCTTCCAAGGCTAACTCAAGAAGAAACAGAAAGCCTGAACAGTCTGATTACCACCAGGGAAATTGAATCAGTAATCAATAATCTCCCAACAAACAAAAGCCCTGGACCAGATGGCTTTACAGGTGAATTTTTCAAAACATTCAAAAAAGAATTATCACCTATTCTCCTCAAGCTCTTCCAAAAAATCCAGAAGAAAGGAAGACTCCCAAACACTTTTTACGAAGCCACTATCACCCTGATCCCAAAAGCAGACAAAGACACCACAAAAAAAGAAAACTACAGGCCGATATCTCTAATGAACATAGATGCAAAAATTCTCAACAAAATATTAGCGAACAGAATTCAGCAATACATCAAAAAGATCATACACCATGATCAAGTGGGATTCATCCCTGGTATGCAGGGGTGGTTCAACATCCGCAAATCAATTAATGTGATACACCACATTAACAAAATGAAAAATAAAAATCACATGATCATATCAATAGATGCAGAAAAAGCATTTGATAAAATACAGCAACCTTTTATGATAAAAACCCTTAAGAAAGTGGGAATAGAGGGATCATATCTTAACATAATAAAGGCCATATATGACAAACCCACAGCTAACATCATACTCAATGGGGAAAAGTTAAAACCATTCCCCCTAAGATCAGGAACAAGACAAGGTTGCCCACTTTCTACACTTCTATTCAACATAGTGCTGGAAGTTCTAGCCACAGCAATCAGACAAGAGAAAGAAATAAAAGGCATCCAAATTGGTAAGGAGGAAGTAAAATTATCATTATATGCAGATAATATGATACTATATATAGAGAACTCTAAAGACTTCACCAAGAAACTATTAGAACTGATAGATGAATTCAGTAAAGTAGCAGGATATAAAATTAATATTCAGAAATCAGTTGCATTTGTATATACCAATGATAAAATAGCAGAAGGAGAAATTAAAAAAACAATTCCATTTACAATTGCTCCAAAGACTATAAAATATCTGGGAATAAATCTAACCAAAGATGTAAAAGATCTGTACTCAGAAAATTATACAACACTGAAGAAAGAAATGAAAGAAGACATAAATAGATGGAAACACATTCCATGTTCATGGATAGGAAGAATTAATATAGTTAAAATGTCCATACTGCCTAAGGCAATATACATATTCAACGCAATTCCTATCAAACTACCAACGACGTTTTTCACAGAAATAGAACATATAATCCTAAAATTTATATGGGACCATAAAAGACCCCGGATAGCCTCAGCAATTTTGAAAAATAAGAACAAAGTGGGAGGTATAATGATACCTGATTTCAAATTATACTACAAGGCTATAGTAATCAAAACAGCATGGTACTGGTATAAAAATAGACACATAGATCAATGGAACAGAATAGAGAGTCCAGAAGTAAATCCATGCCTATATGCCCATCTAATCTATGACAATGGAAGCAAGAATGTACGATGGGGTAAAGACAGTCTGTTCAATAGTGGTGTTGGGAAACCTGGACGGACACATGCAAGAAAATGAAGCTGGACCACCTCCTTACACCATATACAAAAACAAATTCAAAATGGCTTAAAGACTTAAATGTAAGATCTGAAACCATAAAATATCTAGAAGAAAATATAGGAAGAAACTTCATGGACATTACCCGGAGTAAGATTTTCACTGACATATCCCCTCCCGCGAGGGAAGTAAGAGAAAAAATAAACATGTGGGATTACATCAAACTAAAAAGTTTTTTCACAGCAAAGGAAACCATCAATAAAACAAAAAGGGATCCTACTGTATGGGAAAAGATATTTGCCAATGATATATCTGATAAGGGATTAATATCACAAATCTATAAAAATCTTACTCAACTCAACTCCAAAAAAACAAACAACCCAATTAAAAAATGGGCAGAGGACTTGAGGAGACATTTTTCTAAAAGGGACATACAGAAGGCAAGAAGACATATGAAGAAATGCTCAACCTCACTAACCATCAGAGAAATGCAAATAAAAACCACAATGAGATACCACCTCACTCCAGTCAAAATGGCTATCATCAATAAATCAACAAACAACAAATGCTGGCGTGGATGTGGAGAAAAGGGAATGCTAGTGCACTGTTGGTGGGATTGCAGATTAGTGCAGCCACTATGGAAAACAGTATGGAGGTATCTCAGGAATCTGAAAATGGAACTACCCTATGATCCAGTAATTCCACTCCTAGGCATCTACCCGGAGAAATCCAAAACTCCAATTCAAAAATCTGTATGCACTCCTATGTTTATTGCAGCACTTTACACAATAGCCAAGATATGGAAACAACCGAAATGCCCATCGGTCGATGAGTGGATTAAGAAGCTGTTGTACATTTATACAATGGAGTATTACGCAGCCATAAAGAAGAAAGAAATCTTATCATTTGCAGCAACATGGATGGATCTAGAGAACATTATGTTAAGTGAAATAAGTCAGAAAGAGAAAGACAAGTACCATATGATCTCACTTATATATGGAATCTAAAGAAAAGACTATGTGAATAAACTAATCAGAAACAGTTTTGGGGACACAAAGGAAAAACCGAGAGTTGTTAGATGGGTGTGGGGGGGGGGTTGGGGATAAGGGGAAAGGTGAAGGGATTTGGAAGCAGCTGGTAACCACAAGATGGCCTCAGGGTTTTTTTGAAAATTAATTTGGGGAAGGTATTCAATAATGTTGTAAAGATTTTGTTGGGTATCCGATGGACATGCGTCCTATTTGGGAGACCACCTCAGGGATACTGTGGATACCTGATCATGGCATTGTACACCAGAAGCTAAACATTAATGAATGCCAACTATAATTTTATATATATAATGTGATGGTTCAGTGTGAGGTCGGAGGGATAGTGGATGGGGGGAGGGGGGTTCACAGTGTGAGGGATATAAATGATGAACGTCTAAGTATTACCTTGTCTTGTACACCTGAAACTAATAAATAAATAAAAAAAAATAAAAAAAATAAAAATAAATAAGTAAAACAAAAAACAAAAAACAAAAAAAAAGAAAAGTGACAAGATAAAAAAAAAAAAAAAAAAAAGAAATAACTTCTGGCCGTTTACTGGCCATTTGCTGCTAAATCCCAAGAGTGCAGATCTAGGGACATGACTGCCAGCAGCAGTTGGGATGGAACTGAGACCTGTTGGTGACTGAGCAACTACTCAGTGCCAGGTCTTAAGCAAGTAGCTTCATATATACCATGCTGTCTTTAATCCTCACAACTTCTCTGCCACAGGGATGTCATCTTTGTTTCACAGATAAGGAAACTGGCTCTCCAGTCAAAGGATTTAGCTGAATGAGAATTCAAATCCATGTTTGTCTAACTTCAAAGGAGAGTGTCTTCCTTTCATTACCTCCCCTGGAGATAATTTACTGACTACATTTGCAGGCTACCTGTTGTTATGTGTACTGAGCACCCAATCATAAGGCATACCTGGAGTCCTCAAGAAGCTCACAGATGTCATGGACAATTATGAGTTCTGTGGAAAATTCAACCATATTTTCACATGTTGTTTTAGGAGCACTCAACTCCTAAGGTAGAAAATGGGACCCCTGGAAATGTGCCACCACCCAACCTGAGTCCTTGCTTCTAAGTCTGAACTGAAATAGAATCTCTGGGTCTCCAAGTTCTCTTCTGACCCCAGAGAACCTTTGAGAGCTCCCCTGTTGTGTTCCTTACCCTGCCTTCTTGGTTGCCATGAATGCCAGTTGGTGCTGCCTTATGACTTCCATCTTTTACTCTTATTACCGTAGAAGTGTGGGGCTGACTTCATCTTTCTGGAAGTGAGGAAAGGTGTCTTCTTTGCCAGCTTCTTAACAGGCTTCCCAAAGGGTTTCTTACAATGCTGTTAGTGTTATAACTCATTTATTAAGCTCATGATTTCATGCTTCAGGAAGGGAGAGGGCAAGCACTTATGCCACACAGGTGCATGCCTGTTTGGGGTCTTCACCTTTTTCTTACATCAGAAGAAACTTGTCCTCTTAAAGGTTGCCCAAAAGAAAGCACAATCTTTCTCTTGTTTCTCTCAGAAAAACACTACATTTTCATGCTGGAGAACTTCTGCTGACTCATCATAGCATGTCTGAATTCCCAGAGAGAAATGTAGATTAGGCTGATCTGGGATATTTAACACATACACCTTAAATAACTTGATTCCTTGAAAGGCATTAAACTTTTATTCAAGATAGTCTTTCTTAAAATAAAGAAAACATTCACATTGTCCTTCCTCCCTCTTCTCTCCTTTTCCCTCCCTTTCTCCTCCTCCACCTCTCTCCCCAGCCCCATCCTTTTCTTTCTCTTTCTCTGTGTTTTCCTGAATAATGTACCACCAGGTAGCCATTAGGAAATGTGCTTGAGTATATCTAAGTTTTAGGAGAGCAGGTCCTTCTTAATTGTTATAAAGTTAATTTGGGTTACATAACTTTTAATTGGTCCTTGGCCCAAGATGACTTTGATTGGGAATAAGTCACTACTATGTACTACATTTCTAATCCTTTTGGATATTTAAGAAACTTTATCAGTAGCAAGTAGGACACCAGTAACTTTTGTCCTTTCCAAATAAAATAACTCTGTTCAATAATAGTAAGAATTTCAGTGTCATGACAAATTTTAATTCTATTATTTACAATTCACTTAATTTGTCTCTTAGAGGAAATGATACCTTGGAAGGAAGTTTAGCTAAATAAGATGTAGAGAACTTTTCCACATTTTATGACCATGGCAGTTCTTATTTTGTGCAGGGCTTTGCTGAAGCTGGTGCCCTTTATCTGTGATGGACTATTGGGAGTAGAACCAAGGTAGGCATTTGGAGGTGGAGATAGGAATTCAGAGATAGGGATAATACCAGGCAGGTCATCACTGGGCTCCAAAGGATGCAAACAAGAGGCTATGTGAGTAAATCAACTGTGACAATGACATTAAAAACAATGCATCCATCCAACTAAAACAAATCTCTTTTCTTAGAAACATAATAAATTATAGAAGTTCCAGTATGTTGATCGAAAATAAAATTATTTACAAAATGAAAAGCAAAACATTTTGAGTCGGGTTATTCTCCTTTGTGATGGAATTAATTTTATTTTTTAAAATTTATGGTTTATCTCTAGATACCCTTTTCCCAGTTCAGGTACTTATTACTGCCTGCTGATGCAGGCCATTGTTTTGCATTTCTATAGAATGAAAGTCTTCAGTTTAGATTCCAGAATTTCTAGTTTTGTTGTTTTAAGGTGACTTCACAGTAAAACAAAATGGCATTTAATAGATTCTTTTAACCATGACTCATAATAAATTATTTACAGTCATGAATACATTCTTACTAATTTGAGTTTAATAGCTCTATTAGTCATGGACAGAGAATCTGTTAAAGAAAGCAAATAGTCTTCCAGGTCAGTTGTGTCCTAGTGTCATTCCTTCAGTATAGGGTCAGAGGCCTTGGGAACCAGAAGTTTGTTAGCTTTGCTCAAACAGTAAAGATGTTAACCACCCATTTCCCTCTCCCCTGCTCCTATACCAAAGAATAGATTATATTTGGTGTCTGGCCAAATCCTTGGCTAAAAATCTTTAACAATAGAGACCTTACACTAACCTTTTAATGTATAGTTATCTTAGAAAATTTAAATTGAGCTATGTTAATATCATGTTTCCCCGAAAATAAGACCTAGCCGGACAATCAGCTCTAATGCGTCTTTTGGAGCTGATTGTCCTGCTAGGTCTTATTTTCTGGGAACCACTGTATACACTAGGTATTTTGTTGAGAGCAAAATTTGTTTTATCAGCAGAAGTATGATGTCAGACCGATTTCTTAGCTTATTTTAACATACAATAGACTCCGGATCAAAATGGCGGCGTGAGGTGAGCCTCTGTAAAGCTCCTGGAATTTACAACTAATGAGTTAACAATAACTCCACAAAGGACTATCTGCACAGCAGACAGGCAAGAAGAAGAGGTCCACTACTGAATTCACCTCCAGGTGGGAGAATCACGCAGCCGGGGAGGAGGGAAGGGAGAAGTGCGGGGACGGAGCCGCGCAGGCGCAGGACGCAGATCTAGCTCAGAGCTCCGACCTCGCTGCATCCCGGAACTACTGCAACTCTGGGAGAGGAAAGAACTCGGACTGCTAGGGCTCCGCTTATGGCCCACAGGGCTGAGGGGGCAGCATGTAACACGGCTGAACCCAACGCTCACGGCAGACACCTCGGAGCAAAGACTAAGAAAAGAAGGCTGAAAACTGTGGTTTAAGCCATCACTTCCGAGCGGAGAACGGAAGCCTTAGGCACTGAGACTAGCCGCTCCTCCCTACCCTCCCAGAGCACACCCCGCCCCCACCTGACGGGTGATAGAAGCGGTAAAGTAGCAGTGTCAGATCAAAAGGACAGGATTTTTGCTGCTCTGAGAACTGTGGACCGCAGTAACAGATTCGCAGCCCAACTAGTTCCCCCAAAGGGGAGGGAGCTGTGGAAGCAGGACCGGCTGTGGTGGTGGTCCCCGCCATTGCTCTGGGCCACCTCTCACAACTCACCCCACCCCTAGCCCCACCTATTTGGGCAGATCCCTACAGGAGTAAACAGAACTGCTGAAACATACGGGCTCTGAATCAGGTGCAGAAAGAGCTTTGGAACTCCAAAAGCTCTCCACATCCCGACAGGGATGCCCTATGACCCAGGTGAACTGTTAACAGAGGAGAGGCCCGTCTCCAAGGGAATCCCCCCATTGTGTGAGAAGCTGGAAAAGTGCAGAGAAAATATAGCACTACTGTGTCAGAGAGAAAAAAAAAAAGCTGCAGTCAGAGAGAAAATAAAACAGTCTACCAACAAGTATTGGAGAACAAAAGAAAGACCTCGTCCTATCAACCTGTTACAGAAGCCACTCCTGTAGATGTCTAGCAAGAGAAATAATGAATCAGTAATTGCCATGAATAACCAAGGCAACAAGACAGCTCAAAAAGAAAGTGAAAAGTCTCCAGAAAAGGAACTTAAAGATATGGAAATATGTGGCTTAAATGACAGAAATTCAAGACTGCAGTTCTGAAAAACCTCAAAGAGATGCAAGAAAACACAGAAAGGCAATTTAATGAACTCAGAAACGCAATCAAAGAACAACATGAGCATTTTACGAAAGAGATTAAAATTTTAAAAAAGAACCAAATGGAATTTCTGGAGATTAAGAACTCAATAGAAGAAATTAAGAATGAAATAACCAGCATAGGTAGTAGAGTTGACCAGATGGGGGAAAGAATCAGTGACATCGAAGATAGAAACCTGGAAATTACACAGATGGAAAAGAAAGAGACTTGAGACTTAAAAGAAATGAAAGAAATCTACAAGAACTTTCTGACTCCATCAGAAAGAGCAATATAAGAATAATGGGCATACCAGAAGGAGAAGAAAGAGAGAAGGGGGCAGAGAATATACTCAAAGATATTGTTAATGAGAACTTCCCAAATTTGTGGACAGAACTGGATTCTCGAATCCAAGAAGCAAATAGAACACCTAATTACCTCAAACCCAACAGGCCTTCTCCAAGGCACATTATATTGAAGCTGTCTAAAATTAACACCAAAGAAAGAATCTTCAAGGCAGCCAGGGAAAAGAAGACAGTAACGTACAGAGGAAAGCCAATTAGATTATCATCAGATTTTTCAGCAGAAACTCTACCAGCCAGGAGGGAGTGGAACCAAATATTCAAACTATTGAAATAGAGAAATCATGAGTCAAGAATAATATATCCAGTAAAGATATCCTTTAGATATGAAGGAGGAATAAAGACCTTTCCAGACATACAGAAGCGGAGGAAATATTCTAATACACGACCTGCACTACAAGAAATACTAAAGGAGGCTATTTGACCACCATCAACAGGGATAAATTTTGGCAACCGAAACATAAAAAGGGGGAGCCTAAAGGCCTGAACTGGAATATGGGAATGGAGAAAGTAAGCATGCTGAAGAAAATGGAATACTCTAAATATAAAACTTTCTTTTACATAAACTTAATGTAATGACTCAAAAAAAAAATCCAGAACTGAAATATTTACTGTAATAAAAGAAGAAACATAGGGAAACATCATAGAATACCACCACACAGAAATAATAGACAACAACAAAAAGGCAAAGAAACAATGGAGTCACAGCCTTACCAGAAAACTAAGGATAGAATGACAGGAAATCTTCACATATCAATAATCACCCTAAATGTAAATGGACTGAATTCACCAATAAAAAGACACAGAGTAGCAGATTGTATCAAAAAACTAAACCCAGCCATATGCTGTCTCCAAGAAACACACCTCAGCTACAAGGACAAGCATAGTCTCAAAGTAAAAGGGTGGAAATTGGCACTCCAACCATATGGTACTCAGAGATAATCAGGTGTAGCCATAACGATATCAGATGATACAGACTTCAGGGTGAAAAAGATAACAAGAGACAAAGATGGACATTTCATATTGGTAAAGGGGACTATGCAACAAGAAGACATAACAGTCATCAATATTTATGCCCCCAATCAGGGAGCACTGAAATATACCAAGCTGCTACTAACAGAACTAAAGGGAGAAATTGACCAAAACATAGTTATACTAGGGGACTTAAGTACATCATTGACAGCTATGGATAGATCATCCAAACAGAAAATAAATAACGAAATAGCAGCCCTAAATGACACATTAAATAAAATGGACAGAATTGACATATATAGAGCACTTCATCCTAAAACATCAGACTACACATTCTTTTCTAGTGTACATGGAACATTCTCAACGGTAGACCATATATTGGGGCATAAAAGCAGCCTCAGCAAATTGAAGAAGATTGAAATCATACCAAGCATATTCTCTGATCACAAGGCTTTGAAATTGGATATCAACTGCGAAAAGAAAGCAGGAAAAAACACAAATACATGGAGATTAAACAACATACTTTTAAAGAACAACTGGGTCAAAGAAGAAATTAGAGGAGAGATCAAAAGATATATAGAAACAAATGACAATGAAAATACATCCTACCAAAATTTTTGGGATGCGGCGAAAGCAGTTTTAAGAGGAAAATTTATATCATTACAGGCCTATCTCAAGAAACAAGAAAAATCCCAAATAAATAACCTCATGTTACACCTCAAAGAACTAGAAAAAGAAGAACAAGTGAAACCCAAGGTCAGCAGAAGAAAGGTAATAACAAAAATCAGAGCAGAGGTTAATGAAACAGAGAACAAAAAGACAATAGAAAACAATTAATGTCACAAAGAGCTGGTTCTTTGAAAAAATTACTAAAATCGACAAACCCTTGGCTAGACTCAGTAAGATAAAAAGAGAGAAGACACTAATTAACAAATCAGAAATGAGAAAAGGGAAGTTATCACGGACACCACAGAAATACAAACGATCATTCAAAAATACTATGAAGGACTATATGCCACGAAATTCAATAACCTATAAGAAATAGACAAGTTCTTAGAAACATATAGCCTTCCAAGGCTGAACCATGAAGAACTGAAAAATCTAAACAGACCGATCACCAGTAAAGAAATTGAATCAGTCAACCAAAACATTCCCCAAAACAAAACTCCGGGACCAGATGGCTTTACTAGTGAATTCTACCAAACCTTCAAACAGGATCTAATACCAATCCTGCTCAAAGTCTTCCAAAAAATTGAAGAAGAGTCAGTACTCCCTAACGCATTTTATGAGGCCAACATTACCCTGATATCAAACCTGGTATGGACAACACAAAAAAAGAAAACTACAGACCTATATCTCTGATGAATACTGATGCAAAAATCCTAAACAAAATTTTAGCAAATCTAATACAACAATTCCTTAAAAAGATTATTCATCATGACCAAGTGGGGTTCATCCCCAGGGCACAAGGATGGTTCAACATCCGCAAATACATCAATGTGATACATCACATAAACAAAATAAAGGACAAAAATCATACGATTATATCAATTGATGCAGAAAAAGCATTTGACAAGATACGACATCCATTTATGATTTAAACACTTAATAAAATAGGTATAGAAGGAAAATACCTTAACATAATAAAGGCCATCTATGACAAGCCCTCAGCTAATCTCATAATTAATGGGGAAAAACTGAAGCCCTTTGCTCTATGTTCAGAAACATGACAGGGCTGTCCCCTATCACCTCTGCTTTTCAACATAGTGTTGGAAGTCCTTGCCAGAGCTATCAGGCAAGAGAAAGAAATAAAAGTCATCCAAATTGGGAATGACGAAGTTAAAATATCACTCTGTGCAGATGACATGATGCTATATATAGAAAACCCTAAAGACTCCACCGAAAAGCTGTTAGAAACAATCAATGAATACAGTAAAGTTGCTGGCTACAAAATCAACGTACAAAAGTACATTGCATTCCTATATACTAACAATGAAATTTCAGAAAAAAATACAAAAAACAATTCCTTTTGCAATTGCAGCAAAAAGAATAAAATACCTAGAAATAAACTTAACCAAGGATGTGAAGGATTTATATGCTGAAAAGTATAAGACATTTTTGAAAGAAATTGAAGAAGAAACAAAGAAATGGAAAGACATTCCGTGCTCATGGATTGGAAGAATCAACATAGTTAAAATGGCCATATTACCCAAGCAATATACAGATTTCATGCAATCCCCATCAAAATCCCAATGGCATTTTTTAAAGAAATAGAACAAAAAGTCATCAGATTTGTTTGGAACCACAAAAGACCCCGAATAGCCAAAGCAATCTTAAGAAAAAAGAAAAATGCTGGAGGTATCACCCTGCCTGACTTTAGCTTGTACTACAGGGCTACAATAATCAAAACAGCATGATATTGGAAGAAAAACAGACACATAGACCAATGGAATACAATTGAGAACCCAGAAATAAAACCACATAAATATGGACAGATAATTTTTGACAACGAAGCTAAAAACATGCAATGGGTGAAAGACATCCTCTTCAATAAACGGTGCTGGGAGAATTGGATAGCAACGTGCAAAAGAATGAAACTGGACTGTTATCTGTCACCATGTACCAAAATTAATTCAAAATGGATCAAAGACTTAAGCATAAGACCTGAAACGATAAACTGCATTGAAGAAAACATAGGTACTAAACTTATGGACCTTGGGTTCAAAGAGCATTTTATGAATTTGACTCCAAAGGCAATGGAAGTAAAAGCTAAAATAAACAAATGGGACGATATGGAACTTAAAAGTTTCTGCACAGCAAAAGAAACCATTGAAAAAATAAAGAGGCAACCGACTGAATGGGAGAAGATTTTTGCAAACAGTGCCTCTGATAAGGGTCTAATATCCAAAATATACAAGGAACTCATGAAACTCAATAACAAAAAAACAAACAACCCAATTGAAAAATGGGCAGAGGACCTGAAGAGACATTTCTCCAAAGAGGATATACAAATGGCAAATAGACATATGAAAAAATGCTCAACATCGCTGATCATCAGAGAAATGCAAGTAAAAACCACAATGAGATATCACCTCACCCCAGTCAGAATGGCTATCATCAACAAGACAAATAGCAACAAGTGTTGGAGAGGCTATGGAGAAAAAGGAACCCTCATACACTGTTGGTGGGAATGCAGACTGGTGCAGCCGCTATGGAAGGCAGTGTGGAGGTTCCTCAAAAAATTACAAATAGAATTAACATATGATCCAGCAATCCCTCTCCTGCGTATTTACCTAAAGAATTTGAAGTCATTTATACATAAAGAGACGTGTGCTCCAATGTTCATTGCAGCTTTGTTTTCGGTGGCCAAGACATGGAAACAACCAAAATGTCCTTCGATAGATGAATGGATAAAGAAGTTGTGGTACATATACACAATGGAATACTATTCGGCGTTAAGGAAAGATGATATAGGAACATTTGTGACAACATGGATGGATCTTGAGAGTATAATGCTAAGTGAAATAATTCAGACAGAAAAAGCAGAGAACCCTATGATTTCACTGATATGTGGTATATAAACCAAAAACAAGACAAACAAATGAGAAACAAGAACTCATAGACACAGACAATAGTTTAGTGGTTACCAGAGGGTAAGGGGGGTGGGGGGAGGGAGATGAGAGTAAGGGGGATCAAATATATGGTGATGGAAGGAGAACTGACTCTGGGTGGTGAACACACAATGGGATTTATAGATGATGTAATACAGAATTGTACACCTGAAATCTATGTAATTTCGTTAACAGTTATCACCCCAAAAAATAAATTAAGAAAAAAAACAAGAACAAAAAACATACAATAGATGTTTCAAATGCAGCATAACTGAATAACATTAAAAGGTCTCACTCAAAATTACTGTATTAGAAGTATGATAATATTGTTTACTAATACATGTTGCTTATTCAGATACATTTGAATTGCTCTATATCTAGTCACTGTCAGACAGAATTTTACTAAAGTCCTTGTCTTACTTAACTTACCAGCCTTTTTGGGTAGAAGCTGAAAATGATGCATGCTTCCTGAATCTTGCTTCAGATTGCAATTCCGTGCCCACTGCCCCAATGAAGGCTTTGAAACATGGTACAAATTTAGCCATGGGCCCATGGAAGCATATTTGGAGGTTAAAATTAAAAAGAAACTACTGATATTCCCTTTAGAGTAAGAGAATTTACAAAGATGCAATGTTATGTGTAAATGGAACTGCCTAGCAACCCCTCCCTTCCCTGGAAGGTTTATTTGGGTCTACCTGCCATCATGGCTGTATTGGCAATTATCAGTTTGATTAACTTTGCCAGTTTCTTAGGCACACCACGAAGGTCATAATTGCTTTGTGTCCTTACCCAGGGAATGCAGAGTGGTAGTAACTGGAGTTCCTAATAGGATTAGGTCTGGTTTGGAGAGAAATTGTCTAGTCTTCTGCAGATTGTCCCCCTGAGATAAAGGAAGAAAGCATGTGATATTACAAGTCTCATTCTACTAATGCCCACTGTTTTTCACTTGCTGGCTGCAATTGTAAGCATTTTGAGCAGGGTTTAGTAAGGGCTTGATGCAGGCCCCACAGCTGTGGGTGTGGCCTGCAATGACTTCTGTCTGAGTGAATGTTGCATAAATGGGGATGGACTTTTGGCAAAGCAGAGGAAGAGAACAGCTTGGAGTGGTTAACTCTTAGAAGGAAACGTAGTGGAAAGGATGTGCGTATCATCCACACTTTAATATCTCTAACTTTGCTTCTTAAAGTCTAAATTTGGCACCAACAAATACTCCATTGTGGGAGAATTTGGATTAAGTCACCTTGAACAGCTTACTTGGCTTTTAGAATTTGAAAATGGCAATTCTCACCTCCTCCACACTAGCCTTTTCAGTTGCTTGCCAAATATAACTGGGGGAAAAAATCCCTTACTTTTGCTTAGAAGTGTTTCAAATATTACATGAAGAGTAGTTTGGCTGGTTAACTGCAGGAAGAGCGTGGCTAACTTCTAAGTTTCGTTTCAGGAAGCATTTAAGCATGCTTTGTAGGCTAGCTCTACTAGTAAACACTCATGATTTAAAGCCCCCCCCCCCATTCTTCAGTTAGCCATCGGTGTACCTACATTACCACCTCATTATTCTTTTTTTTTAATTAAATTTATTGGGGTGACAATTCTTAGTAAATTTACATAGATTTCAGGTGTACAATTCTGTATTACATCATCTATAAATCCCATTGTGTGTTCACCACCCAGAGTCAGTTCTCCTTCCATCACCATATATTTGATCCCCCTTACCCTCATTACCCACCTCCCACCCCATTACCCTCTGGTAACCACTAAATTATTGTCTGTGTCTATGAGTTTTTCTTTCTCATTTGTTTGTCTTGTTCTTCTGTTGTTTTTGGTTTATATACCACATATCATTGAAATCATAGGGTTCTGTGCTTTTTCTGTCTGAATTATTTCACTTAGCATTATACTCTCAAGATCCATCCATGTTGTCACAAATGCTCCTATATCATCTTTCCTTAACGCCAAATAGTATTCCATTGTGAATATATACCGCAACTTCTTCATCAATTCATCTATCGAAGGACATTTTGGTTGTTTCCATGTCTTGGCCAACGAAAACAAAGCTGCAATGAACATTGGAGTACACGTGTCTCTATAGAGAAATGCTTTCAGATTTTTTGGGTAGATACCCAGGAGAGCGATTGCTAGATCATATGGTAATTCTATTCGTAATTTCTTGAGGAACCTCCACACTGCCTTCCATAGCTGCTGCACCAGTCTGCATTTCCACCAACAGTGTATGAGGATTCCTTTTTCTCCAAAGCCTCACCAACACTTGTTACTATTTGGCTTGTTGATGAAAGCCATTCTGACTTGGGTGAGGTGATATCTCATTGTGGTTTTCATTTGCATTTCTTTGATGATTAGCGATGTTGAGCATTTTTTCATATGTCTATTTGCCATTTGTGTATCCTCTTTGGAAAAATGTCTCTTCAGGTCCTCTTCCCATTTTTCAATTGGATTGTTTGTTTTTTGTTGTTGAGTTTCATGAGTTCCTTGTATATTTTGGATATTAGCCCCTTATCAGTGGCACTGTTTGCAAAAATCTTCTCCCATTCAGTTGGTTGCCTCATTATTTTGTCCATAGTTTCTTTTGCTGTGCAGAAGCTTTTCAGTTTCATATAATCCCATTCGTTTATTTTAGTTTTTCTTCCATTGCCTTTGGAGTCAAATTCATAAAATGCTCTTTGAACCCAAATTTCCATAAGTTTAGTACCTATGTTTTCTTCAATGCAGTTTATTGTGTCAGGTCTTATGCTTAAATCTTTGATCCATTTTGAATTAATTTTGGTACATGGTGACAGAGGCAGTCCAATTTCATTCTTTTGCATGTGGCTATTCAATTCTGCCACCACCATTTATTGAAGAGGCTGTCTTTCCTACATTGTATGCTTTTAGCGTCTTTGTCAAAGATTATCTGTCCATATTTATGTGGTTTTATTTCTGGGTTCTCAATTGTATTCCATTGGTCTATGTGTCTGTTTTTCTTCCTATACCATGCTGTTTTGATTATTGTAGCCCTGTAGTACAAGCTAAAGTCAGGCAGGGTGATACCTCCAGCATTTTTCTTTTTTCTTAAGATTGCTTTGGCTATTCGGGGTCTTTTGTGGTTCCAAACAAATCTGATGATTTTTTGTTCTATTTCTTTAAAAAATGCCATTGGGATTTTGATGGGGATTGCATGAAATCTGTATATTGCTTTGGGTAACATGGCCATTTTAACTACGTTGATTCTTCCAATCCATGAGCATGGAATGTCTTTCCATTTCTTTGTTTCTTCTTCAATTTCTTTCAAAAATGTCTTATACTTTTCAGCATATAAATCCTTCACATCCTTTGTTAAGTTTATTCCTAGGTATTTTATTCTTTTTGCTGCAATTGCAACAGGAATTGTTTTTTCTATTTCTTTTTATGAGATTTCATTGTTGGTATACAGGAAAGCAATGTACTTTTGTACGTTGATTTTGTAGCCAGCAACTTTATTGTATTAATTGATTGTTTCTAATAGCTTTTTAGTGGAGTCTTTAGGGTTTTCTATATATAGCATCATGTCATCTGCAAAGAGTGACAATTTAACTTCTTCATTCCCAATTTGGATGCTTTTTATTTCTTTCTCTTGCCTGATTGCTCTGGCAAGGACTTCCAACACTATGTTGAAAAGCAGAGGTGATAGGGGACAACCTTGTCGTGTTCCTGAATGTAGAGCAAGGGGCTTCAGCTTTGCACCATTAACTATGAGATTAGCTGAGGGCTTGTCGTATATGGCCTTTATTATGTTGAGGTATTTTCCTTCTATACCAATTTTATTAAGTGTTTTAATCATAAATGGATGTTGTATCTTGTCAAATGCATTTTCTGCATCAATTGATAGAAATATATGATTTTTGTCATTTATTTTGTTTATGTGATGTATCACATTGATGGATTTGTGAATGTTGAACCATCCTTGTGCCCTGGGGATGAACCCCACTTGGTCGTGATGAATAATCTTTTTAATGCATTGTTGTATTCGATTTGTTAGAATTTTCTTTAGGATTTTTGCATCTGTATTCATCAGAGATATTGGTCTGTAGTTTTCTTTTTTTGTGTTGTCCTTACCAGGTTTTGATATCAGGGTAATGTTGGCCTCATAAAATGCATTAGGGAGTACTGACCTTTCTTCAATTTTTTGGAAGAGTTTGAGCAGGATTGGTATTAGATCCTGTTTGAAGGTTTGGTAGAATTCACTAGTGAAGCCATCTGGTCCAGGACTCTTGATTTTGGGAAGGTTTTTGATGCCTGATTCAATTTCGTTACTGGTGATCGGCCTGTTTAGATTTTCCAGTTCTTCATGTTTCAGCCTTGGAAGGCTATATGTTTCTAAGAACTTGTCCATTTCTTCTAGGTTATTGAATTTGGTGTCATATAGTCCTTCATAGTATTCTTGGATAATCCTTTGTATTTCTGTGGTCTCCGTGATAACATCCCCTTTTTCATTTCTGATTTTGTTAATTAGTGTCTTCTCTCTTTTTATCTTAGTGAGTCTAGCCAAGGATTTGTGAATTTCGTTAATCTTTTCAAAGAACCAGCTCTTTGTCACATTAATTTTTTCTATTGTCTTTTTGTTCTCTATTTCATTTAGTTCTGCTCTGATTTTTGTTATCTCCTTTCTTCTGCTGACCTTGGGTTTCTCTTGTTCTTCTTTTTCTAGTTTTTTAAGGTGTAACATGAGGTTATTTATTTATGATTTTTCTTGTTTCTTGAGATAGGCCTGTAATGATATAAATTTCCCTCTTAAAACTGCTTTCGCCGCATCCCAAAAATTTTGGTAGGATGTATTTTCATTGTCATTTGTTTCTATGTATCTTTTGAGCTCTCCTCTAATTTCTACTTTGACCCAGTTGTTCTTTAAAAGTATGTTGTTTAATTTCCATGTATTTGTGTTTTTTCCTGCTTTCTTTTCGCAGTTAGTATCCAATGTCAAAGCCTTGTGATCAGAGAATATGCTTGGTATGATTTCAATCTTCTTCAATTTGCTGAGGCTGAATTTATGTCCCAATATATGGTCTATCCTTGAGAATGTTCCATGTGCACTAGAAAAGAATGTATAGTGTGATCTTTTAGAATGAAGTGCTCTATAGATGTCAATTCTGTCCATTTCATCTAATGTGTCATTTAGGGCTGCTATTTCATTGTTTATCTTCTGTTTGGATGATCTATCCATAGCTGTCAATGATGTGTTTAAATCCCCTAGTATAATTGTGTTTTTGTCAATTTCTCCCTTTAGTTCTGTTAGTAGTTGCTTGGTATATTTCGGTGCTCCCTGATTGGGGGCATAAATATTGATGACTGTTATGTCTTCTTGTTGTATGGTCCCCTTTACCATTATGAAATGTCCATCTTTGTCTCTTGTTATCTTTTTCACCCTGTAGTCTGTTTCATCGGAAATCATTATGGCTATACCTGATTTTCTTTGTGTACCATTTTCTTGGAGTGTCAATTTCCACCCTTCACTTTGAGTCTATGCTTGTCCTTGTAGCTGAGATATGTCTCTTGTAGACAGCATATGGTTAGGTTTAGTTTTTTGATCCAATCTGCTACTCTATGTCTCTTTATTGGTGAGTTCAGTCCATTTACATTTAGGGTGATTATTGATATGAGAGGATTTCCTGTCATTCTATCTTTAGTTTTCTGGTAAGGCTGTGTCTCCATTGTTTCTTTGCCTTTTTGTTGTTGTCTATTATTTCTGTGTGGTGGTATTCTATGATGTTTCCCTGTGTTTCTTCTTTTATTACAGTATATATTTCAGTTCTGGATGTTTTTTGAGTGGTTACGCTTAAGTTTATGTAAAAGAAAGTTTGATATTTATAGTATTCCAATTTCTTCAGCTTGCTTTCTGTCTCTATTCCCATATTCCAGTTCAGGCCTTTACTCTCCCCCTTTTTATGTTTTGGTTGCCACAAGTTGTCCCTGTTGATGGTGGTCTAATAGCCTCCTTTAGTGTTTCTTGTAGTGCAGGTCGTGTATAGGAAAATTCCCTCAGCTTCTGGATGTCTGGAAAGGTCTTTATTCATATCTATGAAAGGTCTCCTTCATATCTAAAGGAGATCTTTGCTGGGTATATTATTCTTGGCTCATAATTTCTCTCTTTCAATAGTTTGAATATTTGGTTCTATTTCCTTCCAGTTTGTAGAGTTTCTGCTGAAAAATCTGATGATAATCTAATGGGCTTTCCTTTGTAAGTTACCGTCTTCTTTTCCCTGGCTGCCTTGAGGATTCTTTTTTTGTCCTTGATGTTAGACAGCTTCAATACAATGTGCCTGGGTGAAGGCCTGTTGGGATTGAGGTAATTAGGTGTTCTATTTGCTTCTTGGATTCGAGGATCCAGTTCTGTCCACAAGTTTAGGAAGTTCTCATCGACGATTTGTTTCAATATATTCTCTGTTCCCTTTTCTCTTTCTTCTTCTTCTGGTATGCCCATTATTCTTATATTGCTCTTTCTGATAGAGTCAGAAAGTTCTTGTAGAGTTCTTTCATTTCTTTTAAGTCTCAAGTCTCTTTCTTCTTCCACCTGTGTAAATTCCAGGTTACTATCTTCTATGTCACTGATTCTTTCCTTCATCTGGTCAACTCTACTACCTAAGCTGGATATTTTATTGTTAATTTCTTCTATTGAATTCTTAATCTCCAGAAATTCTATTTGGTTCTTTTTCATAATTTTAATCTCTTTTGTAAATTGTCCTGGTGTTCTTTTATTGTGTTTCTGATTTTATTAAACTGCCTTTCTGTGTTTTCCTGCATCTCGTTGAGTTTTTTCAGAACTGCAATCTTGAATTCTCTGTCATTTAAATCCCATATTTCCATATCTCTCAGTTCCTTTTCTGGAGACTTTTCACTTTCTTTCTGAGCTATCTTGTTGCCTTGGTTACTCATGGCAATCACTGATTTACTATTTCTCTTCTTAGACTCTACAGGAGTGGCTTCTGCAATAGGTTGATAGGTATGAGAAGAGCTTTTGATGTTCCAAAGCTCTTTCTGCACCAGATTCAGAACCTGTATATTTCAGCTGTTCTGTTTACTCTTGCAGGGATCTGCCCAGATAGGTGGGGCAGGGGCAGGGTGAGTTGTGAGATGTGGCCCAGAGCAATGGCAGCGACCACCACCGCAACCAGTCCTGCTTCTACAGCTCCCTCCCTTTTGCCGGAACTAGTTGAGCTGCGAATCTGTGTCTGTGGTCCACAGTTCTCAGAGCAGCAAATATTTTGTCCTTTGATCTGACACTGCTACTTTATCGCTTCTAGCACTGGGCAGGTGGGGGCGGGGCGAGCTCTGGGAGGGTAAGGAGGGGGCGTCTAGTCTCCGTGCCTAAGGCCTCAGTTCTCTGCTCTGCAGTGAGGGCTTAAACCACCGATTTCAGACCTTTTCCCTCAGTCCTTGCTCTGTGAGATCTCTGCCATGAGCGTTGGGTTCAGCCGTGTTATATGCTGCCCCCTCAGCCCTGTGGGCCGTAAGCGGAGCCCTAGCAGTCCGAGTCCTTCCCTCTCCTGCAGTTGAGGTAGTTCCGGGAACAGAGCGCTCCGAGCACTGAGGTAGGTCTGCGTCCTGCACTCACGCGGCTCCGTCTCCGCACTTCTCCTCTTCTTCCTCCCCCACTCGCGAGATTCACCCACCTGGAGGTGAATTCACTAGTGGGCCTCTTCATCTTGCCTGTGTGCTCTGCAGGGAGTCCTTTGTGGAGTTATTGTTGTCCGATTCGTTGTAAATTCCAGGGGAGTCCTACAGAGGCTCACCTCACGCCACCATTTTTTCCCCAATTCTCTACCTCATTATTCTACTGCCTAAGAACACCATCAGTGTACAATGTATTCATTGAAATATTTTGGTCTACATTTGAAAGGTGTAATAAATTCCAATTTGAAAAATAAAAAATTTGAAGAAAATTTTTTATTCTAAGGTTTTAGGTTTAGCGCTTTGGCCTTCAAATGAAATTCATAATCAAATCAGCACATGGTAAAACCAGTACCTCCATGTGATTTAACACTTCTAATCCAAAAATATAAAATGTTTTCATTTATCAATGAAATTAAGAAATACTGTGCCATTGATAACATTTTGACTCTCTAAATGTTATCATTAGCTAAATTTAGTTTTGATTTACCATTATTATTATTATTATTATTATTATTATTTGTAATTGTGTAGACAGGGAAAGTCAAAACAAATTCCACTCTCTGCTAACCATTGAGAGAGGAGTGTTGAGTATTTAAGCTGTGAAAATAACTTTCAGTTTAATCTGGTATATACAATTTGTAGGACTAAATTGTGTGTCTCTGTTCTGGTAAATTCAGTGGCTGCCACAATGGCGTGTCTCAGTGCTTTGTGGTTGGGGACAAAATTTCATGTCCATCTATTATGCTGGGTCTCAGCTCCCACTCCCCACACAAGAATGCAGGATATGGTGAGGCCAAAAAGGAACACCAATGGAGCCATAGATAGGGGAGTCATACCACTATATTCTCATTGGCAGCTGGGTTGGAGACACAGGAAGCAGGAGCCACACAATCCGCAATCTGCCATCCACTTCTCTGCCAACCAACAACGCTTTCCAGAGAGACATCCATGTCCTCCCATCACTCCTTGAGGGTCCAACTTCTGAGAACAGTGGCTACTGGGCACCACACACAGTGTGGGGGCCACCTGTCTTCCTGCCCAGAGTCAGACACCATTCCTACCTGGCTGGAATCCTGCTTGCCGTGCCAGGTATCCAATTGGGTGGAGGCCTCTGTGTCAGATGTCCACAACCCTCGGAGCCTACAGCAGCAGCAGATTACCTAAAGGAAGGTGACACCTGCTATGGCCCATAGAGCGGCATGCCATCTGGAGGCTCAAAAGGACCACTAATTCACCAGGGGCTCACGTTTCTCCCAGGCAGATCGTGTTTCCTGCTCCTGGCACAGTTCCTCATGGGTCTGCTGAAACAGAGCTTTAATATGTGTAAACTGCTCCATTACCCCTTTGGGGATTCTGACCTGCACCTACCATACCCTGTTCTCTGCACCATGTGTCATGAGGGGTCTCAGCTCCCGCTCCCCACACAAGAACTCAGGATATGGTGAAGCTACAAAGAAACACCAATGGAGACATAGATAGGGGATTCATACCACTATATTCTCTCTAGCAGCTGGGTTGGAGACACAGGAAGCAGGAGCCACATGAACCTCAATCTGCCGTCTGCTTCTCTGCCAACCAACCAACCCACCGGCGTATCCACGGCAGTTGTATTAGTGGCTAATGGCTAACTGCTAGCTGATGGCCACCCAGGCACAGCAGATGGCCATCTGATTACAGCTGATGGCCATCTAATAACCAAGCCAGCACATTTCCATGTGAGGCCGAGAGCCTGGAAACTGGTTTCTGGGTCTCTGTCCCCACACCATCCTAGTCTTAGAGTACAAGTGGCAAAAAATTATCCTATATAACAGGGGTGGTCATGATAGAGAATTTTGTGGTGGCTGCCTCATGTGCAGAGTAAGCCTACTAGGTACTCAAACGAATGGAGTCATGTGAGGCGGAATTCTCTTCAGCTGTTGGCACTTCATTTTTGTTAGGTAGAACTTGTTCCCGAGTGCATGGGTGATTATGTGCCAGGATACGGTTCTTTCTGATTTTCAAATACAGTGAGAGATGCAATGTTTATACATAGGTCACCTGTCACCAGCATGATAGCTCTCCAGGAAATGTCTACTATCTTCCACAGATGCTCTTTTAGAGGTAAATATCCTCTAGAGGGGAGCTTACTTCACCCAGTGACTTTATGGGGCTGGAATGTGAGCTGATTCTCCAACTCTTGGCTCCTCAGTTCCAGGCTCACCCTCACCCCGTCCTTCTCACTCTCCCTCTCAGGCCCCCATTCATAGCCTGGTCATGAATTTATTCCCTCTAACTCATTTTGTTTCTCTTTAGTTTAAAGCATATTTTGTTTTCTTAAGAATTCCTTATATAATACTTGGAGCTTTTCAGGTAAAAACCTAAATAAATGATTGTAGAAAAATTAGTGAAGATAATTAAAGAGATACAAATTTATATTCTTCCTATATAAGGACTGAGTTTTCCAGGTGTCATGCAGGGTCTCCTGCGGGGTTTCCGCAGGGTCTCTGCTCCCGCTCCCCACATAAGAATGCAGGACATGGTGAGGCCAAAAAGGAACACCCACGGAGCCATAAGCAGGGGCATCATATCACTATATTCTCACCGGAGGCATCCGCCTCTCTTCAATCCGCTCTTGCTAGCCCCCATCTTTTCTGCTAGCGTAGCCACGGCAGCTATATTAGTGTCCAATGGCTTACGGGTTACAGCTGACGGCCAACTAGCCACAGTTGATGGCCATTTACTACCTGAGCCAGCACCTTTCTATGTGAGGCCGAGAGCCTGAAAACAGCTTTCGGGGGTTCTGTCCCCACACTCCACCACTACAGGGGCTTGCCTCACAATCTACGCGACAAGTGTCTTCCGCGAGGGTCCCTGTGTGAGGAGCGTGCAGATGAATGCAATATCCTGGACACAGCCAGGCTCTCTGAGCACAGCCAGGGTTTCTCAGGGCACCATCAGTACTTCTGGGCACAGCCAGACTTCCTGAGCTTCTTAGGGTACCACCTGTCCTCCCGGGCACAGACAGGGTTTCCCAGGGCACCACCAGTACTTCTTGGCTCAGCCTGACTTCCTGGACACAGCCAGGGCTGTCTGGGCACTGCCACTCTCTCTGGGCTCAGCCAGATTCCTGGACATAGCCAGGGTTCTCAGGGCACTGCCACTCTCTCTGGGCCTCTCAGGGTACCATGCTGGAACAACAGTGGCTCACAGTCTAGGTGCTTACATATTCTCAATGGTGGCCGGTTAAGACACAAAAGCAAACGTCCGCCAGTTCCACTGCATGGTGGTATGTTCCCAAACAAATAGTCAAGCTGTCCATTAAATTAGGGATGGAAGGCAATTCCCCATAGTCCATAGTCATTCGCCAGAGCTGTCCTGAGGGTGAGGGATGACCTTGACCTGACCCTCATCTCCCACGGAGGACTCAGCAAGTGTTTCCTCCTGAGACTACAAGTCCTGCATCCGGGCTGCCTCAGCAAGCACTTCCCAGCCCACAGGGCTGCAATGACCTTCGCTTTCTCCGGCCTCTGCTGGTTGGGGAACCATCCACATCTTTCCACCCCTCCACGGGGATCGAGCTCTCTGGCAGCTGCTCCCCCTGGTCTTCCTCAGACTGAGCTTTCATACGCACAAACTGCACCATTGCCCTTTGGAAAGCTTTGGCCAGCACAGTGTCCTGCTGACTACGCCATGTGTCGTGCAGGGGACCCTGCTCGCTGCGCCATGTGTCGTGCAGGGTCTCCTGCGGGGTTTCCTGCAGGGTTTCTGCTCCCGCTCCCCACATAAGAACGCAGGAATGGTGAGGCCAAAAAGAAACACCCACGGAGCCATAAGTAGGGGACTCATATCACTATAGTCTCACTGGCAGCATCTGCCTCTCACTATATTCTCACTGGCGGCATCCGCCTCTCTGCAATTCGCTCTTACTAGCCCCCATCTTTTCTGCTAGCGTAGCCACGGCAGTTATATTAGTGGCCAATGGCTTACGGGTTACAGCTGACGGCCAACTAGCCACAGCTGATGGCCATCCAATCACAGCTGATGGCCATTTACTACCTGAGCCAGCACCTTTCTATGTGAGGCCGAGAGCCTGGAAACTGCTTACTGGGGTTCTGTCCCCACACCAGGTCCTGCATTTTAGATGGGCACTTTTGCTATGAAACAAAAACACAAGAGTAAAGATACATTCTAAGCTGCAGTGCTGCAGTGGCTTTCTGGTAAGCATAGGAATGGGATGGATGGGCTGGAAGATGGAGTGCCCAGGCACTAACATCTCTGTCAATTCATATAATTGCACAGTCCTATTCCCAGATCCCGAATCTTCAAAGCTGGAGTGTCCGGTAACATTTTATAAGTAGAAAGTCAGATTCAAAAGACTTACAGAAGATAATCTAGTCTTAACTTGGGAGACACTTAAAAATGTACTTTTGATAATTATATGCTTTGTTTTCACAGGCGCTTTCCTCTGCCCGTCCTTTAGTAGGTCAGGGTTTAAACCTGTGAGCATTATCATTCCTGCTGCAAAACCAGCCTAGTTGCTTCATTATTCTCTCTGGAAACTGTTCTGCCCTCTCAAGGCTGGTTTATGATCCCATGTATAATAACTGCAGTGGTCTCATGTGTGCATCCCTGGAAGGGCAATTCTTTCTGGAGCCAAGTCCGTGGGGCATTTGTGACAACTTCACGGACAGGTAATTTGTAATTCATTCCCTCATGTTTAAATTTGTTGCAAGGTTTCTCAGTCACTGCAGGGCTTTCTGGTAAAATTCCATGTTTAACTAGAGGCATCTGGTGCCTTTGCTGCTGTTTACTAAAATCCTGCATTTCACTTTGTAAAACAGTTGGCCCGTTGGGCTGTTCTTCCTCAGGCCTACTCCCAGCCATCTCATTTGAGGACTGAAGATTATTTTGTGGTCAAAAAATCTCTTCCATGGGAGACCCCTTTTGTTCATTTTGACTGATTAAAATATTTGGTACAAACTCTGGCCTGTTTCCCTCTATTTGAATCTTTGACTGTCTTAATGGGATGTAAGCATATTGGTCAATCCTCTTTTGGAGTTTCATTAGGGATTTCCCAGAATACTTTCTCAACAAGCATGACACTGTCTGCTAATAAGCAGAACACAGTCAGAAGGTCTGGGTGGGAACCTTGAAGGGGTAGTGGGTGGGGGCAGGGAGTGTGGATAGAGGAAGGTCGGAGCCCAGATTCAGGAGTCAGGGAGTGTGTTAGGGACTCCTTCCTGGTCCCCTGGGCTTGGAGGACAGTGCGGCCAGGCATCCATGTTGAGATGGGGTCTGCAGCCTTTCTGCTCCTCCATGTGCTTAGTAGGACCCACTGACAAACCACTCAGACCTTGCTATTGTTCTCTTCTACAAGGTCACAGGCCCTGATTTCTGACTGGGGGCAGGTCCACAGTGGTATATGTTACTTTATCTTTGTGCCTCTGCATCACTTTATTTCCACAGCTTCCCCTTGCTTGTTTCAACCTCCAACTCACCATCTTTATTAGGGACATAACTTTTTTTTTCTTTTTTTTTGCATTCTGCTGCCTTCTTCCTTGTTCATTTGAACATTCTGGAAATCTGTCAGAGGTAACTATGGCAGATGGAGTTGAGAGCTGTAAGGGAAAGAAAAAGTTAAGGGAGTAAATAAGTGTCAAGGAATTCATTGTCTGCTCTCCACCTGTTGTTATTCTGGTCCCAATCAACCTGCTAGCCAGGCTGGAGCCAGCGGCCATCTGGAAACACTGCTCTGTTTATAAACTTGGCATGAAGCAGCACTCCCGGGCCCTGACCTCCCACACAAATCTGGAAACAATTAGAGCAGATGATAGGCAGGCAGGGAACTGCTCCAGGGAGAAGGAGGAGGAGAAGAGGAGCCTGCAGGGGAGGGGCAGAAGAGGGCTGGAGCGCCAGGAGGCCTGGGTTTGAGTGGGAGGCTTTAGTGGGGGAAGGGAGCCTGGAGTAGGGGGAGCCAGGTGTGTGGGGGGCTAGAAGTGTGTGGGGCTCTGGGTGGGGGTCATCCAGAGGTGGAGGGTGAGGGAGTGTAGGGTGAGGGAGTGTAGGGTGGGGGGAGCCAAGGGTAGAGGTAAGGAATCTAGAAATCTGGTGGGGGGAGTGAGGTATGGAGAGAAGTGAGGGTTGCTCCCACCCCCCCCCACCCCCGCCCCAGCCTGAGTCTGGGTGTCTAGGAGGAGCCCAGGGAGGCCTGGATCTGAGTGGAGTCTGGGTGGGAGCAGGGGTGGGAGAGTGTGGGTGGAGGGAAGTTTGGGGTCATTTGGGGGGTGGGGTACTGGGGGGAGCCAGTCTATCTGAGGTGTGAGGACCAGAAGAGGGACCCCAGTTCTGCCTGAGATAGTGCAAATGTAGGTGCACCATGTGTCCTGCAGCCTCAGCCTCGCAGCGTGGGACCTCTTAAGAAACAACGCAGCCTAGGGAGGCAAAGAAAATGCTGCTGTCCTTCACTGTGACAGTGAATAAAGTTCTTACTGGTCCTTGTAAGAAAAACATTGTACAGTCGCAAGTCATTTTTTCATTTTCAGAAACACATTCTTGAAGAGCACTTTTTAACCAAAGGAAGTTTAAGCAATGTTCCATTCTGCTACAGAAAATCTAAGATACTTGACCAATGGGGAGCATTTCTTTAAAAGGGACAATGCTTATAGATCCACACATTTGAATCTGTGTAGACCAGTGTCATGCTTTTGTGTTTCTGAAGCTGATTCAGACTTCCAGAGTCTTGAGAATTACCAAGATAAATGAATCTCTTCCTCCTCACTCAAGAAACACTTTTTTCCTCTCTCTCTTTTCCCTGTAGTTTTGAAATGTGATCCCGAACTCTGAGCTGATGCTCTTTTCGCACTAAGCTCAGCTGGGTTTCTAATTCCTAAAATATTAATCTGTGGGAGTTGCTGGCAAACCAATAATTGGCACCAATTAGCAAGCTTCTGGTTGGCCAAATGATACTTAAAGAGGGAAGTTTACTCAGTGCTGATCTTCTTGGCTCCTGGGGTCTCAGGCATAAGCAGCCAGGAAAAGGAAAAACAGATTTTCCCTGGCTTCTTGTCCTGCTTCTGAAGAACAGAATCCCAGGGTCTCAGCCTGGAACATTGTCCCCAAGTTCATTTGCTTAGATCTCTAAAAATTAATCCATTAAAAATCAATCAGCCAACTCATATCCTAGAGCCGTTTCTGTGTGCAAATTCACCTACTGGGTCTCCCCCTCCCAACCCCTGCCCCATGCCTTGTTCTCACTGTTGACTTCACTGACTTCCCATGCCTTTTCTTTTTTGTCTAAACATATTCTTTCACATTCACTGCTTCTGATACACTGGCTACTAAAACCCAGCCCAAGAATGTTTAGGACTCTGAAATATGTAACGCACAGTGGTGTGAAAAAATAAGCAAGCAAGCAAGGTCTACAAGGTCCACAGCACAGTCCAGAGAGCAGAGCACAGCTGGGCTTGTAGCTTCCCATGGTTCTTGCTGTCCAGTGGCTGGACCTCAGAGCAGTGTTTGTGAATGTCCATGGAGATATTCAATCTGGTAAGCCAATTTTAGACTCTGAGTCTTGTTGCAAATGGATTCATTTAAACTATAATATAAAATATTGTGTTTATTTAACCTTTGTAAGCTGATCTTTGTCTTTGCAAACTGAACTGGCTGGGCAGTTAAGGACCCTCATTCCTTCCACAGTTAATAAAACTTCATATTTTTCTCTGTATTCATAAATTTAATTACATTTAGAGACATTTAATCTACATCAGTTTTTCAATCTTTACTTATATTAAAAATCACAGCCCCCTGCCCCCAAGCAACATAATTCTAATCTTTAGATTAAAGGACATAAAATGAAAATTCATTTTGCCAGTTTTGTCCTCAAAAAATCTTGTCTCTTTCCAATTTTCTGACCTGAAGATAGTAGAGATGTAAATTGACTTGGCTACAATTCTCAAGGTAATAGATTTACACTTCAAATGCCTATGTTGAACCCTATTCAAACAAAAGAAAATTCCCCTTTCCCTCCCCCAAAAAAGTCAGTCTGATTTACTTCATGCAAGACTGTAAATTCTTTAAAAGATTCAACATGTACTTGGGATTGATACATATTCTCAGAAACAAAAGAAGGTGAGCTGCCTGGGTGGTGCCCCCACCCAAATTAATATTGGTAGCCAGTGATCAGTAATAATTCCTTCTGCTTTCTTAGCTCCTCCCAGAATGCTTTTTCAAAATTAATGACATTTCTGTAAAGTGTTTTGCTATTGTTGAAAGACATAAAGGGAGCCTATCAACATCCAGATACTCTCTGTGCCTCCAGGCAGCCACCTTAGAGATTAGACCTTGATTATGTCTGAAACCCTACTCACGGGGGCCTTCTTCTCTTGAATCTTCTCTAAACAATATCTATTCAAACGGTGCTTTAAAACCATCTTCCCACTTGTTATTAAGAACACAACAACTTCCTCTTAATTAAAACATTTATCTTCATTGTCTTGGAGCTCTTCTTACCCATGTGATGTCTTTAGTGAGCTCTTTAATTCCCTCTCTGGAGAGACCCTCATCTTCCCACCACTCCTTCCTCTGTTTGTCTTTTTTTTGCCACCATTGGCTTTTCTCTTATTTGATTTGTTCTTGAAATCTTTGTTCCTACCTAAAGAAACACACACACACACACACACACACACACACACACACACACACACACACATATACACACCGAACAAAAAACAATAACAAAAAACTACACTAAAAACCAAAATGAAACTTGGACATATTATAGAAAATCACTTTTTTTTCCTATCTGATTAGTTCTTGAAACTTTATAATATATTCTTGCTTGTACAATGACACTTTACTTAAATGTCTGTTCCAAGGAAGACTTTAAAGATGAGACAGCTTTTATAGCTTTCTCATATGGAAGTCAGCTAGTTTTCAACTATTAATGGATAAATGGAAGAGTAATGACTTTATTTTCCTGTTCTACTTCTAAGAAATGGACCTCGAAAGAAAAGTAGCTATGAAGTATTCTCTCTTTGCAAGAATTATCAGGTGAGTATGGATTAAATCCCAAAATTTGTGACCAACCTTCCATCTAAAAACTGGACTACATTTTCGCTCCAATCTTGTTTTTCTGGAGTCATTGTGTGGGAGAAGGGTCAATGACATTTCCAATCTCATGGTGTGTTCCGTGTGGGAACTCTATTGGATGTTTATGAGATAATTTAATGGAGGGTGACTTTTAAGGCAAATGTGTGATGTCATGTGTTGTTAATTCTGTATTGCAGAGAGGTGACTTGTTGCTCGTGGACCTCTGCAGGATGTAGAGCTGTCCCCTCCTTAGCTGTGATGTCGGCAGTGACAGGGCTCTGACCTGCTGGACTGGACATTTCCTGGGTCATCTGGCTGTGCTGGTTATCTAGTCCACTTAAAACTTTCATGTGATAGTAATGGGAACATCAGAAGTATTTGCATGAGGATGGTTAGGGCTTGACTGACACTGAGTTTCAGGGCACACTACTAGAGCATGACATGGCACTGTTAGTTATAACAGAAAATGCTCAATAAACATGGGGTGCTGTAGTACGGCTGTTTAGAAAATGCTGACAGAATTATTTATGCATCTCTTTGCTTGTCTGTCCTTCTAGATAATACATTTCGTGCCTGCCTCATTTACCACTATATATCCTATACCTAGCACATTGCATTTAGTAAATATATGCTCAATGAATGAATCAATTGAATGGTAAAGGATATATATATATATATATACATATATATACATATATATATATATATATATATATATATATATTTTTTTTTTTTTTTTTTGCTTTGAGAAGCTGGGGAATATTTTGCAGCAAAATAACGGAGAAATCCCAAGACTGTCCTGGAGGAATGGTACATTCTAATAATATTCTTTCCATCTCCTACCCCTCCCCACTAAGGAGGCTTTGTCTTACTAAGGCAGATTTATTCTTGTTACTATTCTTAGAAGCAGTATCAGTACTACTAGTAGTGGTGGTAATAGGAATAAGGGCTTTGTAATGAGGACAAATTTTCTAGATGTATTGTCATAGGACTTTTTGTCTACAGGCTTTACAACCCAAAGCATTGGCTTTTAATTCTTTAGGAAAAAAGTAGACACCTACTGAAAAACAGACAGTTTTCATTTTTGACAGTCAAATCCAATTTTTATTTGGCAACTTAATAGAACAACAGTGCAGAGAGCATAAGGGGACAGAGGGAAGGGGAAGAGGAGGTAGCGGGTAAAGGAGAATGGGAGGGAGTGGAGAGATAAAGGGGAAAGAAAAGAGGAGGGGGGAGACGGAGGAGGAGGAGAGAGGGATCACATGACTTTTAAATTCCTTAGCATATCAAGTATGGAGCGAGCAAAGAGTACTGTTCACAATATAAAGGCAATGGCATTGTTGCTCCAGGGAAAAAGAGGGAAGCTTCACCATTTATTAGCACCGAGGGTTTATGGGAAGAAGGGAGGAACATTAGAGGGTCATATGTGATCAAGGTTCGTTCTAAGAGTTTAGAACCTCTTTTGGAGACATTCAGATTAACAGGGGGAACCTGAACTATTTGAGGGCTAAAGGTCCCCCTGCTCTGCACAGCCACTCCAGCATCCGTGGGGACATCAAGGCTACCAGCACCTTGGATGTGCCTTGTTGACAACTTGAGGAAGAGAGAAGGAGAGAGCACAATTAGAAAAACAGCCTTCACCCAAAAAGTCTAAGTCATCTAAATAGCACTGCAGGTGACTATTGAATAAAATGGGTCTAAACTGCATGGGTCCACTTACACGCAGATTTTTTTTTTTTTTAAATATGCAGTTGGCCCTCCGTATCCCTGGGTTTTGTAACAAGGGATTCAACCAACTGCGAATTGAAAACAGTATTTTCAATCCAAGTATGCAGAGAGCAGATTCACATTATACTCTGGAGTGTCAGCACCCCTAACCTCCGTGTTGTTCAAGGGTCAACTGTATTTTAAACAGATCCGATGGAGATTTAAATTAACTGCATGAGGAAACTATGATTATGTGGATTACTCTGCCCACACCTTTCCTTATTCACATTTTTGTTCGTGGCTCCTGCCACAGTGCAAAGGAATGAATGATGAGACTGTGGGCTCAGCAAGGTAGGAGTACATGCTCCAGTACCTAGCAGAGCTCCTGGACTGTAACAACAGCTCAACTAACACTGATCACTTCTACTACTCATATAGAAACACTCAGTACATCTTTACTGAAATCAGAATGGCCCTGTGTAATCCAGAAATTCTCTCAATCTGATTACCTTCTCGGGATTGCACAGTAATATTAGACTGCACAGCAGGCTCACATCATGATTACGTATTGGGTATATGCATGCATTCATATTCTTATTCCCTTCTTTTTATACCTACTTTATCAGGCCAATGATAGTTTAAATTATTTGTATTTGAATTTCTAAAGATAGGTGAGGTGGCCACTTTGACACTTCTCTGTTTGATCATTTTTAATTTTCAACATTTCGCTTCTAAACTATATAAATTTTTCTAGTGTACCATCTCCTAGTGCTCTCACTTTGCTCTTTTCTCTCTCAAGTCCTGTCTTTTCTTTTACTTTCCCCTCCCGACTCCCAACACAGACACCCCAAGTAATGATCAGGTTCACTTCATAGTCCAGGGCTTCTACTCAGAGTCCTTATTTAATCTTACATGTAATGTTCTTGCCACAGTCACTCTGGGAGATGGATTTAAAAAAAAAACTAAAATGACTCCAATTCTCCACCCCTCTCTGCAAAGTTATCTATACCATTTGCAGTGTAATTTTGTAGTTTTCCTATTAAGAGGCTGATCTATTTCCCCATTCTTTGAGACTGGGCTATCAAGTGATTTGCTTTGGCCAATAGGATATGGTGAAATGTTTTAGTTCCAAGTTTAGCTCTCAAGGAGTCTTGCATACATCCACTCTATCTTGCAACCCTGCCACTCCTGTGAGAAAAAATTCAGACTTACCCATTAGAAAAAGAGAGGGTAAGGTGAGCCATCCTGGCCCAGTTGACCCTCAACTAACCTATACTAATAACAGAATCATGACCTAGCTCAAATTAAATCAGCTGAGCCATACCCACGTCAGCAGAGTTTTCTAGCCAATCTATAGACCCATGAGAAACAATAAATCATTGCTTTTTTAAACCATAAAGTTTGGGGGTAATTTGTTAAGTAACGAGAGTTAACTGATATAGTCAATAAACGTCTTTTGTTGCTAAATCTAAAGGATCTTTTTTCACTCCTTGTAGCAGAGACTTATAAAGGTTAACCAAAATCTGTGTCCTTTTTCATCACAAGCATACAACTAGAATATCTTTTCTCATCTCCATGTGCTCATGTGACTGAGTTCTGGCTAATGGCATTTGTGCGGAAATGTTGGGCACCACTTCAAAGTCTGGCTCATAGACACCTCCTCTTGCAGTACTTTTGCCTTCATCTGACTGAATAGAGAGAAACTGAGACAGGCAGAAGAACCACATTATGGAAGACATATGGGTTCCTGAATGACTGTATTGAGGGACTACTACTCACCAGGAAAATCTACAGTGGACTTTGTGTAAAACAAACTTCTATTGTGTCAAGTTACTAAGATTTTAGGATTTTTTTTATAGCAGCTGTAGTTGTTTACCTTTACCACTACTCCCCTTCTCTTACATGAACTCTCTGTGGCCTTGGGCAGTGCTGACCCCACTGTACTTAATGACATTCTCTTCCCTTGGTTTCCTTGACCCCAAATTCTGTAATTTTTTTATTTTTTTAGAAAATTTAGTGGGGTGACAATTGTTAGTGAAATTACATAGATTTCAGGTGTACAATTCTATATTACATCATCTATAAATCCCACTGTGTGTTCACCACCCAGTCAGTTCTCCTTCCATCACCATATATCTGATCCCCCTTACCCACATCTCCCACCCCCCACCCCCCTTAATCTCTGGTAACCACTAAACTATTGTCTGTGTCTATGAGTTTTTGTTTCTCATTTGTTTGTCTTGTTCTTTTGTTGTTTTTGGTTTATATACCACATATCAGTGAAATCATAGGGTTCTCTGCTTTTTCTGTCTGACTTATTTCGCTTAGAATTATACTCTCAAGATCCATCCATGTTGTCACAAATGGTCCTATATCATCTTTCCTTAACGCCGAATAGTATTCCATTGTGTATATATACCACAACTTCTTTATCCATTCATCTAACGAAGGACATTTTGGTTGTTTCCATGTCTTGCCCACCGTAAACAAAGCTACAATGAACATTGGAGAACACGTGTCTTTATATATAAATGTTTTCAAATTTTTTTGGTAGATACCCAGGAGAGGGATTGCTGGGTCATATGGTAATTCTATTCCTAATTTTTTGAAGAACCTTCACACTGCCGTCCATAACGGCTGCACCAGTCTGTATTTCCATAGTAGAGGAGGGTTCCTTTTTCTCCACAGCCTCTCCAACACTTGTTACTATTTGTCTTGATGATAGCCATTCTGACTGGGGTGAGGTGATATCTCATTGTGGTTTTTATTTGCATTTCTCTGATGATTAGTGATGTTGAGCATTTTTTTATATGTCTGTTTGCCATTTGTATGTCCACTTTGGAGAAATGTCTCTTCAGGTCCTCTGCCCATTTTTTAATTGGGTTGTTTGTTTTTTTTGATGTTGAGCTTTATGAGTTCCTTGTATATTTTGGATATTAGCCTCTTATCGGAAGTACTGTTTGCAAAAATCTTCTGCCATGCAGTCGGTTGCCTCTTTATTTTGTCGATGGTTTCTTTTGCTGTGCAGAAGCTTTTAAATTTCATACAGACCCGTTTGTTTATTTTAGCTTTTACTTCCATTGCCTTTGGAGTCAAATTAATAAAATGCTCTTTGAACCCAAGGGCCATAAGTTTAGTACCTATGTTTTCTTCTATGCAGTTTATTGTGTCAGGTCTTATGCTTAAGTCTTTGATTAATTTTGAATTAATTTTGGTACATGGTGACAGATAGCAGTCCCATTTCATTCTTTTGCACATGGCTATCCAATTCTCCCAGCACCATTTATTGAAGAGGATGTCTTTCCTACATTGTATGTTTTTAGCTTCTTTGTCAAAAATTATCTGTCCAAATTTATGTGGTTTTATTTCTGGGTTCTCAATTGTATTCCATTGGTCTATGTGTCTGTTTTTCTTCCAGTACCATGCTGTTTTGATTATTGTAGCCCTGTAGTACAAGCGAAAGTCAGGGAGTTCTATACCTCCAGTATTGCTATTTTTTCTTAAGATTGCTTTGGCTATTCGGGGTCTTTTGTGGTTCCAAACAAATCTGATGATTTTTTGTTCTATTTCTTTAAAAATTGCCATTGGAATTTTGATGGGGATTGCATGAAATCTGTTTATTGCTTTGGGTAATATGGCCATTTTAACTATGTTGATTCTTCCAATCCATGAGCACGGAATGTCTTTCCATTTCTTTGTGTCTTCTTCAATTTGTTTCAAAAATGTCTTATAATTTTCAGCATATAGGTCATTCACATCCTTGGTTAAGTTTATTCCTAGGTATGTTATTCTTTTTGCTGCAATTGCAAAAGGAATTGTTTTTTCTATTTCTTTTTCTGAGATTTCATTGTTAGTATGTAGGAAAACAATGGACTTTTGTACGTTGGTTTTGTAGCCAGCAAGATGACTGTATTTGTTGATTGTTTCTAACAGCTTTCTGGTGGAATGTTTAGGGTTTTCTATATATAGCATCATGTCATCTGCAAAGAGTGATAATTTCACTTCGTCATTCTCAATTTGGATGCCATTTATTTCTTTCTCTTGCCTGATTTCTCTGGCAAGGACTTCCAACACCATGTTGAAAAGCAGAGGTGATAGGGGACAGCCCTGTCATGTTCCTGAACGTAGAGCAAAGGGCTTCAATTTTTCACCATTAATTAGAAATTAGCTGAGGGCTTGTCATATACAGACTTTATTATGTTAAGGTATGTTCCTTCTACCTATTTTATTGTTTTAATTATAAATGTGTGTTGTATCTTGTCAAATGCTTTTTCTGCATCAATTGATATAATCATATGATTTTTATCGTTTATTTAGTTTATGTGATGTATCACATTGATGGATTTGTGGATGTTGAACCATTCTTGTGCCCTGGGGATGAACCCCACTTGGTCGTGATGAGTAATATTTTAATGCATTGTTGTACTGTATTTGCTAGGATTTTGTTTAGGAGTTTTGTATCTGTATTCAACAGAGATATTGGTCTGTAGTTTTCTTTATTTGTGTTGTCCTTACCACGCTTTGGTATCAGGGTAATGTTGGCCTCATAAAATGAGTTAGGGAGTACTGTCTCTTGTTCAATTTTTTGGAAGAGTTTCAAGAGGATTGGTATTAGATCCTGTTTGAAGGTTTGGTAGAATTCACTAGTAAAGCCATCTGGTCCCGGACTTTTGCTTTTGGAAAGGTTTTGGATGACTGATTCAATTTCGTTACTGGTGATCGGCCTGTTTAGAATTTTCAGTTCTTCATGGTTCAGCCTAGAAAGGCTATATGTTTCTAAGAACTTGTCCCTTTCTTCTTGGTGATTGATTTTGGTGGCATATAGTCCTTCATAGCATTCTTGCATGATGCTTTGTATTTCTGTGGTGTCCGTGATAACTTCCCCCTTTTCATTTCTGATTTTGTTAATTAGTGTCTTCTCTCTTTTTATCTTAGTGAGCCTAGCCAAGGGTTTGCCAATTTTGTTAATCTTTTCAAAGAACCAGCTCTTTGTCACATTAATTTTTTCTATTGTTCTTTTGTTCTCTATTTCATTTAGTTCTGCTCTGATTTTTCTTATTTTCTTTTTTCTGCTGACCTTGGATTTCACTTTTTCTTCTTTTTTCTAGTTCTTTAAGTTGTTACATGAGGTTATTTATTTGGGATTTTTCTTGTTTCTTGAGATAGGCCTGTATTGATATAAATTTCCCTCTTAAAACTGATTTCGCTTCATGCCAAAAATTTTGGTAGGATGTATTTTCATTGTCATTTGTTTCTATGTATTTTGATCTCTCCTGTAATTTCTTCTTTGACCCAGTCATTCTTTAAAAGTATGTTTTTTAATCTCCATGTATTTGTGTTTTTTCCTGCTTTCTTTTCGTAGTTGCTATCGAATTTCAAAGCCTTGTGATCAGAGAATATGCTCAGTATGATTTCAATCTTCTTAAATTTGCTGAGGCTGATTTTATGTCCCAATATATGGTCTATCCTTGAAAATGTTCCTTGTACACTTGAAAAGAATGTATAGTCTGATGTTTCAGGATGAAGTTCTCTATATATGTCAATGATATTTATTTCATCTAATCTGTCTTTTAGGGATGTTATTTCATTATTCATTTTCTGTTTGAATGATCTATCCATAGCTGTCAATGATGAATTTAAGTCCCCTAGTATAATTGTGTTTTGGTCAATTTCTCCCTTTAGTTCTGTTAGTAGTTGCTTGCTATATTTTGGTGCTCCCCGATTGGGGGCATAAATATTGATGATTGTTATGTCTTCTTGTTGTATAGTCCCCTTTACCATTATGAAATGTTCATCTTTGTCTCTTGTTACCTTTTACACCCTGAAGTCTGTTTCACCTGATATCATTATGGCTACACCTGTATTTCTTTGGGTACCACTTGTTTGGAGTGTCAATTTCCACCCTTTCACTTTGACTCCATGCTTGTCCTTGTAGCTGAGATGTGTCTCTTGGAGACAGCATGTGGTTGGGTTTAGTTTTTGATCCAATCTGCTACTCTGTGCCTTTTTATTGGTGAGTTCAGTCCATTTACATTTAGGGTGATTATTTATACGTGACGTTTTCCTGTCATTCTATCTTTAGTTTCTGGTAAGGCTGTGTCTCCATTGTTTCTTTGCCATTTTGTTTTTGTCTATTATTTCTGTGTGGTGGTATTCTATGATGTTTCCCTCTGTTTCTTCTTTTATTACAGTACATATTTCAGTTTTTCGGTTTTTTTTCTTTTTTTTTCTTTTTTTTTGAGTGGTTACCCTTAAGTTTATGTAAAAAAAAGGTTGATATTTAGAGTATTCCATTTTCTTCAGTACGCTTATTTTCTCCATTTCCATATTCATGTTCAGGCCTTTACTCTCCCCTTTTTTATGTTACCACAATTTGTCCCTGTTGATGGTGGTCGAATAGCCTCCTTTAGTATTTCTTGTAGTGCAGGTCCTGTATTAGAAAATTCCCTCAGCTTCTGTATGTCTGGAAAGGTCTTTATTCCTCCTTCATATCTAAAGGATGTCTTTGCTGGATATATTATTCTTGGCTCATAATTTCTCTCTTTAAATAGTTTGAATATTTGGTTCCACTCCCTCCTGGCTTGTAGACTTTCTGCTAAAAAATCAGATGATAATCTAATGGGCTTTCCTTTGTAGGTTACCGTCTTCTTTTCCTTGGCTGCCTTGAGGATTCTTTCTTTGTCGTTGATTTTAGACAGCTTCAGTACAATGCGCCTTGGAGAAGGCCTGCTGGGATTGAGGTAATTAGGTTTTCTATTTGCTTCTTGGATTCGAGGATCCAGTTCTTTCCATAAGTTTGGGAAGTTCTCATCAACAGTTTGTTTAAATATACTCTCTGTTCCCGTCTCTCTTTCTTCTCCTTCTGGTATGTCCATTATTCTTATATTGGTCTTTCTGATAGAGTCAGAAAGTTCTTGTAGAGTTCTTTCATTTCTTTTAAGTTTCAAGTCTCTTTCTTCCATCTGTGTAATTTCCAGGTTTCTATCTTTGATGTCACTGATTTTTTTCCTCCATCTGGTCAACTGTACTACCTAAACCGGTTATTTCATTCTTAATTTCTTCCTTGATTTCTTAATCTCCAGAAATTCTATGTGGCTCTTCTTAAAAATTTCAATCTCGTAAAATGCTCATGTTGTTCTTTGATTGTGTTTCTGAGTCCATTAAATTGCCTTTCTCTGTTTTCTTGCATCTCGTTGAGTTTTTTCAGAACTGCAATCTTGAATTCTCTGTCATTAAATCACATATCTCCATATCTTTAAGTTCCTTTTCTGGAGACTTTTCACTTTCTTTTTGAGCTGTCTTGTTGCTTTGGTTATTCATGGCAATTACTGATTTATTATTTTTCTTCATAGACATCTACAGGAGTGGTTTCTGCAACAGGTTGAATAGGAAGAGGTCTTTCTTTTGTTTTCCAATACTTGTCGGTAAAATGTTTTATTTTCTCTCTGATTGCAGTTGTTTTTTTTTTTTTCTCTCACACAGTAGTGCTATGTTTTCTCTGCACCATTCCAGCTTCTCACACATTTGGGGGATTCCCTTGGAAACGGGCTTCCTGTCTGTTTACAGTTCATCTGGTTTATAGGGCGCCACGTCCCTGTGGGGACGCGGAGAACTTTTTAAGTTCCAAATCTCTCTGCACCAGATTCAGAGCCCGTACGTTTCAGCAGTTGTGTTTACTCCTGCAGGGATCTGCCTAGACAGGTGGGGCCAGGGGCAGGGTGAGTTGTGAGCGGTGGCCCAGAGCAATGGCTGAGACCACCATCACAGCCGGTCCTGCTTCCACACCTCCCTCCCCTTTGCTGGAACTAGTTGGGCTGTGAATCTGTGTCTGAGGTCCACAGTTTTCAGAACAGCAAATTTTCTGTTGTTTTGATCTGACACTGCTACTATTCCACTTCTAGAATTGGGCAGGTGGGGGCGGTGCGTGCTCTGGGAGGGTAAGGAGGGGGCGGCTAGTCTCAGTGCCTAAGGCTTCCGTTCTCTGCTCAGCAGTGAGGGCTTAAACCTTCATTTTAAGCCTTCTTCCCTCAGTCTTTTCTCCGCGGTCTCTGCCGTGAGCGTTGGGTACAGCTGTGTTATATGCTGCCCCCTCAGCCCTGTGGGCCACAAACAGAGCCCTGGCAGTCCGAGTTCTTCCCTCTCCCACAGCTGCGGTAGTTCTGGGATGCAGAGAGCTCAGAGCACTGAGCTATGTCTGCATCCTGCACCAGCGTGGCTCCATCTCCGCACGTCTCCTTTCCCCCCTCCACCGCGTGTGCGATTCTCCCACCTTTAGGTGAATTCAGTAGTGGGCCTCTTTGTCTTGCTTGTCTGCTGTGCAGGATGTCCTTTGTGGAGTTATTATTGTTCGATGAGTTGTAAATTCCAGGAGAGCTTTACAGAGGCTCACCTCACGCCGCCATTTTGATGACGTCTAGACTCTATAATTTTTCCATGCATCTATCAATGGCTCTCTATTACTTTCAAGAAGATAAAGTCCAAAATTCTTAGCATGTCTTCACTAAAGTGTTAAGTTTTTTACTCTTCTCTTTCACCATCATAGCTTTTAAACTGTATGCATTTATGTAAACACACGCTCTCATTTACTCTGAAGTTTTACATTTGTCGTTCCCTCTGCTTAAAAAGCTCTTCCCAATTTTTGCCCTACTATCTTTTGCTTCCACTTCCGTTCTGATCTACTACCCATTCTGAGAACCTGAGTCTTGATGCTGGGTGAAGAGCCACCTATAGGCTCTGAGATAGTTCTGTGTTTGCTCCAATCATAGGACTTAGTGTTGTAACTGCACTCTATCTCTTTTCACTAGCCTACTCTTAGCTCTGAGCTGTTTCAGCTTATTGTGCTCATTATTGCATCTCAAAGGCATAAATGAGGGCTTGTCATTAGTCAAGCTAATAACCATTTAGTGAGTACATAAATTAATGAGTATTGAGGGAATAAGAGTACATGAAATCTAGAAATTAGACTTGAAATTCAATAATGTAATTAATGAGGACGTCAACCAGAAAAAAATGATGCTGTTTGATCTTCCTTGAAGATTACCTGTACTTGGTCCCTCTGACAATTACTAGACTGTTTATAATTATAGGTATAGAATAGTCTTTTTTCAAATAGTGTTTCCTTCTATTATCATTAGTGATGAAAACTGAATTTATTTCATATATTACAATGCAGAATTTGATGTTGTTTTTATGTGAACATAACTGTTCTGTAAAACCTCAAACATTTTTTTCTATTATAATTGGCAGATGAGAGTTTATGTAAACTTGTGGCCAACTGAGAAGTTCCCAAAACATTGCTATTGAAGTAGAGGGAACAAGGGCATAAAATGGGTGTCTGAATTCCTTCCTCAGGATGGCATAGACACAAGTTTGCATCTGTGTTTTATTATGGTGCTGTTCTTTAACCATTAGGATAACTCAAAACTGGAAGGTTGGGTGTGCTACCCAATGTCATACAGCAACCATTCCTGAAAGCAGGTGTAGATGTCTTTCCCTAGGAGTCCCACACTGGCTCCCTGTGCTCCTGGACACAAAAAACGAGTGACAAAAAACCTCTGTCAACTCATAATGATAACCCTGGTGAAGCTGATGACACATACTCCTGAAACTGAATGTGGAGGAGAGTTCCTGAGTGATGTTGTTGGCAAGTGTTCACTGTTGAACTCATGGAGAGGGGATTGTCCTGGCTCTTGCTATTGTTGCCAAGCTCATGTTGTGTGAACCTGTCCTTCATGTCCTCTGCCTGTCCTGATTTCTGATCTCATGAAGAGTATACAGGAGACCAAAGAAAGGGTCCAGGGCATCCTGCTATTATCTTGCCATGACAGATGATAATGACAGCAGCTAAGATTGAGTAAATACTTCTTATATTTCCAAATCTTCCCCTAAATGGCCTCATTTAATTCTCTACTGCACCACCAGGTAGGTGCTATGGTTACTCTCAGCTCTTGGGCAAGGAAAATGAGGGACTCCAGGACTGTCCCCATAGCAATGCCCCCCTGTTCCTCTCATGGTACTTGTCACTGGGTGGGCTCTGCCCACTGAACCAGGAATTGATTCCCAAGGAGGGTCTGTAGCCAGGGCTCTGTCCCACAGGGCTCCAGAGGTCCTGTTTACAGAATCAAACCTCTTTAATTTTCCTTCCCCTTGGCCCTCTGTCCTACTCTGATTATTTAAGCTTACTTTAGACTAATGATTTCTTATACCCTGAAGTGATGGCATATAAATTTGAATATGCAAAGAAGGATGGTGAAATTATCACATTTGGAGTAAAGAAAAATATCCTTATAACCACAAAACATTTATTTGTGTTTAGTAGATTCATTTATACACCTAAATTCTTCATCATGTATTTTTGTGTTAATTTAAATGTGTTGGTCAGAGACAGCAAAGGACAACCAAAGTGGGATGTAAGCAGGAAGAGACTCACCTCCAAACAACATCCATCTTGTTATGGTGAGTGTGTGACCCTCACATGACTCCATCTTTCTACACACCACTGTGCTATACTCACTCACCCCTGCAAATCGTGTATAGAGTCAGCTTAGATCCTGCAGAATTTTTATTCTATTTTTCAGCAACAGAATATGAGACAAAGGCCAAGAGCTGCCAATCTGTCTACAATGTTTGCAGAGTGGAGAGGAAGCACTGCCTGGTCTCAAGGTTCCCTACAGGCTCTGGGCAGTTAGTCAGCAGCCTTCAGACTGCTTCCACCCCACCAAACCTCCCCCATGGCTTTGTTTCCTGAGGCTGTACCAACTGCTTTATCTGACCCACGTTCTTTGACATGGTGAATGTACACGTGGCTGAGTTAAGGGAAGTGGGCCTAAGAAATTCCGTGACTCACCCAGAGAACCTCAGAGCGTTAAGGCATTTCATCCCTCTCCACCTGCCTAATTGAGTGGTACTCACCAAGGTTGCATAACCAGCACCATTAGAGCCTGTGAGAGCCTGGGATGAACCAGTTGTATTTAAAGACTTAAAAACAACCTTTTCCTGCTGACTAATATGACTATGTTTTCACACACAAAGAACTTCAGTGCTCTCTCAGGGACTTCTCACTTATTGCTGCCATCTGACTTAAAGTTTCAGATTTATATATTGAATAGGCTGATCTCTGCCTGTATGGAGCTCATGTTTTCCTGGGGGAGATCTGCAATAAGTATAATGAATCAGTAATTTTCATATTATGTTAAAAATTACTGGAACTTAGGAAATAAAGCATAAAGCAGGGCAAAGAGGTGGGGAATCAACAGAGAGGGCTACAACTTTAAATAGGGTGGCCAGAGTGGGCCTCTCTGTAGAAGTGGTATTACAGAAATGAGTGGAAAGAGATGCAGGGTGCACATCTCTGAGGATAGAGTATTCTGTAAATAGGAAATAGCCTGTGCAAAGGACCTGTGTTGAGCAGTGGCTGGGGAGGTCAGGATGCCTAGTCTATTCAACACAGAAGAGAGGGCCATTGTTTTAAACCCTAGTGGAAAGATGTCATCAAAATAGCGGTGTGAGGTGAGTCTCTGGAAATCTCCCCTGGAATTTACAACAAATTGAAAAACTGTAACTCCACAAAGGACTCCCTGCACAGCAGACAGACAAGACGAAGAGTCTCGCTATTGAATTCACCTAAAGGTGGGCAAATTGTGCGAGCAGGGGAGGAGGGAAGGGAGAAGTGCAGAGACAGAGCCCTGTGGGCACAGGATGCAAACTGAGCTCAGTGCTCCGAGCTTGCTGCATCCAACTTCCGCAGCTGAGGAAGAGGGAAGAACTCGGACTGCTAGGGCTTCGTTTATGGCCCACAGAGCTGAGAGGACAGCATATCACATGGCTGAAACCAATGTACACAGCAGAGACCTCGGAGCAAAGACTCAGGGAAGAAGGCTAAAAACAGTGGTTTAAGCCCTCACTGCCGCAGAGAACGGAAGCCTTAGGAACTGAGACTAGCCGCACCCTCTCAGTGCTTGCCCCACCACCACCTGCCCAGTGCTAGAAGTGGAACAGTAGCAGTGTCAGATCAAAAGAAGAGAATATTTGCTGTTCTGAGAGCTGTGGTCCGCAGACACAGATTCGCAGCCCAACTAATTCTGGAACAGGGGAGGGAGCTTAGGAAGTTGGACCAGCTGTCGTGGTGGTCACCACCATAGGTCTGGGCCAATACTCACAACTCACCCTGCCCCTGTCCCCATCTATCTGGGTGGATCCCTGCAGGAGTAAGCAGAGCTGTTAAAACACAGGGGCTCTGAATCTGGTACAACAAGAGCTTTGTAACTTCAAAAGCTCTCCACATCCCCAAAGGGACGCGGTGCCCTATGACCCAGGCAAACTGTTAACAGAGGAGAAGCCCACCTTCCATGGAATTTCCCCATTGTGTGAGAAGCTGGAATAGTGCAGAAAAAACATAACACTACAGTTAGAGAGAGAAAAAGGTCAGCATACAGAGAGAAAATAAAACATTCTACCAACAAGTACTGGAAAACGAAAGAAAGACCTCTTCCTATCAACCTGTTGCAGAAGCCACTCCTGTAGATGTCTAGGAAGAGAAATAATAAATCAGTAATTGCCAAGAATAACTAAGGCAACAAGGCAGCTCAGAAAGAAAGTGAAAAGTCTCCAGAAAATGAACCAAAGATATGGAAAGATATGGAACTAAAGATATGGAAAGATATGGAAATATGTGACTTATGTGACAGAGAATTCAGATTGCAGTTCTGAAAAAACTCAATGAGACACATGAAAACACAGAAAGGCAGTTTAATGAACTCAGAAACACAATCAGAGAACAACATGAACATTTTACCAAAGAGATTGAAATTTTCAAAAGAACCAAATAGAATTTCTGGACATGAAGAACTCAATAGAAGAAATAAAAAATGAAATAGCCTGCTTAGGTAGTAGAGTTGACCAAATGGAGGAAAGAAACAGTGACATCAAAGATAGAAACCTGGCAATGACACGGATGGAAGAAGAAACAGACTTGAGACTTAAAAGAAATGAAATAATTCTACAAGAACTTTCTGACTCTATCAGAAAGAGCAATATAAGAATAATGGGCATACCAGAAGAAGAAGAAAGGAAGAAGGTAACAGAGAGTATATTCAAACAAATAGTCGATGAGAACTTCCCAAACTTGTGGAAAGAACTGGATCCTTGAATCCAAGAAGCAAATAGAACACCTAATTACCTCAACCCTAACAGGCCTTCTCCAAGGCACATTGTATTGAAGCTGTCAAAAATCAATGACAAAGAAAGAATCCTCAAGGCAGCCAGGAAAAAGAAGACGGTAACCTACAAAGGAAAGCCCATGAGATTATCAACAGATTTCTCAGCAGAAACTCTACAAGCCAAGAGGGAGTGGAACCAAATATTCAAACTATTTAAAGAGAGAAATTATGAGCCAAGAATAATATATCCAGCAAAGATATCCTTTAGATATGGAGGAGGAATAAAGACCTTTCCAGACATACAGAAACCGAGGGATTTTTCTAATACAGGACCTGCACTACAAGAAATACTAAAGGAGGCTATTCGACCACCATCAACAGGTGGTGCAACCAAATCCTAAAAAGGGGGAGAGTAAAGGCCTGAACTGGAATATGGGAATAGAGAAAGTAAGCGTGCTGAAGAAAATGGAATACTCTAAATATCAAACTTTCTTTTACGTAAACTTAAGGGTAACCACTCAACAAAAAAAATCCAGAACTATCTACTCTAATAGAAGAAGAACCAGAGGGAAAGAAACATCACAGAATACCACCACACAGAAATAATACACAACAACAAAAAGGCAAAGAAACAATGGAGACACAGCCTTATCAGAAAACTAAAGGTAGAATGACAGGAAATTCTCACATATCAATAATCACCCTAAATTTAAGTGGAATGAATTCACCAATAAAAAGGCACAGAGTAGTAGATTGGATCAAAAAACTAAACACAACCATATGCTGTCTCCAAGAGACACATCTCAGCTACAAGGACAACCATAGACTCAAAGTGAAAGGATGGAAATTGATACTCCAAACAAATGGTATCCAGAGAAAATGAGGTGTAGCTATACTGATATCAGATGAAACAGACTTCAGGGTGAAAAAGGTAAGAAGAAACAAAGATGGACATTTCATAATGGTAAAGGAGAGTATACAACAAGAAGACATAACAGTCATCAATATTTATGCCCTCAACCAGAGAGCACCAAAATATATCAAGCAACTACTAACAGAATTAAAGGGAGAAATTGACCAAAACAGAATTATACTAGAGGACCTAAATACATCATTGACAGCTATGGCTAGATCATCCAAATGGAAAATAAATAATGAAACAGCAGCCCTAATGACACATTAATGAAATGGACATAAGTGACATTTACACAGCACTTCATTTTAAAACATCAGACTATACATTTCTTTCTAGTATACATGGAACATTCTCAAGGATAGACCATATAATGGGACATAAAACTAACCTCAAAAAATTTAAGAAGATTGAAATCATACCAAGCATATTCTCGGATCTCAAGGCTTTGAAATTGAATATAAAACTACAAGAAAGAAAGCAGGAAATACCACAAATATGTGGAGATTAAACAACATACTTTTAAAGAACGACGGGGTCAAAGAAGAAAGTAGAAGAGATCAAAATATACATAGAAACAAATGACAATGAAAATACATCCTACCAAAATTTTTGGAATGCAGTGAAAGTAGTTTTAAGAGGGAAATTTATATCATTACAGGCCTATCTCAAGAAACAACAAAAATCCCAAATAAAGTACTCACTTTACACCTTAAAGAACTGTAAAAAGAAGAACAAATGAAACCCAAGTTCAGCAGAAGAAAAGATACAGTAAAAATCCGAGCAGAACTAAATGAAATAGAGAACAAAAAGACTATAGAAAAAAATGAATGTGACAAAGAGCTTGTTCTTTGAAAAGATTAACAAAATTGACAAACCCTTGGCTAGTATCAGTAAGATAAAAAGAGAGAAGACACTAATAAACGAAATCAGATGTGAAAGAGGGGAAGTTATCACAGATGCCACAGAAATACAAAGGATCATCCAAGAATACCATGAAGGACTATATGCCAACAAATTAAATAACCTAGAAGAAATAGGAAAGTTCTTAGAAACATATAGCCTTCCTAGGCTGAACCATGAAGAACTGGAAAATCTAAACAGACCGATCACCAGTAAGGAAATTTAATCAGTCATCCAAAACCTTCCCAAAAGCAAAAGTCCGGGACCAGATGGCTTCACTAGTCAATTCTACCAAACCTTCAAAGAGGATCTAATACCAATCCTGCTCAAACTCCTCCAAAAAATTGAACAAGAGACAGTACTCCCTAACTCCTTTTATGAGGCCAGCATTACCCTGGTACCAAACCCAAGTAAGGACAACACAAAAAAAGAGAACTACAGACCAATATCACTGATGAATACAGATGCTAAAATCCTAAACAAAATTCTAGCAAATCAAATACAACAATGCATTAAAAAGATTATTCATCCCGACCAAGTGGCGTACATCCCCTGGGCCCAAGGATGCTTCAACATCCACAAATACATCAATGTTATACATCACATAAACAAAATAAAGGATAAAAATCATATGATTATATCAATTGATGCAGAAAAATATTTGACAAGATACAGCATCCATTTATGATTAAAACACTTAATAAAATAACTGTAGAAGGAAAATACCTTAACATAATAAATGCTAGATATGGGAAACCCTCAGCTAAACTCATAATTAACGGTGAAAAACTGAAGCCCTTTGCTCTACATTCAGGAACATGATAGGGCTTTCCCCTATTACCTCTGCTTTTCTTTTTTTTTTTTTAATTTATTTATTGGGGTGACAATTGTTAATGAAATTACATAATTTCAGGTGTACAATTCCGTATTACATCATCAATAAATCCCATTGTGTGTTCGCCACCCAGAGTCAGTTCTCCTTCCATCACCAAATATTTGATCCCCCTTACCCTCATGTCCCTCCCCCCACCCCCCTTACCCTCTGGTAACCACTAAACTATTGTCTGTGTCTATGAGTTCTTGTTTCTCATTTGTTTGTCTTGTTTTTGGTTTATATGCCACATATCAGTGAAATCATAGGGTTCTCTGCTTTTTCTGTCTGACTTATTTCGCTTAGCATTGTATTCTCAAGATCCATCCATGTTGTCACAAATGTTCCTATATCATCTTTCCTTAACGCTGAATAGTATTCCACCTCTGCTTTTCAACATAGTGTTGGAAGTCCTCGCCAGAGCAATCAGCCAAGAGAAAGAATTAAAAGGCATCAAAATTGGGAATGAAGAAGTTAAATTGTCACTCTTTGCATATGGCATGATGCTATATACAGAAAATCCTAACGACTCCACCATAAAGCTATTAGAAACAATCAACAAATACAGTAAAGTTTCTGGCTACAAAATTAACGTACATTGCATTCCTATAAACTAACAATGAACTCTCAGAAAAAGAAATGAATAAACAAAAACAAAAACAAAAGATTATTCCTTTTGCAATTGCAGCAGAAAAATAAAATACCTGGGAATAAACTTAACCAAGAAAGTGAAAGACCTATATGCTGAAAACTATAAGACATTTTTAAAAAATTGAAGAAGACACAAAGAAATGGAAAGACATTTCGTGCTCATGGTTTGGACGAATCAACATAGGTAAAATAACCATATTACCCAAAGCAATATACAGATTTAATGCAATCCCCATGAAAATTTCCAATGGCATTTTTTAAAGAAATAGAACAAAAAAATCATCAGATTTTTTTGGAACCACAAAGGCCCCGAATAGCCAAAACAATCTTAAGAAAAAAGAACAATAGTAGAGGTATCACACTCCCTGACTTTAGCTTGTAGTACAGGGCATCAATTGTCAAAACCGCATGGTATTGGCAGAAAAATAGACACATAGATCAATGGAATAGAATTCAGAACTCAGAAATAAAACCACACAAAAATGGACAGATAATTTTTGACAAAGAAGCAAAAAACATACAAAAGGGAAAAGACAGCCTCTGCTCTAAATGGTGATGGCAGAATTGGAAAGCCACATGCAAAAGAATGAAACTGGACTTCTTCTGTCTCCATGTAACAAAATTAATTCAAAGTGGATCAAAGACTTCAGCATAAGACATGAAACAATAAACTGCAACGAAGAAAACATAGGTACTAAACTGATGGACCTTAGGTTTAAAGAGCATTTTATGAATTTGGCTCCAAAGGCAAGGGAAGTAAAAGCTAAAATAAATGAATGGGACTATATCAAACCTAAAAGCTTCTGCACAACAAAAGAAACCATCGACAAAATAAAGAGAAAACCAACTGAATGGGAGAAGATTTTTGCAAACAGTGCCTCTGAAAAGTGGCTAATATCCAAAATATACAAGGAACTCATGCAACTGAACAACAAAAAAACAAATAACCCAATTGAGAAATGGGCAGAGGACCTGAAGAGACCTTTCTCCAAAGACATACAAATGGCAAATAGATATATGAAAAAATGCTCAACATCATTAATTATCAGAGAAGTGAAAATAAAAACCACAATGAGATATCACCTCACCCCAGTTAGAATGGCTATCATCAACAAGACAAATACTAACAAGTGTTGGAGTGGCTGTGGAGAAAAAGAAACCCTCATACACTGCTGGTGGTAATGCAGACTGGTGTAGCCACTATGGAAGACAGTGTGGAGGTTCCTCAAAGAATTACAAATAGAATTACCCTATGACCCAGCAATCCCTCTCCTGGGTAGCTACCCAAAAAATCTGAAAACATTTATCCATAAAGATATGTGTGTTCCAATGTTCATTGCAGCTTTATTTACGGTGCCAAGACATGGAAACAACCAAAATGTCCTTTGATAGATGAATTGATAAAGGAGTTGTGGTATATATACCCAATGGAATACTATTCGGCAGTAAGGAAAGATGAAATAGGAACATTTGTGACATAGATGAATCTTGAGATTGTAATGCTAAGTGAAATAAATTGGAGAGAAAAAGCAAAGAACCATGTGATTTCACTGATATGTGGTATATAAACCAAAAACAACAAAAGAACAAGACAAACAAATGAGAAACAAAAACTCATAGACACAGACAACAGTTTAGTGGTTATCAGAGGTTAAGAGGAGAGGGGGGTGGTAGATGAGGTTAAAGGGGATCAAATATGTGGTGATGGAAGGAGAACTGACTCTGGGTGGTGACCACACAATGGGATTTATAGATGATGTAATACAGAATTGTTCACCTGAAATCTATGTATCTTTACTAACAATTGTCATCCCAATAAATTTTAATGAAAAAAAAATCCTATTGAACCATGTGTCCTCTCTGATGCACACCTGCTACTGCCCATGATGTCACTAAGGATGAAAGCAAGGTTTATGGTGCCCCTTGTACATTCTGGCACTGGCCCCTTTCTGATTCCACTGCTTCTCCATGGTATCACTCTGTTAGCTGTATTGAGAGTGGACTGTGGGGAACAAGTGTGGAAGGGGAAGACCTTTAAGAGGCTGTATAATAAACTCATCCCCACATTAGTGACTTACATCAGCACCCTTTATTTCATGATTCTGGGATTGATAATATGAATTATCATATTATCCTGCTGCTCCAGGCTAGGATCCCTTGTGCATCTTGGCTCCAATAACCTCTCAGGGAGGCCTGGCCAACCAGGGCATGCTGGTTCTGGAGAGTAGCTGGCTGTTGGCTGGGGGAATGTGGTTAGTGACTCATGAGTCTCTCATCACTCAACAGGACATCCCAGACAGCTATTTACAAGGCAACTCAGGTGTCTCCAGGCATCAAGAGGGTGAATCTTAAGGAGCAATGCTTTCCAAGTTCTGGATTGCTTTCCAAGTTGGCCACATTTTGGCGTTGGTGTGGGAGAGCACTACTAATGCGTTCAGATGCAGGGAGGCCTGGACACTTTGGGCTGTTACTCAGTCAGTCATAGAGAGATTACTGTGATGGTCTGGGGCAACATGTTCATGTTGTGCACCAGGGGCTCTCATTAGAGATGGTGAAGCTACAGATGCCACAGATACTTATTTTGGGGTTACGTTCGATAAACCTATCATAAGTGGTTGAAAGTGCATTTAAGACACCCAATCTATCTAACTTCATAGCTTACCCTGGCCTACCTTAAATGTGCTCAGAACATGTACATTAGCCTACAGTTGGGCGATTATCTTGAATTTCATCTTAAGAGTAATTGCCATTCTCTTCTCACCAGAAGCAGGAGACACAGATAGGCATATTGCATACATGATGGGATGCAAAAATACAAAACACAATAGTGTAAAAATGCTGGTAACGCTGTGCACTGTAGAGTACCATTTGTTTACCTTTGTGATAACATGGCTGACTGGGATCTCTGACTTGCTGCCGCTGCTCAGCATCATGACAGAGTATCACTAGCCTGAGGAAATATCAAAATTTGGATTACGGTTTCTGCCTGAATGTATATAGCTTTCATACCATTGTAAAGTTGAAAATTTGTAAGTCTGACCATCATAAGTTGGGGACTGTATGTTGAATTTCTGAAGATGTAGTCAATAGAATTTGCTGATGGAATATAGATGCAGTATGAGAAAAGAAAAAGTCAAGGGTGACTGAAGTTTGGGCTTGAGCAAGTAGGATGGAGGTACCATTGACTAAAGTAAAGAAGCTGGACAGGGAACAAGTTTGGAGAGAAACAGGGGCTCCATTTCAAACAGGCTGAATTTGAGCTGTCTACTAGTATCCAAATGAAATGTTGAGTAGGCGATTGAATATATGGATGTGGAGTTCATGGAGGAGATTTGTGCTGGAGATATAAATTTCACCATGAAATATTTTTAAAGATGTATAGTCTCTTCAGATTGGAAAGAACCCCAAAGTTATGCAGCCTAACTCTGATAAGTATTTATTCTGCATTTACTTAGATGCCTGCAATTAATCTTAAGTTTAACTAACTTCAACTGCAATCACTAAGCATCTGTTATATATAGTATATTACAGTAACCACAAAACTGGGGAAAGGAAGATATATAACTTTAATGTAACTCTTCTGTTAATAGGAATAAATGTATTTGAAAACAAAAAGTATCCTAGTTTCAATAATAATGTGGGGAGATTTATAACATAAATATAGATGTGCATGCATGAATATATGTATACACACATGAGAGATGATCATTGATCCTTGCTTAGCAACTAAGTAGGTTAGGTATGAAAAGAATGACTAGTTACATTTTACAGATGATAAAATGAGGGCTTGGACTAGGGAAAGCACTGTTTCAGGACCATAAATCAGCACTCAGTGGAGCTGGTCTGGCATGGTTCTTCTGAACTGTGCTTAGATACTCTTTACTGCTTAAAAATTAATAGATGATTCTTTCCAAAAAGGAGATGCCAGCCCACTCCATAGGAAGGTGGACCATAGTGTGAACATGAATTCTGGGTCAAAAAAATTTTCCCCTAAGAATTTGTTTCTAAACTTTTTATTTTGAGATAATTATACATTCACAGGTAAAGTATAATATAGAGTGATCTCATATACCTTTAATCCAGCTTTCCCCATTGGTAACATGTAAACCTGTAGTACAATATTACTATTTCACAACCCAAATATTGAATTGACACACTCAACTGATTTTTTTCAGATTTTACCAGTTTAACGTTCATTCATTCGTGTGTATATGAATTTACTTTTACGTAATTGTATTACTTGTGTCAATTAGTGTGACCACTATAACTGTCAAGATACACAACAGTTCTAGCACGAGTATTCCTGTGCTTCCTTTTAGAGTCATCGCCTCCCCCCTACTATCCCTAACCCCTCGCAAGCTTTGATCTCTTTTCCATCTCTATACTGTTTTCAAGACATTTATTTAATTGAAGTCATACAATATGTATGAGATAGTTTTTTTCTTTTTTTAATTCAGAATAATTCTTTTGGGATCATTCAAGTTGTGGGTTCATTCCTTTTTATTGATGAGTATTTCATAGTATGGATGCACCATCATTTGTTTAACCATTCACCTATTGAAGACCTGAGTTAGCTCCTTTTTTTTTTTTTTTGCTATTACAAATAAAGCTTCTATAAACATTCACATACAAGTTCTTGGATACTTAAAAAATGGAAATATTTTCAGCTTAATGAATAAGTAGTCAGCCAGGACCTCAGGGCACCATGGGAAGGAATGTGGATGTAAAGATTTATTTAGAATATTGTCTGGATAGGAATTATCAGTTAGCAATCCCAACCATTAAACTCAACCTCAGAGTAGCTCACATGTAACATATGACTTTGAGCAGTATTACCTCCTGTTTCCTTCCCAGAAGAGTAGACTATAGATAGTTCTCAGCCAGCCACTCCCAGAACTGATGTGATGAAGGAAGCTATTGAATACTGTCCATTTGCATGTTGTCAAATGCCTGTCAAAGATTATTTTAGCTTTGCTGTGGTCAATTTTTTTTCTGACTGCACTGAGCTAACACTGTGTCTTCAGAATGCCTTCAATGTATAACAGTCATGTTATTAACTAAGAAAATAGTTCTGAGGATTTCCAGTCAAAATGGCATAGTAGGTAAATGCTGTGCTTGCCTTCTCTCATGACCACATCAAAATTAAAACTAAACTATAGACCAACCATCATAGAGAATTGCTTAAAGTCTAGCTGAATGAAAGTCCTACAACTGAGGACATATAAGACATTTGAGACTGGTAGGAGGGATAGAGATGTGGAATCGGCTGGCCCCACACCAGTGTGTTACCATTAAAAATCAGGAGGAATATCTTACCTGTGGAGCTCCCCTCTGAGGACCAAGGGATCCCAGCCACACACCAGACTCCCCAGCACAGGGTTCAAGTTCTGGAGAGAGAAATCCTCACAACTTCTGGCTGTAAAAAGCAGTGAAGATTGTTGCTGAGTGAGACAGAGGGCTGCTGCAGTCCCAGACAATTCTCTGAAAGGGCCCATGCATGGACTTACTTGCTGATGGACTAACACGTTTGAGCTCCAGTGCTAGGGCAGCAACTGGAAAGGTGCCAGGGACATATAGGGAAGAACTGAGTTGTTTGGCCTCAAGGTGAGGGCTGGTGGGGCAGCTTTCTCCAAGACAGAAATGCTGGCAGATTCCATTGTTTCTTTGTTGAGCCCTCTCCCCTCCTGGCATGCAGAAGTAGGCAGCTGCCCCATCTAAGTCTCCATCAATCTAGCCGACACCATTTTTATGCCCTGCCCTGGTGATTCCTTGAGACCCCATCCCACCCAACTTGCAGGCCCACCCAAAACAGTTCCAGTGGCTATTCCGTGCAAATGGCCTATCTTGGCTCATGCTATGGATTTTCTTTAAAAACTCTCAAAAATTTACAAACCCCAAACAAGCAACATCTGGCTTCAACATGTCCCATAACTCTTAATGAGCAGGCCCAAGCCTGGCACTAGTGGCAGTTGGCCACAGTTCATGGCTGGGCCTCTCAAGACACCTCTGAGCCCAGTGTGGATGGGGGGCCATTTTTGGATTGCTTTGTGGTTCATGCCAGGTGGCCCCAGGCAGAGCACAAGCTCTTGTTGAACTTGGCCTACAGCAGGGTTTGTCTTAGGAGTCCACAGGGCTGTCACACCCAGTAGCCAAATTTAGACTGAGCCAGAGCAGCTCACAGCTGCCTCCAAGGATGGCATACCCAAAAGGCAGACTGGGCAGGCATGAGAGCCCTGCTAAAGTGAATCCTACTTAGTATGGTAAGTCCCTACACAACAGCCAGACTCACAACCAATCAGCCTTAGGGTCAGTCCCTCCAATTGATGTGCAAACAACAACTAAGGTTCAACTACAACAGGAGGGCACACACAACCCACACAAGGGGCACTCCTTGAGCACCCAGCTCAGGTGACCAGGGAGACTGTGCAAATGGGCCCTACAGGACACCTACTACATAGGACCACTCTACTAAGACTGTAGACATAGAAGATCTACTCAATACATAGAGACAAAAACAGGGAGCCAACCAAAGTGGGGAAACAAGGAAACATATCATAGGTTAAAGAACAGAACAAAGCTCCAGAAAAGGAACTAAACAAAATGGAGATAAGCAATCTACCAGATGCAGAGTTCAAAAACAATGGTCATAAGGATGCTCAATGTTCTCAGGGAGAACTTCAGCAAATAGATACAAAACATAAAAACAGAAATAGAAAACATGAAAAAGCACGAGTCAGAAATTAAGAATACAATAACTGAAATGAAGAATACATTAGAGAGATTCAACAGTAGATTAGGTGAAGCAGAGGACAGAATCAGTGATTCAGAAGATAAGGTAGCAGAAAACACCCAATCAGAACAGCAAAAAGAAAAAAGAATAGAAAATATTGAGGACAGTTTAAGGGGTCTCTGGGACAACATCAAGCATACCAACATTCATATCATACCAGAAGGAGAAGAGAAAGAGAGCAAGGAATATCTGAAGTAATAATCACAGAAAACTTCCCTAGTCTGGTAGGGAATCTGGTAAATAGACATATGTGTGGAAGCGCAGAGTCCCAAACAAGATGAATCCAAAGTGGCCCACACCAAGATACATTATGATTAAAATGGCATAGCTTAAAGACAAAGAAGAATCTTAAAATCAGCAAGAGCAAAGCAGTTAGGGAGCTCCCATAAGATTGACAGCTGATTTCTCTACACAAACTTTGCAGGCGAGAAGGGATTGGCACAAATATTTAAAGTGATGAAAAGCAAGACCTACAACCAAGACTATTCTACCCATCAAGGCTAACATTTAAAATGAAGGAGAGATAAAGACTTTCCAAGACAAGAAAAAGGCAAAGGCATTCATGACCACCAAACCAATATTACAAGAAATGTTATAAAGGGACTTCTATAAGCAGAAGAGGAAAAAACATAAGAAATGTGAATAATAAAATGGCAATAACTATATATGTATCAATGGTTACTTTCAATGTAAATGGATTAAATGCTCTAATAAAAAACATAGGGTAGCTGAATGGATAAGAAAACAGAAACCTTACATATGCTGCCTACAACAGATTCACTTTAGATTGAAAGACACACACAGACTGAAAGTAAAGGGATGCAAAAAGTCATTTCATGAAAATGGGAACAAATGAACAAACAAAAAAAGCTGTGGTAGCAATTCTTATACCAGCCTTAAAACGAAGGCTATAACAAGAGACAGGGAAGGACCTAGTAATCTCATTTCTTGGTATTTTTCTGAAGAAACCCAAAACACTACTTATAGGGGTTCTGTGCATCCATGTGTTCATTGCAACATTGTTTACAATGCCCAAGATGTGGAAGCAGCCTGGGTGTTCATCAATAGATAAATGGATAAAGAGCAGGTGGTACATATATACAATGGAATATTGCACTGCTGTGGAAGGGAATGGGTTTTTGCGATCTGCAGTGGCATGGTTGGACCTCGAAGGTAGTGTGCTGAATGTAGTGTGTCAGACAGAGAAAGACGGATGCAATATGATTTTGCTTATATGTGGAATCTAAAGAACAAAATACAAAACAGAAACAAACTCATAGACACAGAGAACATTTTGATGGTCTGGGGTTGAGGGGTGGGTGAAAATGTGAAGAGATTAAGAAATATAAACTGTTACTTACAAAATAATCATAGGGATGTAAAGTAGAGCATAAGGAATATTGTCAATATATGGTAATAACTATGAAAGTATGATAGTTAAATTCACAAGATCATCCTAGAAAAAAGTGCTACATACCGCACTGCTGAATATCACTATGGTCACCTTAGAAGTACTCACCTTGGGAAGCTATGCACAGGCAACAGGGCTTAGTCCACCCTTCAAAGAAATTTTGGAACTCTTTTTCTGGAATGGCCGTCAGAGCTGCCATCATATTACGCTTGATGTTCTGAATGTCATCAAAATGTCTTCCTTTCAATATTTCCTTTATCTTTGGGTAAAGAAAGAAGTCATTAGGGGCCAGATCAGTTGAGTAGGGAGGGTTTTTACTGTCTAAAAATTTCCTCACATACAATGCCATGTGAACTTGTGCATTGTAGTGATGCAAGAGCCATGAATTGTTGGCGAAAAGTTCAGGTCATCTAACTTTTCCACTCAGCCTTTTCAGCATTTCCAAACAGTAAACTTGGTTAACTGTTTGTCCAGTTGGTACAAATTCATAATGAATAATCAGTCTGATATCAAAAAAGGTTAGCAACATCATTGCAACAAGTTTGCAAACCTAATTGTCAGACCTTGTATGTATAGTGCCAGGTGGGTTCTAGACTAGTCAGGGGTATCACTGCTTAAATTATATAAATGTCTAACAACTATGCTGTACACATGAAATTAATATAAATTAATATGTCTCTTGTAATTGAAAAATTTAAAAAGGGGGGAAGGTGAAGGGCAATAAGAAGTTCAAACTTGCAGATATAAAACAAATAAGTCATAGGGATGTAATGTATGGCATAGGGAATATAGTCAATAATATTGTGATAGCATGCTGTAATGTCAGATGGTTGCTGAAGTTATCATGGTGATCCTTCTTTAGGTATATAAATGTTGAATAACTATAGTGTACACCTGAAACTATTGTAATATTGTATGCTAGCTATATTTTAATAAAATCTATTTAAAAATTTAAAAAATAGTTCTTATTTTTCTGACAACTTTTGGATCCTACTATATTTGTAACAACAATAGTCATAATATTTCGTAGTCATACCTGATACAAAGCATCTTTTTCTTCTCTGACTATGGCACTTAAAGGAGATTATTTCATTGCTTCTCAGATCTGTCACCACTGTATCCTGTGACTGATGGTAACACAAGGTGGCTGCTTTCCTCAGAGAAGGCAATGCATTTCTCAAGTGGCTCAGTAAAGAAGATGTTGTTCTCAGAATGTTATCGGAGAATATTTCATTTTGAGTTTTTGGTCAGACTGTGTCAAATGTACCTCCATGCTATCAGGCAACTTGAAAGTTGAAGTTTGTTGAATTTTGGAATGAATAAGACAGGTATCTTTATGGAATGTTAAATCCATAGTGGCAATATCATTGTTTCAACAATCATGTCTAAATAATCAAATATAACATTATATTTGACTTTTGTCTGTTATTAATTAAATAATTGGATTTAAAAGAACTGGATAGGGCTGTCTTGAATGACATTTAGTATTTGAATGTTAATGTGATATTAATTGCCCAAATGAAGTAAGGTATTCATTTCTAGAGAGTATTTTTTGACTGGGTCCCTGTTTATCTGTTCAGCCTTTTGACACGTTGTCATGTTCCTTTTCACCATTTCAACTCCCTGGCCTTCCTTGACAAATCTATGGGCTCTATTCTCAGTGCTTCTCTCTACCTTATTGATCTTCTGCCTGGATATTCTCCTTTACTGCTTGGCCACATTCCACTTTTTCTTGACGGTCCAGCTTCAAATTTATAGAGATTCATTTATTCATTCATTTGCTTGTTCACCAAATTATTTAACATTTGCTGAATATTTACAATGTGCCACACATTTTATTAGGTGTTGAGGATACAAAAGACATATTTCGAAGTACCTTCAAGTGACTTTCAGACAGACACAGGACTGGAATTTGCATACAACAATGTTATTGTGCAGTCAGGTTTATGCGGGAATTCCAGGAGTGCTGAATCAAGCCACCTGGGGAGGGGGTAGGAGGGACATTGCCTGTGGTACTTGCTTGGCCATCTCTTCACTGGGTTAGGGTATCCACTCAATATGTGTGCTTGATATAGCACTTATACAGCACACTGTGTGTCTTTTTTCCCCCATACACCAAATTCCCCACCTCCTGCCAGCATAGTTTGTCACATAGCGTGCATTCTGTGTATACCTCCAGTTTCAGTTCTTTTCACTGGCATTGGGTTTGATTTCTTTTCAGCCCTTGGTTAGTATTTTAACTACATCAGGAAAACTATTTTAGGTGGCTTTCAGTAAAAATACTCAGGACCAATAAAATTCGAAGGAGAGATCAGCTAGAGGAAAGGAGGGAAATGATGCTTTTGAAAATTTGTTTACAGGCATGTGGGTTGCTCTGAGCTGCACAGCTAGGTTGCTCTGTCATACTATTGCCATGGTCTCCTGCAAATCAAGTGGCCTATTTTAATGTTAGTTGACACACTAGTAAAGAATGGCACATTTATCAACCAAAGCAGAATAAGGGCTAATAAAAATGTTAAATACCAGGTTTTCCATAATTTGTAGAAAACTGGGAATCACATCCTATGAATTCTGTAGTTCTCTGTTCATGGCCTTCATGCCCACAATAAGCTCTAGAATCAAGGTATTCAGTGTGAAGAACCCAAGAAGCTGTTGGTTATTTCTTAAATTTACGCCAACTCTCTTCTCCATTTCTGAGCCTACTTCCAGCTGCAATACTTCTTCCTATGCAAAACATGAAAAGGTTCCTTGATCTCCATCTTTAGTATTTGCGTGTGTAAAGTACGGAATTGATATGTACCTTAAACTGGTATCACTAGTTACATTAAATTATGTGAACCATAGAAAATGTTCAGCAAATGACTGGAAGAAAATGTGTTCTCAGCAGCTCTCAGAAGTTCGGGTTCTGATCCAGATCTGCTCACATCTTGTTGATAGTCCTTCTGGAACACAGAGTGGAGGGGACCTTGCAGCGCATGGGGCAGGAAGGTAAGCCCTCCAGCCCACATAGGGCAGGTGGTCCATCCCACTAGATTCAGTGAACACCACGTCCAGCACCACTGTTCACAGTGTGTGCCGAGAGTGCCTTGACTACCTTCATTTACAGACCTCTGCTCAAGACTCCCCCAGGAGGGACCAACTAGGATTCTATTTTAGTGGATATGGAAACTTTAATGTCTGTATTGTGGATGAGTAAAAGGTGAAAGTTCCATATTTAACGTTATCATCAGTATGTTAAACTCCTCAGCAAAGTTTTATATCCAGCGAGTTTTAAATGAAGTCCACTTAATGCTACTATATTTCAATACTGTCTTAATTTTTATTAAGACACTTAAGTCTATCATTATGGAATCTTTAGTAGCATTGGTTAAATACTAGCATTTTTGATCGGGGTATTCCAGAAAATATATATTTAACATTTTTAATAGGTAATAACATTCATAGAGTTTCAAATTCAAAATTTTAAACAACTTAAACATTATTCTCCCACTGTTCTTTTGACACCAATTCCTTTTCTCTGTTGCAGTTACTTTTCCAAGTTTTAAATATTTTTTTTTCAGAAGTAGGTCATGTATCTATAAAGCAAATCTGCACATATTCATATTCTTCCCTTTCTATATAAATGGTAAAAATCTATACACACTATTCTACCGTTTGTTTCTTTTTTTTTTAGTAATATATTTTGGAGTGCATTCCCTATTTGTACATTAAACCTTTTCAATCCTATTCTGCTGTGTGGTGCACTGTATTAACAGTCTTTTGATAGATATTTTTGGATATTTCCAACTTTTTGATCTTACAAACAATAGTATAAGAAAAACTCTGTATATGAGGTCTGACAATTAAATTTGTGAACTCATCCTACAAAAAGTGCTATATACCTCATTGCTAAAATCACTACCGTCACCTTCAAAGTACTCCCCTAGGAAAGCTATGTACTGATGTCAGCATCTAGTCCACCCTTCAAAGCAATTTTGGAACTCTTTCTGGAATGGCCTTCAGAGCTGTTGTTGCATTATTTGATGTCTGAATGTCATCAAAATGTCTTCCTTTCAATATTTCCTTTATCTTTGGGTAAGGAAAGAAGTCATTAGGGGCCAGGTCAGATGAGTAGGGAGAGTATTCCAATACAGTTATTTATTTATTGGCTAAAAACTCCCTCACAGACAGTGCCGTGCATTGTCATGATTCAAGAGCCATGAATTGTTGGCAAAAAGTTCAGGTCATTTTTGTCTAACTTTTCCCGCAGCATTTTCAGCACTTCCAAATAGTAAATTTGGTTAACTGTTTGTCCAGTTGGTACAAATTCATAATAAGTAATCCATCTGATATCAACAAATGGTTAGCAACATAGTTTTGACTCTTGATTTGGACTGACAGAATTTTTTGGTTGTGGATAATTGGTTGACCTCCATTGTGCACTTTGACACTTTGTTTCAGGGTTGTATTGGTACACCAATGTTTTATCACCAATGATAACATGGCCCAAAACATTGTCTTGTCTCTCCAAAAGGTCTTGGCAAACTTCAACTCTCCTTTACTTTTGTTCACGGGTGAGCTTCTTTGAGATGATTTTTGCACACACCTTTCTCGTGCCAAGATTTTCAGGTAAGATTTCCCTAACTGTTTTTCTACTTATGTTTACTTGGCCTGCTATGCTTGTCACAGTCAGCCGATGCTTTTGACTTATAATTCGATGATTTTTCACAATGTTTTCATCAGTTCTGCTCGTTACTGGCTGCCCTGATCTCTCTTCATCAGTGATGTGTTCTCTCCCCTCAGACAAACATTTAATCCATTTGTATACTGCTGTTTTCTTCATGGAATTATCCCCATAAACTTGGATTAACATGTCCTTGATTTCACTTCCACTCTTGCCAAGTTTAACAAGAAATTTAATGTTTGTTCATTGCTCTAATTCAAGCTCAGACATTCTTGCTACAGCGCACAAAACCACGCAACAATTATGAATGCTCCTCAGCAAGACACCACCACATATTGACATGAACATAGCTGTGAGACACAGATATACCAAGGTTATGAAACCTTACCAAGCTGTTTGTACAGTGTTGCGAATGTAAGCACATGTTGGCAAGTTCGGGAACTTAATTGGCAGACCTCGTATGTCATATCACATGAATGAGAGTATTTCTGTATACTAAGTTTCTAGAAATAAAATTGTCAGATCGAAAGGTACATGTGTTAGTAATTACATGTATATTACCAAGTTGGTTTATAGGGGTTTTATCAATTTCCACCCTTGGCAGCAATATAGGTGAATGCTGATTTACCCACGTGGTTACCTATGGACCATGTTATCTAAATTTTTATCTCTACCAATCAAAGAGGTAAAACATCATATAACTTTGTTTGATAGTTATCTTATTATAAGAGAGGTCAAGAGTTTTTCCCCAAATGTTTGAAAGCCATTTGTATATTCTTTCTTTTTCTTTTTAAAGATTTTTATTAAAAAATATACCTGCTCCGCCGGCCGCGGCAGTGGCAGCAGCGGCAGCAGCTGGAGCTGTGGGGCTATCACAACTGCTCATCCTGTTCACTAGCCTAGCCCGATGGCCAGTCTCCGCCTCACCTCCTGCCCAGGAAGAAACTTCTGTGAGCAGTGAAGATTTTTATATGAACGACTCCACATGGATGTCAGCTGACCCACACCTGGCTTCCAGCCTGAGTCCCAGCCAGGACGAGAGGATGCGGAGCCCACAGAATCTCCACAGCCAAGAGGATGGGTCGTCAGGAGTTGTTGGGCAGGAGCTGTGTGGCGTCCTGGGGCATTTCAGGACCTCTTGTTTACCTCTCTCAGATGAGACCACTCCTCCAGCCTCGGGCCTCGGGGACTCGCTGGGTCTTGGAGCTCTCCTCCCCCCCCCCCGTTTTTAGGGACACAGTACCAGCACTTCCTGCCTGCTGCCCCTCCAGTGCCCATCATCATGTCATGAGGAGGCTGGACAAAGGCATTGAGAGTCCTGGCTTAAGCCTTGGATTCTCTCAGGGCTCTTTCTCAATCTTGTGCTGTGACTAGTGAGCCCGTCATGGCATGCAAAGTTGGTAAAGCCGGTCTCTGTCTTCAAGGAGCGTGCAGTTTGGAGAGGGACAGGCACACAGCACATGGTATCCCTAACTGGGCTGTAAGCTTTTTGAGGGCAAAAGGGGTATCTTTAGAAATGTGTCTTATTTTGCCCCTTATTTCACAAAGGTTACATTCATTGTAGAAAATTTAGAAAAAATAGAGGAGCAAAAAAACAAAAAATGAAAATCAAAAATACCAAAAAGAAAAAAAAATACCTAATACTACATTATATGAATTTCAGGTATATGCCATAGCTGTTCAACATTTATATACCTAAAAAAGTGATCACCATGGTCAGTCCAGCAACCGTCTGACACTGTACCACACTGTCACAATATTAGTGACTATATTCCCTATGCTGTACATCACATCCCCATGACTTATATGTTTTATACCTGGAAACTTGCACACTTATTGCCTTTACATTACCCCCCCCCCATTTTTACTTTTTAAATTGTAGTTGACATTCAATATTACTTTATATTACTTTCAGGGGTACAGCATAGTGTTTAGACATTTATATAATTTAAAAAGTGGTGCCTCTGTCTAGTCTAGTACTCACCTGACACTATGCATAGTTATTACCTTATTATTGACTATATTCCCTTAGCTTAACTTTACTTCTCTATGACTATTCTGTAACTACCAATTTGTTCTTAATCTCTTCACCTTTTTCACCCTGTCTTCACCTTTTTCACCCTGTCTTCACCCCAAATCTAGCACCTATCTGACACCATACATAATTATTACAATATTACTGACTATATTCCTTATGCTATACCCTACATTCTCATGACTACTTTGTAACAACCAATTTGTACTTAATCCCTTCTCTTTTTTTACCTACCCACTAAACCCTCCTCCCATCTGGCAACCGTCAAAATATTCTCTGTATCTATGAGTTTATTTCTGTTTTGTTTGTTTATTCTGTTTTTAGATTCCATATATGAGCAAAATCATATGGCATCTGTCTTTCTCTGTCTGACACTCTACTCAGCAAAATACCCACCAGGTACATCCATACCACCGCAGATGGAAAGAACTTATTCCCTTCCACGGCTGAGCAATATTCCATTGTATACAGAGGGTGCCAAAAAATGTTTATACATTTTAAGAAAGGAAAAAAAAAACTATTACAATTGTAATACTAAATATATACTGATAACAAAAGATGAATACAAGTCATGTTTGACTTCTGCAATTACAAGAGGTACTCAAATGGGTTACCATCAGCATCCAGAAACTTCTTATTACAGCAAACTACTACTTGAGCAACGTTGACCAAAGTGTCCTCTTGTAGACATTGTTTTGGCACCTCTTTATCCATTCATCCATCAACAGACAACCAGGCTGCCTCAACATCTTGGCTATTGTAAATAATGCTGCAGTGAACAGATGGATGCACATGTCCCCTTGAACTAACGTTTTGTTTTTCCTCATTTCCATTTTTATGAAATAATTTTTTTCCATCCCTTTAGTTTCAGTCTCTGTGTGTCTTTCAATCTGAAGTGGGTCTGTTGTAGGCAGCACATGTAAAAGTTTAGTTTTCTTATCCATTCAGTCACCCTATGTTTTTGATTGGAGCATTTAATCCATTTACATTGAAAGTAATGTAAAGTAAGATATGTAGTTATTGCCATTTTATTATTCACATTCTTGGTCTTTTTTTTCCTTGGTCTTAAAAAAGTCGTTTTTTAATTGTAACAGCTAGTATATACAATGTCAGAGGGATAGTAGATGGGGGGAGAAGGGTTATCACTTTTTGAGGGGTGTAAATGTCTAACTAGTACATTGTTTTGTAAACCTGAAACAAACAAACAAACAAACAACAACAAAAAGAAAAAGAAAAAAAAGGAAAAAGTCCCTTTTTTTTCCATCTTAAAATAGTCCAGTGGGACAATCTCCCTGGTCAACTGTGCCGGGTGCTCCAGGAGTGTCCTTATGTAGGTCGTGTGCACCCTTATGTTAAATTTGAGCCTTGATTGCTGTTGACACATCAGTGGGTGGGACTGACCTTCAGTCTGACTAGCTGTGGGGTTTGGACATGTTTACTGATGACAGGCTGCTCTGCAGGGGCCTTACACCATGGAGTGGGATTTGTCCCAGTGGGCGCTTGTGGGCTCTTGGTGCCTGTTGAGATCACCCTGTGGGTTTGGCACATGTGTGGCTAATTGAGTGGTGCTCTGCTGTGGTCTGAAGCCAATTTTTAAGTATGTTTGTTCTAGGGCGTCTAGGGTGGGGCTCTGGTGCAGATGCAGGGGTGCCACTGCCTGTGACCAGCTGGAAAGTACCTGGCAAAAACTACAAAGTGATCCTTGGTTGGTTGCTGCCTGTGCTGGTCCTGGAGGCATGTGGGAGAGGCCATGCTGGGAACCAAGGACGGCTGCCACAAGTACTGGGTCTGGGGTATAGCTACAAGATGACTGTTGTATACAGCAGGTGCCACCTGCCAGCTTCTGGAAGGTTCAGCCACTAAGAAAGGCTTCTGTGGTAAGGAGGTAGATGTGATGGAGTCTCAGTGAGTCACCAGGGTTGAGCAAGCAGAGCTAACTAGACCAATCCAGATTCAGATTTGGCCATGGGCATGGGGGAGGGGCACAACACTGAAAGATGGCACCTGCCTTCTGGCTGCACTGGAGAAGAACCCCACACAGGGAAAATGGCAACTGTCCTTCCAGTCCTCACCCCAAAGTTATACTACAACTCAATATCTCCCCATATGTCTCCAACACCTGATGTCACTTTCCCTCTGCCAGAGCCCAGGGTGAATGCCTGTGTAGGCCCTGTAAGAGGACATGTAGGTTCCTCACAGACTTTTGTATGGGAATGAGAGGTTCCTCGATACTCCAGGGGGAAACTTCTGTAGCCGAGATATCTCTCCTGATTTTCAATCACCATACGTGTGTGTGGGACCACCCCATTTCATGCAAGTAATATTATTATTTCTTTTTCTTTTAAATTTTCTTGCTCTGTTTTTGGCCAGTTCTTTGTTGATTTGTAACAGCATTGTATCTATAAGAAGAATTAGCATTTTCCTATATTTAAAATGCAATTATTTTCCTCAGCTTCTCCTTTTAAGGAAAACTTCTTTGTGTTGGTTCTTTTGCATACATAATCTTTATAATTAAAATGTCTATAAAGTTGTTAGTTTTTTAATACCTCCTAGGTTATCTGACATACTTTTAAAAGACCTTTCCATAGGAAAATTACTAGTAAATAATTATTCTACTTTTTTTTCTAGAAATTTGTGGATATACATATATATTCACATGGAAGATATGTGCATATATACTATATGTTTATTCTGATTATTAGCTGTGATATGTACAAATATTTTCGGGGAATATATGTGGTCTGACAATTAAGTTTGTGAACTTGCCACCCTGAGCTTACGGTGGCAGCACTGTGCAAACAGCTCGGTAAGGCATCATAACCTTGGTATATCAGAGTCTCACAGCTGTGTTCATGTTGATGTGTAATGGTGTCTTGCTGAGTGGTGTTCATTATTGTTGTTGCATGTTTTTGTGTGCTGCCACGAGAATGTCTGAGCTTGAATTACAGCAATGAACAAACATTAAATTTCTGGTTAAACTTGGCAAGAGTGGAAGTGAAATCAGGACATGTTAATCCAAGTTTATGAGGATAATTCCATGAAGAAAACAGCAGTGTACAAATGGATTAAATGTTTTTCTGAGGGGAGAGAACACATCACTAATGTAGAGAGGTCAGGGCAGCCAGTAATTAGCAGAACTGATGAAAACTGCAAAAATTTGTTAAATTGTGCGTCAAAATTGTGAGCAGACTGTGAGAAGCATAGTAGACCAAGTAAACAGAGAAGCAGTTAGGAAAATCTTAAATGAAAATCTTGGCATGAGAAATGTATATGCAAAAATCATCCCGAAGGAGCTCTTGGATCACAACAATGCACAAACTCACACAGCACTGTCTGTGAGGGAGTTTTTAGCCAGTAAACAAATAACTGTATTGGAACACCTTCCCTACTCACCTGATCTGACCCTCACTGACTTCTTTCTTTACCCAAAGATAAAGGAAATACTGAAAGGAAGACATTTTGATGACATTCAGGACATCAAGGGTAATATGATGACAGCTCTGATAGCCATTCCAGAAAAAGAGTTCCAAAATTGTTTTGAAGGGTGGACTAGGCGCTGGCATCAGTGCAAAGCTTCCCAAGGGGAGTACAATAGTACCTCGGTTTTCGAACATCTCCATTGCCAAATATTTTGGTTTACAAACACCATAAACCCAGAAGTAAATGCTTTGGTTTTCAAACATCTCAGAAGTCATGCGGCTTCTGCTGAGTGCAATATCCTGAGGTCTAGCTGTCATCTGTTTTCGAACATTTCAGAACTCGAATGTTCTTCTGGAACAGATTATGTTCGAAAACTGAGGTACCACTGTACTTTGAAGATGACAATAGTGATATTTAGCAATGAGGGATGTAGAACTTTTTTAGGATGAATTCACAAACTTAATTGTCAGATCTCATATATTATAAGAGGTTTTACAAAGGCTTTACAAAGTTGTGGTACAGTATACATAATATAAAATTTACTTTAACCATTTAAAGTGTACATTTCAGTAACAATGTATGCAACTATCATCAGTATCTGGTTCCAGAAATTTTTTTTATCATCTCCAAAAGAAACTCCATATGCATGAAGCAGTTTCTCCTTGTTGACCTTTATCTCCAGCCTCAGGCCATCACCAATGTTTTTCCTGTCTCTAGGGATTTGCTTATTCTGGACATTTAATATATATGGAATCATATGGTATGTGGTTTTTTTGTGACTGGCTTCTTCACTTAAAATAAAATGAGATTCATGTATGTTTTAGCATATGTCGGTACTTCATTTATTTTTATGACTGAATAATATTTTGTTGTATGGATTAACCACATTTGTTTATCTATTCATCAGTGTTGGTGGATATTTGATTGTTTCACCTTTTGGCTATATGAACAGTGCTCTTATGAATAATTTTATTCAAGTGTGTTTGGAACACTTGTTTTCAGCTATTCTTGGGTATATATGCCTAAGAGTAAAATTGCTCGGTCATATGGTAACTATGTTTACGTTGTTGAAGAAACCACCAAACTTGTATAGCAGGAACTATTCAAAGCCCTTATTCCCCCCAAATCTCACTCCCTGGATTTTCTTTCCAGGCTTTCAGTGTGCTTACTATTTGTTCTGTTACTCTCTGCTCCAGACAGCAGTGGCTTATTCACTTGGCTTTCAGTGTTTTTGAGAAAGATCTTCCCTTACTCACTTGGTCCCGAGCACTCTGAGTTAGGCAAAACAAAGGAAAGTCCTCGCTTCTGTCCTTGGTCACAAGAGACAGACACAATTTCTTGAGAACAAGGGCTAGTCAGCTTCCTCGAAAATCAGGTACCTACATTGGGAATGTGAACTGCCTTCCAGGGAGAGAAATGGCACTAGGATAAATTAGACTGCAGTGATGATTTCCTATCCAGATTTAGTCAATTTTCTCTTGGCTAAGCTTTTTCTAGGTTGTAAACCTTTGACTATCACCCAAAGTTCAGTAATGTTGATTGGACATTTTGATAAGGTTTTTTTTTTTTTTTTTTTTTTTTTTTGGTATTTCCAAGGAGGGACAGTTACCAAAGTTTCTCATACTGCTATTTTCTCTGTATAAGTTTTCTAAAACTCAAATAATTTCTGTCCTGGAGTCCTAAACTATCAGCAATGTGTATATTTTGCTCTGGATTGACTGATGAGTCACTTCCATTCCTCTGCTATGACTGACAGTTTACATACCCTCAGGGTTACTTTGATAATTTCTCCAGGTCAGTTAACAGCCCTGGATTTTTAGTCACATTCCTCAGAGTTTATGTGTAAAGACCCTGAGATCATAATTTGATGTCAGTAAGATTTTTTTTTCAGTCTTCAATTAACTTAAGCCCAAACTAAGATTTGTCTTCAAGATTCCCCTCATCAAGGTGGTTGTCAAGACCTTGGTTTCCCCTTTGTAATATCTTCTCCTTTCTTAGTTTATCCTATATAGAGTGAAATTAATATCCCTAGGCATAGTCCCAGTCATGGCATTTACCTACACAAAACTTTTAATAAACTTTTGAAAAAGGAAGAGAAAAAAGGATGACTTGTCATACTAGATATTGAAATGAACAGTTATGGATAGTTCAACAGCTATTGACAGTTTATCACCAGCTGAGAAAAATAGGCAGAAAAATCAGTGAAGCAGCGTAGAGTGCAGAAAACACTCAGGGTTACATGAAGTTTTGTATGGTATAAGAGTTTTTTTATTTCAAATCTGTGGGGAAATATACAAGAAAAAGAAAGATCCATATTTCATACAATGGGGAAGATGGATTCAAGACTCATGTAGAGAAAATAAAGTCTATTCTGAAACAAATATATTGTCAAATTACATGGTACTGGTAAGGCAAAGAAATTTCTATGCATTATTCTTAAGGCAGAGATCATAAGGAAATTCATTCATGTGTTTGAATTTTTGAAAAAAGATAACTTTTGTATGTAAAATAACATTATAAAGTTAAAAGTCCAATTACAAACTATGAAGATGTATTTGTATCATATGTCAGATACAGGTTTCATATGTAGATGTAGAAAAATATAGATAGGCATAAATATTAAATATACACCATAACAATATATTATTCAGAAAGTCTGACAAGTTCTGAAACTTGTTGCTAACCTTTTTTGATATCAGAGGGATATTCATTATGAATTTGTACCAACTGGACAAACAGTTAACCAAGTTTACTATTTGGAAGTGCTGAAAAGTCTGTGTGAAAAGTTAAACAAAAATGACCTGAACTATTTTTTTTTTCAATTTTAAGTGAACTGTTTTTATTTTCGTTAAAGTAAACTAATATCAAAGAATTTGATTACCTTCCAGTAGTTTATCTATGTTTTTTCCCCTTAATACTATTTTTTTTAATGTATTAGTTTCAGGTGTACAAGACAAGGTAATACTTAGACGTTCATCATTTATATCCCTCACACTGTGGACCCGCCTCCCTCCATCCCCCCATCCACTATCCCTGCGACCTCACACTGAGTCATCACATTATATATATAAAATTATAGTTGGCATTCATTAATGTTTAGCTTCTAGTGTACAATGCCATGATCAGGCATCCACAGTATCCCTGAGGTGGTCTCCCAAATAGGACACATGTCCATCGGATACCCAACAAAATCTTTACAGCATTATTGAATACGTTCCCCAAATTAATTTTCAAAAAACCCTGAGGACATCTTGTGGTTACCAGCTGCTTCCTAATCCCTTCACCTTTCCCCTTATCCCCCCCCGTCCATCTAACAATTCTCGTTTTTTTCTTTGTGTCCCCAAAACTGTTTCTGATTAGTTCATTCACTTATTCTTTTCTTTAGATTCCACATATAAGTGAGATCATATGGTACTTGTCTTTCTCTTTCTGACTTATTTCACTTAACATAATGTTCTCTAGATCCATCCATGTTGTTGCAAATGATAAGATTTCTTTCTTCTTTATGGCTGTGTAATACTCCATTGTATAAATATACCACAGCTTCTTGAACTTTTTGCCAACAACTCATGGCTCTTGCATCACAACAATGCACCAGCTCACATGGCACTGCCTGTGAGAGAGATTTTAGCTAGTAAACAAATTGTATTCATGGCTCTCCAAATCAAGAGTCAAAACGATGTTCCTAACCATTTGTTGATATCAGATGGATTATTCATTATGAATTTGTACCAGCTGGACAAACAGTTAACCAAATTTACTATTTGGAAGTGCTGAAAATGCTGCGGGAAAAATTAGACAAAAATGACCTGAACTTTTCGCCAACAATTCATGCCTCTGAATCACGACAATGCACGGCACTGTCTGTGAGGGAGTTTTTAGCCAATAAATAAATAACTGTATTGGAACACCCTCCCTACTCACCTGACCTGGCCCCCAATGACTTCTTTCTTTACCCAAAGATAGAGGAAATATTGAAAGGAAGATATTTTGATGACGTTCAGAATATCAAGGGTTATATGACAGCTCTGAAGGCCATTCCAGAAAGAGTTCTAAAATTGCTTTGAAGGGTGGACTAGGTGCTGGCAATGGTGCGTAACTTTCCAAGAGGAGTATTTCAAAGGTGACCATAGTGATATTCAGCAGTGAGGTATGTAACCCCTTTTCCAGTATGAGTTTGTGAACTTCATTGCCAGACCTCATATCTTCTCTCATTGAGTTGATTGCCTTTTTGTTTTGTTGATAGTTTCTTTCACTGTGCAAAGCTTCTTTTAATTTGACATAATCCCATTTGTTTATTTTTGCATTCATTGCGCTTGCCTGAGAAGACTTGTCCAAAAAATATTACTGAGACTGTTGTGAAAGTGCTTACTGCTTATGTTTTTAGATCTTACATTCAAGAGTTTAATTCATTTTGATTTTTTGTATATGGTGTTATATATTGATTACATAATTTTATTGTCTTCCTTGGAGGTGTCCAGTTTTTCCAACACCATTTATTGAAGAGACTGCCTTTTCCCTGTTGTATATTCTTGCTTCTTTTGCCATGGATTAATTTACCAAATATGCATGGGTTTGTTTTGGGGCTTTTTATTCTGTTCCATTAATCTGTATATTTGTTTTGGGGCCAGTACCATACTATTTTGATTACTATAGCTTTGTAGTATACTTTAAAATCAGGAAACATGATTCTTTCAGCTTGGTTCTTCTTTCTCAAGATTGTTTTGTCTATTTGGGTTCTTTTATGGTTCCATTCAAATTTTCTTATTCTTTGCTAACCAAAGCATGAAAAATGAAAAATGCCACTGGTATTTTGCTAGGGATTTTGCATTGGATCTGTCGATTGCTTTGGGTAGTATGAACATTTTAACAATAATAATTCTTCCCATTCATGAGTGCAGTATATTTTTTTCGTTTATTTGTGTCATCTTCAATTTCTTTCCTCAATGTTTCATCATTACAGAGTACATGACTTTCATCTCCTTGGTTAAATTTATTCCTAAATATTTTATTCTGTTTGGTTCAATCATAAATGGGATTGTTTTCTTAACATTTTTTGTGATAGTTCATTATTAGTTTTTATAGAAACTCAACCAATTTTTGTATGTTAATTTTGTATCTTGCAACTTTACTGAATTCATTTATAGTTCTAATACGTTTTTTGGTGGAATCTTCGGGATTTCCTATATATAATATCTTCTCATCTGCAAATAGTGACAGTTTTACTTCTTCCTTTCCAATTTTCATGTTTTCTATTTCTTTTTCTTGCCTCATTTCTGTGGCCAGGACTTCAAATATTATGTTGAATAAAAGTAGCAAGGTTGGCATCCTTGGCTTGTTTCTGATCTTAGAGGAAAAGTTTTCAGCTTTTCACCAGTGAATATGAAGTTAGCTATGGTTTTGTAATATATGGCCTTTATTATATTGAGGTACATTTTTTCTATACCCACTTTGTTGAGGGTTTTTATCAAAAACAGATGTTGAATTTTGTCAAGTGCTTTTTCTGCCTCTATTGAGATAATCATATGATTTATAGCATTCCTTTTGTTAATGTGGTATATTATGTTGATTGATTTGTAGATGTTAACCATCTTGGTATCCCTGGAATAAATCCCACTTGATCATGGTGTATGATCCTTTTACTGTATTGTTGAATCGGCCAATATTTATTGAGGGTTTTTTACATCTGTGTTGATTAGGAATAGTGGCCTGTAATTTCTTTTCTTTCTTTCTTTCTTTCTTTCTTTCTTTCTTTCTTTCTTTCTTTCTTTCTTTCTTTCTTTCTTTCTTTCTTTCTTTCTTATTTCTTTCTCTTTCTTTCATTCTCTCTCTCTCTCTCTCTCTCTCTCTCTCTCTCTCTCTTTCTTTTTTTCTTTCTTTTTGGTTTCTGTGTCTGGTTTTGGTATCAGAGTAATTCAGGCTTCAGAACATGAGTTTGGAAGTATTCCCAACTCCTTAATTAAAAAAAAAAAATTTGAGAAGTATAGGTATTAATTCTTTAAATGTTTGGTGATATTTTTCTGTGAAGCCGTTTGATCCTGGACTTTTATATTTTGGGAGTTTTAAAATTACTGATTCAATATCATTACTCATTACTTGTAATCAGCCTATTCAGATTTTTTATTTCTTCGTGATTCAGTATTAGAAGGTTGCATTTCTAGGAATTTATCAATTTCTTCAAAATTTTCTAATTTGTTGGTTATAATCCTACTGATTCTTCCTTGTAGATGCCCCCTGTACACCATACTTTATCCTCTTTTACCCACTCTAATTTTCTCTTTCATCACAAATATGTTATTTTTATTTAGAACAGCTATTTAATACAATCACTGTTACATATTTATTAGTATGCTGAATTGAATAATATCTGTTTCCCTCATTAGATTTTGCTTCATGAGGTCAGGGACACACATCAGTTTTTCTTCACCACTGTATATATAGTGCTTAGAATAGTGTCGGGCGCATAATAGATACTTACACATTTGTTTGCTTAATGAGTGAATGAACATGATTTGTTTTAGTCAGACATACACAGCACATAATTACATGCCTGTATGTCTTAACTCATATTATTTCTCCCATCTCTGCCTATCAAAATTCTGTTCATATTTCAAAGTCTATTCAAATTCTATTTCCCTTGTTAAAGCTTTTTCTGAATGTTGGGAAGAATGTGTTGTCATTACAGAACCATAAACACTGAAAAAAGATGAAACTTTGGGGATGAAGTGTGGAAGAGTATTGCTAGGAAGGAAGGGAAGATGAATGAGTTATTGTGAACATGCTAATTCCTAGATAGCTATAGGTCATATAATGCCAAAAAGGGGAAAAAGTGCCTAGAGTTTAGAGGCAAGGTTAAGGTAAAATGGATCATTGCAGTGAGGATCACTGCAAGGTCAAATTTGCTGCAGCCTAAGGGTGGGTGGAATGAGTAAAAGTGAGAAAATGACAAGTGTCTTAGACAAGGGGGAAAAAGTCCTAAGGTAGATGAAAAAAGGGTAGGGGAGCAAGACAAAATAGTAAATTATCTGTAAGTGCAATGGAAAAAAAAAAACAATTGACAAAGAAAGAAAGGAAGAAAAAAGGGAGAAATAAAGAAAGGATATAATTTACCAACATCAGAAATGAAACAGGATGTCACTAGAGACCATACACACCTTAAAAGGGTAATAAAGGAATATTACAAACACCTCAACACATAGATTTTGCAACTTAGGTAAAATGGAGAAGTTGCTCAAAAAAACAACAAAGTCCCCTAACTCAATATGAAATAGAGCATTTATTAATTCCATAATTTATTAAGGAAATTAAATTCAGAATTTAATTTCTGAGGAGAAAAACTCAGACACAGTAATTTCATTGATTAATTCAACCAAGTGTTTAAAGAATTAATATTAATTCTACAGAATCACTCCAGAATATAGAAGAGGAGGAAACACTTTCCCATTCATTTTATGGAACTAGTGTTACCATAATACTAAACCCAGTAAAAGCGAAGAAAAAGAAAACTATTGACTATCATTACTTAAGAATACAGATGTAAAATTCTTTAACAAAATATTAGGAAATAGAATTTGGCAATGTATTAAAAGAATTGTACACTGTCACCAAGTAGGTTATATTTCAAGGATATAAAGATTGTTCAATCCGAGAAAAAAAAATGGCGGCGTGAGGTGAGCCTCTGTAACGCTCCCCTGGAATTTACAATGAATCGGACAACAATAACTCCACAAAGGACTCCTTGCACAGCAGACAGGCAAGACGAAGAGGCCGACTACTGAATTCACCTCCAGGTGGGTGAATCGCGCGAGCGGGGGAGGAGGGAGAGGAGAAGTGCGGAGACGGAGCCGCGCGGGCGCAGGACACAGACCTAGCTCGGTGCTCGGGAGCCTGCTGCTCCCGGATCTTCCGCTGCTGCGGGAGAGGGAAGGACTCGGACTGCTAGGGCTCCGCTTACGGCCCACAGGGCTGAGGGGGCAGCATACAAAACCGCTGAACCCAACGCTCGCTCACGGCAGACCTCGGAGCAAAGACTGAGGGAAGAGGGCTGAAATCGGTGGTTTAAGCCCTCACTGCCGAGCGGAGAACGGAAGCCCTAAGCACGGAGACTAGCCGCCCCCTCCCTACCCTCCCAGAGCTCGCCCCGCCCCCACCTGCCCGGTGCTAGAAGCTATAAAGTAGCAGTGTCGGATCAAAGGACAGAATATTTGCTGCTCTGAGAACTGTGGACCGCAGACACAGATTCGCAGCTCAACTAGTTCCGGCAAAGGGGAGGGAGCTGTGGAAGCAGGACTGGCTGTGGTGGTGGTCGCCGCCATTGCTCTGGGCCACCTCTCACAACTCACCCCGCCCCTGGCCCCACCTATCTGGGCGGATCCCTGCAGGAGTAAACAGAACTGCTGAAACAAACGGGCTCTGAATCTGGTGCAGAAAGAGCTTTGGAACTACAAAAGCTCTTCGCATACCTATCAACCTGTTGCAGAAGACACTCCTGTAGATGTCTAGGAAGAGAAATAGTAAATCAGTGATTGCCATGAATAACCAAGGCAACAAGACAGCTCAGAAAGAAAGTGAAAACTCTCCAGAAAAGGAACTTAGAGATATGGACCTTTGTGATTTAAATGACAGAGAATTCAAGATCGCAATTCTGAAAAAACTGAACGAGATGCAAGAAAACACAGAAAGGCAGTTTAATGAACTCAGAAACACAATCACAGAACAACATGAGCATTTTACAAAAGAGATTGAAATCTTGAAAAAGAACCAAATAGAATTTCTGGAGATTAAGAACTCAATAGAAGAAATTAACAATAAAATATCCAGCTTAGGTAGTAGAGTTGACCAGATGGAGGAAAGAATCAGTGACATCGAAGATAGGAACCTGGAATTTACACAGAGGGAAGAAGAAAGAGACTTGAGACTTAAAAGAAATGAAAGAACTCTACAAGAACTTTCTGACTCCATCAGAAAGAGCAATATAAGAATAATGGGCATACCAGAAGGAGAAGAAAGAGGGAAGGGAACAGAGAATATATTCAAACAAATCGTTGATGAGAACTTCCCAAACTTGTGGACAGAACTGGATCCTCGAATCCAAGAAGCAAATAGAACACCTAATTACCTCAATCCCAACAGGCCTTCACCAAGGCACATTGTATTGAAGCTGTCTAAAATCAATGATAAAGAAAGAATCCTCAAGGCAGCCAGGGAAAAGAAGACGGTAACTTACAAAGGAAAGCCCATTAGATTATCATCAGATTTTTCAGCAGAAACTCTACAAGCTAGGAGGGAATGGAAACAAATATTCAAACTATTGAAAGAGAGAAATCATGAGCCAAGAATAATATATCCAGCAAAGATCTCCTTTAGATATGAAGGAGGAATAAAGACCTTTCCAGACATCCAGAAGCTGAGGGAATTTTCTAATACACGACCTGCACTACAAGAAATACTAAAGGAGGCTATTAGACCACCATCAACAGGGACAACTTGTGGCAACCGAAACATAAAAAGGGGGAGCGTAAAGGCCTGAACTGGAATATGGGAATAGAGAAAGTAAGCGTACTGAAGAAACTGGAATACTCTAAATATCAAACTTTCTTTTACATAAACTCAAGGGTAACCACTCAAAAAACATCCAAATCTGAAATATATACTGTAATAAAAGAAGAAACAGAGGGAAACATCATAAAATACTACCACACAGAAATAACAGACAACAACAAAAAGGCAAAGAAACAATGGAGACACAGCCTTACCAGAAAACTAAAGACAGAATGACAGGAAATCCTCACATATCAATAATCACCCTAAATGTAAATGGACTGAACTCACCAATAAAGAGACACAGAGTAGCAGATTGGTTCAAAAAACTAAACCCAACCATATGCTGCCTACAAGAGACACATCTCAGCTACAAGGACAAGCATAGACTCAAAGTGAAAGGGTGGAAATTGACACTTCAAGCAAATGGTACCCAGAAAAAATCAGGTGTAGCCATAATGATTTCCGATGAAACAGACTTCAGGGTGAAAAAGATAACAAGAGACAAAGATGGACATTTCATAATGGTAAAGGGGAGTATACAACAAGAAGACATAACAGTCATCAATATTTATGCCCCCAATCAGGGAGCACCGAAATATACCAAGCAACTACTAAGAGAACTAAAGGGAGAAATTGACCAAAACACAATTATACTAGGGGACTTAAATACATCATTGACAGCTATGGATAGATCATCCAAACAGAAGATAAATAACGAAATTGCAGCCCTAAATGACACATTAGATGAATTGGACATAATTGACATATATAGAGCACTTCATCCTAAAACATCAGACTATACATTCTTTTCTAGTGTACATGGAACATTCTCAAGGATAGACCATATATTGGGACACAAAATCAGCCTCAGCAAATTTAAGAAGATTGAAATCATACCAAGCATATTCTCTGATCACAAAGCTTTGAAATTGGATATCAACTGCAAAAAGAAAGCAGGAAAAAACACAAATACATGGAGATTAAACAACATACTTTTAAAGAACGACTGGGTCAAAGAAGAAATTAGAGGAGAGCTCAAAAGATACATAGAAACAAATGACAATGAAAATACATCCTACCAAAATTTTTGGGATGCCGCGAAAGCAGTTTTAAGAGGGAAATTTATATCATTACAGGCCTATCTCAAGAAACAAGAAAAATCCCAAATAAATAACCTCATGTTACACCTTAAAAAACTAGAAAAAGAAGAACAAGCGAAACCCAAGGTCAGCAGAAGAAAGGAAATAACAAAAATCAGAGCAGAACTAAATGAAATAGAGAACAAAAAGACAATAGAAAAAATTAATGTGACAAAAAGCTGGTTCTTTGAAAAGATTAACAAAATTGACAAACCCTTGGCTAGACTCACTAAGATAAAAAGAGAGAAGACACTAATTAACAAAATCAGAAATGAAAAAGGGGAAGTTATCACGGACACCACAGAAATACAAAGGATTATCCAAGAATACTATGAAGGACTATATGCCACCAAATTTAATAACTTAGAAGAAATGGACAAGTTCTTAGAAACATATAGCCTTCCAAGGCTGAATCATGAAGATCTGGAAAATCTTAACAGGCCGATCACCAGTAAGGAAATTGAATCAGTCATCAAAAACCTTCCCAAAATCAAAAGTCCTGGACCAGATGGCTTCACCAGTGAATTCTACCAAACCTTCAAAGAGGATCTAATACCAATCCTGCTCAAACTCTTCCAAAAAATTGAAGAAGAGTCAGTACTCCCTAACTCATTTTATGAGGCCAACATTACCCTGATACCAAAACCTGGTAAGGACAACACAAAAAAAGAAAACTACAGACCTATATCTCTGATGAATACAGATGCTAAAATCCTAAACAAAATTCTAGCAAATCGAATACAACAATGCATTAAAAAGATTATTCATCACGACCAAGTGGGGTTCATCCCCGGGGCACAAGGATGGTTCAACATTCGCAAATCCATCAATGTGATACATCACATAAACAAAATAAAGGACAAAAATCATATGATTCTATCAATTGATGCAGAAAAAGCATTTGATAAGATACAACATCCATTTATGATTAAAACACTTACTAAAATTGGTATAGAAGGAAAATACCTCAACATAATAAAGGCCATATACGACAAGTCCACAGCTAACCTCATAATTAATGGTGAAAAGCTGAAGCCCTTTGCTCTACGTTCAGGAACACGACAAGTTTGTCCCCTATCACCTCTGCTTTTCAACATAGTGTTGGAAGTCCTCGCCAGAGCTATCAGGCAAGAGAAAGAAATAAAAGGCATCCAAATTGGGAATGAAGAAGTTAAATTGTCACTCTTTGCAGATGACATGATGCTATATATAGAAAACCCTAAAGACTCCACCAAAAAGCTATTAGAAACAATCAATGAATATAGTAAAGTTGCTGGCTACAAAATCAACGTACAAAAGTCCATTGCTTTCCTATATACCAACAATGAAATCTCAGAAAAAGAGATAGAAAAAACAATTCCTTTTGCAATTGCAGCAAAAAGAATAAAATACCTAGGAATAAACTTAACCAAGGATGTGAAGGATTTATATGCTGAAAACTATAAGACATTTTTGAAAGAAATTGAAGAAGACACAAAGAAATGGAAAGACATTCCGTGCTCATGGATTGGAAGAATCAACATAGTTAAAATGGCCATATTACCCAAAGCCATATACAGATTTAATGCAATCCCCATTAAAATCCCAATGGCAGTTTTTAAAGAAATAGAACAAAAAATCATCAGATTTGTTTGGAACCACAAAAGACCCCGAATAGCCAAAGCAATATTAAAAAAAAAGAACAATACTGGAGGTATCACACTCCCTGATTTTTCCTTGTACTACAGGGCTACAATAATCAAAACAGCTTGGTATTGGCGGAAAAACAGACACATAGACCAATGGAATAGAATTGAGAACCCAGAAATAAAACCACATAAATATGGACAGATAATTTTTGACAAAGAAGCTAAAAACATACAATGGACGAAAGACAGCCTCTTCAATAAATGGTGCTGGCAGAATTGGATAGCTACGTGCAAAAGAATGAAACTGGACTGCTATCTGTCACCATGTACCAAAATTAATTCAAAATGGATCAAAGACTTAAGCATAAGACCTGACACAATAAACTGCATTGAAGAAAACATAGGTACTAAACTTATGGACCTTGGGTTCAAAGAGCATTTTATGAATTTGACTCCAAAGGCAATGGAAGTAAAAACTAAAATAAACAAATGGGATTATATGAAACTGAAAAGCTTCTGCACAGCAAAAGAAACTATTGACAAAATAATGAGGCAACCAACTGAATGGGAGAAGATTTTCGCAAACAGTTCCTCTGATAAGGGGCTAATATCCAAAATATACAAGGAACTCATGAAACTCAACAACAAAAAAACAAACAACCCAATTGAAAAATGGACAGAGGACCTGAAGAGACATTTCTCCAAAGAGGACATACAAATGGCAAATAGACATATGAAAAAATGCTCAACATCGCTAATCATCAGAGAAATGCAAATGAAAACCACAATGAGATATCACCTCACCCCAGTCAGAATGGCTTTCATCAACAAAACAAATAGTAACAAGTGTTGGAGAGGCTGTGGAGAAAAAGGAACTCTCATACACTGTTGGTGGGAATGCAGACTGGTGCAGCCGCTATGGAAGGCAGTGTGGAGGTTCCTCAAGAAATTACGAATAGAATTACCATATGACTCAGCAATCGCTCTCCTGGGTATCTACCCCAAAAATATAAAAGCATTTCTCTATGGAGACACGTGTACGCCAATGTTCATTGCAGCTTTGTTTACGGTGGCCAAGACATGGAAACAACCAAAATGTCCTTCGATAGATGAATGGATAAAGAAGTTGTGGTACATATACACAATGGAATACTATTCGGCGTTAAGGAAAGATGATATAGGAACATTTGTGACAACATGGATGGATCTCGAGAGAATAATGCTAAGTGAAACAAGTCAGACAGAAAAAGCAGAGAACCCTATAATTTCACTGATATGTGGTATATAAACCAAAAAGAACAAGACAAACAAATGAGAAACAAAAACTCATAGACACAGACAATAATTTAGTGGTTACCAGAGGGTAAGGGGGTGGGGGGTGGGTGATGAGGGTAAAGGGGATCAAATATATGGTGATGGAAGGAGAACTGACTCTGGGTCGTGAACACACAATGGGATTTATAGACGATGTAATACAGAATTGTACACCTGAAATCTATGTAAATTTACTAACAATTGTCACCCCAATAAAATTAATAAAAAAAAAAAATAAAAAAAAAAGATAGGGTGGCTAAATGGATAAAAAAAACAAAAAAAAAACAAAAAACAAAACAAACAAAAAAAAAAGATTGTTCAATATTTTTTAAAAAATCAATCAATGTACTCTATTTTGTTAATAGAAAAATCATATCATGTAACATGATCACAAAAAATGTTTTATAGAATTCAACATGCATTCATGATTAAGAAAAAAAAACTTTCAGAAAAATAGTAATGTAGGTGAATTCCATCAACTTGATAAAGAGCAGGTACAAAAGACATACAGCTAACATTATACTTGATGGTGAAATACTAAATGCTTTATACCTAAGACAGGGAACAAGACAAGATATTCACTCTCAATGCTGTTATTTAATGTAGTCCTGGAAGTTCTATCACTTGCATTCCTGTGCATTTGTCTTAGAGAAATGAAGGCTTACAGTCACCAAAAAACCTATACAAGAATGTTCATAGCAGCCTTGTTTGTAATAGCCACAAACTTGAAACAATCCGTATATTTTTCAATGAGTGAATTGTTAAACTATGGCACATCAATACCATGGGCTACTATACTACTTAGTAATGAAAAGGAACTAACTAGTGATACATGCATAAGTCTGGATGAATTCCCAGGGAATTACGCTGAGTGAAAATAGCCAATCTGAAAAGATTACGTACTGTTTCACATCTTGAAATAACAAAATTATAGAAATAGAGAACAGATTAGTGAGTGATGGGGATTAAGGAGGTAGTAGGTATGGGAGGTAAGAGAGTGTGTGGCTATAAAATTTCAGTATGAGGTATCCTATGGTAATGAAAAATTTCTGTATCTGTACCTTGATAGTATCAATGTCAATATCTTGGCTGTGTTGTTGTACTACAGTTTTGCAAGATATTGCATTGGGGGAATTTGGGTAGAAGGAACAAGGATCTCTTCATATTAGTTCCTACAACTGCATATGAATCAACAATTTCAATATAAAACTTTTGTGAAAAATAATATATAAATCTTTATAAATGTATTAGAGAAATGACCCTGAGTATTGACGGAGGAGAAATTTGGACAAAGTCATTTGGTCAATTTATCCTGAGAAGTTGAAGGTAGACTATACTGGAAGACATATTAATAAGGAAGCCAAGTATTAGATTCACATAGGTGCTGTTGGACAATTTCAATCTAAATCACACTTTTTTTCTTGACAATCACAGGATCATTCCTTCCTTTCTTTCAACTAAATATGTTTTGGGTTTTTTTTACTTCTGTGTATTAGAGGGAGAAATATCAAGATTTTATAATAATTGTTTTTTTCACTTTTTCCTTATTTGATAAGTCAAGAAAGGTGAAAAAAAGGAGTTTGCAGGTAAATGAGGGAAGTGTTAACAAAAAATATATAAAAATGCCAGTGGAAATTGGGGTGTTGAGATGACATCTAAAAGAACAAATAATAGAAGTGAAAATGCATACTGAAATGTATAATAATACACTATTATTCTGAGTAAGTATATAATATCAATACAGAAAAGTGTGTTCTGTTTGTATGATAGATATTTACTGTTGATAGAATAAGGGAGTTTTCTTGTAACAATCACAACAGTGATATCAACAATTACTTTTTGAAGGAAGTCCTGTGTGCCAAACAGTGCTGTATAGGGCTAACCTTCATATAACAATGATAGCCAACATTTGTTTAGAGTTCATTATATTTCAGGCACTGTTTAGGGTTTTATGCTTATTTACTCTTTAGTCTTCACAATGACACCATGAAGTAAGTATTATTATTATTCTCATTTTATAGATAAGGAAATTGAGTCATAGAGAAATTAAGTCACTTGCCAAAAGTAACAGCTAATAAGAGGTAGAGTAACAGTGAAGTTGGACATAAACGATGTTTTTTTGAGATCCTAGAGAAGTCTTTCACTCCTTTTAGTAGTCTGTAGAATCTGATATGATGTGAGTTGAGATTTTGTCTTTAGAATAAATCCTATTGTGGGATTCAGTTTGTAGACTCCTACAGGTGGCTTTGTGTTTATCCAGTATTAGCATTAGCCCTCTTCCTGCTTTAAGAACAGGGTCATTTCTCAGCAGCTGTCCTCAAAGCACACCTATTCAAATATATACTGATACACAGAGTTCTTTGTCTGGAGAAAAGGATATAAAAGTCAAAATATTTTTCCTGCCAGCTATTTGGTTGATCAGCACGAAATATATTGTATTTTAGGATGCAATTCAGATTTGTGAGTTACTTCCTTTCTCCCTCTCATTTACCATCCCCTGGTTGCTGAATGCACATTTTTTTTCTTTCTTACTTATACTAAGTGTTTCCTGTGCAACTGTGTCTCACTTTTGCAGCATCTCCAAGAACACCTGCACTACTTCCCACCATGTCCTATTTCCCGAGTGAGTCCCAGATCTTCCAGAGTGGCATTCTTTTCACATAAATAATTCAATAATATTTTTCCCCCCAGAGGTTTTCTATGCAAATGGGACAGTTCCATTTTAGGGAAAAGAAGAAAAAGAGAGAGATGTTTTTTGAACTCTTTCCCCTACTTAGAAACTCTTTAAGATCCTTTTAATTGTCTGGATGACCCTATGTGTCAAAGGCATTGGTGACATGTGCTATCAATTCTATTAGCTCCGATGCTTAATGTGCCTTCCCCATCATTCTGTTTATGACATTCTGTTTATGAGGTGAGCCATGGCAGAATTGCATTTTGTTCTTTGGTTGCTGTATGGCCTCAATTCTATATGCACTTTATATTTTTTCTTCATCTGTTTAGGGTAAGTATGTTTACCCTAACACATGGTAGCAAGGGTGCAACTTTCAAAAGCTACAGGAACTGGGCAGTAGGACCAGTGCTTTCTGTGGATTCTCCCTGCACCCAAATCCTGAGATGCAGCACTAGCAGACTTTCCTGCATTTCACCTTGCTCGTCCAGAGGGAGTTTGGTGACTGCTGAGCAAAGGCTATGTGGCCATTTCAGACTACTCATCTGTGTTCCTTCCTCCTGCTACTTCACTTTGGATACTCACACCCCTTATTTTTGCCCAGAGATGAATCAAATGGTCTGTCAGTGTTTGTCCTTAGAAATTAGCTACTTTTCACCATGAGACATGGCCTTAGGAAAAGAAATATTCTTTTATTTCAAAATTGTAGGAGAATTGGTTCCACCTATGTTGTAGGAAGATAGTGGGCTTCAGGAATTTAAGGCACTTCTGGTAGCAGCTGGTCTCCCCTGTTGCTCTGCAGACAGTTTCTTGGAGGCTCATTTATTCCAGATTGTCATGTATGTGTCAGCAGTGTTGTTTGGACATGGCTCTAATATTGAGAACATTAAAATTAAAAGAAAAAAAAAGTTATTGGCCAGAAGTAGTTTCTCAAATCCCTCTTTCAATTATTGAAAATAGTTTTGCTTTAACAAGTATTCTTTCCTCTACAGTTCTGCTTCTCATTTGGCCCACACTCCCATGCAGTCATAATTTTGTGTTTATGATGTGGCAGTAATTGCCAAAATGGAAATTATTATGATATCATGATGCCCAGTGCTAGGGAAGGGCAAGCATGCAGACTAGAATCAGTGACCCATTGTATCCTCAGCCACAATCATTCACTTTCTCCCTCACCCTGTTGGTCCAGAGCAGCTCAGGCAAATTGGTTGTGCCTTACTCAATTTTATTCTTGTAGTTTGTCAGTTGTGGCCTTAAAAGTTAGGACAGCAATCTCTGGGCCAGCTGTTATCTGTTGTTTCAAGGGATTCTGGGATCTCTTTGGAAATTAAATGAAGCAAGGCTTTCTGGGATACCTTTCAAGTAGGGAAACTCTACAGCAGATGCATTCAGGGAAGGCAGCTGTAGGAAATCTGGAAGAGATGATATATACTTTGCTGAGAACAGGAATGGAGCCTAACCATGTACTTGAATGAGTTGGAAAGAAAAGAAAATTTGGAAGAACAGAGGAGGGACTGTCTATATTTAAGATTAACCTTGGTGGGAAGCCCATTGAGGAAGGAAAACTATGGCTATCAAAATTTCAAGTAATTAAACTTTTCAGGAGATATCTTAACTCAACAAATTTAACCTTTTGGATAATATCCCTTAAGAGAAAACGAAAGATGAGATTTTCACAATGCAGTAACAAGCAAAATAAGATTTTTGCTGGTCTGTCTGTACTGTTTTCCAACTTGATATATTCCCACATTATTGTTACCAATGCAGTGGGCTACTCAAAGCCAAACAGTCTGCTGTTCTCCTGGCCCTGAGGCTTTACTAGTGTTGGTGTTGCTTCAATCTTAACACTTCTCGTAGTGAACCCAAAGTTGCTGGATCTCTCTTCTGCTATTTCAGGTGACAGAGGACCAAAATCCCATAGTGTTTTCTATATTCAGTTACCAAAGAGGACTGGTTGGGATCTCCAGGACTTCTAGTAAACATGATAAGCTCCACTTTCATAGTAAAGCTGCACTTTGCTAGCACATACTCAGCAGCTGTTTTGGATATCCATAGCCTTCTGAGTTTTTCACCAATATATCCAACTTATGCAACAAATTCAGTAGGATAAGAGCAGGGTTTTGAACCATGGTGGACAAACCTTTGCTTCTCAGGTAAATGGAAATTAACATGACTTTGTACAATAAATAAAATAGCGTGAGATGAGCAAATGCAAAACTACGGACCTCAGGGTCAAGTGTAGCTCAGGATCTTTGATGGCTGTCCTGATAGAAAGTTTTTCTTTAAACCATCTAATGAAGGTTTATGGGAAAAGTTACTCTGATTTTGCCCTCATGTAAGAATCACTTTGGAGAAAATAAAAGCCCTGGCATGAGAAAATAATTTTGAGGCATGAGAAAACTGAAACATTGTTCAAGGAATGGCAGATTTGTTTTCTGCATTTTCCTATTTGTATATTTCAGTTTATGTAAGCTAGGGTTAGGAGTCCTATCTTATTGCCCGTGGGCTTGCTTTAATCAAGTGAGCATACAGTGTCTGGGTTTTGATGGAGCCATTGTCACATGTAATTGGGGTTAACCAACAGGAAGAATTCTCAGAGTGAAGCATGTCAATGTTGAACTTGGGACCATTGCAGTGTTTTGTGGTTATACTTCAAATATTAGGTTGTAAACTTTAAGTCCTTACTTCATTGCTAACAGATCATTTATATTCTCTACAGAAAAGACTCATTTTATAACTATTGGTGCCATATTAAAATATGGTGGTAGGCATTCACATGTAAATCAGCAGCAAGGATGGCTAACAGAACACAGGCTTACAACTTGGGAAATCCTTGCGGGAAGGAGAGTTTCCAGGGGCTTGGCTCTGGAGCAGTTGAGGTAGGTTTGCTGAGGGAGCCTGATTGCTGTTGTAATTTATATGTTTAGTGTCTTGAATATTCATTTGTGATTAATAAATGGATTTGATTTCTACTTCAGAAAAACAACATCCTGAGTCAAAAATTATTTTTACATCCTCATCAACTGCTATGTGAAAAAGACCATCAATTTCCCTTCTGGGAGTTTGCAAATGAGAATTAGAGTTCAGATGTGACAAGCTTCAAGACCTGCATCCCTGAGGGTCTGGCTGAGTTATCTCCTGCAAGGTGGCTGGTTTTGAATAATTCTGAACTCAGCTAACATGATTTACACTGGGTTTTATATTTACTGGTCATGAAGAATTCAAGGATAATGACATCAATTAGGAAATCAACACTGTTAACTGCCAGCCTAGCCTTCTGTGGGGACAGAGCCTCAGAGAGCAGTTTCTAGGCTCTCTGCCTCATGTGGAAAGGTGCTGGCTGGGGTAGCAGATGGCCATCAGCTGTGACTGGTCGGTCATCAGCTGTAACCAGTTAACCAATTAGCCACTGATATAACTGTGGTGACTGCGTTGGTTGGTTGCTTGGTTGGTTGGCAGGCAGAAGAGCGAATGGAGGATTGCGGATCGTGTGAATTCTACTTACTGTGTGTTTCTCGCGCGGCCGCCAGTGAGACGGGGGTGCAGGAAGACCCCTTGTTGGGGTACTGGTGGATGTTTATTCCCTGTGTTTCCAACCCAGTCTCCAATGAGAATATAGTGATATGACTCCACTATCTATGGCTCCGTTGGTGTTCCGTTTTGGCCTCACCATATCCTGCATTCTTGTGTGGGGAGCTTAGACCCTGTCTGACACCCCACATGACATATGGTGCAGCAAGCAGGGTGTGGTGTCGGCTGAAACTCTCTGAAAGGTAATGGAGCAGTTTATATATATGAAAGCTCAGTTTCAGGAAGCCTGTGAGGAGTGTCGCCGGGAACAGGAGGCACGATCTACTTGGGAAATATTACCCCTTGGTGAATTGGTGGGTTTCTTAAGCCTCCGTATGGCACGCCACCCTCTTGGCCATGGCGGGAGTCACCTTACTTTTGGTGGTCCACTGCTGCTGTGGGCTCCTAGAGTTGTGGGCATCTGATACTGAGGCCACCACTCACTCAGACACCTGGAATGGTGGGCAGGATTCTGTCCAGGTAGGAATGGAGTCTGACTCTGGGCAGGAGGACAGGTGGCCCTCACACAGTGTATGGTCCCCGGTAGCCACTGTTCTCAGGAGCTGGACCCCCGAGGAGGAGTGGCAGGACATGGATGGCTCTCCAGCCAGCATGGAGAGGGCCCTGCAAGTTCTAGCTGAGCAGTTGCCTGAGGAGGCGAAGGGTACAGCCGGCTGGCCGTGTGGGCTGGATGTTCGTCACCGCCTTGCGTCGTAACATGGAGGACATGCGTAATGAAATAGCTCAGGTGTTGGACCAGCAGCTCAGGCGGGAGGCGCTGGAAGCTTGGGACTGCCAGTTGGAGGAGGCTTCACCGCATTGTGTCATAACTCAGAGGAAGCGCTTGATGGAATAGCCCACGTATGGAAGAAGGTGTCCCAGTGGGAGGAGCTGGAGGCTCTGGTCTGCCTGTTAGAGGAGGAGCCCCACAGTGGAGACTCTGAGGCAGAAGCAGTCTTTGCGAGTGGATACAATGTAGCTCCCAATCCCCAAGCCCGGCTCCAGCTCATCTTGAAGCAAAAGGTAAAATGTGAGCAACCTTTCAGCCCCGGGGGCATTGCTGCCGGCAACCCAGCTGTGACTGAGTTCACAACCTACATCCCTTACACTCCCACTGAGTTGCAGGAGCTGGGGAGGTGGTGCCGACAGCATCATGGAGAGCTGATCTCAATTTGGCTACTGCGTTTATGGGATGAGGGGGCAGATAGCATTCTCTGTTCCCCAGATGAAATGGAAAAGCTAGCCTCCTGTGACAGTGCATCCATCCTTGTGACAAATGTTACAGAATTGCCATAGGTTGGCCCAAGACCAGGACAACCACACTCTAATGGAGTGGCTCACCGCTGCGGTACATACAGTATGGGGAGAGGCTGGCAAGCTGCCAGACCCTGTGAGGAAATGGCAGTCATATACAGAACTTACGCAAATCATCCGTGAAATGGATATGAAACATGCTCTGTTCAGCCCTAATATGCGGGGTCCGGATGACGAACATTTTACAACAAGCATGAGATCTGGTTTTGGATACTGTCCCTGCAAGTGCTTTTGGACCCTTGGTTGCCATTCTTATGCCCTATGTGGGGTGGCAGATCCATGAAGTTACCATTGCCATGGCCACCCTGGGGGATGTTGAAAGCCGGCAGCAAAAGAAGTTAAGACAGGAGGTCTGAGAAGTCGAGACGTGGAAGCCCAAATCAAAAGTAAGGGAGCAAGGTCAGGGGCCTCAGAGAGTAACACACATGCAGATGTGGCATAATCTCGTGGCAGGAGGGATTCATTGGGGAAAAACAGACAGACAACCCAATGCACTCTTGTTAGAACTTTGGAAACAGTTGCGTCTGGAACAGCAATTCCAGCGAAGCCTAAAGGAGAAGTCCCGGAAAGCATGACCCGTGTCTCTCCAGGACATCATGCGGCTGCTTGAGGCCAGCTTCTTTAAGCTCAATTAGAGGTGGGGCCAAAGTACCCAGTCAGAGGGGACAAGCGGGGACTGGAGGGCCCACGTCAAACATAAAAGGGGACCAATATATGGACCCTTCTAATGTGCAGAGGCCAAAACCCTTTGCACATTAGAAGGGTCCATACATTAGTTCCCTTCTAATGTGCAGAGGGGTTTGGCCCTAGTTGACACCCGCGCAGACGGCAGTCGTATTTATGAGAAACCCTGGCAGTGACCAGGAAGTCTGGCTGTGCCCAGAAAGACTGGTGGTACCCTGAGAACCCTGGCTATGCCCAGGAAGCCTGGCTGTACCCAGAAGGACTGGCGGTGCCCTGGGAAACCCTGGCTGTGCCCAGAAAGTAGGTGGACGTTGTGCCCCCTGGGACATTACTTGAACTGGTGTGGGGACAAAACCCCAAAAAACAGTTTCCAGGCTCTCGGCCTCACATAGAAAGGTGCTGGCTCGGGTAGTAAATGGCCATCAACTGTGATCAGATGCCAGCAGCTGTGGCTAGTTGGCCGTCAGCTGTAATCCGTAGGCCATTGGCCACTAATATAACTGCTGTGGCTACGCTAGCAGAGAAGGAAAGGAATGGGGGCTAGCAAGAAGATGGTGGCTGGCAAGCGCTGACTGCTGTTAGGCAGATTATGTAGATCCTGCTTCCTGTGTCTCCAGCCCAGCCGCCAGCGAGAATATATTGGTTTGACTTCCCTACCTATGGCTCCGTGGGTGTTCCTTTTTGGCCTTACCGTGTCCTGCGTTCTTGGGCGGGGAGTGGGAGCTGAGACCCTGCACGACAAATGGCGCAGCGAGCAGGGTACCCCGCACGACACATGGCGTAGTCGGCAGGATACGGTGCTGGCCAAAGCTCTCCGAAGGGCAGTGGAGCAGTTTGTGCGTATGAAAGCTCAGTCTGAGGAAGACCAGGAGGAGCAGCTGCCGGAGAGCTCGATTCCTATGGAGGGGTGGAAAGACGTGGATGGTTCCCCAACCAGCAGAGGCCGGAGAAAGCGGAGAAAGCGAAGGTTGTTGCCGCCCTGTGGGCTGGGAACTGCTTGCTGAGGCAGCCCGGATGCGGGACTTGTCCCAGGAGGAAATGCATGCTGAGTCCTCCGTGGGAGATGAGGGCGAGGTCAAGGTCATCCCCCACCCTCAGGACAGCCCTGGCGAATGACTATGGACTATGGGGAATTGCCTTCCATCCCTAATTTAATGGACGCTTGACTGTTTGGGAACATACCACCATGTAGTGGGACTGGTTTGATGTTTGCTTTTGTGTCTTGACTGGCCGCCATTGATAATATGTAAGCACCTTGATGTGAGCCACTGTTTTTCCAGCACAGTACCCCGAGAGGCCCAGAGAGAGAGTGGCAGTGCCCTGAGGCCCTGGCTGTGTCCAGAGAGTGGCAGTGCCCTGAGAGCCCTGGCTGTGTCCAGGAAGTCTGGCTGTGTCCAGAGAGAGTGGCAGTGCCCTGAGAGGCCCTGGCTGTGTCCAGGAAGTCTGGCTGTGTCCAGAGAGAGTGGCAGTGCCCTGAGAGGCCCTGGCTGTGTCCAGGAAGTCTGGCTGTGTCCAGAGAGAGTGGCAGTGCCCTGAGAGGCCCTGGCTGAGTCCAGGAAGTCTGGCTGTGTCCAGAGAGAGTGTCAGTGCCCTGAGAAACTCTGGCTGTGCCCGGGGAGACTGGTGGTACCCTAAGAAGCCCAGGAAGTCTGGCTGTGCCCAGAAGTACTGTGGTGGTGCCCTGAGAAGCCCTGGCTGTGCTCAGAGAGCCTGGCTGTGTCCAGGATATTGCATTCACATCCAGGCTCCTTGCACAGGGCCCCTCGCAGAAGACGCTTGTCGCGTAGATTGTGAGGCGAGACCCTGTAGGGGTGGAGTGTGGGGACAAAACCCCAAAAAACAGTTTCCAGGCTCTCGGCCTCACATAGAAAGGTGCTGGCTCGGGTAGTAAATGGCCATCAACTGTGATCAGATGCCAGCAGCTGTGGCTAGTTGGCCGTCAGCTGTAACCCGTAGGCCATTGGCCACTAATATAACTGCTGTGGCTACGCTAGCAGAGAAGGAAAGGAATGGGGGCTAGCAAGAAGATGGTGGCTGGCAAGCGCTGACTGCTGTTAGGCAGATTATGTAGATCCTGCTTCCTGTGTCTCCAGCCCAGCCGCCAGCGAGAATATATTGGTTTGACTTCCCTACCTATGGCTCCGTGGGTGTTCCTTTTTGGCCTTACCGTGTCCTGCGTTCTTGGGCGGGGAGTGGGAGCTGAGACCCTGCACGACAAATGGCGCAGCAAGCAGGGTACCCCGCACGACAACTGGATTGAAACTTTTTCTCATGAGCTGGGTTCCTGACCCAGGGCCCGTCGCGGAAGACGCTTGTCACGTAGATTGTGAGGCGAGACCTGTAGGGGTGGAGTGTGTCCCAGAGAGCAGTTTCCAGGCTCTCGGCCTCATGTGGTAAGGTGCTGGCTTGGATAGTAGACAGCCATCAGCTGTAACTAGATGGCCATCAGCTGTTACTGGTTAGCCATTAGCCACCAATATAACTGCTGTGGCTCCTCTGGTTGGTTGGTTGGTTGGTTGGTTGGTTGGTTGGTTGGTTGGTTGGTTGGCAGAGAAGCGGTTGGCAGATTGTAGATCGTGTGGTTCCTGCTTTCTGTATCTACAATCCAGCCATCAGCGAGACTATGGTGGTATGACTCTCCTATCATGGCTCCATTGTTGTTCCTTTTTGGCCTCGCCACATCGTGCTTTCTTATGTGGGGAGCAGGAGCTGAACCCCTCATGACACTGCATGACAATGGTTTTACAGTAGGCAGGCCCCTTTCACTTCCTTTATCACATTGCCCTTCCTACTGCCCTGTGCAGGAATACTCAGCATACATTAACATCTTCACTCTACAGACCAGACCAGCATTCAGATTAGTTATATGCTTACCCAAGGCTATACCATTAGAAAGCACTGGAATCAACACTAGAATTTAGCTCATTTCCTTCTTTTTCCTTTCCCTAAGTGAACAGAGAAGGTAAGTAGATTTTGTCTTGAATTCATTCCCAAATAATTGGGTGGGCTGCCTGGAGTGTCATGTAGAGAAAGACTTTGAGGCTGAGTTTAGTCTCAGTGGGAAGATGCGCACAGCATGTTAGCAACATCTGCCCTGGGCCCAGTGTGGGGCATGCATCTGCCTAAGGACAGTTGTTCTGAGGTTGCATTTTATGCTCTGTGGGAATCATCAAACAACATTGCAAGCAGTCTTTTGGACACATCTCTTCTCTGTTAGGAGAAGTTAATGTTAGGCCACAAGGTGTGGCTCAGCAGTCTCTGTGCAGCAGTCTCCTCCATGCTGATGTGGAGCACATAAGCAAATGGGAGGAGCCTTGGCAGAATAAACTGTCAGCATGGCAGGGCCATGAGCACGATGTAGAGCCTACTCTGGGGTAAATTTTTATTCACCCTGGACTCAGGTGAAAGGCTGCCAGGTAACATACACCTGTTATCTATTTAACACGGTTCTGTATTCTAGAGAAAGGGGAAACAGGCCAATGTTGATCAGTTCTTACTCAGTAGGAAGTTTCACTGCTTATACTGAGATTTGAAAATTTTAATGCCTTATTGATTTTTACACTGCTTGATATCTGCCTTCTCAGTTAGAAAATAATGGACCTTTGTTAAAGCCACTTCTTGCTGTGAGCACAGATGAGATAAACAACTTATCAAGAACATAGGGCAGGGCAGGTGTGAGGACACAGCTTGTCTGGTACATGCTGCTGATATGGTTAGAAGAGTTGTCTCTGCCACGTTGCTTCTTAAAAAAGACTCCAGGAATTGCTCCAAACTTAATAGATTAACTACCTTCTACGAAAGCACTGTGACCCCAGAACATTAATAAATGTGAATCTATGGCACACTTTTGAGCTATTGTAAGTCCAAAAGCGATTATGGAAATTATGCTGGTAAATCTCAATTACTTCCACATTATCTGGCTCGGTTCCAAGACTACTTTCCTTCCCATCCTTCCCTGTCATGCTGTTCTTTTCATATGTCATCTCCATGGGGCTCTGACAATATGTAGTAAAGGGCACATATATAGAATATGGTATTGGCATTTCCCCCATAATTATCTCTCAATCAGATATCATTTAAGCAAGACTCCCTGGTTTCAGAGAGGGGGTTAGTAAATGTCTCCATCTAGGTCAATCTTTTTTTTGGTCCATTGTTCTGCTGAACCTATACAAGAGTGTACTTTACTCATGCCCATTGTCCTTCTAGTTCCCCTTTTTTCTGAAAACTATTTTTAAGCCTCTCATCTTTTAAATCTAAGGAAAATAACATTATTATTATTATTTTTTTCTGTTTGTAAAACTTAGTTTGTGTTCAAGCTGTGGAAGTTTCCATTCCAAACTTTTTGTTCTGGAAAGAATTCTTTACATCTTTCTAGACAAATATATGCTAGCCTTTTGTTACCTAATTAAAACAACAACACATAGTTAAATTTATTGAATGACATTGATTAATAAGATTTTATAAGTTTCAAGTATACTTCATCTGTATATTGCATTCTGTGCTCACCACCCAAAGTCTAATCTCCTTCTGTCACCATATATTTGATCCATTAACCCTCATCATCCTCCCCGCAAACGCCTTTCCCTCTGGTAGCCACCATACTGTTGTCTGTGTCTGAGTTTGTTTATTTGTTTTGTTTGTTCATTTGTTGCTTTCTGTTTTATATCCCACGTGTACTCAATCAGATCCATCTATGCTGTGACAAATGGAAATATTTCATCTTTTCTTTGGCCAAGTCATATTCCATTGTATATGTGTACCTCATCATCTTTATCTAATTACCTGTCAAAGGACTCTTGGTTTGTTTCCATGTCTTGGCTACCATGAATAATGCCGCAATGAACATAGGGATACATATATCTTTATGAATAAATGTTTTCAAAATTTGGGGGTAGATACCCAGAAGAGGGATTGTTGGCTTGTATGGTAGCTCTATTCTTAAGTTTTTGAGGAACCTCCATACTGTTTTCCTTAGTGGCTACACCAATTTACATTCCCACCAGCAGTGTAAGAGTGTTCATTTTTCTCCATGTCCTCTCCAAAACATTTTATTTCTTGTGTTATTGATAATAGCCATTCTAACAGGTGAGAGGGGGTACCTCATTGTGATTTTGATTCACATTTCCCTAATAGCTAGGGAAGTTGAACATCTTTTCACATATCTGTTGGCCATTTGTATGTTTTCTTGGGAAAAATGTCTGTTCAGGCCCTATGTATGTGTTTTAATTGGATTCGGGTTTTTTTTGTTGTTGTTCTTGTTGAATTGTATGGCAACTAATTTTCAACAAAGGAGCTAAAAACATACAATGGAGAAAGGAAAGCTTGTTTAATAAATGGTGCTGGGGAAATTGGAAAGCCATGTCATACAGGGTCTCTGTTCCTGCTCCCAATCTCGGCAGGTGGACACAGAGGATGGTGAGGCTCAAAAGGAACACCAACAGAGCCATGGATGGGGGTTCATACCACTATATTCTTGCTTATGGCTGGGTTGGAGATACAGTAAGCAGGAGCCAAATGTCCGCAATCCGCAGTCCACTTCTCTGCCAACCAACCAACTTGCCAGTGTAGCCACGGCAGTTATATTAGTGGCTAATGGCTAACCGGTTACAGCTAATGGTCAACCAGCCACAGCAGATGGCCATCTGATTACAGCTGCACAAATTTACATTCCCACCATCAGTGTAAGAATGTTCCTTTTTCTCCACATCCTAATAAACAAGCCACCACCTTTCCACGTGATGCAAAGAGCCTGGAAACTGCTCACCTGTCTCTGTCTCCACAACCATGTGCAAAAGAATGAAACTAGACAGCTATTTGATACTATACACAAAAATTAACTAAAAAATGGATTAAGGACTTAAACATAAGACCTGAAACAATACAATACATGGAAAACAAACAAACAAACAAAAACCATAGGTAATAAACTAATGGACCTTGGTCTCACAGAGGTTTTTGTGAATTTGATCCCAAAGTCAAGGGAAATAAAAGCAAAAATAGATGAAAGGAACTACATTAAACTAAAAAGCTTCTGCACAGCCAAAGAAACCATCAACAAAACAAAACGCACACCAACCAAATGCCAGAAGATATTTGCAAATAATACCTCTGCTAATGGGCTAGTATCCAAACACACAAATAACGTTTGCTACCTTTTTACTTCACCCACTGTTTATTTTCCTTAAATTAAATTGCTCCTACGTATGTATTAGGTCTTACCTGCATTCAAATTTTGTGTAATCTCTCTTTTTATTAGTTATCCTGTGAAGGGCTATACATTGTTTTTGAGAAAATCCACCAGGACCTAAACTTAACAGGATATTTTAAGATCATCATTCTGTTATTATTAGCTTTTGTTACCCATACACTCCCATCTTTCTCTCTTTTTTGAAAATTTCTCATTTTCTTTCCTTGAAAGCAACCATGGATAGATAGATAGAAAGAAGGGTGTTGGGCAAGCTAACCTTGGCTCAACGAGCAAATAGGACCTCCAGCACCAGGATTCTAGCTAACTTTAAGGTTGTGAGCAATAACCAAGTTCAGTCAGCATATTCCCAGAGCATGCAGGATGCCAGGTGGTCTTTCCTGGCTCTCCTATCTAAGCTACTTCTTTCCTACAGCTCTCCTCTCCCCTCACACCTGACTGCCATTCCTCTTTGTCCCTCATATGTCTCAGATTTAAACTGGGATTGTAATCATACCAGCCTCAGGTTTGTCCTGAGGATTAATGAGCAAATTCAGGCAGAATATTTAGGCCAGTCTTTGGCACACGGGATGGGCTATAAAAGTGTTTATGATGATACACGGTTTTTAAAAATTTTTTTCAATGAAAATTGACATACAATATTATACTAGTTTCAGGTGTACAACATAGTGATTAGACACTTATATAACTTACAAAGTGATCACTCCAATAATCTAATACCCATCTGACACCATACAAGTTATTACAATATTATTGACTATATTGACTATGCTATACTTCATATTCCCACGACTGTTTTGTAACTACCAATTTGTACTTCTCCTTTTCTTTTCCCCCACATTCTCCAATCCTCCTCCCATATGGCAAACATCAAAATGTTCTCTGTATCTATGAGTTTGTTTCTGTTTTGTTTGTTCATTTATTTTGTTCTTTATACCCCACATATAAATGAAACCATATAGCATTTGTCTTTTTCTGTCTGACTTACTACACTTAGCACAGTAATACTTAGGTCCATCCATGTTGTTGCTGATGGCAAATTCCTTTCTTTTTTATGGCTGAGTAATATTCCATTGTATATTCCATTGTATACATAGAAGACCACTCTTTCTATATCCATTCATCTATTGATGGACATTTAGATTGCTTCCATATTTTGGCTATTGTAAATAGTGCTGCAATGAACTTATCGATGAATATGTCTTATCAAATTAGTGTTTTGGGTTTCCATGAAAAAATACCCAGAAGTATGATTACTGGGTCCTTCTTTGTCTCTTGTTATAGCCTTTGTTTTAAAGTTTGTTTTGTCTGGTATAAGTATTGTTACTCCAGCTTTGCTTTCTTTTTTTATTCATTTACATGCAATATATTTTTCCATCCCTGGCCACCTGAGCTTGGTGCTCCAGGTGTGTCCCTTGTGTGGGTTGTGTGTGTCCTCCTGTTGTAGTTGAGACTTGATTGCTGTTGGCATGTCAATGGGAGGAACTGACCTTCAGGATGATTTGTTGTGAGGACTGGCCAAGACTACAGTGGAGGAGCTGTTATGCACGTGTGAATCCCATGGAGCAGGATTTGCTTCAATTGGGCTCTGGTCCCTGTTGAGTTTGCTCTTTGGGTGTGTCATTTGTGGAGGTAGTTGGGTGGTGCTCTAGTGTGATCTATAGCTGGTCACTGGGCTCTGAGGCCTCTTAGGAAAGGCTCTGATGCAGTCCAAGTTCAGCTGTTTTCTGTGTCCTCCCTGGGACCACTTGGTATGAGCTGCAAAGCAATTTGCAGATGGTTGTCACTTGTTCTGGGTTTGGAGGTATCTGGGAGAGGCTAAGTTGTGAACTGAGGCCAGCTGCTGTTAATACCAGGCTTGGGGTTGCTTAGCAAGAGGTATAGGGAACACCAATGTCAGATGCTGCTTTGGGGGGGTTTGTGAGTTTTTTAGAGATTTTAGGAAATTCCGTAGCTTGATTCAAGACAGGCCATTTGGAGGACTCAATACCAAGATGGAGCAGTAGGTAAATGCTGTGCTTACATTCTCTCATGACTACATCAAAATTACAACTAAACTACAAAATACCCATCATTGAGAATCACCTAAAATCTTGCTGAACCAAGCCCTACAACTAAAGACTTGCAGGAGAAGCCACCTTGAGACTGGTAAGAGGGTAGAAATGTGGAACATGCTGGTCCCATACCCACATGTGATCATTAAAGATTGGGAGGGACATCTTGGCTGTGCAAGTCCCCCATCCCCCAGATGAGTGAGAGGTCTCAGTCCCACCCCAGCCCAGGGTTCCAGTGCTAGGGAGACAAGTCCCCATAATTTCCGGTCGTGAAAGCCAGCGGAGATTGTGACTGAGTGAGATAGAGGGTGGCTGCACTCCCAGACACTTGTCTTAAAGGGACTGTGCGCTGACTTACTCACCCATGGAATTACTTGCTCTGAGTTCCAGCACTGGAGCAGCAGCTGGAAAAGTGGCAGGGACATATGGTGGGGAACTGAGTTGTCTGGCTTGGGACTGGAGTTGGTGAAGCAGCTTTTGCCTGGACAGAGGAGCTGGCAGAGGCCATTGTTTCTTTGTTGAGCCCTCCCCCTTCCTGGTGTGCAGAAACAGGTGGCTGCCATATCTGAGTCTCTGCTGTTTGTTCACCATGCCCTGGTGATTTGAGATCCCAGCCCTCCCAACTTTCGGGCCGCTGCCAGTGGCTTTGTAATATAAACCACCTGCCTTGACTCATGCTGCAGACTTTCCTAGGGCTTCTCAAAGTTTCATGGAATCCAGACAAGAAGCCTCTGGCCTGGGAGTGTCCTGTGCCTCTGGCTGAGCAGCCCTAAGCATGGCACTAGTGGCAACCAGCCTTGGTTTGCAGCTTGGCCTCTTAAGGCACATCCAGGCACAGCATGGGTGGCAGCCACCTGTGGACTTCTTTGTGGATCCTACCAGGTGGCCTCGGGTGGGGCATGGGCTGTGGCTGAACTTGACCTATAGCAAATCCCCTCTAAGGTGGTCCTGGGGATGGCACCCCTAGTGGCCAGCTTCAAAATGAGCATCACCCAGCTGCCTCCAAGAATGCACACCCTAGGGGTGGATTGGGCAGGCACCAGAGTCCTGTTGAGGGAGATTTTGCTCTGTAGGGTCAGTCCGTGCACAGCTCTTCCACTGTAGTCAAGGCCAGTCCTCAAAGCCAGTGAGCCCAAGGGTTAGTCCCTTCCATTGATATGCAATTGTCAACAAAGGTTCAACTACAAGAGGGCACACACGACCCACACAAGGGACACAACTGGAGTGCATGGCTCAGGCAACCAGAATGACTGACCCACTGAGTCCCATAGCACACCTACTACATAAGGCCACTTTACTAAGACCAGAAGACATAGCAGCTCTACCTAATACATAGAAACAAACACAGGGAGGTAGCCAAAATAGGGAGAAAGAAACATGTTTCAAATTAAAAAACAAACAAACAAACAAACAAAAAAACAGAACAAAGCTCCAGAAAAAGAACTAAACAAAATAGAAACAAGCAATTTATCAGACACAGAGTTCCAAACATTGGTTATAAGGATGCTTACTGATATCAGGGAGTATTTTAACAAAACCAATGGAAACATAAAAATGGAGATAGAAAACATGAAGAAGAACCAGTCAGAAGTAAAGAATACAATAATGGAAATTAAGAATACATTCCAGGGAATCAACAGATTAGATGAAGCAGAGGATTGAACGAGAGATGTAGAAGATAAAGTAGCAAAAAACAGCCAACCAGAACAGCAAAAAGAAAAACGAATCCAAAAAATTGAGGAGAGTTTAAGAAGCCTTTGGGACAACATCTAGCATACTATCATTCACATTATAAGGGTACCAGAAGGAGAAGAAAGAGAGCAAGTTAGTGAAAACCCATTTGAAGAAATAATGACAGAAAACTTACCAAAACTGGAGAAGGAAATAGATATACAAGCCCAGAAAGTGCAGAGTCCCAAACAAGATGAACCCAAAGAGGCCAACACCAAGACACATCATAATTAAAATGCCAAAGGTTAAAGACAAAGAGAGAATCTTAAAAGCAGCAAGAGAAAAGCAGTTAGTTACCTACAAGGTAGACCCTATAAGACTAGCAGCTGATTTCTGAACAGAAACTTTGCAGGCCAGAAGGGATTGGCAGCAAATATGCAAACTGATGAAAAGCAAGGAACAACAACCAAGATTATTCAGCAAAGCTATCATTTAGAATTGAAGGACTGATAAAGAGCTTTCCAGACAAGAAAAAGCTAAAGGCGTTCATCACAACTAAACCAGTATTACAAGGAATCTTGGAGGGACTTCTTTAAGATGGGAGGGTGGTTAAGGGTGGGTGAAAAGGGGAAGGGATTAAGAAGTACAAATTGGTTGTTACACAGTCGTCATGGGGATATAAGGTATAGCATAAGGAATATAATCAATAATATTGTAATAACTATGTACTGTGTAAGATGGGTAGTAGGTCTATTGAGGTGATAAATGGGATGGCGTTGGGGGCAGGGTGAAAAAGGTGAAGAGATGAAGAAATACAAATTGCTAGTTACAACATAGTCATGGGGATGTAAAGTACAGCATAGAGAATATAGTCGATGATAATCGTAATATCTATGTACAGTTCCAGGTAGTAATAGTCAGGGGGACCATTTCCTAAATTATGGAAATGTCTAACCACTACATTATACACATGAAACTAATATGACATAATATTGAATGTGAACTATAATTGGAAAATTTAAAAAGGGTGGAAAAGATCAATTATATTGTGAAAACATGGTAGAATGTCAGATGGTTGCTGAACTTATCATGCTGATCACTTCTTTAGCATAGGTAACAAAATCAATAATGGGATAATAACACTGTGTAGAGCTAGATGGGTACTGTTGAATACTATGATATACTACTGAAACTAATATAATACTACATGTTAGCTGTATTTTAATAATAAGTCTTCAAAACATAAATAAAAAATTAAATATTTTTAAAAAGTAAAACAAACAAACGAAAAGACAAGTCCTTTGTATGGAAAGCCCACTGGAAATGGCTTGGGTGATTACTCAAGTTGGATGGGGTGGGGTGTCAGGGAATCACCAGGGCATGGTGAACAATGTTAGCCAGTTTGATGGAAATATGAGGTCTGCTTACGTGTGGATTCTCAGTGTGGAGAAGGCTCAACAAGAAACAATGGCTTCTGCCAGTACTTCTGTCTGAGCATAAGCTACCTCTCCAGCCTTTGCCCTGAAGGCAGACAATTTAGCTCTCCTTATATGTCCCCAGCACCTTTTAAACTACTGTCTCAGTGCTGGAGCTCAGAGCAAGTGAGTGTGTCAGCAAGCAAGTCTGTGCATGGGCTCTGTAAGAGAAACACCTGGAACTCAGCAGCTCTCCAAATCACTCAGCCACAATCTATGCTTGTTTTCACAGCCAGAAGTGATGGAGACATTTCTCTCTGGCTCTTAAACCGTGAGCTAGGGAACCTGGGGTGCGGCTGGGAACCCTCGCTCTTCAGGGTGGACCCCTGCTGCCAAAATATTTCTCCTGATTTTTGACTGTCACATATGGTTGTGGGACCAGCCTGTTTGGTGTCTCTGCCTTTCATATCAGTCTCCATGTGGCTTCTTCTCTATTTCCTTAGTTGTAGGATTCTGGTTCAGCTAGACGTCAAGTGATTCTCAATGATGGTTGTTCTGTAGTTTAGTTGTAATTTTTATGTGTTCTGGGAGGAGGTCAGCATAGCGTTGATCTACTCCACCATCTTGGCTGGAAGCTATGATGATACTCTTTATCATCATTGTTATAATTTGTTATTTTCTTGTTACATGTTACTATATGCAATATTTTAGGTGGAGATAAGTAGTAACACAATAACAAGAAAATAAAACAAATTCTAACAATGATGATAAAGAGTATATCATATATATATATATATATATATATATATATATATATATATATATATATATCTTATTTTGTCTATTGCTGAATTCCATTAGGATAGAGATTTTTGTCTATTTTGTTCACAGTTAACTCTGGTGTCTGGAGGAGTATTAATATATGTCGGGTGCCCATAAATATTTCTGGACATAACAGATACCACCATGCTGTATAAAAATGAGTGAAAAAGACCAAAAAAATCTGAATAGGGTTCAGGTAGAGGCTAGAAGGATGACGTTTCTGGAGCTTCCCATTTTCTCAGACAACTTCTATACCAAAGCTGTAATCTTGGACCTTCTAAGGACAGGCTTGGGCTTGAGATGGCTTTTCAGAGTTAGTTCTGAGTGAAATATTTGTACCACCTTGAGCATTATTAGCTAGGAGAAAAGGGAAATCTAGAACAAAGTCACTCAGGAACTCATAACTCAACACATAAGTATCAGGGATTTATGCACAGCAAGATTCTAAGATACAAAGACGTGCCACACATCAAATGAGCATCATTTCTACTGCACTAGGCAACATGAAGAATGATTCTAAGAGACAAAGACCTGCCACACATCAAATCAGCAGTATTTCTACTGCACTACACAACACGAAGAATGTGAAATTTATAAAGTTGCAGCCTTTTACCCGGAGTTGCTTACAGTTGACTATGGAGGAAATAAGATTAGTATTCACTAACTCTATTAGTATCCAATGTAGCTTAAGAAAAAAAATTGCCACATATCTCATGATTGAAATAAAACTGCACTGTCCCCCCTTAAAAATGCATCTATGAACATGATTTTTCAATGTTATCCATGGTTTCAGGGCTTCAGAGACATCCTGAAGAGCATCCAGGGACACCTTAGAGCTGTGGGCTCTGATAGGAGTTGATGATGTAATGCAGGCTGGTAGGTGGCAATCCACTTTAATTCACTCTACAAAAATATTGACTCCCATCCCCACCCCTGGTGAGAGTGAAGCTCATTAAACTGAACAGTTGAAAGGGCTAATAATGTTCATGACTTTAATGAGAAGATTCAGTGTGCCATGTAGGATCAATAGAGGAGAGAGACAGCGGATTTCAACAGCCTTCAACAGGGAAGGGGCAGAGCTATGAGGTGATAATTCAGTACCTGGAGACAGAGCCTCAGGAGACAGAGGGGTGGAGAATGTGTCAGAATTCATGAAAAACCCCAAAGCGACTGGAAATGAAAGCCTATGATTTGGAGAGAAAAGACCAGAGCTACTGTTTGGTGAGTTGCAATAGTCAGTGCATGCAGTGGGCAAAATGGTTTAAACAGCAACTGAGTTTCACCTTCACGTAGAGAGATTTCTTTGTTTGATTCAGACATGTGGAGAGAGTAGTCTGATTGGCTGAACTTGGCTCTTCAGGGGTCCATTTGCCCTGATGATATCAGAAGCTGGAAAGGTCTGTGGGTGTACTCATAGCCAGGCATAAGGCAGGCTTCTTAGAAACTCCTCACAGTGAGCAGCTCTCCCGGAAATACTTTCTTCACTAGCATTTCATGATCTTGCTTTTTCCTGTGTTGCCACTTCTGTCACTGTGCTCTTTCCCAGCATTGTTTTTGGCTCCTCTCCCTCTGCAAACCTGGCTTGGCCTGGGCCCTATGTATATTCCATGTGAAATTTCCACTTGGATGATCCCACCTAGGACCTGGATTTAAATTCCATTCATAAGCTGACCATTTCCCAATCTTTATATCCATCCTTGGTCTGTCCTCAGAGCACCCCGCTCAAACATCCACCTGCCTTCTTGCCCTATCCACTATAATATCCAATAGGAATTTCAAAGTCAATATGGATACAACATAAATCTTGATTGCCACCACTTTTTCTCTCTCCAGAATTCCCATTTCAGGAAATGAGACTAATACCTACTCAGTTCACTTGAGTAAAAACAATAGGAGCTTCCATTATTCTTTCTGTCCCACATTCCCACACATCAATCCATTGACAAGCATCATTTCCTCTCCCTTCAAGTACTGTCAGAACATCCTCTCCATCAGCCCTATTGCTGTCATCCCAGTTCATCCTTTCTGGCCTGGACTGGCAACAGACCCCCACATGGTTTTCCCATTTCCATCTGGCCTTCTACAATATAGATTCCACAGAGTTGCTGGAGTGATCTTTTAAAATCTTGATCAGATTACAGCATTGCTCTGGACAGTAGCCCTACATTTCCTGATAATGATTGATGTATTTGGTTTGCCATTTCCTGGTTTCCAATCTCTGATCTGCCTAGTCTCCATGCCTGACCATAGACCCTTTTTCCTTTCCAGAGCACAATCTGGTCACTGCCATGGGAACCCCAGGATGGCTATTCTTCTGCCTTTAACTCTCTATGACTGGATCCTTCATGTCACCCAAAGTCACCTCCTGGGAGAGACCTCTCGGAGAAAATAAGCTAGGGGAACCACCTTCTCTATGGCATCCTTTGCTTACACATTCTACCCAGCAACAGTCAGTACCAGGTGGGTTCTTGGAGATTCTTTGCTTTGTTATTGTCTCTTTTTCCAGATAGCATCTGTGCTTGTGAGCAGAGATAGCAATTTTATAACCAGCTTTTGAATATCACCTGGTATGTAGAAAGTGATTGATAAATATTTGTTAAAATAACAAGTGAATGGCCATTGAAGGCCCATACATCATATTTGTCAAAGTCTTGGAAGGGGATACCACCATAACAAGTGCCTTCCTGAGGGGATGGCACAGCTCAGAGCCCAAGCCTCTAAAAACAAGCTCAGGAAGATCCTAGGAACCAGACCTCATTTCCCTTAGCTGAAGATCCACAGAGCAACAGGATGGATGGTGCTTCTATATTTTCCAGGTATCTCTCTCACAGGGTGGGATGACTGGTATACACTTAAGATTTCAGACCAGTCACTCATGGGTTGAGGAGAGAAAAGCCAGGTGATGTCTTCCTCCTCCCTTCAGACTAGTCTCTCCTCTCACTTCCCTCAGAGATAGGAAGACATTGATTTAGAGGGCCCCTGGAAAATTCCACATGTTCTCAGTAAACTTTCATGACTAGGATTTCATACTCTAGAGGTTTATTACTAAGTGGGGCATAGTTGTTATAAGTGCTGATCCTGGGGTTCAGCTACCTGAGTTTTGAAATTGGGTACCACTGTGCACAAGCGGAGAGAGAGAGAGAGAGAGAGAGAGAGAGAGAGAGAGAGAGAGAGAGAGAGAGAGAGAGAGAGAGAGAGAGAGAGAGAAATAAGAATCTGGGGTGTTTGAGGAAAAATAGGCCTTGATGAGGGATTCACTGTGGGGCTTTGGTAGCTAGAGTGTACTGGGCATCTGGGGTGAGGACCTGGGAGAACACCATAAGGGGATCAGGGAAGAAAAAGAAAGAGTGACGCAGACCTCGTTCAGGGCAGCTGCCCAGAGTCTTCTTCTGTACATATTGCCTATAGTGTACAACCTCCTAACTCCCATCTTCATGATCCAAAAGCAAATCCTCACTTTTTTTTCTACTGATCTTAGATAGTCACTATAATATGTACTTTAACCCCTCCTCCTTTTTCCATATGCTTTAGTCAATTTTATTGACCATACTACTGGAATGTAATTTATAGTAATTAAATGACTCTAAGATGTTACCAAATATGACATATTCTAATTCCATAGCTGTTAAAGGTTATATTATATAAAAAGATACAATTTAGGACCAATTTAGGGTTTCAGAATAGACTCCTTATGCTTTCCGTGGGTTCCACCTGCTTGCAGTTACCTGCTTTGTGAAGCCTAGAGGCATGCACTGATGTTGCCCACCAGTCATGGGACCATGGGACCAGGGATTTGGTGCCTAGGACTGGTTTCCAGGGTTCCATAGGCAGGGACAGAATGGAAAGATCCAGAGTCACACTGGTGAGTTAGCTTTCTGCCCCCAGTATACTCTTTAGAATGTATGTTGAGTAGGAATATTTTCTAGGAGGCTTCCAGATGATTCTAGGTCAAGTTTACATTTATCCTTCTGACATCTGTGAAAAGCAACTTCCTGTCCACAAGGATTCCCAAAACACTTTGGTGACCACAAGCTGACACCCTCAACACAATTCAGAGTTCAAACTTGGCTGGACGTAGGCTCCGTGCATGTAGCTCTCAGTGACATTAGACGGGACTGCACCTGGAGGTCTGCCTCCCCACAGGCTCAGGATGTTTCATGACTTTGAGGTTACTTTACCTACAAACATCTTCAAATGATCATAAGCATCCTACTAAATCCTATGTATACTTAGGACATATATTACAATTATTTTTAAGAATATTTGTCCCAGAAAAATAATAAAAAGTGGAAACTTTATTGTTTTGCAAAATTAAACTGTGACCAAGTAAGAGAATGTGGATTAAATAAACTTTGATATTTAATTTCCTTTTCCAGAAAAAAGAAATGTTATTATAGAGGAATGCAATGGATTCTGTACATTGATTTTTGTATCCTGCAACTTTACTGTATTTGTTTCTAATAGACTTTTGATAGAGTTTTAGAGTTTTCTACATAAAGAATCATGCCATCTGCAAAAAATGACAATTTTACTTCTTCATTCCTAATTTGGGTACCTTATTATTTATTTATTTATTTATTTATTTATTTATTTATTTATTAAATTTATTGATGTGACATTGGTTAAGAAAATTATATAGGTTTCAAGAGCACATTTCTATAATACATCACCTATATATTGCATTGTGTGTTCACCACACAGAGTCAGTTCTCCTTTCATCACCATATACTTGGCTTCCTTTTTCCTTTTCTACCACCCTCCTCTCCTATTACCCTCTGGTAAACACTAAACTGTTGTGTGAGTCTATCAGTTTTGTTTGTTGTTTGTTTTTTGCTTTCAGTTTTGTATCCCACATATGATTGAAGTCATATGATCTCAACTTTTTCTTTCAGACTTATTTCACTTAGCGTTATATTCTTAAGATCCATTCATGTTGTTGCAAATGGCAATATTTCATTTTTTTCTTATGGCCATTGTACAATGAAGTCTGACAGTTAAGTTCACAAACTTCTTGCAAAAATGTTGCTAACCTTTTTTGATATCAGAGGAATTATTCATTATGAATTTGTACCAACTGGACTGTTAACCAAGTTTACTATTTGGAAGTGCTGAAAAGGCTCATAAAAAAGTCAAATGATCTGAACTTTTCGCCAACAATTCATGGCTCTTACATCACGACAATGCACCAGCTCACATAGCACTGTCTGTGAAGGAGTTTTTAGCCAGTAAACAAATAACTGTATTGGAACACCCTCCCTACTCACCTGATCTGGTCCCCAATGACTTCTTTCTTGCCCAAAGATAAAGGGAATATTGAAAGGAAGATATTTTGATGGCAATCAGAACATTAAGTGTAATACGATGACAGCTCTGATGGCCATTCTGGAAAGAGTTCCAAAATTGCTCTGAAGGGTGGACTAGGCACTGTTGTTAGTGCAAAGCTTCCCAAGGGGAGTACTTTGAAGGAAACCATAGTGATATTCAGCAATGAGGTATGTAGCACTTTTTGTAGGATGTGTTCATGAACTTAATTGTCCATACTCAGATGTACCACATCTTCTTTATCCAATTAACTATTGAAGGATACTGTTTTTTCCCATGTCTTGGCCATCATGAATAATGCTACAGTGAACACAGGGGTACATATATCTTTACAGATAAATGTTTTTCTGATTTTTTGGTAGATACCTAGAAGAGGGATTGCTGGGTCATGTGGTAACTCTATTCTTAATTTTTTGAGGAACCTTCATACTTTTTTCATAATGGCTATACCAACTTACCTTTCCACCAACAGCATATAAGGGTTCCTGTTTCTCCCACAATCTCTCCAACACTTGTTATTACTAGTCTTGTTGATAATGACCTTTCTAACAAATATGGGGTAGTATTTCATTGTGGTTTTGATTTACATTTCCCTAATAGCTAGTGAAATTAAGCATTTTTCCATATATCTGTTGGCCATTTGTCTTCTGGGAGAAGTGTCTGTTCAGATCTTATGCCCATTTTTTAATTGAATTGTTTTTTGTTGTTGTTGAGTTGTACATCAAATGACAAATGACAAAGGATGCCTTTTGTTTCTTTCTTTTGCATGATTGCTCTGGCTAGGACTTCCAACATTATGTTAGATAACAGTGATAAGAGTGAGCATCCTTGTCTAGAGGAAAAGCTTTCGGTTCTTCACCATTTAGTATGATATTAGCTGACAATTTGTCATATATGGCCTTTATTTTGTGAGGTACTTTCCTTCTCTATCCATTCTATTAAGCATTTAATCATAAATGGATGTTGTATCGTATCAAATGCTGTGATTACATCTATTGATATAACCATATGATTTTTATCCTTTATTTTGTTAATGTGGTGTATCACATTGGTTAATTTGCATATTTTGAGCCATCATTGTGCCCCTGGATTGTGATGTATTATCTTTTTAATGTATTGTTGTATTCAATTTGCTAGTATTTTGTTTCATCACAGATATTGGTCTGCAAATTTTTTTGTGTGTGTGTTCTGTCATTATCAGGTTTTATAAAGAATTTATATAACTCAACAATAAAAATAGATAATTCAATTAAAAATGGGTGGAAGACCCGAACAGATACCTTTCCCAAGAAAACATATAAATATCCAACAGATACATGAAAAGATGCTCAACTTTACTCAGTATAAAGGAAATGAAAATCAAAACCACATGAGATACCCCCTCATACCTGTTAGAATAGCTATAATCAATAAGACAAGAAAAGAAATGTGTTGTAGAAGATGTGGAGAAAAAAAGAACCCTCTTATACTGCTGGTGGGAATGTAAACTGGTATAGCCACTATTGAAATCAGTATGGAGGTGCCTAAAAAAATAAGGATAGAGCTACCATACAATCTAGGGATCTTTCTTCTGGGTGTCTATCCCCAAAATTTGAAAACATTTATTTGTAACAATAAATATACCCCTATGTTTATTGCAGCATTATTCACAGTAGCCAAGACATGGAAACAACTGAAACGTTTTTTGATGGATGATTGGATAAAGGAGATATGGTACATATATACAATGGAAAACTACTCAGCCATAAGAAAAGATGAAATACTGCCATTTGGGACAACAGGGATGAATCATGAAAGTCTCATACTGAGTGAAATAAATCAGACAGAAAAGGGGAAGAATTATGCAATTTCACTCATATGTGGGATATAAAACAGAAAGCAAGAAATGAACAAAGAAAGCAAATAAACAAATTCATAGATACAGACAACAGTATGATGGTTACTAAAGGGGAAGGGACATGGGAGGAGGTTGAAGAGGATAAAAGGGAGTCAAATATATGATGATGGAAGAAAACTAAACTTTGGGTAATGAGCACGGAATCCCATATACAGATGACGTATTATATTATTGTACACTTGAAACTAATATTATCTTATTAAACAATGTCACCCCAATTTAATAAAAAAGAAATAATTTAATATTCTTTTATTTAATAAACAATAAATTATTTAATAAAAAAGAAAGAAAAACTTTGACATATTTATTTACTTTATTTTGATGTTCGATATTATTTTATGTTAATTTCAGATGTGGTTAGACAAAGTGCTTAGACATTTATATAGTTTTAGAAGTGATCCCTGTAACTAGTCTAGAAACCACCTGGCACTATACATAGTTATTACCATATTATTGACTATATTATCTATGTTTTACTTTACATCCCCATGCCTATTTTGTAACTATTAATTTGTATTTCTTAATCCCTTAACCATTTTCACCCTGTCCATCAACCATCCTCCCATCTATCACCCCAATAAATCTAGTATCCATCTGACATCATTCATAGTTATTCCAGTATTATTGACTATATTCCTTATGCTATATCCTACATCCCTATGACTACTGTGTAACAACCAATTTGTATTTCTTAATCCCTTCCCCTTTTTCACTCACTTACAACTCTCCTCCCATCTGGCAACCATCAAATTGTTTCCTGTACCTATGAGTCTGTTTCTGTTTTAGTTGATTGTTTATGTTTATTTTGTTGTTTAGATTCCACATATAAGCAAAATCATATTGCATCTGTTTTTCTCTGTCTGACATACTCCACTCAGCAAAATTCCCCTCAGGTTCATTGATGCCACCGCAGATGGCAAGAGCCCGTGGCTGAGCAATATCCCATTGTATATATGTACCACCTACTGATTACCCATTCATCCATTGATGGACCCCCAGGTTGCCTCCACATGTTGGGCATTGTAAACAATGCTGCAATGAACATATGGATGTATTCATCCCTTTGAAGTAGCAATTTGGGTTTCTTCAAATAAATACCCAGAAATGGGTTTACTGGGTCCTTCTTTGTCTCTTGTGATAGCCTTTGTTTTAAAGTCTATTTTGTCTGGGAGAAGTATTTTTCCCCCCATTTTCATGAAATATTTCCCCCCATCCTTTCCTTTCAGTCTGCATTCCTTTCCATCTGTAGGCAGCATATGTAAGGGTCTTGTTTTCTTATCCATTCACCCACAGTATTTTTGATTGGAACACTTAATCCATTTACATTTAAAGTACTTGTTGATAGATATATTGTTATTGCCATTTTATTATTCATATTTTTGATATATTTTTTCTTCTCTACATCTAGAAGAAGTCCCTTTAACATTTCTTGTAATACTGGGTTGGTGGTTATGAACTCCTTTAGCTTTCTCTTGTTTAGGAAGCTCTTTATCTGTACTTCAATTCTAAATTATAGCTTTGCTGGGTAGAGTAACCTTGGTTGTAGGTCTTTTCTTTTCATTACTTTGAATGTTTGCTGCAAATTCCTTCCGGCCTGCAAAGTTTCTGTTGAAAAATCAGCTGATAGTCTTATGGGAGCTCCCTTGTAGGGAATAAACTGCTTTTCTCTTGCTTCTTTTATAACTTTTTCTTTGTCTTTAACCTTTGGCATTTTAATTATGATGTGTCTTGGTGTGGACCTGTTTGGATTCATTTTGTTTGGGACTCTCTGTGCTTCCTGGGCCTGCAGATCTATTTCTTTTTCCAGATTAGGGACTTTTACTGTCGTTATTTTTTCAAATAAGTTTTTGGTTTCTTGCTCTCTCTCTTCTATTTCTGGTATCCCTATGATGTGAATGTTGGTATGCTTGATATTGTCCCAGAAACCCCTGAAACTATCCCTTTTTTTTTCTTTTTGGCTGGTCTGATTGGGTGTTTTCTGCTACCTTATCTTCTGAATTGCTAATACCATCCTCAGCTTAATTTAATCTAGGTGGATTCCCTCCTATGTATTTTTTGTTTTAATTAGTTTCAGATGCACAAGACAAAGTAATACTTAGATGTTTATCATTTATATCCCTCACACTGTGTGAACCCCCTCCTCCCATCCACTATCCCTCTGACATCGCACAGAGCCATTACATTTCCACTGTATCTATTCCTAATGCTGTACTCTGCTTCTTGTATATATATATATATATATATATATATATATATATATATATATATATATATAATTATAATTGGCATTCATTATTGTTCAGCTTCAGGTGTACAGTGTACTTCTTGTATATATATATTTATATTTAATTATAATTGGCATTCATTATTGTTCAGCTTCAGGTGTACAGTGTACTTCTTGTATATATATATATATATATATATATATATATATATATATATAATTATAATTGGCATTCATTATTGTTCAGCTTCAGGTGTACAGTGTACTTCTTGTATATATATATTTATATTTAATTATAATTGGCATTCATTATTGTTCAGCTTCAGGTGTACAGTGTACTTCTTGTATATATATATATATATATATATATATATATATTTATTTATTTATATTTAATTATAATTGGCATTCATTATTGTTCAGCTTCAGGTGTACAGTGTACTGATCAGGCATATACATATTACCTGAAGTGGTCTCTCAAATGAAACAAATGTCAAAAGATGGGGGAAAAATGGCGGCGTGAGGTGAGCCTCTGTAGCGCTCCCCTGGAATTTACAACCAATCGGACAACAATAACTCCACAAAGGACTCCCTGCACAGCAGACAGGCAAGACGAAGAGGCCCACCACTGAATTCACCTCCAGGTGGGTGAATCGCGCGAGCGGGGAGAGGAGGGAGAGGAGAAGTGCGGAGACGGAGCCGGCGGGCGCAGGACGCAAACTTGCTCAGTGCTCCGTGCTCACTGCATCCCGGAACTACCGCAGCTGCAGCTGCGGGAGAGGGAAAGACTTGGAATGCTAGGGCTCCGCTTATGGCCCACAGGGCTGAGGGGGCAGCATACAAAACGGCTGAACTCAACTCTCGCTCAGGGCAGATCTCGGAGCAAAGACTGAGGATAGAGGGCTGAAATTGGTGGTTTAAGCCCTCACTGCCAAGCAGAGAAAAGAAGCCTTAGGCACGGAGACTAGCCGCCCCCTCCCTACCCTCCCAGAGCTCGCCCCGCCCCCACCTGCCTGGTGCTAGAAGCAATAAAGTAGCAGTGTCACATCAAGGGACAGAATATTTGCTGCTCTGAGAACTGTGGACTGCAGACACAGATTCGCAGCTCAACTAGTTCCAGCCAAGGGGAGGAAGCTGTGGAAGCAGGACTGGCTGTGGTGGTGGTCTCCACCATTGCTCTGGGCCACCTCTCACAACTCATCCCGTCATTGGCCCCACTTATCTGGGCAGATCACTGCAGGAGTAAAAGAACTGCTGAAACAAACGGGCTCTGAATCGGGTGCAGAAAGAACTTTGGGACTTCAAAAACTCTTCGCATACCTATCAACCTGTTGTAGAAGCCAGTCCTGTAGATGTCTAGGAAGAGAAATAGTAAATCAGTGATTACCATGAATAACTAAGGCAACAAGATAGCTCAGAAAGAAAGTAAAAAGACTCCAGAAAAGGAACTTAGAGATATGGAAATATGTGATTCAAATGACAGAGAATTCAAGATTGCAATTCTGAAAAAACTGAACGAGATGCAAGAAAACACAGAAAGGCAGTTTAATGAACTCAGAAACACAATCAAAGAACACCATGAGCATTTTACAAAAGAGATTGAAATCTTGAAAAAGAACCAAACAGAATTTCTGGAGATTAAGAACTCAATAGAAGAAATTAACAATAAAATATCCAGCTTAGGTAGTAGAGTTGACCAGATGGAGGAAAGAATCAGTGACATCGAAGACAGGAACGTGGAATTTACACAGATGGAAGAAGAAAGAGACTTGAGACTTAAAAGAAATTTAAAAACTCTACAAGAACTTTCTGACTCCATCAGAAAGAACAATATAGAATAATGGGTATACCAGAAGGAGAAGAAAGAGAAAAGGGAACAGAGAACATATTGAAACAAATCATCAATGAGAACTTTCCAAACTTGTGGAAAGAACGGGATCCTCGAATCCAAGAAGCAAATAGAACACTTAATTACCTCAATCCCAACAGGCCTTCACACAGGCACATTGTATTGAAGCTGTCTAAAATCAATGACAAAGAAAGAATCCTCAAGGCAGCCAGGGGAAAAAAGACGGTAACTTACAAAGGAAAGCCCATTAGATTATCATCAGATTTTTCAGCAGAAACTCTACAAGCTAGGAGGGAATGGAAACAAATATTCAAACTATTGAAAGAGAGAAATTATGAGCCAAGAATAATATATCCAGCAAAGATCTCCTTTAGATATGAAGGAGGAATAAAGACCTTTCCAGACATCCAGAAGCTGAGGGAATTTTCCAATACACGACCTGCACTACAAGAAATACTAAACGAGGCTATTAGACCACCATCAACACGGACAACTTGTGGCAACTGAGACATAAAAAGGGAGAGCGTAAAGGCCTGAACTGGAATATGGGAATAGAGAAAGTAAGCACAATGAAAAAACTGGAATACTCTAAATATCAAACTTTGTTTTACATAAACTTAAGGGTAACCACTCAAAAATCATCCAGAACTGAAATATATACTGTAATAAAAGAAGAAACAGAGGGAAACATCATAGAATACCACCACACAGAAATAATAGACAACAACATAAAGGCAAAGAAACAATGGAGACACAGCCTTACCAGAAAACTAAAGATAGAATGACAGGAAATCCTCACATATCAATAATCACCCTAAATGTAAATGGACTGAACTCACCAATAAAGAGACACAGAGTAGCAGATTGGATCCAAAAACTAAACCCAACCATATGCTGTCTACAAGAGACACATCTCAGCTACGAGGACAAGCATAGACTCAAAGTGAAAGGGTGGAAATTGACACTCCAAGCAAATGGTACCCAGAGAAAATCAGGTGTAGCCATAATGATTTCCGATGAAACAGACTTCAGGGTGAAAAAGATAACAAGAGACAAAGATGGACATTTCATAATGGTAAAGGGGACTACACAACAAGAAGACATAACAGTCATCAATATTTATGCCCCAATCAGGGAGCACCAAAATAGACCAAGCAACTACTAACAGAACTGAAGGGAGAAATTGACCAAAACACAATTATACTAGGGGACTTAAATACATCATTGACAGCTATGGATAGATCATCGAAATAGAAGATAAATAACGAAATTGCAGCCCGAAATGACACATTAGATGAAATGGACATAATTGACATATATAGAGCACTTCACCCTAAAACATCAGACTATACATTATTTTCTAGTGTACATGGAACATTCTCAAGGTTAGACCATATATTGAGACACAAAATCAGCCTCAGCAAATTTAAGAAGATTGAAATCATACCAAGCATATTCTCTGATCACAAAGCTTTGAAATTGGATATCAAGTGCAAAAAGAAAGCAGGAAAAAACACAAATACATGGAGATTAAACAACATACTTTTAAAGAACGACTGGGTCAAAGAAGAAATTAGAGGAGAGCTCAAAAGATACATAGAAACAAATGACAATGAAAATACATCCTACCAAAATTTTTGGGATGCCGCGAAAGCAGTTTTAAGAGGGAAATTTATATCATTACATGCCTATCTCAAGAAACAAGAAAAATCCCAAATAAATAACCTCATGTTACACCTTAAAAAACTAGAAAAAGAAGAACAAGCAAAACCCAAGGTCAGCAGAAGAAAGGAAATAACAAAAATCAGAGCAGAACTAAATGAAATAGAGAAGAAAAAGACAAAAAAAAAATTAATGTGACAAAGAGCTGGTTCTTTGAAAAGATTAACAAAATTGACAAATCCTTGGCTAGTCTCACTGAGATAAAAAGAGAGAAGACACTAATTAACAAAATCAGAAATGAAAAAGGGGAAGTTACCACGGACACCACAAAAATACAAAGGATTATCCAAGAATACTATGAAGGACTATATGGCACCAAATTCATTACTTAGAAGAAATGGACAAGTTCTTAGAAACATATAGCCTTCCAAGGCTGAATCATGAAGAACTGGAATATCTAAACAGGCCGATCACCAGTAACGAAATTGAATCAGTCATCAAAAACCTTCCCAAACGCAAAAGTCCTGGACCAGATGGCTTCACCAGTGAATTCTACCAAACCTTCAAACAGGATCTAATACCAATCCTGCTCAAACTCTTTCAAAAATTGAAGAAGAATCAGTACTCCCTACCTCATTTTATGAGGCCAACATTACCCTGATATCAAAACCTGGTAAGGACAACACAAAAAAAGAAAACTACAGACCTATATCTCTGATGAATACAGATGCTAAAATCCTAAACAAAATTCTAGCAAATCGAATACAACAATGCATTAAAAAGATTATTCATCACGACCAAGTGGGGTTCATCCCTCGGGCACAAGGATGGTTGAACATTCGCAAATCCATCAATGTGATACATCACATAAACAAAATAAAGGACAAAAATCATATGATTCTATCAATTGATGCAGAAAAAGCATTTGATAAGATACAACATCCATTTATGATTAAAACACTTACTAAAATTGGTATAGAAGGAAAATACCTCAACAATAATAAAGGCCATATACGACAAGCCCTCAGCTAATCTCATAATTAATGGTGAAAAGCTGAAGCCCTTTGCTGTACGTTCAGGAACATGACAAGGTTGTCCCCTATCACCTCTGCTTTTCAACATAGTGTTGGAAGTCCTCGCCAGAGCTATCAGGCAAGAGAAAGAAATAAAAGGCATCCAAATTGGGAATGAAGAAGTTAAATTGTCACTCTTTGCAGATGACATGATGCTATATATAGAAAACCCTAAAGACTCCACCAAAAAGCTATTATAAACAATCAATGAATACAGTAAAGTTGCTGGCTACAAAATCAACGTACAAAAGTCCATTGCTTTTCTATATACCAACAATGAAATCTCAGAAAAAGAGATAGAAAAAACAATTTCTTTTACAATTGCAGCAAAAAGAATAAAATACCTAGGAATAAACTTAACCAAGGATGTGAAGGATTTATATGCTGAACACTATAAGACATTTTTGAAAGAAATTGAAGAAGACACAAAGAAATGGAAAGACATTCCGTGCTCATGGATTGGAAGAATCAACATAGTTAAAATGGACATATTACCCAAAGCCATATACAGATTTCATGCAATCCCCATCAAAATTCCAATGGCATTTTTTAAATAAATATAACAAAAAATCATCAGATTTGTTTGGAACCACAAAAGACCTTAAAAGCCAAAGCAATATTAAAAAAAAAGAGCAATACTGGATGTATCACACTCCCTGATTTTTGCTTGTACTACAGGGCTACAATAATCAAAACAGCTTGGTATTGGCAGAAAATAAGACACATAGACCAATGGAATAGAATTGAGAACCCAGAAATCAAACCACATAAATATGGACAGATAATTTTTGACAACGAAGCTAAAAACATGCAATGGGTGAAAGACAGCCTCTTCAATAAATGGTGCTGGCAGAATTGTATAGCTACATGCAAAAGAATGAAACTGGACTGCTATCTGTCACCACGTACCAAAATTAATTCAAAATGGATCAAAGACTTAAGCATAAGACCTGACACAATAAACTGCATTGAAGAAAACATTGGTACTAAACTTATGGACCTTGGGTTCAAAGAGCATTTTATGAATTTGACTCCAAAGGCAATGGAAGTAAAAGCTAAAATAAATGAATGGGATTATATAAAACTGAAAAGCTTCTGCACAGCAAAAGAAACTATTGACAAAATAATGAGGCAACCAACTGAATGGGAGAAAATTTTTGCAAACAGTGCCTCTGATAAGGGGCTAATATCCAAATTATACAAGGAACTCATGACATTCAACAACAAAAAACCAAACAACCCAATTGAAAAATGGACAGAGGACCTGAAGAGACATTTCTCCAAAGAGGATATACAAATGGCCAATAGACATATGAAAAAATGCTCAACATCGCTGATCATCAGAGAAATGCAAATGAAAACCACAATGAGATATCACCTCACCCCAGTCAGAATGGCTTTCATCAACAAGACAAATAGTAACAAGTGTTGGAGAGGCTGTGGAGAAAAAGGAACTCTCATACACTGTTGGTGGGAATGCAGACTGGTGCAGCCGCTGTGGAAGGCAGTGTGGAGGTTCCTCAAGAAATTAGGAATAGAATTACCATATGAACCAGCAATTGCTCTCCTGGGTATCCACCCAAAAAATCTGAAAGCATTTCTCTATAGAGACACGTGTACTCCAATGTTCATTGCAGCTTTGTTTACGGTGGCCAAGACATGGAAACAACCAAAATGCCCTTCGATAGATGAATAGATAAAGAAGTAGTGGTACATATACACAATGGAATACTAGTCGGCGTTAAGGAAAGATGATATAGGAGCATTTGTGACAACATGGATGGATCTTGAGAGTATAATGCTAAGTGAAATAAGTCAGACAGAAAAAGCAGAGAACCCTATGATTTTACTGATATGTGGTATATAAACCAAAAACAACAAAAGAACAAGACAAACAAATGAGAAACAAAAACTCATAGACACAGACAATAGTTTAGTGGTTACCAGAGGGTAAGGGGGTGGGGTGTGGGTGATGAGGGTAAGGGGGATCAAATATATGGTGATGGAAGGAGAAGTGACTCTGGGTGGTTAACACACAATGGGATTTATAGATGATATAATACAGAAGTGTACACCTGAAATTACTAACATTTGTCATCCCAATAAATTTAATTAATAAAAAAAATTGGGACAAGTGTCCATTGAATACCCTACAAAATCTTTACAACATTATTATTACATGCCCCAAATTAATTTTCAAAACCCCGTGGTTGTCTTATGGTTACTGACTGTTTTCTAGCCCCCTTACCTTCACCCTTATCTCCATCCCCCCTTCCATCTACCAACCCTCAGTTTTTCCTCTATGTCTCCAAAACTGTTTCTGATTAGTATATTGACTTATTCTTTTCTTTAGATACCTCATATAAGTGAGATCATATGGTATTTGTCTTCCTCTGTCTGACTTATTTCACTTAACAAAATGTTCTCTAGATCCGTCCATGTTGTTGCAAATGGTAAGATTTTGTTCTTCTTTATGGCTGTGTAATACTCCATTGTATAAATGTACCACTGTTTCTTAATCCAGTCATCTACCGATGGGCATTATGGTTGTTTCCATGTCTTGGCTATTGTGTATAGTGAGGTTGAGCATTTCTTCATATGTCTATTTGCCATCTGTATGTCCTTTTTAGAAAAAATGTCTCTTCATGTCTTCTGCCCAATTTTTAGTTGGGTTGTTTGTTTCTTTGGAGTTGAGTTGAGTGAGTTTTTTATAAATTTGTGATATTAACCCTTTAACAGATATATCATTGACAAATATCTTTTCCCATTCCGTAGGATTCCTTTTTGTTTTATTGATTGTAATCTTTGCTGTGAAAAAACTTGTTAGTTTGATGTAATCCTACATCTTTACTTTTTTTCTTACTTCCCTTGTGCGAGGGGAATATCAGTAAAAGTTTTACTCCGGGTAATGTCTGTGAAATTTCTTCCTATATTTTCTTCTAGGAATTTTATGGTTTCATATCTTACATTTAAGTCTTTAAGCCATTTTGAATTTATTTTTGTATATGGTATAAGGAGGTGGTCCTGCTTCATTTTTTGCATGTGTCTGTCCAGGTTTCCCAGCACCATTTATTGAATAGACTGTCTTTACCCCACCATGCATTCTTGCTTCCATTGTCGAAGATTAAATGGCCATATACGCGTGGATTTATTTCTGGACTGTATTCTTTTTTTTTTTTTAATTAAATTTATTGGGGTGAAAATTGTTAGTAAATTTACATGGATTTCAGGTGTACAATTCTGTATTACATCATCTATAAATTCCATTGTGTGTTCACCACCCAGAGTCACTTCTCCTTCCATCACCATATATTTGATCCCCCTTACCCTCATCTCCCACCCCCCACCCCCTTACCCTCTGGTAACCACTAAATTACTGTCTGTGTCTATGAGTTTTTGTTTCTCATTTGTTTGTCTTGTTCTTTTGTTGTTTTTGGTTTATATACCACATATCAGTGAAATCATAGGGTACGCCGCCATTTTTCCAGTCTCTCTGGACTCTATTCTGTTCTATTGAGCTGTGTGTTTGTTTTTATGCCAGTTTTATACCATGCTGTTTTGATTACTGTAGTCTTGTTGTATAATTTGATGTCAGGTATTGTTATACTTCCCACTTTGTTCTTATTTCTCAAGAAAGCTGAGACTATCTGGGGTCTTTTATGGTCCTGTATAAATTTTAGGATTATATGTTCTATTTCTGAGAAAAACGCCATAGGTAGTTTGATAGGAACTCCGTTGAATATGTATATTGCCTTAGGCAGTATGGACATTTTAACTATTTTAATTATTTCTATCTATGAACATGGTATGTGTTTTCATCTATTCGTATCTTCTTTCATTTCTTTCTTCAGTGTCTTATAATTTTCTGAGTAGAGATGTTTTACTTCTTTGGTTAAATTTATTTCCAGTTATTTTATAGTCTTTGAAGCAATTGTAAATGGGATTGTTTATTTTTTTTAAATTTCTCCTTCTGATGTTTTATTATTGGTATATGCAAATGAAACTGATTTCTGAATATTAATTTTGTATCCTGCTACTTTACTAAATTCATCTGTCAGCTCTAATAATTTCTTGGTGGAGTCTTTAGGGCTCTCTCTATATAGTATCATGTCATCTTCATATAATGACAATTTTACTTCCTGTTTACTGATTTGGATGCCTTTTATTTCTTTTTCTTGTCTGATTGCTGTGGCTAGAACTTCCTGTATTATGTTGAATAGAAGTTGAGAAAGTGGGCAACCTTGCCTTGTTCCTGATCCTAGGGGGAATGGTTTTAGCTTTTCCCCATTGAATATGATGTTAGCTGTGGGTTTATCATATATGGCCTTTATTATGTTGAGATATGATCTCTCTATTCCCACTTTCTTAAGGGTTTTTATCATAAATGGTTGCTGGATTTTTTCAAATGCTTTTTCTGTATCTATTGATGTGATCATGTGATTTTTATTTTTCATTTTGTTAATGTGATGTATCACATTAATTGATTTGCGGATGTTGAACCACCCTTGCATACCGAGGATGAATTTCAGTTGATCATGTTGTATGATCTTTTTAACGTATTGCTGAATTATGTTGGCTAATATTTTTTTGATAATTTTTGCATCTATGTTCTTTAGAGATATTGGCGTGTAGTTTTCTTTTTTTGTGGTGTCTTCATCTGATTTTGGGATCAGGGTGATAGTGGCTTTGTAAAATAAGTGTTTGGGAACCTTCCCTCCTTCTGGAGTTTTTGAAAGAGCTTGAGGAAAATAGGCGATAATTCTTTTTTGAACGTTTTGTAAAATTCACTTGTAAAGCCATCTCGTCCAGGGTTTTTGTTTGTTGGGAGATTGTTGATTACTGATTCAATTTCCCTGGTGGTAATAAGTCTATTCAGGTTTTCTGTTTCTTCTGAGTTAGCTTTGGAAGGTTGTACACCTCTAGAACATTGTCCATTTCTTCCAGATTGTTAAATTTGTTGGCCTGTAGTTGCTCATACTAATTTCTTAAAATATTTTTTATTTCTGCGGTGTCTGTTGTCACTTCTCCTCTTCCATTTCTGCTTTTATTAATTTGGGTCCTCTCTCTTATTTTTTTTAAAGAGTCTGGCTAAAGGTTTGTTGATTTTGTTTATCTTCTGTAAGAACCAACTCTTGTATTCATTGATTTTTTGTATTGTTTTTCTGGTTTTTATTTCATTTATTTCTGCCCTGATCTTTATTATCTCCTTCCTTGTACTACTTTTGGGCTTATTTTGCTGGTTTTTTTCCAGGTCCCTTAAGTGTGAAGATAACCTGTTGATTAGTGATTTTTCTTGTTTCTTTAGGTAGGCCTGCAGTGCTATGAATTTCCCTCTTAGGACTGCTTTCGTGGCATCCCATAGATTTTGGGTCATCGTATTTTCATTTTCATTTCTCTCGAGATATCCTTGATTTCTTCCATGATCTACTTGTTGTCCCATTCATTATTTAGTAACATGTTATTCAGCCTCCATGAATTGGTGTGTCTTCCAGTGTTTTATTTTATTATTTTTTTCCCTGCAGTTCATTTCTAATTTCATAGCACTGTGAGCATAGAGAAGACAATTGGTATGATTTCAGTTTTCCTAAATTTATCAAGACGTGTTTTGTGGGCTAACATATGGTCTATCTTGGAGAATGTTCCATGTGCACTTGAGAAGAACGTGTATTCTGAAAATATCGATTAAATCCAAGTGGTCCAATGTATCATTTAAGGCTGTTGTTTCCATATTGATTTTCTGTCTGGAAGACCTGTCCTTTGTTGTCAGAGGTGTGTTGAAATCCCCTACTATGATAGTGTTACTGTTGATCTCCGTATTTAAGTCAGTCAATATCTGTTTTATATATTTAGGTGCTCCTATGTTGGGTACATAGATGTTTACTAGGGTTATGTCCTCTTGTCAGAACAATCCCTTTATTATTATATAATGCTCATCTTTGTCTTTTAACGTATTCTTCATTTTAAAGTCTATTCTGTCAGATGTAAGTATTGTAACTGCAGCTTTTTTTCTCATTTCCATTTGCATGAAATGTCTTACTCAAACCCTTCACTTTCAGCCTGTGTGTGTTTTGATCTGAGGTGAGTCTTTTGTGTACAGCATATACAAGGGTCTTGCTTTCTTATCTCTCAGCCACCCTATGTCTCTTGATTGGAGCATTTAATCCATTTACATTTAAAGTGATTATTGATAGGTACATAGTTATTGCCATTTTTAAATTTGTAGTTAGATTGTTTTCATCTTTCTTCTATTTACAGAAGTCCTTTGAGTATTTCTTGCAATGCTGGCTTGGTGGTAATAAAGTCCTTTAGCTTATTCTTTTCTGGGAAGTTCTTTATCTCTCCATCAATTTTAAATTATAACCTTGCTGGATATAGCAATCTAGGTCTTAGGCCTTTGTTTTCCATCACGTTGAGTATGTCCTGCCACTCCCTCCTGGCCTTCAATGTTTCTATAGAAAACTCATTTGATGGTCTTATGGGAGTTCCCTTGTATGTCACCCTCTATCTTTCTCTTGCTGCTTTTAGGATTTTCTCTTTGTCTTTAAGCTTTGCCATTTTAACTATAATGTGTCTTGGTGTGGACTTGATTGGGTTTATACTGGTTGGAACTCTGCACTTCCTGGGCTTGTATGTTGGTTTCCTTCATTAGGTTAGGGAAGTTTTCGGACATTGTTACTTCAAGTATGTTCTCAATTCCTTGCTTCCTCTCTTCACCTTCTGGTATTCCTATGATGCACATGTTGTTGCGCTTGATGTTATCCCAAGGGTCTCTTAAGCCATCTTCATTGTTTTTTATTCTTTTTTCTTTCTGTTGTTCTGTTTGGGTGATCTCTGCTAACTTGTCTTCTAAGTCACTGATTTGATCCTCTGCTTCATGTAATCTGCTGTTAATGCCTTCAAGTGAGTTCTTTATTTCAGGAATTGTGTTCTTTAGTTCTAACTGATTGTTCATTATGATTTCTCTATCCTTCTTTATTTCATCTCTAAGCTCCTTAAGCATTCTTTCCATCAGTGTTCTGAACTCTGTCTCTGATAGGTTGGTTACCTCTGTTTCATTTCATTCCATTTCTGAAGGTTTCTTCTGTTCTTTTATTTGGTACATGTTTGTTTGTTTCCCCATTCTGGGTGACTCTCTGTGTTTGCTTCGATCTATGAGGTAGATCCCGTAGAGTTCTTAATTCTTGCTGGTTTACCTTATGTAGTATGTGTCCTTTATATTTGACTTGTACTTTGTTCTTCTCCTCTGTGTGTGCTCCAAAGGTGACTCTTGTGCTGTGTATATTCTCCTGTTAAAGAAGATCTTTAGTTGCTTTTCGCTTGTGAGTAGGTGGGGTTAACTCCTAGGCTGAGTAGTTGTGAGACTTGGCTCTGCCCACCACAGTGTGCTGTGCTGCGTGAGGGTTGACCGGCTAAATGTGGTTTGGACTCTGTGGGCTCTTGTGCCTGTAGATAATTCCTTCTGGGTTTGTCACTTGTAGGTCAAACCCGGTAGTACTCTTGTTTGGTGTGGAGTTGGCCTCTGGGTGTATTGAATCTTGTGCCTCTTAAGCTGGGCCCTGGTAGGGCAAATTCAGAACAAAGCAAATCACCAAGCACAACAACAATAAGAACAGCAACAAAGAAAAAATAAAATACATTCACATGGAAAAACAACTGACAACCCACACTAAACACAGGCAAAGATATCAAAGATATAAAGGCAAAACATAACAAAACAAAACAAAAGAAAAAGCAGCACCAGTCTTGGCTTAAGCCCACCAAGTAATCTCCATGTTGTCCTCTGCTGTACCAAAGAGTCCTCTGTGTATTGTGCAGACAGAGCCAGTAACCTGGTGCCCAGAGTGACGTTGGGACTGCAGAGTTAGATGCATGGGGCTGAAGGGTCTGGATGGTAGTTTCTACAAAGTCAGTGCAGTTTCTGCTGTGGCCTGCACATATGCACACTGAGAGTGGCACCACCAGCCCTATGTCCAGTTCTCCTGAGTCTTAGGGCACTTCTTCCATGTGTGTGTGCGTGTGTGTGTGTGGTGGGCGGGAGATTTCTGAGCTGCTGAAGGCCCAGAGCTGCATCTGACGCCTACTGCTGAGCCCTGGGAGTGCCTCCACCATTGTAATTGCCCTACCCATAACAGTCCAGAAAGGGTGGAGCCTGGGGATGGAGGGGTCTTCTCTCTCCCAGCCCAGCCATGTCACACTCTTCCCGCAGGTCAGGAAAGATGGCTGGGGGTGGAGGAGTCTCTTCTCTCCTAGCCCAGCAAAAATCACACTCTTCTCAGCTTCTTCCCTGGTTCAGAGCTGTACGCCAGTCTTCCCAGAGCTTGAGCACTAAGGCTTCTCTGTAATCTGACACCACTCCTCAGTTCAGTGGCTAGTTTAAGTCTCTGGAGGGCCTGAGTAGGATTGGAAGAGCAGGGAGAGGGGACCAAGTATCAAATTTGTCTCCTTTGTCTGGCTTAGGGCCCAACTGGAGGTCTCAACTGAGGTTATTGCCTCAAATGCTGGATATGCTGCCCCTCGGTGGGAGAGATCAGCTGTGGGACACAGGGAAAGAGCCCACCTCCTTGCTTTTGTGTTCTCTGTTCCATCCTGGGATCCTCTGCGTCTCTGCAGCTGTGGATGCCAGCTGCGTTTCCACCACCGTAGATGCGGCAGCCTCCACTCCGCTCCCTTCCCTCTTCCCCTGCTCACCCAATTTGCCCACCTTCAAGTAATCCTTGCAAGAGTCTCTTAGCTGTTCTGCGTGATGAGCAGAGAGTCCTTTGATGGTTATAGATGTCCTGTTTGTGATAAAATCTGGAGGAGAACTCAAATAGTGCACCCCACTGGCGCCATTCCTATGATGTCACCTTTCATCCAATGTGTTCTTCATTTCAGTTATTGTATTCTTTATTTCTGAGTGGTTTTTTTTCTGTTTTTCATCTCCATTTTTATATTTCCTATCTGTTTGCTAAAGTTCTCCCTGAGATCATTAAGCTTCCTTATAACCAAGGTTTGGAACTCTGGTAGACTGTTTATCTCCATTTTGTTTAGTTCTTCTTTTGGATCTTTGTTTTGTTTTTTTATTTGGGATATGCTTTTTTGGTCTCCCCATTTTGGCTGCTCTCTGTGTTTGTTTCTGTGTATTAGATAGAGCTGCTTTACCTTCCCAGTAAAGTGGACTTATGTAGTAGGTTTCTTGTGAGACTTACTCATACACTGTCCCTTGTCACCTGAGCTGGGTGCTCCAGGTGTGTCCCTTGCATGGATTGTGTGTACCTTCCTGTTGTAGTTGAGCTTTAGTTTCAGTTTGCACATCGATGAGAGGGATTGACCCACAGGATGATTTTTTGTGAGTAGTGGCCATGACTACAGTGGAAGAGCTGTGGTGCAAGGGTTCCCCCAATGAGCAGGGTTTGCTTTAGTAGGACTCTGGTGCCTGCCAGTCAACCCTTTGGTGTGTTATCCCTGGACATGGCAGAGTGATCCTCCTCTTGGGCCCGAAGCTAGCCACTAGGCATACCAGCCCTGGGACTTCCTGGGAAGGGATGTGCTGCAGGCCAAGTTTAGCTGCAGACTTTGCCCTGCCCAGGGCCACCTTGTATGAGTCTCAGAGCAATCCACATATGGCTGCTACCTGATTTGGCCTTGGAGTTGCCTTGTTAGGCCAATCTGTGAACCAAGGACAGCTGTTGCTAGTGCTGGGCTTAGGGCTGCTCAGCCAGAGGTACAGGACATGCCAAAGCCAGAATCTGCTTGTTTGGGTTTTGTGAACCTTTGAGAGATTTTATGAAATTCTGCAACATGAGCTTCAGGTTGTACAGAAAATCCACTGGAAGCAACTGGGTGTGCCAAAAGGGAGCAGGGTCTCAGAAAATCACTAGAATGGGGAAGAAAAAGAAAATAGCCAGTTTGATTGAGACAGATATAAGGTCTGCTTGCATCTTCAGCCAGGGAAGGGGAGGGCTCAACAAAGAAACAATGGCTTCTGCCAGCTCCTCTGTCCAGAAGAAAGCTGCCCTTCCAGCCCCCACCCTGAAGCTAGAAAATTCAGTTCTTCCCTGTAAGTCCCTGGCTTTTGAGCTGCTGCCCCAGTGCTGGAGTTCAGAGTGAGTGAGTACATCAGTGAGTAAGTCTGTGCATGGTCCCTTTAAGAAAACTGAGTGCCTGGGACTGCAGCTATCCTTTGGCTCACTCAGCTATAATATCTGCTGTTTGTCACAGCCAGAAGTTATGGGAACATCTCTTCACTTCACTGGAACACTGAGCTGGGGAGCCTGGCATGGGGCTGGAACCCCTAACTCCTCTGTGGAGGACCTCCACAGCTGAGATATCCCTCCCTAATTTTAACTGTCCCACACAGGTGTAGGATCATTCTGCTCCATGTCTCAGCCCCTCCTACCAGTCTTGAGTTGGCTTCTTCTGTATGTCCATAGTTGTAGTGCTTCAGCTCAGCTAGACTTCAGGTGATTCTCAATGATGGTTGTTCTGTAGTTTTAATTGATGCTGTCCTGAGAGAAGGTGAGCACAGTGTTTACCTACTCTGCCATCTTTACCAGAAATCTGAGAATTTAATTTTTAATAAAGTTTTCAGTTTGGATTAACTTCAGTTTTACAGAAAAGTTGTAAATGTAATACAAAAAGTTCCTGTTGACTCTTCATCCCACTTCCACTGATACTAATATCTGACATAACTATGGTACATTTGTCAAATCTAATATATTAACATTGGCAAATTACTATCAACTAAACTCTAGACTTCATTCAGATTTCACTTGTTTATCTGCTCATGCCCTTTTGATATCCCAGGATACCATTGAAGATGCCACATTGCATTTAGTTGTGAGGTGTCCAAAGTCCCCTATGGTGTGCGACATTTTCTCAGACTATTTTGTAATGATCTTGACAGATTTGAGGGGTCTTACTATTCAGGTATTTTGTACAATGTCCTTCAGTTAGCATTTTTCTGATGTTTTCTCATGATTAGATTGCGTCCATGGATTTTTGGAAAGCACACCACATATAGTCATGTCATCTTATGCTCCTCTTGGTTGTCACAGCTTCTCAGGATTTGCTTGTTTTTAATGACTTTGACAGTTTTGAGGAGTACTGGTTGCGTATTTTGTGGATTACAACTTACTTGGGATTTGTTAGATGTTTTTCTCAAGAATAGATGGTGTTATGAGGTTTTGACACTGAGATAAATTGACATTTTCATCAGATCAAGGTTACATATTATAAGCATGGTTAATATTGTTGATATTGACCTTGATCACCTGGCTATGTAATGGCTGTCAGTTTTTTTCCACTGTAAAGTCACTCCCCTCTCCTTATTGTCCTCTTTGGAGGGAAGTCACTACGTGCAGCCCACACTTAAAGAATGGAGAGTGATGCTCCCCTCCTACAGGGTAGAGTATCTACATAAATTGTTTGGAATTCTTTTATACATATTTGTCTCTTATTTCCAATATATTCATTTATCCAATCACTTATTTGTTTATATTCACATGAACAGACAGGTTCACTTTATGCTTTGAGTTATGATCCAATATTAATTATTTTGTTGCTGATCATTATTCATTCTTTGTCAAATAGATGGATACATTCAGCAGCATCTTATGTATTGCCAGCCCCAGTGGTAGAATCAGCCATTTCTCCAATGAATCCTGCTTCCTTTCACTAGAAAATGATATTGAAAACCAAGATCTGGGTGCTGGATATGCTTGTTGCTACTGGGGTGTCCCTGCTTCTAAATTCTACAGAGCAAGTAGATGTGCATGTGTGTGTATTGTAACCCATGTATACGCACCTGAAAATATTTCTATTTGTAATCAGCTATATCAATATTAAGCAAAATAGAAGTTCATACTGATGACTCCCACTCTCATCCATCACCACACAGAACATTCTAGCCTCCTTCCCTTGCTTCACTATAATCTTCTGCTCCAACAATGACAAACAATGTTCCTACTATTTATTATTGAGTTACTTGGATATTAAATTCCAATATACATCTATAGCAGTGACAGAATTATTCATCTTTTTTTTTTTTGTCTCTTCCTATTTTTTTTTTAAATTTATTTATTAGTTTCAGGTGTACAAGACAAGGTAATACTTAGACGTTCATCATTTATATCCCTCACACTGTGAACCACCTCCCCCCATCCACTATCCCTCCGACCTCACACTGAACCATCACATTATATATATAAAATTATAGTTGGCATTCATTAATGTTTAGCTTCTGGTGTACAATGCCATGATCAGGTATCCACAGTATCCCTGAGGTGGTCTCCCAAATAGGACGCATGTCCATCGGATACCCAACAAAATCTTTACAACATTATTGAATACCTTCCCCAAATTAATTTTCAAAAAAAAACCCTGAGGCCATCTTGTGGTTACCAGCTGCTTCCAAATCCCTTCACCTTTCCCCTTATCCCCAACCCACCCCCCCACACCCATCTAACAACTCTCGGTTTTTCCTTTGTGTCCCCAAAACTGTTTCTGATTAGTTTATTCACATAGTCTTTTCTTTAGATTCCATATATAAGCGAGATCATATGGTATTTGTCTTTCTGTTTCTGACTTATTTCACTTAACATAATGTTCTCTAGATCCATCCATGTTGCTGCAAATGATAAGATTTCTTTCTTCTTTATGGCTGCGTAATACTCCATTGTATAAATGTACCACAGCTTCTTAATCCACTCATCGACCGATGGGCATTTCGGTTGTTTCCATATCTTGGCTATTGTGTAAAGTGCTGCAATAAACATAGGAGTGCATACAGATTTTTGAATTGGAGTTTTGGATTTCTCCGGGTAGATGCCTAGGAGTGGAATTACTGGATCATAGGGTAGTTCCATTTTCAGATTCCTGAGATACCTACATACTGTTTTCCATAGTGGCTGCACTAATCTGCAATCCCACCAACAGTGCACTAGCGTTCCCTTTTCTCCACATCCACGCCAGCATTTGTTGTTTGTTGATTTATTGATGATAGCCATTTTGACTGGAGTGAGGTGGTATCTCATTGTGGTTTTTATTTGCATTTCTCTGATGGTTAGTGAGGTTGAGCATTTCTTCATATGTCTTCTTGCCTTCTGTATGTCCTTTTTAGAAAAATGTCTCCTCAAGTCCTCTGCCCATTTTTTAATTGGGTTGTTTGTTTTTTTGGAGTTGAGTTGAGTAAGTTTTTTATAGATTTGTGATATTAATCCCTTATCAGACATATCATTGGCAAATATCTTTTCCCATACAGTAGGATCCCTTTTTGTTTTATTGATGGTTTCCTTTGCTGTGAAAAAACTTTTTAGTTTGATGTAATCCCACATGTTTATTTTTTCTCTTACTTCCCTCGCGCGAGGGGATATGTCAGTGAAAATCTTACTCCGGGTAATGTCCATGAAGTTTCTTCCTATATTTGCTTCTAGATATTTTATGGTTTCAGATCTTACATTTAAGTCTTTAAGCCATTTTGAATTTGTTTTTGTATATGGTGTAAGGAGGTGGTTTAGCTTCATTTTCTTGCATGTGTCTGTCCAGGTTTCCCAACACCACTTATTGAACAGACTGTCTTTACCCAATCGTACATTCTTGCTTCCATTGTCATAGATTAGATGGGCATATAGGCATGGATTTACGTCTGGACTCTCTATTCTGTTCCATTGATCTATGTGTCTATTTTCATGCCAGTACCATGCTGTTTTGATTACTGTAGCCTTGTAGTATAATTTGAAATCAGGTATCGTTATACCTCCCACTTTGTTCTTATTTTTCAAGATTGCTGAGGCTATCCGGGGTCTTTTATGGTCCCATATAAATTTTAGGATTATATGTTCTATTTCTGTGAAAAACGTCGTTGGTAGTTTGATAGGAATTGCGTTGAATATGTATATTGCCTTAGGCAGTATGGACATTTTAACTATATTAATTCTTCCTATCCATGAACATGGAATGTGTTTTTATCTATTTATGTCTTCTTTCATTTCTTTCTTCAGTGTTGTATAATTTTCTGAGTACAGATCTTTTACATCTTTGGTTAGATTTATTCCCAGATATTTTATAGTCTTTGGAGCAATTGTAAATGGAATTGTTTTTTTAATTTCTCCTTCTGCTATTTTATCATTGGTATATAAAAATGCAACTGATTTCCGAATATTAATTTTATATCCTGCTACTTTACTGAATTCATCTATCAGTTCTAATAGTTTCTCGGTGGAGTCTTTAGGGTTCTCTATATATAGTATCATATCATCTGCATATAATGATAATTTTACTTCCTCCTTACCAATTTGGATGCCTTTTATTTCTTTCTCTTGTCTGATTGCTGTGGCTAGAACTTCCAGCACTATGTTGAATAGAAGTGGAGAAAGTGGGCAACCTTGTCTTGTTCCTGATCTTAGGGGGAATGGTTTTAGCTTTTCCCCATTGAGTATGATGTTAGCTGTGGGTTTGTCATATATGGCCTTTATTATGTTAAGGTATGATCCCTCTATTCCCACTTTCTTAAGGGTTTTTATCATAAAAGGTTGCTGTATTTTATCAAATGCTTTTTCTGCATCTATTGATATGATCATGTGATTTTTATTTTTCATTTTGTTAATGTGGTGTATCACATTAATTGATTTGCGGATGTTGAACCACCCCGGCATACCAGGGATGAATCCCACTTGATCATGGTGTATGATCTTTTTGATGTATTGTTGAATTCTGTTCGCTAATATTTTGTTGAGAATTTTTGCATCTATGTTCATTAGAGATATCGGCCTGTAGTTTTCTTTTTTTGTGGTGTCTTTGTCTGCTTTTGGGATCAGGGTGATAGTGGCTTCGTAAATAGTGTTTGGGAGTCTTCCTTCTTTCTGGATTTTTTGGAAGAGCTTGAGGAGAATAGGTGATAATTCTTTTTTGAATGTTTTGAAAAATTCACCTGTAAAGCCATCTGGTCCAGGGCTTTTGTTTGTTGGGAGATTATTGATTACTGATTCAATTTCCCTGGTGGTAATCAGACTGTTCAGGCTTTCTGTTTCTTCTTGAGTTAGCCTTGGAAGGTTGTGAGCCTCTAGGAAATTGTCCATTTCTTCCAAATTGTCAAATTTGTTGGCATATAGTTGCTCATAGTAATTTCTTAAAACTTTTTGTATTTCTGTGGTGTCTGTTGTCACTTCTCCTCTTTCATTTCTGATTTTATTAATTTGGGTCCTCTCTCTCCTTTTTTTAATGAGTCTGGCTAAAGGTTTGTCAATTTTGTTTATCTTCTCAAAGAACCAGCTCTTGGATTCATTGATCTTTTGTATTGTTTTTCTGTTTTCTATTTCATTTATTTCTGCTCTGATCCTTATTATCTCCTTCCTTGTGCTCCCTTTGGGTTTATTTTGCTGTTCTTTTTCCAGATCCCTTAAGTATGAAGATAAACTGTCAATTAGTGATGTTTCTTGTTTCTTTAGGTATGCCTGCAGTGCTATGAACTTCCCTCTTAGGACTGCTTTCGCAGCATCCCATAGATTTTGGGTTGTTGTGTTCTCATTCTCATTTGTCTCAAGATATCTTTTGATTTCTTCTTTGATCTGCTGCTTGACCCATTCATTATTTAGCAACATGTTATTCAGCCTCCATGAATTGGTGTATCTTCCTGGTTTTTTTCCCCTGTAGTTCATTTCTAATTGCATAGCACTGTGGTCAGAGAAGACAATTGGTATGATTTCAATTTTCTTAAATTTATCAAGGCTTGTTTTGTGTCCTAACATATGATCTATCTTAGAAAATGTTCCATGTGCACTTGAGAAGAACGTGTATTCTGCAGCATTGGGGTGAAATGCTCTGAAAATATCAATTAAATCCAACTGCTCCAAAGTATCATTTAAGGCTGTTGTTTCCATATTGATTTTCTGTCTGGAGGACCTGTCCCTTGTTGTCAGAGGTGTGTTGAAGTCCCCTACTATGATAGTGTTGCTGTTGATCTCTGTCTTTATGTCCATCAGTACCTGTTTTATATATTTAGGTGCTCCTATGTTAGGTGCATAGATGTTTACTAGGCTTATGTCCTCTTGTCGGATTGATCCCTTTATTATTATATAGTGCCCATCTTTGTCTTTTAATATGTTTTTCATTTTAAAGTCTATTTTGTCAGATATAAGTATTGCAACTCCCGCTTTTTTTTTGCTTCCATTTGCATGAAATATGTTACTCCAACCCTTCACTTTCAGCCTGTGTGTGTCTTTTGATCTGAAATGAGTCTCTTGTATACAGCATATACAAGGGTCTTGCTTCCTTATCCACTCAGCCACCCTATGTCTCTTGATTGGAGCGTTTAATCCATTTACATTTAAAGTGATTATTGATAGGTACATAGTTATTGCCATTTTTAGATTTGTAGTAAATTGTTTTCATCTTTCTTCTGTTTACAGAAGTCCTTTTAGTATTTCTTGCAATGCTGGCTTGGTTGTAATAAATTCTTTCAGTTTGTTCTTTTCTGGGAAGCTCTTTATCTCTCCATCAACTTTAAATGATAGCCTTGCTGGATAAAGCAATCTAGGTTGTAGGCCTTTGTGTTCCATCACTTTGAGTATCTCCTGCCACTCCCTCCTGGCCTTCAATGTTTCTGTAGAAAAGTCATTTGATAGTCTTATGGGAGTTCCCTTGTATGTCACCTTCTGCCTTTCTCTTGCTGCTTTCAAGATTCTCTCTTTGTCTTTAAGCTTTGCCATTTTAACTATAATGTGTCTTGGTGTGGGCCTGTTTGGGTTTATCCTGGTTGGAACTCTCTGCACTTCCTGGGCTTGTATGTTGGTTTCCTTCATCAGGTTAGGGAAGTTTTCAGACATTATTACCTCAAATATGTTCTCAATCCCTTGCTTCTTCTCTCCGCCTTCTGGTATTCCTATGATGCGCATGTTGTTGTGCTTGATGTTATCCCAGAGGTCTCTTAACCCATCTTCATTGTTTTTTATTCTTTTTTCTTTCTGTTGTTCAGTTTGAGTGATCTCTGCTAACTTGTCTTCTAAGTCGCTGATTCGATCCTCTGCTTCATCTAACCTGCTGGTCATTCCTTCAAGTGAGTTCTTAATTTCGGTAATTGTGTTCTTTAGTTCTAGCTGGTTGTTCGTTAAGATTTCTACATCCTTTTTTAGTTCTAACTGGTTGTTCTTTATGATTTCTATATTCTTCTTTATGTCTTCTCTAAGCTCCTTAAACATTCTTATCACCAGTGTTCTGAACTCTGTCTCTGACATGTTGGTTACCTCTGCTTCATTTGGTTCCAGTTGTGGAGGTTTCTTCTGTTCTTTTATTTGGGACATGTTTCTTTGTCTCCCCATTCTGACTGACTCTCTGTGCTTGCTTTGATGTAGTAGGAAGATCCCCTAGAGCTCTTAGTTCTTGCTGGGTTATCTTATGTATTATGTGTCCTTTATATTTGACTTGGACTACTTCGTTCTTCTCTGCATGTGCTCCACAGGTGGTTCGTGTGTTTAGTATATCGTCCTGTTCAAGAAGAACTTTAATTGCTTTTTGCTTGTGAGTAGGTGGGTTTAACTCCTAGGCCGTCTAGTTGTGAAACTTGGCTCTGCCCACCGCAGGATTTTCTGCTGGGTGAGGGTTGGCCACTTAAATGAGGTTTGGCCTCTATGGGCTCTTATGCCTTCAGAGAATTCCCTCTGGGTGTGTGACTTGTAGGTCAAATCTGGTAGTACTCTGGTTTGGTCCAGAGTTGGCTTCTGGATATGTTGATTCTTGTGCCTCTTAAGCTGAGCCCTGTTAGGGCAGTTTCAGCACAAATCAAGTTACCAAGTACAACAACAACAACAACAACCAGGAAAACAAATCAAGTACATTCACATGTAAAATACAACCGACAATCCCCACTCAACATAGGCAACGATATCAAAGAAATAAAGACAGAACAAAGCAAATCACAACAAGCAGAAAGAAAAAAAGAAGAAAAAAAGAAAGAAAGAAAAAAAGAAAAAGAAAAGAAAAGAAGAGAAAAAAAGAAAAGAAAAGAAAAGAAAACAAAACAAAACAAAAAAACAAAAACCACCAAGCAAAACAAAACAGAAAGCAGCACCAGTCTTGGCTTAAGCCCACCAAGTAGTCTCCAGGTTGTCCTCCGCTGTGCCAAAGAGTTCCCTGCCTAGTGCGCAGGCAGCGCTAGTCACCTGGTGCCCAGAGTGAATTTGGGAGTGTAGATTTAAATGCGAGGGGCTGAGGGGTCTGGATGACAGTTTTCAGAGAGACCGTGCAGTTTCTGTCCTTTCCTGCACAAATGCACGCTGAGAGTAGCTCCACCAGCCCTGTGCCCAGTACTCCTGAGTCTTAGGGCCCTCCTTCCGTGGGTGTGTGGGAGGGGGTGGGTGGGCGATCTCTAAACTGCTGAAAGCCGGGAGCTGCGTCTGCCGCTTACTGCTGAACTCAGGGAGTGCTTCCGCGGTTGCCCTTGCCCCGCCCCAGGCCAGCCAGAAAGGGTGGGGGCTGGGGATGGAGGGGTCTTCTCCCTCCCAGGCCAGCCATGTCACACTCCTCCCGCAGGCCTGAAAAGGTGGTGGCTGGAGGTGTGGGAGTCTCCTCTCTCCTCGTCCAGTGAAAATCCCCTCCTCCCCGCCTCTTCCGAAGGTCAGAGCTGGCTGCCAATCTTCCCAGCGCCTGAGCACAAACGCCCCTCTGTAATCTGACACTACTCTTCAGTTCATGGGTCAGTTTAAGTCTCTGGAAGGGCGGGGGGAGGATTCGAAAAGCGCGGTGAGGGGCCCAGGTGTGGCGTCTGAGTTCTTTGTCTGCCCTAGGGCCCACGAGCTGCCCGCCCCTGCGGGGGCGATCAGCTGTGGGACGCAGGGAAAGAGCCCACTTCCTGGACCCTACACTCTCTGCTGCACCCTGGGCTCCCTTGGGACTCTAGAGCTCCTATGGGCACGCTCCTCTTGCCCTCTTCGCTCCTCCCCTGCTCGCCCAACTAGCGCACCTCAAAGCAAACCTTCCGCGAGTCTCCGCTCAGTCCTGGGAGCAGCGCAGCGCAGCGGTTGCTGTACGGCCTGGGCTCCGCTATGGGGGGGTTAGTGTTTTCACTTCGTGCCCCTCTCTCCTCCCCCGCTTGCCTAACTAGCGCACTCCAAAGCAAACCTTCCACGAGTCAACGCTCCGTTGTCCTGGGCGCCGCGATGGCGGTTGCCGCTGGCCTCTGCTCTGCGGGGGTGGGGGTGGGGGGGCGCGCTTCCACTTCGCTCCGCGCTCACCTTCAGGTAATTCCTCCACGAGTCTCCCCGCTGTTCTGCGTGTTCTATATCTCCCTGTGTCTTTAGAGCTGCGTTTTACCGCCGCTGCCACCGCCGCAGCTGCCGCCGCAGCCGCCGCCGCAGCCGCCGCCGCCGGCCTGATTCCACCACGAGACCGCGCGTTTCCACTCCGCTCCCTTCCTTCTTCCCCTGCTCGCCCAATTTGCGCACCTTCAAGTAATCCTTCCACGAGTCTCTTAGGAGACTCTTAGCTGTTCTGCATGATGAGCAAAGAGTTGTTTGATGGGTTATATGTCCCGTTTGTAATAAGATCCGGAGGAGAACTCAGAAAATGTGCCCTGCTGCCGCCATTCCTATGACGTCACTCAGAATTATTCATCTTAATCCCTTTGGTAAACAAAGTTTACAAGCTAGTGTAGAATGCATATGTATAATTTCTTTTGCCTTTAGTGCTACAGACTTCACTCATTTTTAAAGTTACTTAGGTCAGGATCTTTTTTTTGTTTTTAAATCTATTTAATACCTTCCCTGAAGTATTAGAATTTCTGGTAGATAATTTAATGTGAGTTTCAGGTCAAAATACTTGGATATAGACAAGTAAGTCACTGAACCCTGGGATAAAATTTGTGATATGTTCATTACTATTTAAAATAGTTCTGATATACCTCAGAGTCTGAAAAGTTGACATTAACTGCTCTATAAATGTGCTCATGGATTTCATCAAATGGGGTTTAAGAAAAATGAAAGTACAAAGCTATTTTTATCTTTTATAAGGTCATAAATAAGTAAATATCTCTGGGAAGAAAAGGGAAAGACCTGGTTGGTGTATACATTGTGTTCTGTGGTTTGTATCTATACATGCAGAGGCACATGCAGTCATGGTAAGCTACTGGATATTTGTATAAAGGACGAATTACAATAAATCTTGATTCAGAAAGGTATAAATACATTTTGTTGCTGTGGAATCCTTCATGACGAAGGTGACATAATGTTGAGATTCTTCCCGTGGTAGAACATTATTTGTTTCTTAAGTTGAAGCCTTTTGCTCTATGTTCAGGAACAAGACAGGGTTGCCCTCTATCACCACTGAGATTCAACATAGTATTGGAAGTCCTAGCCAGAGCAATCAGGCAAGAGAAATAAATAAACGTCATCTGACTTGGAAATGAGAAAGTTAAATTGTCACTTTTCACAGATGATATGATTCTTTATATAGAAAACCCTAAAGACTCCACTAAAAATTTATTAGAAGCAATAAACAAATACAGTAAAGTTACTGGCTACAAAATCAATGTACAAAACTCCATAGCTTTCCTACATAGTAACAATGAAATTTTGGAAAAAGAAAAGAAAAACCAATTCCTTTTGCAATTACAATGAAAAGAATAAAATACCTAGGAATAAACTTAACAAAGAATGTGAAGGGCCTATACACTGAAAACTATAGGACGTTTTTAAAAGAAACTGAAGAAGATACAAAGAAACCGAAAGACATTGGCTGTATTATCCAAAGCAATATACAGATTTAATACAATCCCCATCAAAATCCCAATGACATTTTTTAAAGAAATAGGACAAAAACTCATCAAATTGTATAGAATCACAAAAGACCCCAAATAGCCAAAGCAATCCTAAGAAAAAAGAGCAACGCTGAAAGTATCACAATCCTTGATTTCACGTTGCACTACAAAGTGGCAATAATCAAGACAGCATGGTATTGACACTAAAACAGTTTTTTACCATTATATATGGTATTAGCTGAGGGTTTGTCATATATGGCTTTTATTATGTTAAGGTATTTTACTTCTATATCCATTTTATTAAGTGTTTTAATCAGTGTTATATCTTGTCAAATGCTTTTTCTGCATCTATTGATACAATCATGATTTTTGTCCTTTATTTTGTTTTTGTGGTGTATCACATTGATCGGTTTACATATGTTGAACCACCCTTGCATTCCTGGGATGAACCTCACCTAATCATGATGTATAATCTTTTTAAAGCATTGCTGTATTCGATTTAGTAGAATTTTGTTTAGGATTTTTGCATCTATATTCATCAAAGATGTTGGTCTGTAATTTTCTTTTTATGTGTTATCCTTATCAGATTTTAAAATCTGGCTTTCTTTTATAGCACACTACCCTAAAGACAGCCAATTCTTCCCTGCCTGTAAATGCTTGACAAATAATTAAAATCCTCTTTGGCTATAAGCTTTCAGTAGTAGTGGGTGTATGTGGATTACAGGGGAATGAAAAACAGTTTTCATTTCAATGCTTCAATAATTAGACAACTATTGCCTAAACACAGTGCTTTTCATTTTAATGGAAACCTAGTGGCTGTGACAAGGGGAATGTTTGTAGACTCTCTGTCATCAAATACACTGTTTGAAGACAGAGAATTGCTACATCATCACTGCAGACAGTAACTCCAAAGCATACCTCAGAAACCACTTGGGTTTAAGAGGCAGCAACATCGTTTCAGAAGTGGCAAAACTACCTCTTTGTATTGAAGTTATTTATCTTGACAAAGTTTAGCAGGAATTTAGATTTTTTAAGATTTTCATGTTTTTATCTTTTAAATGATTGAAACATTCTAAAGTGTGGTGAAAATATGTCTGCACATCCTACACTTGGAAGCTCTAAGAAGCTTTCCCTCTCGCTTATCTCTCTGGGAAATGTCAGCTGGATTTCTTATGGCTCTGGGATCCTTCAATGTCCAACTGGGTACCAGACAGAATGTCCAGAACTGCAACCTCAAGTAGTTCTGTTCTTAATACCACAAGGCCAGAAGTGCTGTGGAGATAGAGAAGTTGGCTCTGAGGAGTCATGATAGCATTTTATGTGGCTCTGGGTAATCACTGATGTTTTGAACTGGAATGAAGCTGAAAGAATCTTCTCCTCATTCTTAGATTAGAAAATTGAGCACTCCCATTTGCTGAGGCCACACAATGCCACGTCCTTTGGAATTTATTGCTATAAATAACATGTGAAATGGATCTTCACACTCAGCCAAAGCAGAGGGCTTTTTGAGCATGAAAAGTAGATTTTAGGATTCAAGGTCCCTTTGTTAGTCTGTAAAAGACTAACTGATAAACCCTTTTCCTTCTTTGAAGGTTTTTCCAGGCATATGCTGGGCTTAGCAAGAATGAGAACCCAGATCACTGGTTCCCACACCTTCCACGTGGGGTGTACTTCCCACCATTCACCCAGGTAGGACTTTCCCTCTGTTCCCACATGCTCACTCTGTGGGCCTTGGAGGGAGGGCCAAGGATGCTTGTCTTTTCCTCAAGTGTTTCTCAGGTATGCTTGGTCTGTGTCCTAGCCTCTGAGGCTAGGGTCCAGGTGGAGGAGTGGCAGGGGCAATGAAGATCATTTTACATATTTATTTGGAAGTGATTTTCAAACATGTATCAATATGGATAGTCATGTGCTTATTTCCTTACAGATAAGAATGCCTTACAGGGACATATTAGGGGCTGAAGGTCACTCAATTTGCTTTGAGACTTCTAGTTTGAAAGCGTTCAGTTCCAACTAATATCAGAAGAGGCAGTTAGGTAGAGACAAAGATAGCATCAGAATGAACACTCCTCAAGAGACCTTATCTTTTTTTTTTTTTTAAGGATGCAATTTCAGAATTAAAGCCACAAAACCTCCAAAAATCAGAAGCATTTTTTAGATTCCTTGTAATGACCAATAAGATTTCTTTCAGGGTAGCATGTCAGCTTGTTTGGGATCTTTCCTCTTCTAGGAGTCCCTGATGGGTCCCTCTAGAGGTGAGGGACCTGTGCCTGCTGAACTTTGCATCCCTGTCTGTCTTTCCCATGACAACTAGCTTTGTAGTTAGCTGTAGTTTGTACAAGCTTCTTTCCTTTACCAACACTTAGCGATTAAAACCGGGTCATATGAGGTGCTCAATCTTAAATCCACTCACGTAAAATGAGTGCAATCTCCAAAGTGTGGAGGATACACGGAAAGAGACCATGTTCCTCTAGAGGCAGCTTAGGACCCATGCAAACCATTCTGAATAATAGTCTTGGCAGCTATGATCAGGGTGCTGTTATCATAGTTTATAACAGAAAAAGTAAAATATTTAAAAACACAAACCTTGTTTGTGTGGCCCCCGTGAATTGAAATAAAGCTTTTATTAAAAGAAAGTCACAGATTTTGAAAATTAAATTTCCATGTAATTTTATTATTCAATTATTTAATATCATGTTTACTATAGACAGAAGCTATCATCTGTGGTATCATCATGATCATGATCATCATCATCATCATCATCATATCACCATCAAAAATAAAATGGGGTACTGGGGAAAAAATAAAATATTATGAAGTGGAGTGGCAAATTTATAATACAAAACAAATGAGTAGTATATTCAGCAAACATTAGTGGCATTATTATAAAGATAAATATTGGAGACAACTGGGTGATTAGACAAAGTTTTAGAGAGGAAGGTTAATCTAAGCTAAGAATTATTTTCTATAATAATAAATATTACTAATATAATAATAATTAATACATTGAGTCTTTAAAAGTGATAGGTTCTGATTTAAATTACTCATGTGCCTCAATTCACATAATCTTCATAACAATCCGATGAGTTACAGAGAATTAGTAAGTAAATTGTTCAGGGTAACACAGTTAATATGGGATCCAGATGAGACTCAATACTAGTCTGGCTCTGGTATTTGTACTCAACCACTGCAAATACTGCCTGTCTATCTAATGGCATCACTATTAACATTAACATTTCTCTTCTTGCTTTCACCACTATTTTTGTTCCCAAACATTCATCAGTTGTTTTAATTTCCAGAGTGAAATGTGAGGTACTGTCAGAACTTGTTATAAGATATATAAACAAATATGACCCAAGAAAACTGATAGATGTTCACATCTAGCAGGAATCTAGGTTCCTCTCTCTTTCTTTTACTTGCCCACCACTCAATCCTCCCTCAAGGAAAACAATGTTCAATATCTGAACCACAAACTTTTCTTTTTTTATTAGTTTCAGGTGTACAAAGCAATGTAGTAGTTAGACATTTAAACCCCTCATAAAGTGATAACTTACCCCTCAAGCTACTACCCTGCTGACATCTTGTATAGCTGTTACAATACCATCGATTATCTTCCCTATGTTGTACTCCACATCCCGTGACTATATATACCTATATATTTAGTTACAGTTGACATTCAATGTTATTCTACTTCAGCTTCAGGTGTATAGAGCATTGATCAGATATTCACACAGTCTATGAAGTTATCCCCCTGATAAGTCCAGTGCCTATCTGGCACCTTACATGATCTTTACAACATTGTTGATTATATTCCCCATACTGCATTAACTACCAATTTGTATTTCTTAATAACTTCACCTTTTTCACCCTGCTCCCAATCCTATTCCTATCTATCACCCTGATAGATCTAGTACCTATCTGGCACCATACCTAGTTATTACAATATTTTGACTATATGCCTCATTCTATACCCTAAATCCCCATGACTACTGTGTAACAACCAATTTGTACTTCTCAATCCCTTCCCCTTTTTACCCACCCTTAACCACCCTCCCATCTTAATGAAGTCCCTCTAAGATTCCTTGTAATACTGGTTTGGTGGTGATGAACTCCTTCAGCTTTTTCTTGTCTAGGTAGCTCTTTATCTGTCCTTCAATTTTAAGTGATAGCTTTGCTGGGTATAGTAATCTTGGTTGTATGTTGTTGCTTTTCATCACGTTGAATATTTCCTGCCACACCCTTCCTGACTGAAAAGTTTCTGTTGAGAAATCAGCTGCCAGTCTTTTGGGGGCTCCCTTATGGGTAACTAACTGCTTTTGTCTTGCTGCTTTTAAGATTCTCTTTTTGTCTTTAACGTTTGGCATTTTAATTATGATGTGTCTTGGTGTTGGCATCTTTGAGTTCATCTTGTTTGGGACTCTCTGTTATACCTGGGCTTGTATGTCTATTTCCTTCACCAGGTTAGGGAAGTTTTCCATCATTATTTCTTCAAATAGGATTTCAATTCCTTGCTCTCTCTCTCTTCTCCTTCTGGTACCCCTATAATGTGAATGTTGGTATGTGTGATATTGTCCCCACGGCCCCTTAAACTCTCCGCAATTTTTTGGATTCTTTTTTCTTTTTACTTCTACCTTATCTTGTACATCACTGGTTGGATCCTGTGCTTCATTTAATCTACTGTTGATTCCCTGTAATATATTCTTGATTTCTGTTGTATTCTTTATTTCTCACTGGTTCTTTTTCATGGTTTCCATCTCCATTTTTATGCTTCCTACCTCTCTGTTGAAGTTCTCCCTCAGATCACTAAGCATTTTTATAAATGGTGTTTGGAACTCTGCATCTGATAGACTGCTTATCTTCATTTTGCTTAGTTCTTTTTCTGGAGCTTTGTGTTGTTCTTCTATTTGGGACATATTTCTTTGTCTCAAAGAAATATGGTGTTTGGAACTCTGCATCTGATAGACTGCTTATCTTCATTTTGCTTAATTCTTTTTTCTGGAGCTTTGTTTTGTTCTTCTATTTGGGACATATTTCTTTGTCTTCCCATTTTGTCTGCTTCTCTGTGCTTGTTTCTATGTATTAGGCAGAGCTGCTATGTCTTCCAGTCATAGTAGAGTGGATTAATGTAGTAGGTGTGCTGTGGGGCTCAGCGTGTCAGTCTTTCTGGTTACCCGAGCCACCCATGTACTCCAGGTGTGTCCCTTGTGTGGGTTGTGTGTGCCCTCCTCTTGTAGTTGAGCCTTGGTTGATAATTGCACATCAATGAGAGGGACTGACTCTTGGGATCACTGGTTGTGAGGATTGCCCTTACCACAAAGAAATCTGCAGATGGCTACCACTCGTGTTGTGCTTGGAAGCACCTTGAGAGGCCAGACCACAAACCAAGGTTGTCTGCCACTACCAATGGCTTAGGGCTGCTCAGCCATAGGTACAGGGCATGCTTAAACCGGATGTTGCTTGTCTGGGTTCCTAAAAGCTTTCAGAGACCTTAGGAAAGTCTACAGCATGAGCTGAGGCAGAAGATTTGCAAGAAAAAGCCACTGAAAGTAGTTTGAGAGTGCCCAAAATTTGGGCGGGGCCATGTCGCAAATTGCCAGGTTGTGGCAAACGAATGGTGGAGATTCAGATATGGTGGCTGACTGCATCCGCACACTGAAAAGGGGAAGGGTTCAGCAAAGAAACAATGGCCTCCATCCAGGAGAAATCCTCCTCTCCAGCCCCCATCCCATGCCAGACACTTTAATTCCCCACTGCCTTTCCAGCTGCTACCCCAGAACTGGAGCTCAGAGTGAGTGATTCTGTTGGTGGGTAAGTCTGCATGCAGTCCCTTTAAGAAAGTTTTCAGTCATTATTTCTTCAAATACCTTTTCAATTCTTTGCTTACTCACCTCTCCTTCTGGTACCCCTGTGATGCAAATGTTGTTATGCTTGTGGGGCTAATTGAGTGGTGCTCTGCTGTGATCTAAAGCTGACCTTGATGTATGTTGGTTCTTGGACCTCTTTGGAGGGGCTCTGGTGCAGGTCCAGGTCAGCCACTGCCTGTGACTCACTGGTGACTACCTGGTAGGAGCTACAGAGTGATCCATGGTTGTTTGCTGCCTGTGATGGATGTGTAGGTGTATGAGAGAGGCCATGCTGTAAACTGTGGGCCTGGAGTAGCTCTGAAAAAGCCCAGGGCACCCTGAGGACTGCTGCCACTTGCCAGCTCCTGTAAGGCTCAACCATTAATAGAGCTTCCAGCCACATATGAGTTGAATGAGACTGGGTCTCAGGGTGTCACCAGGGTGGCATGAATGGTGTTCACCAGGTTAATGTAGATTCCAATTTGGTGCCAGTGCTGAGCCCTGGAGCTACTCAGCAAAAGTCTCAGAGCACACCGAGGCCAGCTGCCACCTGTTTGAGACCCACAGATCCCTAGAGTTGTCCAAGAAAGAGTGCAAACTTCCATGTAATTTTAAAATTTGAGTTACTGACTGAGAAAGTAAGGAAATAATTTATATTTTGAACATTCTCAGATGTAATTTTATGCCTTTAAATTGGTACATAAAATGATATGCACCAGAGGCATAAAAAAAATACATATTACAAGTTTATTTTCTTCTTCCTATCCAATCCTTCACACCCAAGTGCTGAACCATTAGAAAACAATGACAGGCCCTTTGAGCTTGGGAAGCTCTGATGATTTGGGGAAGCAGTGCCTGTCCCTTGACATCTGTCTATTTTTTTTCTCCTTCCCTCTAGATCACAAGGTCTGTGAGGGCAGCTTTAAATGCCCAGATGTCAACATGGTGCCTGGACTATAGTTGGTGTTCAGTAACTCATCATGAAAGGTAGAAAGGAAGGATACTTGGTGAATATGACAGAAGATGTGGACAGGTATGGAAAATGGCCAGATAGTTCTAGTAGAAATGATGCCTGATTGTTGTGAAACAAGGCAAAAGGCATTTTAATCAATGTAAGCAAGGTGTAAAGGAGCAGGAATGAGGACAATTTGGCAAGATTGGAACATGGGGTCCAAGTGCAAAATATTGAGTGATGAGCCTGAGACTTATGTCGTGGCTCAGAAAATGAAGGGTCCGGTCCTGCTGAGGAATGTGGACTATATGCTGAAGTTCATGGAACTTGTAGGCACATCAGATTCACATTTCATAATCTCTCAGAATCTAATGCTTTCATATTCACATTTCATAATGATCACTTGCAGGTCAGTGTTGGGCAAGGAGACTAGGACGGAGACTGTTGTAGCAGGCACGTAGGTGCCGGACCAAAGGCACTGACCAGGGATATGTGGAAAGGGCTGTAACTGGGAAGGAGGGAGAAACCAGAGGTGGACAACTTAGTGATTGATTGTGTTCCCAGAGGTGTGATAAGAAATGGATTACTCAGAGTTCAGGCTTGAAAGAGGAGTTTGGTGGTGGATGTTTTTGGGGGTGGGGAGTTAAAGAGTCGAATGTTTGCAGTGAGGGGGTCAAAGAAAATTGTGAATTTATAGGTCTACTTAAGGTGCCTGTGGGATCTGAGTGGCCCTTGGATATATGGATATGAAGTTCAGGAGAAAGACATGAACTTGAGGTGGAGGAGTTAGGCAATGCTGTGGGAGTAAGCCCAGACTGTGGTAACAGTGAGAGGTGGTCTGAAGGAAGAGCCAAGGAAGCATGGAAGGATCTCCAGAGGATGAGAAGAGCAGGGGAGTCTGCACACAGGATGAGAGGTCAGGCCACAGACCTATTTGATAGACCAAAAGACCATCTAAAAGTAGCCACTTCCCTATGAAAAAACTAAGAATGATGGAATAATGGAAAAGCATGTCCAGCCAGGGAAGTTTGGTTTTGGTTTTTACATGGGAGACACTTACTGGTAATTCTGAGCATGGGAATTGAAGAGTCAGGCTGCTTTGGTCTTGTGTAACACAAATGAGTTGTGTCATATTTTGTATCATTTTTATCATTTCTAAAATGGGCATTAAAATAGAGTCAACTTGAAGATTCAATGATAAAAATGCATACACAGTACTGAGCTGAAAACCTGGCAAATTGTAAATGTTCAATTAGTGGTCATTGTCATCAAGGTTATAATTGTTAGTTAACATTTCTATGTGAAGAGAAGGCTTTGGTGGTAAATGAGAGTTTCAAGATTAACCAAGAAAGGTGTGTCTGATGAAGGAAGGCCCTTGGTGTGCTGGGAGGGACATGCTCAGCACAGGCATAGCAGTTAGTCTTGGCAGGTGCAGACACCTCTTCTTCAGAGATGTGAGAGGCAGAAAACAGTGGGACGGATGCTAATTCATCCAAAGTCCCCCTTCTGCCACCCCTTCAGGCTTACTATTAATCTCTTTTCTCCACAAACACTTTGTGAAGAAATGAAATGAGAGAATTTTGATGGTCATCTTGGCATCAGAAAGACTCTCTGGCATTCTCAGGACTACATATGGGTCAGTGTGATGTACATTTATATGTGTATGTGCATGGGTGTGTATATAAGTCAAAGGCTATGTGGAGAAGAAGAAAGTTTGCAAAGCCATTGAGTTTTTCACTTGTATCCTGTATTATTCTCCATTTTCCTTCCAGACCCTGGGAAAATAATTCATTCTTTGGCACAGGTATCTCTCTGCCTCAGAGGGATTGTGACTCACTAAACTGTGAGTCAGGTATTTTCTTGATCTTTCCTGAGCCATGCTTGGCTCTGATTGGTGGTGCTCAGTGGCCTGTGACCCCTATGCATGAACACAGGCATTACTGGACAAGCTGTTTCTCCATTTTACTTTCCCTCAGAGTTGACATGTCTAACACATGGGTGATTCAGAAAGCAAAACCCTTTTCTTTGTAAACAGCCTGACATGTGGCACACATTTACGCAAAGAATTCACACAAAAGCATGGGAAGAGAACGTTTCTTGTTTTGCCGTTAAATTGCTTTTCTTAAGAATGTTGCAGGCATGTGTCCTCATACATCCATTTTTTATATTTAGAAGGTGATTTCATGTTTGCAATATCCTTTTTCAATAGCTGCAATTGTATGAAACAGTTTTATTCTATATATTAATAAGAAGAGGTTGGGGGTTCTTAGTATACATGTAAGGAGAAAGGGGTAAATGAACTGTGGTCATGAGGAAGCACCACAACTAATTCCTGTCTGTTCCCTTCCTTTCCTGTCCCCAGTGAGATGACCCATATAATATTGGCTCTAAGTTCACTTCCCTCCATTTTCAACTTTTTCTATTTTTTTGCTAGTTTCAGGTGTCAATAACAGATTTGCTACTTGCTATTTACCTCAATTCCATAAAATTTGGAATTGAACAACTCAGTTTATCTTAGGCTTTTCATGGCAAAAATACATGTGAGGAATACAATTCCAGTGTCAACCCTCTTTGACCCCTTCAGACTTTAGAATCATTAAAAAAATTTAAAATAACATAAAACAATAATGCAAATGTAAAAGTCTAAGTGTTGATGTTTATTCAAGCAGGAAGGGTTTTCCTAAGAATAACATAGAGCAGTCTTATAGCAGAGTAAAGAAATCCAATGGCAACTGTTATTTTTGGCATTTCAGTTAATCTTTTTTTTTTTAATTAAAATTATTGAGGTGACAATTGTTAGTAAATTTACATAGATTTCAGGTGTACAATTCTGTATTACATCATCTATAAATCCCATTGTGTGTTCACCACCCAGAGTCAGTTCTCCTTCCATCACCATATATTTGATCCCCTTTACCCTCATCACCCACCCCCCACCCCCTTACCCTCTGGTAACCACTAAATTATTGTCTGTGTCTATGAGTTTTTGTTTCTCATTTGTTTGTCTTGTTCTTTTTGGTTTATATACCACATATCAGTGAAATCATAGGTTTCTCTGCTTTTTCTGTCTGAATTATTTCACTTAGCATTATACTCTCAAGATCCATCCATGTTGTCACAAATGCTCCTATATCATCTTTCCTTAACGCCGAATAGTATTCCATTGTGTATATGTACCACAACTTCTTTATCCATTCATCTATCGAAGGACATTTTGGTTGTTTCCATGTCTTGGCCACCGTAAACAAAGCTGCAATGAAAATTGGTGTACAGGTGTCTCTATAGAGAAATGCTTTTATATTTTTGGAGTAGATACCCAGGAGAGCGATTGCTGGGTCATATGGTAATTCTATTCGTAATTTCTTGAGGAACCTCCACACTGCCTTCCACAGCGGCTGCACCAGTCTGCATTCCCACCAACAGTGTATGAGAGTTCCTTTTTCTCCACAGCCTCTCCAACACTTGTTACTATTTGTTTTGCTGATGAAAGCCATTCTGACTGGGGTGAGGTGATATCTCATTGTGGTTTTCATTTGCATTTCTCTTATGATTAGCGATGCTGAGCATTTTTTCATATGTCTATTTGCCATTTTTTTATCCTCTTTGGAGAAATGTCTCTTCAGGTCCTCTGTCCATTTTTCAATTGGGTTGTTTGTTTTTTAGTTGTTGAGTTTCATGAGTTCCTTGTATATTTTGGATATTAGCCCCTTATCAGAGGAACTGTTTGCGAAAATCTTCTCTCATTCAGTTGGTTGCCTCATTATTTTGTCAATAGTTTCTTTTGCTGTGCAGAAGCTTTTCAGTTTCATATAATCCCATTTGTTTATTTTAGTTTTTACTTCCATTGCCTTTGGATTCAAATTCATAAAATGCTCTTTGAACCCAAGGTCCATAAGTTTAGTACCTATATTTTCTTCAATGCAGTTTATTGTGTCAGGTCTTATGCTTAAGTCTTTGATCCATTTTGAATTAATTTTGGTACATGGTGACAGATAGCCGTCCAGTTTTATTCTTTTGCACATAGCTATCCAATTCTGCCAGCACCATTTATTGAAGAGGCTGTCTTTCCTCCATTGTATGTTTTTAGCTTCTTTGTCAAAAATTATCTGTCCATATTTATGTGGTTTTATTTCTGGGTTCTCAATTCTATTCCATTGGTCTATGTGTCTGTTTTTCCGCCAACACCAAACTGTTTTGATTATTGTAGCCCTGTAGTACAAGGAAAAATCAGGGAGTGTGATACCTCCAGTATTGTTCTTTGTTTTAAATATTGCTTTGGCTATTCGGGGTCTTTTGTGGTTCCAAACAAATCTGACGATTTTTTGTTCTATTTCTCTAAAAAATGCCATTGGGATTTTAATGGGGATTGCATTAAATCTGTATATGGCTTTGGGTAATATGTCCATTTTAACTATGTTGATTCTTCCAATCCATGTGCACGGAATGTCTTTCCATTTCTTTGTGTCTTCGTCAATTTCTTTCAAAAATGTCTTATAGTTTTCAGCATATAAATCCTTCACATCCTTGGTTAAGTTTATTCCTAGGTATTTTATTATTTTTGCTGCAATTGCAAAAGGAATTGTTTTTTCTATCTCTTTTTCCGAGATTTCATTGTTGGTATATAGGAAAGCAATGGACATTTGTACGTTGATTTTGTAGCCAGCAACTTTACTGTATTCATTGATTGTTTGTAATAGCTTTTTGGTGGAGTCTTTAGGGTTTTCTATATATAGCATCATGTCATCTGCAAAGAGTGACAATTTAACTTCTTCATTCCCAATTTGGATGCCTTTTATTTCTTTCTCTTGCCTGATACCTCTGGCGAGGTCTTCCAACACTATGTTGAAAAGCAAAGGTGATAGGGGACAACCTTGTCGTGTTCCTGAATGTAGAGCAAAGGGCTTCAGCTTTTCACCATTAATTATGAGATTAGCTGAGGGCTTATCGTATATGGCCTTTATTATGTTGAGGTATTTTCTTTCTATACCAATTTTAGTAAGTGTTTTAATCATAAATAGATGTTGTATCTTATCAAATGCTTTTGCTGCATCAATTGATATAATCATATGCTTTTTGTCGTTTATTTTGTTTATGTGATGTATCACATTGATGTATTTGCGAATGTTGAACCATCCTTGTGCACCGAGGATGAACCCCACTTGGTCTTGATGAATAATCTTTTTAATGCATTGTTGTATTCGATTTGCTAGAATTTTGTTTAGGATTTTAGCATCTGTATTCATCAGAGATATAGGTCTGTAGTTTTTTTTTGTGTGTGTGTGTTGTCCTTACCAGGTTTTGGTATCAGGGTAATGTTGGCCTCATAAAATGAGTTAGGGAGTACTGACTCTTCTTCAATTTTTTGGAAGAGTTTGAGCAGGATTGGTATTAGATCCTCTTTGAAGGTTTGGTAGAATTCACTGGTGAAGCCATCTGGTCCAGGACTTTTGATTTTGGGAAGGTTTTTGATGACTGATTCAATTTCGTTACTGGTGATCAGCCTGTTAAGATTTTCCAGTTCTTCATGATTCAGCCTTGGAAGGCTATATGTTTCTAAGAACTTGTCCATTTCTTCTAAGTTATTAAATTTGGTGGCATATAGTCCTTCATAGTATTCTTGGATAATCCTTTGTATTTCTGTGGTGTCCGTGATAACTTCCCCTTTTTCATTTCTGATTTTGTTAATTAGTGTCTTCTCTCTTTTTATCTTAGTGAGTCTAGCCAAGGGTTTGTCGATTTTGTTAATCTTTTCAAAGAACCAGCTCTTTGTCACATTAATTTTTTCTATTGTCTTTTTGTTCTCTATTTCATTTAGTTCTACTCTGATTTTTGTTATTTCCTTTCTTCTGCTGACTTTGGGTTTCGCTTGTTCTTCTTTTTCTAGTTTTTTAAGGTGTAACATGAGGTTATTTATTTATGATTTTTCTTGTTTCTTGAGATAGGCATGTAATGATATAAATTTCCCTCTTAAAACTGCTTTCGCGGCATCCCAAAAATTTTGGTAGGATGTATTTTCATTGTCATTTGTTTCTATGTATCTTTTGAGCTCTCCTCTAATTTCTTCTTTGACCCAGTCGTTCTTTAAAAGTATGTTGTTTAATCTCCATGTATTTGTGTTTTTTCCTGCTTTCTTTTTGCAGTTGATATCCAATTTCAAAGCTTTGTGATCAGAGAATATGCTTGGTATGATTTCAATCTTCTTAAATTTGCTGAGGCTGCTTTTATGCCCCGATATATGGTCTATCCTTGAGAATGTTCCATGTACACTAGAAAATAATGTATAGTCTGATGTTTTAGGATGAAGTGCTCTATATATGTCAATTATGTCCAATTCATCTAATGTGTCATTTAGGGCTGCGATTTCGTTATTTATCTTCTGTTTGGATGATCTATCCATAGCTGTCAATGATGTATTTAAGTCCCCTAGTATAATTGTGTTTTGGTAAATTTCTCCCTTTAGTTCTGTTAGTAGTTGCTTGGTATATTTTGGTGCTCCCTGATTGGGGGCATAAATATTGATGACTGTTATGTCTTCTTGTTGTATAGTCCCCTTTACCATTATGAAATGTCCATCTTTGTTTCTTGTTATCTTTTTCACCCTGAAGTCTGTTTTATCAGAAATCATTATGGCTACACCTGATTTTCTCTGGGTACCATTTGCTTGGAGTGTCAATTTCTACCCTTTCACTTTGAGTCTATGCTTGTCCTTGTAGCTGAGATGTGTCTCTTGTAGGCAGCATACGGTTGGGTTTAGTTTTTTGATCCAATATGCTACTCTGTGTCTCTTTATTGGTGAGTTCAGTCCATTTACATTTAGGGTGATTATTGATATGTGAAGATTTCCTGTCATTCTGTCTTTAGTTTTCTGGTAAGGCTGTGACTCCATTGTTTCTTTGCCTTTTTGTTGTTGTCTGTTATTTCTGTGTGGTGGTATTCTATGATGTTTCCCTCTGTTTCTTCTTTTATTACAGTATATATTTCAGATTTGGATGTTTTTTGAGTGGTTACTTTTGAGTTTATGTAAAAGACAGTTTGATATTTAGAGTAATCCAGTTTCTTCAGTACGCTTACTTTCTCTATTCCCATATTCCAGATCAGGCCTTTACGCTCCCCCTTTTTATGTTTCGGTTGCCACAAGTTGTCCCTGTTGATGGTGGTCTAATAGCCTCCTTTAGTATTTCTTGTAGTGCAGGTCGTGTATTAGAAAATTCCCTCAGCTTCTGGATGTCTGGAAAGGTCTTTATTCATCCTTCATATCTAAAGGAGATCTTTGCTGGATATATTATTCTTGGCTCATGATTTCTCTCTTTCAATAGTTTGAATATTTGGTTCCATTCCCTCCTAGCTTGTAGAGTTTCTGCTGAAAAATCTGATGATAATCTAATGGGCTTTCCTTTGTAGGTTACCGTCTTCTTTTCCCTGGCTGCCTTGAGGATTCTTTCTTTGTAATTGATTTTAGACAGCTTCAATACAATGTGCCTTGGTGAAGGCCTGTTGGGATTGAGTTAATTAGGTGTTCTATTTGCTTCTTGGATTTGAGGATCGAGTTCTTTCCCCAAGTTTGGGAAGTTCTCATCGATGATTTGTTTGAATATATTCTCTGTTCCCTTCCCTTTTTCTTCTCCTTCTGGTATGCCCATTATTCTTATATTGCTCTTTCTGATGGAGTCAGAAAGTTCTTGTAGAGTTCTTTCATTTCTTTTAAGTCTCAAGTCTCTTTCTTCTTCCCTCTGTGTAAATTCCAGGTTCCTATCTTCGATGTCACTGATTCTTTCCTCCATCTGGTCAACTCTACTACCTAAGCTGGATATTTTATTCTTCTATTGAGTTCTTAATCTCCAGAAATTCTATTTGGTTCTTTTTCAAGATTTCAATCTCTTTTGTAAAATGCTCATGGTGTTCTTTGATTGTGTTTCTGAGTTCATTAAACTGCCTTTCTGTGTTTTCTTGCATCTTGTTCAGTTTTTTCAGAATTGCAATCTTGAATTCTCTGTCATTTAAATCACAAAGGTCCATATCTCTAATTTCCTCTTCTGGAGACTTTTCACTTTCTTTCTGAGCTATCTTGTTGCCTTGGTTATTCATGGCAATCACTGATTTACTATTTCTCTTCCTAGACATCTACAGGAGTGGCTTCTGCAACAGGTTGATAAGTATGCGAAGAGCTTTTGTAGTTCCAAAGCTCTTTCTGCACTAGATTCAGAGCCCGTATATTTCAGCAGTTCTGTTTACTCCTGCAGGGATCCGCCCACATAGGTGGGGCCAGGGGCGGGTTGAGTTGTGAGAGGTGGCCCAGAGCAATGGCGGCGACCACCACCACAGCCAGTCCTGCTTCCACAGCTCCCTCCCCTTTGCCGGAACTAGTTGAGCTGCGAATCTGTGTCTGCGGTCCACAGTTCTCAGAGCAGCAAATATTCTGTCCTTTGATCCGACACTGCTACTTTATCACTTCTAGCACCGGGCAGGTGGGGGCGGGGCGAGCTCTGGGAGGGTAGGGAGGGGGCGGCTAGTCTCCGTGCCTAAGGCTTCCGTTCTCCGCTCGGCAGTGAGGGCTTAAACCATGGATTTCAGCCCTCTTCCCTCAGTCTTTGCTCCGAGGTCTGCCGTGAGCGAGCGTTGGGTTCAGCCGTGCTATATGCTGCCCCCTCAGCCCTGTGGGCCGTAAGCAGAGCCCTAGCAGTCCGAGTCCTTCCCTCTCCCGCAGCTGCGGAAGATCCGGGAGCAGCGGGCTCCGAGCACTGAGGTAGGTCTGTGTCCTGTGCCCGCGCGGCTCTGTCTCAGCACTTCTCCTCTCCCTCCTCCCCTGCTAGAGCGATTTACCCACCTGGAGGTGAATTCAGTAGTGGGCCTCTTCGTCTTGCCTGTCTGCTGTGCAAGGAGTCCTTTGTGGAGTTATTGTTGTCCGATTCGTTGTAAATTCCAGGGGTGCGTTACAGAGGTGTTGTTGTCCGATTCGTTGTAAATTCCAGGGGTGCGTTACAGAGGCTCACCTCACGCAGCCATTTTTTTTCTGTCCTATTTCAGTTAATCTTTTATACACCAGTCTGTAGTGAAGGTTCTGGATTTATTTGTACTCAGAAGAACAGACACAATGTACTAGGACTTGTCTCTGAGTATTCTGTTGTTGTTTTTTTTATGTGGAAAATCAGGATTCTTGTCAAGTCTTAAACCTATAAAATTCTAAACTGTGATATTCTGAAGGTAGGGAGTATAACTTTTCTTCAACCTTTTGTAGAAATTCCACAATCTGTGATGATTTATACATCAGGGGTCTTCAATGCTTAATATAAATAACTTTGCCCACTCTGAAATGCCTCAGTAGTTCGGAAGGTGTTGTCCAGAAGTGGGAGAGCGTATGGCCAGTTGCAGTCTTCCCTAAGGCACCTCAAGCAGGTTGTTTGAATTCTACTGATAGGTGTTATCTACTTCCTGTCAAGGACAGCAGACTTTCTCCCTCTTGCACAAATAATGGAATCAGAATTTTAAAGGAAAACTTTCAAAGCCTAGCAGATTTATTTCTATCACAATTTGGAGACTAATTCCCTGTGTGATCTTTGTTACAGGCTTAATTGCATAATATAAAAAATGTTAGCTCTGCACCTCACAATGTGCCTGTGGGATAACTTGATTTGTTTTGGATCAACTCTTCTCAGTTGCTCAGTAATCTGAATCCTGGCAAATAAATGGGAGTCAGAGTCCAAGCCCATATGATTGGAGTTTATAATGCAAGGTCTGTATGTGAGTGAGTGAGTGAGTGAGTGAGTGTGTGTGGGTGTGTTTGTCTACCCACTTAGCACTTTTCAAACAGTTTTTGAAATTGGGTTAGAAAAATGTTTGCTTAGAATATCTTAGGAAGTTTCATATAATCCCATTTGTTTATTTTATATTTTACTTCCATTGCCTTTGGAGTCAAATTCATAAAATGCTCTTTGAACCCAAGGTCCATAAGTTTAGTACCTATGTTTTCTTCTATGCAGTTTATTATGTCAGGTCTTATGCTTAAGTCTTAGATCCATTTTGAATTAATTTTGGTACATGGTGATAGATAGCAGTCCAGTTTTATTCTTTTGCACGTAGCTATCCAATTCCCCTAGCACCATTTATTGAAGAGGCTGTCTTTTCTCCATTGTATGTTTTTTGCTTCTTTGTGAAAAATTACCTGTCCATATTTATGTGGTATTATTTCTGGGTTCTCAATTCTATTCCATTGGTCTATGTATCTATTTTTCTTCCAATACCATGCTGTTTTGATTATTGTAGCCCTGCAGTACAAGCTAAAGTCAGGGAGTGTGATACCTCCAGCATTATTCTTTTTTCTTAAGAATGCTTTGTCTGTTCGGGGTCTTTTGTGGTTCCAAACAAATCTGATGATTTTTTGTTCTATTTCTTTAAAAAAATGTCAGTGGAATTTTGATGGGGATTGCATTAAATCTGTATATTTATATGAAACTTAAAAGCTTCTGTACAACAAAAGAAACCATCGACAAAATAAAGAGGCAACCCATTGAATGGGAGAAGATTTTTACAAATAGTGCCTCCGATAAGGGTCTAATATCCAATATATACAAAGAACTCATGAAACTCAACAACAAAAAAGGAACAACCCAATTGAAAAATTGGCAGATGACCTGAAGAGACATTTCTCCAAAGAGGACATACAAATGGCAAATAGACAAATGAAAATATGCTCAACATCACTAATCCTAGAGTGATTTCATAGGAGAAGTGGATAAGGTCCACCAGATTCCAGAACATGATAGGCAATACCAGACAGACTCTGAGGACAACATGGATGGATATTGAGAGTATAATGCTAAGCAAAATAAGTCAGACAGAAAAAGCAGAGAACCATATGATTTCACTGTTATGTGGTATATAAACCAAAAACAACAAAAGAACAAGACAAACAAATGAGAAACAAAAACTCATAGACACAGACAATAGTTTAGTGGTTACCAGAGGGTAAGGGGGGTGGAGGGTGGGAGACGAGGGTGAGGGGGATCAAATATATGGTGATGGAAGGATAACTGACTCTGAGTGTTGAACACACAATGGAAGTTATAGATTATGTAATACAGAATTGTACAACTGAAATCTATGTAATTTTACTAACTCTTGTCACCCCAATAAATTAAAAAAAAGAATATCTTAGGAAGAAAATGGGAGGGGACAAGATGGTGAATGTCCAGGTATCTATACTGGTTTGCAAAGAGTGCTTGCTGAGCCTGCAGCTAGAGCAATCATTGAAGTGCAGGACCCACCCAGATTGTAGGTCCTGAGCCAGTCTGTAGAGTGAGGATCAAGAAGTACCAGGAGAGAGCAGCGTCAACAGCCTATGGTGTTCTTTTACACTATTGTCATCAGTTCTTGCCAGTCACCTGCTGAACTGTGTGGCATGTTAGATGCTGAAAAGAACATGTCACCAATTCTAGAGTGATTTCATAGGAGAAGTGGATAAGGGCCACCAGATTCCAGAACATGATAGGCAATACCAGACAGACTCTGAGGACTCATCCATTCTTGAAAGTCAGTGACACAGTCAGACTCAGTTATAGAGGCTACACTATAAAGATATTAATGAAGAGTTGCCATATGTGAGAATTATGATGGGTTTTTGTTTTTAGTGATTCAAGTTATCAAAAAAATATTATCTAGACTGTACGCACATTTAAAAAATATTTTTGAGGGAACAAAAGAACTTCTGAAGAACCAAGGTTTTGGGCCAAATTATTAAAAGGGAAAAATACACGGGGACTTTAGAGGAATATTTAGAAAGTGGTCCTGTAACAACATTTTTTATAAACTACTTTAAAAAAAAAGTTTATTGAGGTGACAATTGATAGTAAAGTTACATTGATTTCAGATGTACATTCTGTAATACATCATACATATCACATTTGTGTTCACAACCCAGAGTCAGTTCTCCTTCCATCACCATATATTTGACCCCATTTACCCTAATCTACCACCCCTCCCCGCTACCTTCTGGTAACCAATAAACTATTGTCTATTTCTATGAGCTTTTGTTCCTTCATTTGTTTGCCTTGTTCCGTTGTTGTTTTCAGGTTTATATACCACATATCAGTGAAATCATATTCTTCTCGACTTTTTCTGTCTGAATTATTTTGCTTAGGATTATAATCTTAAAATCCATCAGTGGTGTCACAAATGGCACTATTTCATCTTTTTCTATGGCAGAATAGTATTCTATTGGTATTCCATAGTATTCTATCAAAAGAAAATTTGGTTGTTTCCATGTCTTAATCACTATAAATAAAGCTGCAATGAACATCTGAGCACATATATCTTTATAGATAAGTGATTTCAGATTTTTTTTTGTAGATATCCAAGAAAGGGATTGGTGGGTCATAGGGTAATTCTATTTTTAATTTTTTGAGGAATCTCCACTCTGCCTTTCATAGCGGCTGCACAGATCTGCATTTCCACCAACAGTGTATGAGGGTTCCTTTTTCTCCACGGCCTCTTCAACACTTTTTATTATTTGTCTTTTTGATGATAGTCATTCTAACTGGTGTGAGGTGATATCTCATTGTGGTTTTTATTTTCATTTCTATGATGATCAGTGATATCGAACATTTTTTCATATGTCTATTTGCCATTTGTATGTCCTCATTGGAGAAATGTCTATTCAGGTTTTCTGCCCATTTTTTTGGTCGGATTGTTTTTGTTGTTATTGTTGAGTCGTATGAATTCCTTATATATTTTTGATATCAGCCCCTTATTGGATGCATTGTTTCCAAATATCTTCTGCCATTCTCTTGATTGCCTCTTTATTTTGTCGATGGTTTCCTTTGCTGTGCAGAAGCTTTTCAGTTTGATATAGTCCAGTTAATTTATTTCAGCTTTTACTTCCCTTGCCTTTGAGGTCAAATTCATAAAATCCTCTTTGAACCAAATGTCTATAAGTTTAATACCTGTGTTTGTGTCTTTGCTGTTTATTGTTTCAGGTCTTATGTTTTGGTCTTTGATCAACTAAGTTAATTTTGTTACAAGGTGACAGATAGCAGTCTAGTTTCATTCTTTTGCATGTGGTTTTCCAATTATCCCAGCAAGATTTATTGAAGAGTATGTCTTTTCTCCGTTGTATGTTTTGGCTCCTTTGTGGAAAATAATCTGTCCATATTTATGTGGGTTTATTTCTGGGTTCTCAATTCTATTCCATTGGTCTGTGTGTCTGTTTTTCTGCCAATACCATACTGTTTTAATTATTGTTGCCTTGTAGTACAAGTGAAAGTCAGGGAGTGTGATACCTCTAGCCTGGTTCTTTTTTCTTAGGATTGCTTTGGCTATTTGTGTTTTTTTGTGCTTCATATAAACCGGATTTTTTGTTCTATTTCTTTAAAAAATGCCATTGGGATTTTGATGAGGATTGCATTAAATCTGTATATCGTTTTGAGTACTATGGCCATTTTAACTATGTTGATTCTTCCAATCCATGGACATGGAATGTCTTTCCATTTCTTTTTGTCTTCTTCAATTTTTTAAAAAAATGTCTTATAGTTTTCAGTACATAGATCTTTCACTTCAATAGTTAAATTTATTCCTAGGTATTTTATTCTTTTTGTTGCAATTGCAAAAGGAATTGCTTTTCTTTTTTACTTTTTCTGAGGTTTTGTTGTTAGTATATAGGAATACAATGGACTTTTGCATGTTGATTTTGTAGCCGGTAACTTGACTGTATTTGTTTTTTGTTTCTAATAGCTTTTTGGTGGAGTCTTTAGGGTTTTTTTTTATATAGCATCATGTCATCTGTGGAAAGTGACACAGATGTCATTCTTTATGTGGATGCCTTTTAATTCTCTTGACTGATTGCTCTGGCTAGAATTCCAATGATATGTTGACAAATAGAGGTGATAGGGGAAAGCCCTGTCATGTTCCTGAATGTAGAGCAAAGCACTTCAGTTTTTCACCATTAATTACGATATTAGCTGAGTGCGTGTCATATGTGGCCTTTATTATGTTAACACATTTTCCTTCTATACCCATTTTATTAAGTGTTTTAGTCATAAATAGATGTTGCATCTTGTCAAATGTTTTTTTCTGCACCTATTGATATAATCATATGATTTTTGTACTTTTTTTTGTCACATTGGTCAATTTGCATATGTTGAACTTTCCTTTTACCCCTGGGATGAACCCGACTTGGTCATGGTGTACAAGCTTTTGAATGCATTGTTGTATTCGATTTGCTACAATATTGTTTAGGATTTTTGCATCTGTATTCATCAGAACTATTGGTCTGTAGTGTTCTTTTTTTTTTTTTTTTTTTTTGTGTGTGTGTGTGTGTGTGTGTGTGTCTGTGTGTGTTTTATCCTTACCAGGTTTTGGTATCAGGATAATGTTGGTCTCATAAAATGAGTTAGGGAGTATTGTTTCTTCTTCAATTTTTTGGAAGAGTTTCAGTAGGACAGGTATTAAATCCTCTTTGAATGTTTGGTAGAAATCACTGGTGAAGCCATCTTGTCCCAGACTTTTGCTTTTGGGAAAGTTTCAAATGACTGATTCAATTTCCTTACTGTTGACCATTTTATTCAGATTGTCTAATTCTTTGTGATTCAGTGTAGGAAGGCTATATGTTTCTAAGAACTTGTCCATTTCTTCTAGATTATTGAATTTGATGGCATATAGTCCTTCATAGTATTCTTGGATAATCCTTTGTTTTTCTGTGACATCCAAGGTAACTTTTCCCCTTTCATGTTATTTCGTTTATTTGTGTCTCTTCTCTTTTTTATCTTAGTCAATCCAGCCAAGGGTTTGTCAATTTTATTAATCTTTTTGTAGAACCAGTTCTTTGTTCTCTATTTCATTTAGTTCTGCTCTGATTTTTATTATTTCCTTCCTTCTGCTAACTTTGGGTTTCATTTGTTCTTCATTCTCTAGTTATTTAAGGTGTAACATGAAGTTATTTATCTGGGACTTTTCTTCTTTTTTGAGATAGGCCTGTAATGATATGAATTTCCCACTTAAAACTGCTTTTGCTGCATCCCAAAAGTTTGGTAGGATATATTTTTATTCTCATTTGTTTCTATGTATCTCTCTTTTTTTTTTAATTTTTATTTCTTTATTTATTTATTTTGCTTTTTGCTTTTGCTTTTTAAAGATTTTTTAATTTATTTATTAGTTTCAGGTGTACAAGACAAGGTCTATGTATCTCTTGATCTCTCCTCTTCTTCCTTCTTTGACCCACTTTTTCTTCACAGGTATGTTGTTTAATCTCCACTTTTTGTTGTTTTTCCTGCTTTCTTTTTGTGGTTTGATCCTATTTCAAGGCCTTGTGATCAGAGAATATGCTTGGTATGATTTCAATCTTTTTAAATTTGCTGAGGCCAGTTTTATGTCCCAATATATGGTTTTATGTCCCAATATATGGTCTATACCTTAGAATGTTCCATGTATACTAGAAAAGATTGTATACAGGTAACCCCCATATAACATGGTTGTTAAGTTTTTAAAAATTTCATGTTATGTTAATCCATGCTATATGAAACAAACAACTAGTACAAAAAATGGGGTTAGGTTCCAAAAATTAAAACAAAACAAAACATACTATTATAATTTTATAATTAAGAGAAATATCCTTATGAAAGCAATTCTTCACCAAAAGTATAATGTATTAATATGTATTAAATAATGTTTTCTTTGTCATCACTACTAAGTTTTTATTACGTTCCGTATTGTTCTGGGATATCCCTAATTTTGAATGAGATATCTTTTGCTCATAAAAGCTCTTATTAGGAAGGGGGTGGGGATGAGGGAGAAGGTGAGGTGATTAGAAAGCACAATTAGTAACCACAAGATTGCCACAGGGATATAAAAGTCAGTTTGGGAATATAATCAATAATGTTGTAAAGACTGTAGGGTATCCGATTGACACCTGTTTTATTAGAGACCACCTCAGGGATGGTGTAGATGCCTGATTACTGCACTGTACACCTGAAGCTGAATGATAATGAATGTCAGATATAATTTGATATATGTCTATGTCTATCTCTATATCTATCTCTCTATCTATCTTTCTTTCTATCTATCTATCTATCTATCTATCTATCTATCTATCTATCTATCATCTATCTATCTATCTATCTATCTATCTATCTATCTATCTATCTAACTATCTGTCTATCTACAAGAAGTGGAGTACAGCATAAGAAATAGAGGCATTGGAAATGTAGTGGCTGTATGCGACATCAGAGGGGTAGTAGATAGGGGCAGGAGAGCTATCACTTTGTGAGGGGTATAAATGATAAATGTCAACTATTTCATTGTTTTGTGCACCCGAAACTAATTTAAAAAAGAAAAAGAAAAAAAAAAAAGCTCTGATTGTGTTTTGTGTTGTTTGGGGATTTCCCTAATTCTTGAACCATGTTAGAGTGAGACCGTGTTCAAGGATGCTGTGTTGTATGAGGGTTTCCCCCATTCTCAAACCCTGTTAGAGTGAAACCATGTTATAAATGTGCCCACTTGTAACTTTATTAATCTATGTAACTTTACTAAAAATTGTCACCCCAATGAACTTTAATTAAAAAAAAAAAGTGCGTGTTATATGGGGGTTACCTATAGTCTGACGCTGTAGAATGAAGTGCTCTATAGATGTCAATTATGTCCATTTCATCAAATGTGCCATTTAGGGCTGGTATTTCTTTATTTATTTTTTGTTTGGATGATCTATCCATAGCTGTCAATGTGGTTTAGGTCCCCTACTATAATTGTGTTTTGGTCAATTTCTCCCTTTAGTTCTGTTAGTAGTTCCTTGGTATATTTCCATGCTCCCTGATTGGGGGCATAAATATTGATGACTGTTATGTCTGTTTGTTGCATTGTACACTTTATCATTATGAAATATCCATCTTTGTCCCTTGTTATCTTTTTTATCCTGAAGTCTCTTTCATCTGATATTGGAATTCTTACACCTGCTTTTCTCTGAATACCATTTGCTTGGAGTGTTAATTTCTACCCTTTCATTTGGGTCTATATTTATCCTTGTAGCTGAGATGTGCCTTTTGGAGGCAGCATAGAGTAGGGATTAGTTTTTTGATCCAATCTGCTACTCTGTGCCTTTTTATTGATGAGTTCAATCCATTTACATTTAGGGTGATTGTTGATATATGAGGATTTCCTATTATTCTATCTTTGGTTTTCTGGAAAAAGTGTGTCTCCATTGTTTGCTTACTTTCTTCTTGTTGTTTATTATTTCAGTGTGGTGGTATTGTATGATTTTTCCCTCTGTTTCTTCTTTTTTTATGTTGCATATTTCAGTTCTGGATTTGTTTTTTTTTGAGTAGTTACCATTAAGTTTATGTAAAAGAAAGTTTGGTATTTCAAGTATTCCATTCTTTTCAACCTGCTTTCTTTCTCCATTCTCTTGTGCTGGTTCAGACTTTTACTATCTCCTTTTTAAGTTTTTGTTGTCACAAATCTGAGTTGATTTCTGTGCTGCAATAACAAGTTGTTTTTTTAAGTGTTTTTTTTTCTTTCTTTCTTCTTCTTCTTCTTCTCCTTCTCCTCCTCCTCCTCCTCCTCCTCCTCCTCCTTCTCCTCCTCCTTCTCCTCCTCTTCCTCCTCCTCCTCCTCCTCCTCCTTCTCCTCCTCCTTCTCCTCCTCTTCCTCCTCCTCCTCCTCCTCCTCCTTCTTCTTCTCCCTGTATGTTATGTTTAAGAGTATAGTGTCTTATTTGGTGTACGGGTTACCATTTCCTGCTTCTGTCTGTTCGTAATACTACTCATGGTTTTGTATTCTTTTGCTTTTTGATTTCAGGTCAAATAGCCTCCTTCAGTATTTCTTTCTTTTTTAAAAAAAAATTATTGGGGTGACAATTGTTAGTAAAATTCTTCAGTATTTCTTGTAGTTCATGTCGTGTGTTAGAAAATTCCCTCAGCTTCTGTACGTCTGGAAAGACCTTTATTCCTCCTTCATATCTAAAGGATATCTTTTCTGGATATATTATTCTTGTCTCATAATTTCTCTCTTTCAATAGTTTGAATATTTGATTCCACTCCCTCCTGGCTTCTAGAGTTTCTGCTGAAAAATCTGATGATAATCTCATGGGCTTTCCTTTGTAGGTTACCGTCTTCTTTTCCTTGGCTTCCTTGAGGATTCTTTCTTTGTCTTTAATTTTTGACAGCTTCAATACAATATGCCTGGAGAAGGCCTGTTGTGATTGATGAATTTGACGTTCTATTTGCTTCTTGGATTTGAGAATCCTCATTCTTTCCACAATGAGGAAGTTCTCATTGACTATTTGAATATATTTTCTGTTCACTTCTCCATTTCTTCTTCTGGTATGCCCATTATTCTTATATTGCTCTTTCTGATGGAATCAGAAAGATTTTTAGAGTTCTTCCTTTTTTTTTTTTTTAATTCTCAAGTCTCTCTCTTCTTCCATCAATATCATTTCCAGATTTCTATCTCAGTGTCACTGACTCTTTCCTCCATCTGGTCAGCTCTATTATCTAATCTAGCTATTTCTTTCTTCATTTGTTTTATTGAGTTCTTAATCTCCAGAAATTCTATTTGGTTCTTTTTTAAAATTTCAATCTCTTTGGCAAAATGTTCATTTTGTTCTTTGATTGTGTTTCTGAGTTGATTAAACTTCCCGTCTGTGTTTTCTTGCATCTTGTTTTTTTTCAGAACTGCAATCTTGAATTCTTTGTCATTTAAGTCACATATTTCCATGTCTTTAAGTTCATTTTCTGGAGACTTTTATTTTCTTTCTGAGCTGTCTTGTTACCTTGGCTTTCATGCCAGTTAATGAACTATTATTTCTCTTCCTGGGCATCTACAAAAGTGGGTTCTGTAATAGGTTGCTAGGAAGAGGCTTTTCTTTTCCTTTCCAGTAGGTGTTGGTAGAATGTTTTATTTTCTCTCCACTGATAGACTATTATTCTCTCTCATTCTGTAGTGTTATATTTTCTCTGTACTGTTCTGGCTTTTCATCCAATGGAAAGGGTTCCCTGTAAGGTGGGCTTCTCTTTGAGAGCCGGTCACCTGGGTTCAGGGCACCTCCTCCATGGCGGGAGTTGTCTGATGTGAGCTTTGGGTTCATCCATATTATATGCTAATCCCTCAGGTGGCCACAAAGGGCGCACTATCAGTCCAAATTTTCCCTCTCTTGCAACAGCGGTAGCTCCAGATTGCAGGGTGCTTGGAGCTCCTTCTTCCGGTCTGTGTCCTCTGGTCCATGCAGCCCACATCTCTACACTTCCCCTTCCTCCTCCCCCGCTTGCCAAATTTGCCTACCTTTAGATGATTTCAATTGCGTGTCTCTTAGTCTTGCCTGTCTGCTGCGTAGGGAGTCCTTTGTGGAATTATAGCTGTTCAATTTGTTGTAAATTCCAGAGGAGATTTCAAGAGGATCACTTCATGCCATCATTTGTTTCATGTCGTTCATAACCTACTTTTGGCCATAAATAAATAAATTTACAGAAATCCCAATGATAAATTCATTCTTTTGGAATAATTAATGGTTTCCATACGTATTTCTAAAATGTATACAAAGACAGGAAACAATGTTCTCCAGCAAGATGAGAGGATCAGAAAGGATTTCAAAATACTCATGGATAAGTAAGTCAGTGATATCAAAGCATAAAGTGAATAAAAAAATTTCTAATATTTTTATTCTGTTGTAAACTTTTAAAATTCTTTAACATGAAAATAGACTTAAGTACAGAAGTCAAAATTAAGTGAGAGATAAACTTTTCTGGAACAATATTTGTGGCATTCGTTTTTATTGTAAAAGTAACATATACTATTGAAAGTTTAAGAAAAGAAGTGTAAAAATTCAAAATCACTTCATGGTTTTGAGAACATATGCCATTATTAACATTTGGGGATATTTATTTTTGCTTACACTCACATACACACATGTCCATGTTTTGGCACAGACACTTTTAAGAACTAGTCAGAAATAAAATGTGTGTGTGCATGTGTGTATATGTGTGTGTGATATCAAAATAGGAATCATACTGTTCTATATTATCCTTTTTTTTTTTCATTTACATCATGGTATATCCATTTCCCCATGTCATTGTTAAGCATTGTTTATAAATCATGACTGAAATGCAAGGAGAAATCAGGACTCTGGTTCCATAATCAAATAAAAAAAAAGTCTAAACTCCAACTCTTTCAGCTGCTAACTACATTTCCACTCATTACAGTGTCCTTCATAAAATGGCATACTGAATAATAAGACCTGGTAGTTTTATATGGTAGTTTTGAAGATTCACTTTTAATTGGTATAAAATGCTTGCTACATACTGAGTGTAGTCAGCTACTATTATGATAAATAGTTGCATAGTACTCTATCATATTAGATGTGTCATAAATCATTTCTTCATTCTTCAGACGCCCGTTTTCTTTCTGTTATTTTTTCATTTAAGTAAACAACACACATAAAACCCTGTGGACTTCTCTGTTTTCTTTATTGACCCAGAATGAACTCTTGGAATTGCTATTGATGCATCAAAATATATGACTATTTTAATGGCTCTGAATTTTTATAAGCAAATAGTTTTCCAGAAAATTTCCCCTTTTATAATAATTATTTCATTATGCTATGATGGCAATTATGTGATTGTGTGATTTTGTGGATATGAAACTGTGCAGAAAGTAGAGCTTGTTCCTGTCTTAGGTGGCATTGTATAGATAGACCTAGGATTGTTGTAAGCACTCAATACAATGTTTATTAATACAATGAGTTGAATTCCCAAATTATCCTAAGTGAAATGGTTTAAATGTGTTGGAAAAAGTTCATTTTCAGAACTTTTAGAAATAAATTTATTCAGTAATAGACCTACTTATTAAGGACCTCTTTGCCTGTTAGACACCTCATTGCTGTTCCCTTCCTCCAGTTCTCCTTTTTTGCTCTTCTCTTAGCTTCATCTCCCCTTGTCTCATTCCCACTTTGTTGTTTGCCATTATGCTAGAGCACCAAGACCTGCTTTGTCCAACAAAATAGCCAGAACAAGATATTCATAATTTCAGTTTGTCAGTTATGTGGGTCACATTCCATATACTTCGTGACCACATATGGCTAACAGTCACCACAACAGACAGTGCAGACAACATTGCCATCAATGTAGAGAGTCCAGTTGGACAGTGTTGTGGTGTGGCAGTCATAGTGATGCTTCAAATATCATCTCCTCTGGGAAGTCTGCCCCAGGTTCAGTCCTTTCGTAGTTCCCTACATTTTTCATGATATTTATAACAATTTAAATTAATTATTCAACTAGTCTTTTAATTTTTATTTCTTCTCTAAAGCTTAAAGTCCCCAAGTACAGAGATTATGTTCATTTTGGTAATTGCTGTATCTCTCCATCTCACCTAGTACCTAGTACATGATAAACTTTCGATGTTTAGGGAAGAAAAGGAGGGAAGAAGAGAAAGAGGAAGAATGGAAAAAGGGAGGGAAGCAGGGAGAGGGAAGGAATAGAAAAAGGGAGGGAGGGAGTAGAGGAAGAAGGAGGGCAGGAATATGTGTGAAGACAGATCCACCTGTTTAGAACAGAATCTGTGTAGCAGTCTGCTCCGGGAATTGACATGTCTTTGTGGTTCTGTAAGTGCTGATATGGGCCAAGGGTGATTGGCAGGTGATCAGGAAGGAAGGAACATATGCCCAGCTTGCTTCCTTTTCCAGCTTCCCAAGGAGCTGAAACCTGAACTGAAGGAGGAAACCAGAGAGGTTCAGGTTGGATGGAAATGTCTGTTCTCTGAATAATGTGATTTGAACAAGTTTATCTTTAGAGGTATAAGGCAGAAACAAGCATACTTAATACTACATTTCTTTTCCTAGGCATTGACACTACTAAGCATAGATAGGAAGTATTTTCTAAACACTGATAAGTTAGTATTTTCTAAACACATACAGTACCTTAAGCGTGGTTGAAAAAAATAATGGATTATAAGATCCTATCCTAGATTTGTTGTTATCTAGTACTCATTCCTATTCTAAATCATTATATTGGCCTCTTTAGGCTTCAGATTATCAAATGAAAAGTAGAAAAGTAGAATGAAAACATGAATGTGAAGCATTCCAGAGACATAACAGTGTATTACATACAAATACCATGTTTCCCCGAAAATAACACCGAGCCAGACAATCAGCTTTAATGTGTCTTTTGGAACAAAAATTAATATGAGACCAGCTCTTATTTTACTATAAGATCAGGTCTTATTTTACTACAAGACCAGGTCTTATATAATATTATAGTAAAATAAGACCTGGTCATATTAATTTTTGCTCCAAAAGACGCATTGGAGCTGATTGTCCGGCTAGATCTTATTTTCAGAGAAACGAAATACCTAGTTGCAGAATGCACTAGGTTCTCATATGTAAATATGTTTAGGGCTAGGTGTGAGGGCCTGGAAGGCAGGAGACCACAGAGGAGGGATGGCTCTCGCCACAGTGGTCGGTGCCAGGTAGCTGGAGAGCAACAGGAGAGGAGGGGACAAGCCAGCTTCCTGAATATGCACAGGGGGAGTCTTCCATTAATACTCCACTTCTTGTCCTGGGTCATTGAGACCATCTGGAATTGTGAGAAACATTTCCTGGAATGTTTGCTAACCAAAACAACTTTGCTAGTCAGCCAGCTTCACAAATAGACAGCCACTTTCATAATCAAATCCATCATAAATATATTAAATATAAATATATTAGATATAGCACCCAATTTCCTACAGACACAGCAGCTCATTCCTACTTCCTCCCTTTGCCATGTGACAGAGGACACCATTCTTGAGGCAGCCACTTAGTTTTTTTTAACCTTCCATATAGGTAAGTATAAAATAAATTCTGGATAGACTTAATTCCAAGCCTCTCGAGTGTAGGAAGTTGTTTCCTGCTTGGGGTGCAGTGTGAATCCTCAGTGGAGAAAGTGGAGGGTCATCCTTATGTGTTCTCTGAGCCAGCCTTGTACCTTATGTCTTCCAGGAAAACAGGGGGCAAAGACACTGTTGTGGTGACATTGGATTGCCTCATACAATGACCAAGATGGAGCTGATTTTGACTCTTGAGGCAGTCATAGACCCAATGTTTCATTTTTATCAAGTCTTTCAAAGTCCCTCTGATTCCTTCCAGAGTCTAGAACTGCAATGTACATTAAAGTAGTCACCAGCCACATGTAGTTATTTGAGTTTAAATTAATTAATATTAAATAAAACTAATACTTTACTTTCTTAGTCACACTAGCCACGTTTCAAGTGCTCAGTAGGCACTAGGACTAGCTGTTCCCTGTTGGACAGGATGGTGCACAGTATCATTCCATCACCACAGAATGGTTGTTGGACACCATGGGTCTCTGGATGCCTATTCAGTAGTTTGTTTGGGTCAGAATTTGTGCTTAAGGTCAGAATAATAAAGAATGCCTCACAATATGTCCTTCAACTTCTGTTCATGCCACCCAGCATAGTCTTTTATTTAAAGGGAGACAATTTCACTTAGGTCTGATTGTATTTTTGAATTTCCTTTTTCATCTCCATCACTGAGCATGTATGAAATAACCTAAATAGAACAGACATTTTAAAACTTGGGGGAAAGTGAAAATAAAGGAATACATTTGAAGGAGTAGCAAAAGGCCAGAGCTGAGGTCTTCAGCAAAGTGATAGGAGGCAGCTAAAAGATCTGGACCTTGAAGATCCGATTCATTGAATGTAAACTCTCACCAAAGACAAGAGCCTTCCATTTACACTATTTGAAATCAACATCAGCAAAGGAAATCTAGGGTGAACATAACAAACATATAAGTCCAGCAGTATGCCATGTTTTTAATGAAAACAACAGTATTCTGTCATCAACTAAAAGACAACACAGGACAGATTTCAACTGGGCTTCTCACACTCTGTACTGGAATTCTCTCTAGCTTTATTTTCTTAAAAGAGATACTTAAAGGACAACACTCATATTCAAGAAATTCGATATTACACAATTAATTAAGATTTCTTCCCTAATCGATGTCAAAGAAAAACAGAAATCTTTGTAGCACTGAGGAGTGGAAAAGAAGAGGAAAGGAAACACTCTTGATGGAAGAAAATAGAAATATTTTAAATCTAAGACTCAATGCATATTACTTAGTTGTATATCATTTTGTATTCTATATCTCTAGAATCCTTTTTTTTTTCTCCAGATGAACAAAGAAGTAATATTTTTCAAGGATACTTTTGTCATACCAAGGTAAACCCACATACATCTTCATACACCAAAATCTATTTTTAGAAGTTAAAATTTCAAAATAAAGGCAAAGAATGAGAATGCTTATTCCAGGTTTTAGGTTAACATAATTTATAATAAAATGAATACACACACACACACACACACACACACACACACATATCCAAAAAATGTATACACATTTTAAGAAAGAAAAAACTCTACTAAAATGTAATATTCAATATATATCAATAACAGAAGATGAATACAAATCACGTTTGACTTCTGCAATTACAAGAGGTGCTCAAGGGCTGGCCTGGTTGCGCAGGCGGTTAGAGCTCCATGCTCCTAGCTCCGAAGGCTGCCGGTTCGATTCCCACATGGGCCAGTGGGCTCTCAATCACAAGGCTGCTGGTTCAACTCCTCAAGTCCCGCATAGGATGGTGGGCAGTGTCCCCTGCAACTAGCAACGGTAACTGGGCCTGAAGCTGAGCTGCACCCTCCACAACTAAGACTGAAAGGACAACTTGACTTGGGAAAAAGTCCTGGAAATACACACTGTTCCCCAATAAAGTCCTGTTCCCCTTCCCCAATTAAAAAAAAAAACAAAAACAAAAACAAAGGTGCTCAAAGTGGTTACCATCAACATAATTTAGATACAGTTTTTTTCCTGCTTCTTAAAATGTGCATACATTTCTTTGGCACTCTGTATATATGACAAACCCCCAAATGTGAAAATATTAACATCATTAGACTATATTCAGTGACTGTACCTTATTGCTATAACGTTTTCCCTGTAATTTTTTGTATGTTTTATGTAGTCAAAGGAAAAACTTATAAGTGAGATATACTCAGTACTATAGATTTATCCGAATTCGTTTTTTCTTTTAAAGATTTTATTGGGGAAAGGGAATAGGACTTTATTGGGGAAAAGTGTGTACTTCCAGGACTTTTCCAACTCAAGTTGTTGTCTTTTCAATCTTAGTTGTGGAGAGTGCAGCTCAGCTCCAAGTCCAGTTGCTGTTGTTAGTTGCAGGAGGTGCAGCCCAAAAACCATTGCAGGAGTCCAGGAGTTGAACAGACAACCTTGTAGTTGAGAGCCTGTGCTCCAACCAACTGAGCCATCTGTCCACCTGGGAGCTGAGCTTATTGACTTCATTCTAGTTGTGGAGGGTGCAGATCACTGGCTCATGAGGGAATAGAACTGGCAGTCTTGTTGCCCAGAGCTCACGCTCTAATCAACTGAGCCACGCGTCCGCACTCTAATGCATCTTTTGGAGCAAAAATTAATATAAGACCCAGTTTTGGTTTTTTTTTGAATTCTGTTTCTTTCTTTTTTTTAAATTAAACTTTATTGAGGTGACAATTGTTACTAAATTTACATAGATTTCAGGTGTACAATTCTGTATTACGTAATCTATAAATCACATTGTGTGGTCATCACCCAGCATCAGTTCTTCTTCCATCACCATATATTTGATCCCCATTACCCTCATCTACCACCCCCCTACCCCCTCACCCTCTGGTAAACACTAAACTATTGTCTGTGTCTACGTACGAGTTTTTGTTTCTCATTTGTCTGTCTTGTTCTTTTCTTGTTTTGGCTTCATATGTCACATATCAGTGAAATCATATGGTTCTCTGCTTTTTCTGTCTGATTTATTTCTCTTAGCATTATAATCTCAAGATCCATCCATGTTGTCACAAATGGTCCTATTTCAACAATTCTTACCACCAAATAGTATTCCATTGTGTATATATACCACAACTTCTTTATCCATTTGTCTATTGAAGGACATTTTGGTTGTTTCCATGTATTGGCACCGTAAATAAAGCGGCAGTGAACATTGGAGCACATTTGTCTTTATGGATAAAGGTTTTCAGATTTTTGGGGATAGAAACCCAGGAGAGGGATTGCTGAGTCATATGGTAATTCTATTCGTAATTCTTTGAGAAACATCCAAACTGCCTTCCATAGCAACTGCACCAATCTGCATTCCCCCCGACAATGTATGAGGGTTCATTTTTCTAAACAGTCTCTCCAACACTTGTTACTATTTGTCTTGTTGATGATAGCCATTCTAAATGGGGTGACACGATAGCTCATTGTCATTTTTATTTGCATTTCTCTGATAATTAGTGATGTTGAGCATTTTTCCAAATGTCTTTAGCTATTGATGTCCTCTTTGAAGAAATGTCTCTTCAGGGCCTCTGCCCATTTTTCAATTGGGTTGTTTGTGTTTTTTTGTTGTTCAGTTGTATGAGTTCCTTGTATATTTTGGATATTAGCCGCTGTTCAGAGGCACTGTCTGCAAAAATCTTCTCCCATTCGGTTGGTTTCCTCTTTATTTTGTCGATGGTTTCTTATTGCTGTGAAGAAGCTTTTCAGTTTGATGTACTCCCATTCATTTATTTTAGCTTTTACTTCCCTTGCCTTTGGAGTCAAATTCGTAAAATGCTCTTTGAACCCAAGGTCCATAAGATTAATACCTATGTTTTCTAATATGCAGTTTACTGTTTCAGGTCTTATGCTTAGGTTTTTGACTCATTTTGAATTAATTTTGGTACACGGTGACAGATAGCCCTGTTGTGTTCCTGAATGTAGAGCAAAGGGCTCCAGTTTTTCACCGTTAATTATGAGATTAGCTGAGGGTTTGTCATATATAGCATTTATTATGATAAGGTATTTTCCTTCTACACCTTTTTTATTAAGTGTTTTAATTATAAATGGATGTTGTATCTTGTCAAATATTTTTTCTGCATCAATTGATATAATCCTATGATTTCTGTTTTTTATTTTGTTTATTTGATGTATCATATTGATGGATTTGTGGATGTTGAACCATCGTTGTGCCCGGGGATGTACCCCACTTGGTCGTGATGAGTAATCTTTTTAATGCATTGTTGTATTCGATTTGCTAGAATTTTGTTTAGGATTTTAGCATCTGTATTCATCAAAGATATTGGTCTGTATTTTCTTTTTTTGTGTTGTTTTTCCAGGTTTTGGTATCAGGGTAATATTGGCCTCATAAAATGAGTTAGGGAGTACTGTCTCTTCTTCAATTTTTTGGAATAGTTTCAGCAGGATTGGTATTAGATTCTCTTTGAAGGTTTGGTAGAATTCACTAGTGAAGGCATCTGGTCCCGGACTTTTGCTTTGGGAAAGTTTTGAATGACTGATTCAATCTCGTTACTGGTGATCGGTCTGTTTTGATTTTCTAGCTCTTTATGGTTCAGCCTAGGAAGGCTATAAGCTTCTAAGAACTTGTCCATTTATTCTAGGTTATTGAATTTGGTCCCATATAGTCCTTCATAATATTCTTGGATGATCCTTTGTTTCTGTGGCATCCACGATGACTTCCCCTCTTTCATTTCCGATTTTATTAGTGTCTTCTCTCTTTTTACCTTAGTGAGCCTAGCCAAGGATTTGTCAATTTTGTTAATCTTTTCAAAGAACCAGCTATTTTTCACATTAATTTTTTCTATTGTCTTTTTGTTCTCTATTTCATTTAGTTCTGCTCTGATTCTTGTTATTTCCTTTCTTCTGCTAACTTTGTGTTTCATTTGTTCATTTTTTTCTAGTTCTTTAAAATGTAAAGTGAGATATTTTATTTGGGATTTTTGTTGTTTCTTGAGATAGGCCTGTAATGATATAAATTTCCCTCTTACAACTGCTTTCGCGGCATCCCAAAAATTTTGGTAGGATGCATTTTCATTGTCATTTGTTTTATGTATCTTTTGATCTCTCCTTTAATTTCTTCTTTTATTTTTATTTTTATTTTTATTTATTTATTTATTTTATATATATATATATTTTTTTAGTTTCAGGTGTACAAGACAAGGTAATACTTAGACGCCCACCATCTACATCCCTCACACTATGAACCCCACTCCCACCACCCACCATCCCTCCCACCTCACACCCAGCCATCACATCACACACATAAAATTATAGTTGGCATTCATTAATGTTTAGCCTCTGGTGCACAACGCCACGATCAGGCATCCACACCATCCTTGAGGTGGTCTCCCAAATAGGACCCATGCCCATCGGATACCCAACAAAACCCCTACAACATTATTGAATAAGTTCGCCAAATTAATTTCCAGAAAACCCTGAGGCCATCTTGCGGCCACCAGCCACCTCCCAATCCCTTCACCTTTCCCCTTATCCCCAACCCCGCCCCCGCCCCCGCACATGTAACAACTCTCGGTTTTTTCTTTGTGTCCTCAAAACTGTCTCTGATTAGTTCATTCACATATTCTTTTCTTTAGATTCCGCATATAAGTGAGATCATATGGTACTTGTCTTTCTCTTTCTGACTTATTTCACTTAACATAATGTTCTCTAGATCCATCCATGTTGTGGCAAATGATAAGATTTCTTTCTTCTTTATGGCTGCGTAATACTCCATTGTATAAATGTACCACCGCTTCTTAATCCAGTCATCTACCGATGGGCATTTCGGTTGTTTCCATATCTTGGCTATTGTGTAAAGTGCTGCAATAAACATAGGAGTGCATACTGATTTTTGAATTGGAGTTTTGGATTTCTCCGGGTAGATGCTTAGGAGTGGAATTACTGGATCATAGGGTAGTTCCATTTTCAGATTCCTGAGATACCTCCATACTGTTTTCCATAGTGGCTGCACTAATCTGCAATCCCACCAACAGTGCACTAGCGTTCCCTTTTCTCCACATCCGCGCCAGCATTTGTTGTTTGTTGATTTATTGATGATAGCCATTTTGACTGGAGTGAGGTGGTATCTCATTGTGGTTTTTATTTGCATTTCTCTGATGGTTAGTGAGGTTGAGCATTTCTTCATATGTCTTCTTGCCTTCTGTATGTCCTTTTTAGAAAAATGTCTCCTCAAGTCCTCTGCCCATTTTTTAATTGGGTTGTTTGTTTTTTTGGAGTTGAGTTGAGTAAGTTTTTTTATAGATTTGTGATATTAATCCCTTATCAGATATATCATTGGCAAATATCTTTTCCCATTCAGTAGGATCCCTTTTTGTTTTATTGATGGTTTCCTTTGCTGTGAAAAAACTTTTTAGTTTGATGTAATCCCACATGTTTATTTTTTCTCTTACTTCCCTCGCGCGAGGGGATATATCAGTAAAAATCTTACTCCGGGTAGTGTCCATGAAGTTTCTTCCTATATTTTCTTCTAGATATTTTATGGTTTCAGATCTTACATTTAAGTCTTTAAGCCATTTTGAATTTGTTTTTGTATATGGTGTAAGGAGGTGGTCCAGCTTCATTTTCTTGCATGTGTCTGTCCAGGTTTCCCAACACCACTTATTGAACAGACTGTCTTTACCCCATCGTACATTCTTGCTTCCATTGTCGTTGATTAGATGGGCATATAGGCATGGATTTACCGCTGGACTCTATTCTGTTCCATTGATCTATGTGTCTATTTTTATGCCAGTACCATGCTGTTTTGATTACTGTAGCCTTGTAGTATAGTTGAAATCAGGTATCGTTATACCTCCCACTTTGTTCTTATTTCTCAAGATTGCTGAGGCTATCCGGGGTCTTTTATGGTCCCATATAAATTTCAGAATTATATGTTCTATTTCTGTGAAAAACGGTATTGGTAGTTTGATAGGAATTGCGTTGAATATGTATATTGCCTTAGGCAGTATGGACATTTTAACTATATTAATTCTTCCTATCCATGAACATGGAATGTGTTTCCATCTATTTATGTCTTCTTTCATTTCTTTCTTCAGTGTCGTATAATTTTCTGAGTACAGATCTTTTACATCTTTGGTTAGATTTATTCCCCGATATTTTATAGTCTTTGGAGCAATTGTAAATGGAATTTTTTTTCAATTTCTCCTTCTGATATTTTATCATTGGTAAATACAAATGCAACTGATTTCTGTATATTAATTTTATATCCTGCTACATTACTAAATTTATCTATCAGTTCTGATAGTTTCTTGGTGGAGTCTTTAGGGTTCTCTATATATAGTATCATATAATCTGCATATAGTGATAATTTTACTTCCTCCTTACCAATTTGGATGCCTTTTATTTCTTTCTCTTGTCTGATTGCTGTGGCTAGAACTTCCAGCACTATGTTGAATAGAAGTGGAGAAAGTGGGCAACCTTGTCTTGTTCCTGATATTAGGGGGAATGGTTTTAGCTTTTCCCCATTGAGTATGATGTTAGATGTGGGTTTGTCATATATGGCCTTTATTATGTTAAGATATGATCCCTCTATTCCCACTTTCTTAAGGGTTTTTATCATAAAAGGTTGCTGTATTTTATCAAATGCTTTTTCTGCATCTATTGATATGATCATGTGATTTTTATTTTTCATTTTGTTAATGTGGTGTATCACATTAATTGATTTGCGGATGTTGAACCACCCCTGCATACCAGGGATGAATCCCACTTGATCTTGGTGTATGATCTTTTTAATGTATTGCTGAATTCTGATCGCTAATATTTTGTTGAGAATTTTTGCATCTATGTTCATTAGAGATATCGGCCTGTAGTTTTCTTTTTTTGAGGTGTCTTTGTCTGCTTTGGGGATCAAGATGATAGTGGCTTCGTAAAAAGTGTTTGGGAGTCTTCCTTCCTTCTGGATTTTTTGGAAGAGCTTGAGGAGAATAGGTGATAGTTCTTTTTTGAATGGTTTGAAAAATTCACCTGTAAAGCCATCTGGTCCAGGGCTTTTGTTTCTTGGGAGCTTATTGATTACTGATTCAATTTCCCTGGTGGTAATCAGACTGTTCAGGCTTTCTGTTTCTTCTTGAGTTCGCCTTGGAAGGTTGTGCGCCTCTAGGAAATTGTCCATTACTTCCAGATTGTCAAATTTGTTGGCATATAGTTGCTCATAGTAATTTCTTAAAATTTTTTGTATTTCTGTGGTGTCTGTTGTCACTTCTCCTCTTTCATTTCTGATTTTATTAATTTGGGTCCTCTCTCTCCTTTTCTTAATGAGTCTGGCTAAAGGTTTGTCAATTTTGTTTATCTTCTCTAAGAACCAGCTCTTGGATTCATTGATCTTTTGTACTGTATTTCTGGTTTCGATTTCATTTATTTCTGCTCTGATCCTTATTATCTCCTTCCTTGTGCTCCCTTTGGGCTTATTTTGCTGTTCTTTTTCCAGATTCCTTAAGTGTGAAGATAAACTGTCAATTAGTGATGTTTCTTGTTTCTTTAGGTATGCCTGCAGTGCTATGAACTTCCCTCTTAGGACTGCTTTTGCAGCATCCCATAGATTTTGGGTCGTCGTGTTCTCATTCTCATTTGTCTCGTGATATCTTTTGATTTCTTCTTTGATCTGCTGCTTGACCCATTCATTATTTAGTAACATGTCATTCAGCTTCCATGAATTGGTGTGTCTTCCTGGTTTTTTTTCCCTGTAGTTCATTTCTAATTTCATAGCACTGTGGTCAGAGAAGACAATTGGCATGATTTCAATTTTCTTAAATTTATCAAGGCTTGGTTTGTGTCCTAACATATGATCTATCTTGGAAAATGTTCCATGTGCACTTGAGAAGAACGTGTGTTCTGCAGCACTGGGGTAAAATGCTCTGGAAATATCAATTAAATCCAACTGCTCCAAAGTATCATTTAAGGCTGTTGTTTCCATATTGATTTTCTGTCTGGAGGACCTGTCCCTTGTTGTCAGAGGTGTGTTGAAGTCCCCTACTATGATAGTGTTGCTGTTGATCTCTGTCTTTATGTCCATCAGTACCTGTTTTGTATATTCAGGTGTGCCTGTGTTAGGTGCATAGATGTTTACTAGGCTTATGTCCTCTTGTCGGATTGATCCCTTTATTATTATATCGTGCCCATCTTTGTATTTTAATACGTTCCTCATTTTAAAGTCTATTTTGTCAGATATAAGTATTGCAACTCCAGCTTTTTTCTCACTTCCATTTGCATGAAATATCTTACTCCAACCTTTCACTTTCAGCCCGTGTGTGTCTTTTGATCTGAGATGAGTCTCTTGTATACAGCATATACAAGGGTCTTGCTTCCTTATCCACTCAGCCACCCTATGTCTCTTGATAGGAGCATTTAATCCCTTTACATTTAAAGTGATTATTGATGGGTACATAGTTATTGCCATTTTTAAATTTGTAGTAAATTGTTTTCATCTTTCTTCTATTTACAGAAGTCCTTTTAGTATTTCTTGCAATGCTGGCTTGGTTGTAATAAATTCTTTCAGGTTGTTCTTTTCTGGGAAGCTCTCTATCTTTCCATCAAGTTTAAATGATTGCCTTGCTGGATAAAGCAATCTAGGTTGTAGGCCTTTGTGTTCCATCACTTTGAGTATCTCCTGCCACTCCCTCCTGGCCTTCAATGTTTCTGTACAAAAGTCATTTGATAGCCTTATGGGAGTTCCCTTGTACGTACCCTTCTGCCTTTCTCTTGGTGCTTTTAAGATTCTCTCTTTGTCTTTAAGCTTTGCCATTTTAACTATAATGTGTCTTGGTGTGGGCCTGTTTGGGTTTATCCTGGTTGGAACTCTCTGCACTTCCTGGGCTTGTATGTTGGTTTCCTTCATCAGGTTAGGGAAGTTTTCAGACATTATTACCTCAAATATGTTCTCAATCCCTTGCTTCCTCTCTTCGCCTTCTGGTATTCCTATGATGCGCATGTTGTTGCGCTTGATATTATCCCAGAGGTCTCTTAACCCATCTTCATTGTTTTTTATTCTTTTTTCTTTCTGTTGTTCAGTTTGAGTGATCTCTGCTAACTTGTCTTCTAAGTCGCTGATTCGATCCTCTGCTTCATCTAACCTGCTGGTCATTCCTTCAAGTGAGTACTAAATTTCAGTAATTGTGTTCTTTAGTCTAGCTGGTTGTTGGTTAAGATTTCTACATCCTTTTTTAGTTCTAACTGGTTGTTCTTTATGATTTCTATATCCTTCTTTATGTATTCTCTAAGCTCCTTAAACATTCTTATCACCAGTGTTCTGAACTCTGTCTCTGACAGGTTGGTTACCTCTGCTTCATTTGGTTCCAGTTGTGGAGGTTTCTTCTGTTCTTTTAATTGGGACTTGTTTCTTTGTCTCCCCATTCCGACTGACTCTCTGTGTTTGCTTTGATGTATTAGGAAGATCCCCTAGAGCTCTTAGTTCTTGCTAGGTTATCTTATGTAGTATGTGTCCTTTATATTTGACTTGGACTACTTCGTTCTTCTCCTCTGCATGTGCTCCACAGGTGGTTCGTGTGTTTAGTATATTGTCCTGTTGAAGAAGAACTTTAATTGCTTTTTGCTTTTGAGTAGGTGGGTTTAACTCCGAGGCCGTCTAGTTGTGAAACTTGGCTCTGCCCACCGCAGAGTGTTCTGCTGGGTGAGGGTTGGCCACTTAAATGAGGTTTGGCCCCTATGGGCTCTTGTGCCTTCAGAGAATTCCCTCTGGGTGTGTGACTTGTTGGTCAAACCCAGTAGTACTCTGGTTTGTTACAGTGTTGGCTTCTGGATATGTTGAATCTTGTGCCTCTTAAGCTGGGCCCTGTTAGGGCAGTTTCAGCACAAATCAAGTTACCAAGTACAACAACAACAACAGCAAAGAAAACAAATCATGTATATTCACATGTAAAATACAACCGAGAATCCCCACTCAACATAGGCAAATATATCAAAGGAATAAAGGCAGAACAAAGCAAATCACAACAATCAGAAAAAAAAAATACACCAAGCAAAGCAAAACAGAAAGCAGCACCAGTCTTGGCTTAAGCCCACCAAGTAATCTCCAGGTTGTCCTCCGCTGTGCCAAAGAGTTCCCTGCCTATTGCACAGTCAGCGCTGGTCACCTGGTGCCCAGAGTGAATTTGGGAGTGTAGATTTGAATGCGAGGGGCTGAGGGGTCTGGATGACAGTTTTCAGAGAGACCGTGCAGTTTCTGTCCTTTCCTGCACAAATGCACGCTGAGAGTAGCTCCACCAGCCCTGTGCCCAGTACTCCTGAGTCTTAGGGCCCTCCTTCCGTGGGTGTGTGGGAGGGGGTGGGCAGGAGATCTCTAAGCCGCTGAAAGCTGAGAGCTGCGTCTGCCGCTTACTGCTGAACTCAGGGAGTGCTTCCGGGGTTGCCCTTGCCCCGCCCCAGGCCAGCCAGAGAGGTTGGGTGCTGGGGATGGAGAGGTCTTCTCTCTCCCAGGCCAGCCACGTCACACTCCTCCCGCAGGCCCGAAAAGGTGGTGGCTGGCGGTGTGGGAGTCTCCTCTCTTTTCCTCCAGCAAAAATCCCCTCCTCCTAGCCTCTTCAGAAGGTCAGAGCTGGCTGCCAACCTTCCCAGCGCCTGAGCACAGACGCCCCTCTGTAATCTGACACTACTCCTCAGTTCAGGAGTCAGTGTAAGTCTCTGGAAGGGCGGGGGGAGGATTTGAAAAGCACGGTGAGGGGCCCAGGTGTGGCGTCTGAGTTCTTTGTCTGCCCTGGGGCCCACGAGCTGCCCGCCCCGGCGGGCGGGAGCGATCAGCTGTGGGACGCAGGGAAAGAGCCCACTTCCTGGACCGTGCGCTCTCCGCTGCACCCTTGGCTCCCGTGGGACTCTAGAGCCTTGCTGCTGCCTGCCGCTGCTGCTGTGGGCACGCTGCAGGGCCATTGCTGTACCGTGGGGGGGTGGGGAGAGTGCGGTGCGGTTCCTCTTGCCCTCCTCGCTCCTCCCCTGCTTGCCCAACTAGCGCACCCCAAAGCAAACCTTCCAGGAGTCTCTGCTCTGTCCTGAGATTCGCGCAGCGGTTGCCGTCCGGCCTGGGCTCTTCCAGGTGCGTCTGCGCTCCATCTCGCCCACCTGCCAGCCGTGGGGGTGGAGCATGCTTCCACTTCGCTGTCCTGCCTCCTCCCCTGCTTGCAATCAGCACTCACCTTCAGGTAATTCCTCCACGAGTCTCCCCGCTGTTCTTCAAGTAATCCTTCCATGAATCTCTTAGGAGTCTCTTAGCTGTTATGCGTGATGAGCAAAGAGTTGTTTGATGGGTTATATGTCCCGTTTGTTATAAGATCCGGAGGAGAACTCAGAAAATGTGCTTCGCTGCCACCATTCCTCTTTAATTTCTTCTTTGACCTAGTTGTTCTTTAAAAGTATGTTGCCTATTCTCCATGTATTTGTTTTTTCTTTCCTGCTTTCTTTTTGCTGTTGATATTCAATTTCAAAGTCTTGTGATTAGAGAATATGCTTGTTATGATTTCAATCTTCTTAAATTTGCTGAGGTGATTTTATGTCCCTATATGTGGTCTATCATTGAGAATGTTCCATGTACACTAGAAAAAAATGTATGGTCTTATGTTTTAGGATGAAGTGCTCTATAAATGTTATTTATGTCCATTTCATCTAATGTGTCATTTAGGGCTGCTATTTCGTTATTTATCTTCTGTTTGGATGGTCTATCCATAGCTGTCAATGATAGTTGTGTTTTGGTCAATTTCTCCCTTTAGTTCTGTTAGTAGTTGCTTGGTATATTTTGGTGCTCCCTGATTGGGGGCATAAATATTGATGACTGTTATGTCTTCTTGTTGTATAGTCCTCTTTACCATTATGAAATGTCCATCTTTGTGTCTTCTTACCTTTTCATTCTGAAGTCTGTTACATCTGACGTCATTATGGCTACACCTGATTTTCTCTGGGTACCATTTGCTTGGAGTGTCAATTTTCATCCTTTCACTTTGAGTCTATACTTGTCCTTGTAGCTGAGATATGTCTCATGGAGACAGCATATGGTTGGGTATAATTTTTTGATTCAATCTGCTACTCTGTGCCTTTTTATTGGTGAGTTCAGTCCATTTACATTTTGGATGACTATTGGTATGTGAGGATTTCCTGTCATTCCATCTTCAGTTTTCTGGTAAGGCTGTGTCTCCATTTTTTCTTTGCCTTTTTGTTGTTGTCTATTATTTCTGTGTGGTGGTATTGTATGATTTTTCCCTTTGTTTCTTCTTTTATTATAGCATATATTTCAGTTCTGGATTTTTTTTTTTTTGAGTGGTTACCCTTTTAAATTTATGTAAAAGAAAGTTTGATACTTAGAGTATTCCATTTTCTTCAGCATGTTTAATTTCCCCATTCTCATATTCCCATTCTGGCCGTTACTCTCCTCCTTTTAATGTTTTGGTTGCCACAAATTGTCCCTGTTGATAGTGGTTGAATAGCCTCCTTTAGTATTTCTTGTAGTGCAGGTCATGTATTAGAGAATTCCCTCAGCTTCTCTATGTCTGGAAAGGTCATTATTCCTCCTTCATATCTAAAGAATATCTTTGTTGGATATAGTATTCTTAGCTCATAATTTCTCTCTTTCAAAAGTTTGAATATTTGTTTCCACTACCTCCTGGCATGTAGAGTTTCTGCTGAGAAATCTGATGATAATCTAATGGGCTTTTCCTTGTGGGTAACTGTCTTCTTTTCCCTGACTGCCTTGAGGATTCTTTATTTGTCGTTGATTTTAGACAGCCTCAATACAATGTGCTTTGGAGAAGGACTGTTGGGAATGAGGTAACTAGGTGTTCTATTTGCTTCTTGGATTCGAGGATCCAGTTCTGTCCACAAGTTTGGGAAGTTCTCATCGACAATTTGTTTGAATATATTCTCTGTTTTCTTCTCTCTTTCTTCTCCTTCTGGAGTGCCCATTATTCTTATATTGCTCTTTCTGATGGAGTCAGAAAGTTCTTGTAGAGTTCTTACATTTTTTTTAAATTCTCAAGTCTCTTTCTTCTTCCGTCTGTGTAATTTTCCAGGTTTGTATCTTCAATGTCACTGATTCTTTCCTCCATCTGGTCAACTCTACTACGTAAGCTGGCTGTTTCATTATTCATTTATTCTATTGAGTTTGTAATCTCCAGAAATTCTATTTGGGTCTTTTTCAAAATTTCAATCTCTTTCATTGAATGCTCATGTTGTTCTTTGATTGTGTTTCTGAGTTCACTAAACTGCCTTTCTGTGTTTTTTTTTTTGCATCTTGTTGAGTTTTTTCAGAACTGCAATCTTGAATTTTCTGTCATTTAAGTCACATATTCCCATATCTTTAAGTTCCTTTTCTGGAGACTTTTCATTTTCTTTCTGAACTTTTTTTTTTGTCTTGGTTATTCATGGCAATTAACAATTTTTTATTTCTATTTCTAGAAATCTACAGGAGTGGGTTCTGCAACAGGTTGATATGAAGAATTCTTTCTTTTGTTTTCAAGTGCTTGTTGGTAGAATGTTTTATTTTCTGTCCAACTCCAGCCTTTTTTTCTCTCTCACACGGTAGTGCTATGTTTTCTCTGCACTATTCCAGCTTCTCACACAATGGGGGGATTCCCTGGGAGATGGGCTTCTCCTCTGTTAATAATTCGCCTGGGTCTCAGGCCACAGTGTCCTTGTGAGTGTGCGGAGAGCTTTTGAAGTTCCAAAGATCTTCCTGCACCAGATTCAGAGCCCATAAGTTTCAGCAGTTCTGTTTACTTCTGCAGGGATCTGCCCAGATAGGTGGGGCCTGGTGAGGGGTGAGTTGTGAGAGGTGGTCCAGAGCAATGGCAGCGACCACAACCACAGCTAGTTGTGCTTCCACAGCTCCCTCCTCTTTTCCGGAACTTGTTGGGCTGTGCATCTGTGTCTGCAGTCCACAGTTCTCAGAACAGCAAATATTCCTTTCTTTTAATGTGACACTGCTACTGTTTGGCTTCTAGCACCAGGCAGGTGGGGGTGGGGTGAGCTCTTGCACGGTATAGAGGGGTCGGCTAGTTTCAATGCCTAAGTCTTCCATTCTCTGCTCTGCAGTGAGGGCTTAAACCACCCTTTTCAGCCTTCTTTCCTCTGTCTTTACTCTGAGGTCTCTGCCGTGAGCATTGGTTTCAGCCGTGTTATATGCTGTCCCCTCAGCCCTGTAGGTCATAAATGGAGCTCTAGCAGTCTGAATTCTTCCCTCTCCTGCAGCTGCAGTAGTCCCTGGATGCAGCGAACTCAGAGCACTGAGCTAGGTCTGTGTCCTTTGCCCGCCCTCGGGGCTCCATCTCCACACTTCTCCCTTCCTTTCCTTCCCCCAGTTCCCCCCCCCCCCCCACCGCGTGATTCGCCCACCTTTAGGTGAATTCAGTAGTGGGCCTCTTTGTCTTGCCTGTCTGCTGTTCAGGGAATACTTTGTGGAGTTATAGTTTTTCAATTAGGTGTAAATTCCACGGGAGATTTACAGAGGCTCACCTCATGCCACCATTTTGATGATGTCTCTTCAATGGACTCTTGTATGTTGATTTTGGAGCTGGCAACTTGACTGTATTTGTGATTGTTTCTAGTAGCTTTTTAGAGGAGTCTTTAGGATTTTCTATGTATAGCATCATGTCATCGGCATAAGACTATTTAACTTCTTCATTCCCAATTTGGATGCCTTTTATTTCTTTGTCTTCCTGATTACTCTGGCGATGTCTTCCAACACTATGTTTAAAAGCAGAGGTGATAGAGGTGTCATGTTCCTGAACATAGAGCAAATGGCTTCAGTTTTTCACCATTAATTATGAGATTAGCTGAGGGCTTGTCATAGATGGCCGTTATTATGTTAAGGTATTTTCCTTCTGCACCTTTTTTATTAAGTGTTTTAATCATAAGTGAATGTTGTATCTTGTCAAATCTTTTGCTGCATCACTTGATATAGTTCTGATTTTGTCCTTTATTTTGTTTATGTGATGTATCACATTGATGGATTTACATATGTTGAACCATCCTTGTGCTTCTGGGATGAACACCCCTTGGTAGTGATGAATAATCTTTTCCATGTATTGTTGTATTCAATTTGGTAGAATTTTGTTTAGGATGTTTGCATTCGTATTCATCAGAAATATTGGTCTGTAGTAATCTTTCTTGTGTTACCCTTACCAATCTTTGGTATCAGGGTAATTTTGACATCATAAAATGATTTAGGGGCCACTGTTTCTTCTTCAGTTTTTTGGAAGTGTTTGAGAAGGACTGGTATTAGATCCTCTTTGAAGACTTGGTAGAATTCACTAGTGAAGCCATCTGGGCCGGACTTTTGCTTTTGGGAATGTTTTGGGTGACTGATTCAATTTCTTTGCTGGTGATTGGTCTGTTTAGATTTTCCAGTTCTTCATGGTTCAGCCTAGGAAGGCTGTATGCTTCTAAGAACTTGTCCATTTCTTCTAGGTTATTGAATTTGGTGGTATATAGTCCTTCATGTTATTCTTGAATTATCCTTTGTATTTCTTTGTATTTCTGTGGCATCCATGATAACTTACCCATTTTCATTTCTGATTTTGTTTATAAGTGTCTTTTCTCTTTTAATCTTAGCGAGTCTAGCCAAGGATTTGTCAATTTTATTGATCTTTTCAAAGAACCAGCTCTTTGTCACATTAATTGTTTTCTATTGTCTTTTTGTTCTCTATTTCATTTAGTTCTGCTCTGATTTCGTTATTTTCTTTCTTCTGTTGACTTTGGGTTTCACTTGTTCTTCTTTTCTAGTTTTTCAAGGTGTAACATGAGGTTATTTATTTGGGATTTTTCTTGCTTCTTGAGATAGATTTGTAGTGATATAAATTTCCCTCTGAAACTGCTTTTGCTTCATCCCAAAATTGTTGGTAGGATGTATTTTCATTGTCATTTGTTTCGATGTATCTTTTGATCTCTTCTCTAATTTCCTCTTTGACTTGGTCATTCTTTAAAAGTATGTTGTTTAATCGCCACGTGTTTGTGGTTTTTCCTGCTTTCTTTTTGCAGTTGATATCCAATTTCAAAGCCTTGTGATCAGAGAATATGCTTGGTATGATTTCAATCTTATTAAATTTGCTCAGGCTAGTTTCATGTCTCAATATATGGTCTATCTTTGAGAATGTTCCATGTACAATAGAAAAAAATGTATAGTCTGATGTAGGATGAAGTACTCTATAAATGTCAATTAAGTCCACTTTATCTAATGTGTAATTTGGAACTAGTATTTCTTTGTTTATTTTCTGTTTGGATGATCCATCCATATCTGTCAATGATGTATAAAGGCTCACCTAGTATAATTGTGTTTGGTCAATTTCTCCCTTTAGTTTTGTTAGTAGTTGCTTGGTATTTTTTGGTGCTCCCTAATGGGGTCATAAATATTGATGACTGTTATGTCTTCTTGTTGTATATTCCCCTGCATCATTATGAAATGTCTACCTTTGTCTCTTATTACCATTTTTATCTTGAAGTCTGTTTCATCTGATATCATTATGGCTACAGCTGACTTTCTCTGAATACCATTTACTTGGTCAATTTCCCCCCTTTCACTTTGAATCTTTCTTTGTCCTTGTAACTGAGATGTGCCTCTTGAAGGCAGCATATGGTTAGGTTTAGTTTTTTGATCCACTCTGCTATTCTGTGCCTTTTTATACGTGAGTTCAATCCATTTACATTTAGGATGATTATGGATATGTGAGGATTGTGTATCATTCTATCTTTAGTTTTCTGGTATGGTTGTATCTCCATTGTTGTTGTCTATTATTTCTGTGTGGTGGTATTCTATGATTTTTCCCTCTGTTTCTTCTTTTATTACATTATATATTTCAATTCAGGATTTTGTTTTGAGTGCTTACCATTAAGTTTATGCAAACGAAAGTGTGATATTTGGAGTATTCCATTTTCTTCAGCATGCTTACTTTGTCTATTCCCATATTCCAGTTCACTCCTCTCCCTTTTATTTTTTGTTTACTACAAATTACCTTTATTGATGCTGGTCATATAGCCTCCTTCACTATGTCTTGTAGTGCAGGTCATGTGTTAAAAAATTCCTTCAGCTTCTCTGTGGCTGGAAATGTCTTTATTCCTCCTTTATATCTAAAGGATATCTTTGCTGGGTATATTTTTCTTGGCTCATAATTTCTCTCCTTCAATAATTTGAATATTTGGTTCCACTCTCTCTTGGCGTGTAGAGTTTCTGCTGAAAAATCTGATGATAATCTAATGGGCTTTCCTTTGTAGGTTACCATCTTCTTTTCCCTGGCTGCCTTCAGGATTCTTTCTTTGTCATTGATTTTTGACAGTTTCAATGCAATGTGCCTCAGAGAAGGTCTGTTGGGGTTGAGGGAATTAGGTGTTCTATTTGCTTCTTGGATTCTAGGATCCAGTTCTTTCAACAAGTTAGGGAAGTTCTCATTGACACTATTTATTTGAATATACTCTCTGTTCCTTTCTCTCTTTCTTCTTCTTCTGGTATTCCCATTATTCTCTTTCTGATAGAGTCAGAAAGTTCTTGTAGAGTTCTTTCATTTCTTTTAAATCTCAAGTCTCTTTTTTCTTCCATCTGTGTCATTTTCAGGTTTCTATCTTCAATGTCACTGATTCTTTTCTCCATCTGGTCATCTCTAGTATCTAAGCTGGCTATTTCATTCTTCATTTTTTCCATTGAGTTTTTAATCTCCAGAAATTCTATTTGGTTTTTTTAAAAATTTTAATCTCTTTGGTAAAATGTTCATTTTGTTCTTTGATTGTGTTTCTGAGTTCATTAAACTGCCCTTCTGTGTTTTCTTGCATCTCGTTGAGTTTTTTAATAACTGTAGTCTTGAATTCTCTGTTGTGTAACTCACATATTTCCATTATCTTTAAATTCATTTTCTGGAGACTTTTCATTTTCTTTCTGAGCTGTTTTGTTGCTTTGGTTATTCATGGCCATTGATGATATATTATTTCTTTTCCTACGCATCTACAGGAGTGGGTTCTGCAACAGGTTGATAGAAAGAGGTCTTCCTTTTGTTTTCCAGTGTTGGTATAATGTTTTACTCTATGCAGGCTTTTATTCTCTCTCACACTGTAATGTTATGTTTTCTCTGCAGTGTTCTGGTTCTCACACAATGGGGGAATTCCCTGAAAGATGGGCTTCTCCTCTGTGAAGAGTGGCCTTGTTCATATGGCACCACCTCCGTGGGGTGATGTGGAGAGCTTCTGAGGTTTCAGTGTTCTTCCTGCCCCAGATTCAGAGCCTGTGTCCTTCAGTTATTCTGTTTATTTCTGCAGGGATCCGCCCAGATAGGTGGGGACAGAGGCGAGGTGGGTTGTGAGAGGTGGCCCAGAGCAATGGCGATGACCACCACCACAGCCAGTCCTGCTTCCACAGCCCCCTCACCTTTGCCAGAGCCAATTGGGCTGAGAATCTGTGTCTGCAGACCACATTTCTCAGAACTGCAAATATTTTGTGCTTTTGATCTGACACTGTTAGGGTTCCACTTCTAGCACAGGGCAGGTGGGGGCAGGGTGAGCTCTGGGACGATAGGGAGGGGCCCAGCTAATCTCAGTGCCTAAGGCTTCCATTCTCTTCTCTGTTGTGGGGGCTTAAACCACTATTTTCAGCCCTGTTCCCTTAGTCTTTGCTCCGAGGTCTCTGCTATGAGCGTTGGGTTCAGCCATGTTATATGCTGTCCCCTCAGCTCTGTGGGCCACAAACAGAGCCCCAGCAGTTAGGGTTCTTTCCTTTCACACAGCTGTGGTAGTTCCGGAATGCAAGGAGCTCGAAGCACTGAACTAGGTCTGTGCCCTGCGCCAACGTGGCCCTGGCTCCACAGTTCTCCCTTCCCGCCTCCCCCACTTTCACAATTTGTCCTGCTTTAGGTGATTTCAGTAGAGTGCCTCTTAGTCTTGCCTCTCTGCTGCTCAGGGAGTGCTTTGTGGAGTTACAGTTCTTCAATTTGTTGTAAATTCCAAGGGAGGTTTCAAGAGTCTCACCTCATGCTGCCATTTTTATGATGTCAGCTGGATTTATTCTAATTCATTTAATTATCCCTTTAGTGATGGATACTAATGTAATTTCTAGTTCCCAATTCAAACCCTCAGAGCTTCAGGAAAAACTTGCTTTCATGAACTCACATTATTAGTAAAAACAGAACATCCCTTTATTTTGTATATGACAAACTAATTTCAAGTTTGTTTTCATATCTTGCCAGAAGAGAAAGAAGTGCCAACTTGTTCCTTGACCTATTCTCACCTGGGTTTGGTTACAGTTTGTAGATTTTCCAGACTGCAGGACATGGTAATTACAGGAAAGAGGTCATATTTGTCAGTAAAATGCTTTTGTCGATAAGGATTCAGCAGATGTGTACACTGCCTAGTGCCCACAGTATGGAGGCAGTATGGAGCTTGGAAGCAATCCTTTACTCAGTGAAGTGAGTATAGACAACAGCCACTGCCCACAATACAGACTAAAACCTTCACTTGGGTTTCCAAGTGGTTTCTCCTGCACCCTGCATTAGTCTTTTACTGAACAGGATGAATTAATTGTTCATCGTGCTTTAAATTACACAGATTCTGCTTCCAAAGAAAAGAGGCCTGGACCAGCCAGGTTCTGAGAATGACATTGTTTTCCTCCTCCTGAAAGTGAGCTTTGCATCATGTGGAGCAGAGCCTGATAATCTTTACTGAGGCATAGGTAGTATCCTGGAGTGTCTTTTTCTGTGGATCAGAACAGGAGTCAGAAATTTTCAGGACTATCTTTACCTGAAAACCTGTGGAGTGGGAGTTGAGCTAAAGACTTGAGGTTTGTACATATTGGGGCAATTGACCAAGAAGATGAGATGGTTCTCCAGCTGACTGTGTGTGCTATGGTCATAGTGGATCAGTGTGTCCCTTCTCTAGGATCCCATTCTGCAATCAGAGCCTGGCAGCACTCATCCTACCACTGCATAATGTAAGATAAGTTCACATGACCCATATCCTGTAATTGGTGTTTTTTGTGCTCAGGATGAGGCTTACAATAATCCTTCAAATGCAGTGCTCCTGGGCGAGTCTGTTTTTTGTGATTCTGGCGTTTCTCTTGGTTTTGGTGCCAGAAAGGAGTGTGAGTATCGGAGAGGACCCTACCAGAGTCAGTGGAATGGCAGATAATTGGTAAGTGTCAGAGTAGAGTGTGAGTCCTTCCTGCACAGCCTGCATGGGCTGCACCATCATGACGTCCTTGGCTCACTCAAGGGACAAAGTACACATAGAATGTGAGAAGAGCAGGTATAAATTTTTGGTTCCTGATGAAAGAATTGGAGGAAGGAGTGTGATGAGACCAGCCTGAGAGAGTGGACAGGTCAATTTGGTGCCACTGAGCTGTCAGGTCTAGTGTACCACATGGGCCATCTAACAAGAAATTCACAGGCTCACTTCTGCTCTGCCCTGGGGATAGAGATCTTTGGTTTTGAAACCACATGAATTTTTGATTCCAGAATGTCTGTTTGTTTAGCCTGTATTTTTAGCTTGTATTTTCCTGGTTGCAGTATCAGGGAATCAGTTCCTGCGAAAGGTTTAAACTAGGATGTTTGACTGAGATTTTGTGATGGATATCTGTTCTTGTCTGGCTTCTTCTGGTAAGTATTCTTGAGTCCAAGCCTAATGCTGGTACTGTCCCTGGGTTTGATCTTTTTCTATGGACCATCCAGATCCCAATTGTCTCTGTTTTACTCTGCGGTTTTTAAACCAAATCTGAATGCTATACTCTAGAATATCAATTTCCTTGGCCAGCTGTTCTGCAGTAGCTATATCAGGATAAGGGTTGTGTTCAAACCATTTTTGGAGGATATCATTTTGACTCTGATTGTAAACAGTCCTGCCTTGCCAGGTTTCTTTTTGTAATATGCCACTTGCAGTGCTGTTCAAACCCATCTCGGGAATAGGTACCTGGATTTCACAGAGACAACAAGTAGGCAGCTGAGCAGCTCTTCAAGACACAATGCTTACCAATCCTAGAATTCTTAATAAACATGATTTTGAAATGTAAGTTATATTGGGGAGTGGGATGAAAAACCCCCTCTATTTAAAGAATGGCTTATAATTTCCTCCAAATGGACACAAAAGTTGAACTTGAAGGTATTTTAGTTTCTGGAAAAGGCTGGGTCTGACATTGGCTAACATAACATGAAAATGAAATCCAATGTTTTAATACCATTTTTTTTAATTTCAAGAAACAACTTTTAAGACATAGTCATAGGGAATATATTAGTGGGTGAAAATATATACGTATAAACATATATATTTATATCCTTATATATAAGCTAACATATACATTGTATAAATATAGAGATGATATAGATATATATTACCCTGATATTTCTGTTCAGTAAGCATTCAATAAATATTTGTTAAATACATGAACTGTTTCGAGGTCTTTAGTGGAATTTAACTAAAATGATAATTAAGCTCAGAAGTTCGGTATGGAATCCCAATGCCACATGGTCTTGGCATACAGGAGAACATGATAGAGTCTCCTTACCTATAAATTATCTATTCTCCGATTTTGGTATGCATAGAATCAGAAATGTGCATAGCCCAGCTCCAACCCCAATTGATCAGAAACTCTGGGCATGAAAACTGTCTTTTTGTTACAGTTTTCCAGATTATTTTGATGCACTATTAATTATAGGAATCACTGTTATCCTTGGGTCAGGTAACTAAATTCAGGGATTGAAAAAGACCTTATGGACCATCATTTTTTTTTTCATCTGCCTAAATTCTCCCCTGTAAGCTAATACCTAAAATTCCTATTTTATTATATTAAAATATATTTGGTGAGGAGTAGAGGATCTAAGGATAGACTGTCTTGTGGGCAGTGACAGATAGCTGAGGGAGAGGATGGAAACAGAACAGGGCATATCCTTCATCACTTTTTCAGTACTAGTGCTGCCCCTAGAATCTATCTAGGACTATAAGGATTTGCACAAATCATAGAAAAATCTTTACCAGCACTGGCAATCACCCATGTCACAGGCTCACATAAGAGTCCTCGTATGCCCAAGGTCTCTGTGGCCCGGAGAAATATTTTTTTTGTATTTGGGTTGGGTTGTTGGACCATGCCTTTCCTCTCTTAATTGTAACTCTAAAAGTTGGGTGGCCTGTGGGGATTGGGGGTGAACCTTTAGCTGGAGAAATTTTGAGGAAATTCTTGAGGATGGACACACCCTTTATTTAGCTCTGCCTCCTCAGTCTTAGTTCTCACTCCTGAAAGTGGGTTGGCAACCTCTTACTTTCCCCTCTGTTTAAATGGGTGGTCTGTAAAACTCATGCCTGAATCCTTGGATCTCAAGTGAGTGTGTGTTGTAGGAGTGGGGTTGGTGTTTATATTATCCATTGCATAGTAAGAAAGACCTACAAGCATTTATCTTTTGAATGAAGGCAAATTGAAGAAAAAGGCATCAGGTATGTTTGATAGAAAAGCAACTTGCTATTAGTGGTTGATGGTAATTTGGAATTTTCATTAACTCTATCTAATGACCTAGGGTGATGATGAAACACTCACTTACCCTATGTCATGCAGGGTCTCAGCTCCTGCTTCCCACACAGGAACACAGGATATGGGGAGGCCAAAATGAACACCAACAGAGCCATAGATAGGAGAGTCATACCACTATATTCTAGATGGCAGCTGGTCAAGACACAAAAGCAAATATCTGTCAGTACCCCAACAAGGTGTCTTCCTGCACCCCAGTCTTACTGGTGGCTGGGCGAGACATGGGAAGTAGGATCCACATGATCCACAATCCACCATCCACTTCTCTTTCAACCAACCAACCCACCAACCTCCTTGCCAGCGTAACCATGACAGCTATATTAGTGGCTAATGGCCAACTGGTTATAGCTGATGGCCAACTAGTCACAGCTGATGGTCATCTACTACCTAAGCCAGCACCCCTCCATGTGAGGCTGAGAGCATGGAAACTGCTCTCTGGGACTCTGTCCCCACACCCTATTTCTTCTTGGCTCTTGGTTCCATCAGAAACAAAGGAGATGGCAATTTATCCACATTATGCCCATGATTAGTGCATATTGCTCCATGTTCTCCTGTGTGTCACTCCATAAATGTTTTTCTTGGACAGAAACAACACAAAAAGAACTCCATGAAAAGCCCACTGAAAGAGTTAGAATCCCACCTGTGGGGACACAGCCATGGTTCAGTTTCCAGGCTCTTGGCCTCATGTGGAAATGTGCTGGCTTGGGTAGTAAATGGCCATCAACTGTGATCGGATGGCTATCAGCTGTGGATAGTTGGCCATCAGCTGTAACCAGTGAGCCATTGGTCAGTAATATAACTGCCTTGGCTACAGTAGCAGATGATGGTGGCTGGCAAGTGAGGACTGCAGTTAGCATGGTGGATTGCAGTTAGCAAGTGAGGTTGGTTGGCAGAGAAGTGATGGTAGGTTGCGGATCATGTGGCTCCTGCTTCCTGTGTCTCCAACCCTGCTGCCAGAGAGATTATAGGGTACGACTCCCCTATCAATGGCTCTGTTGGTGTTCCTTTTTGCCCTCATCATATCCTGCGTTCTTGTACAGGAATCGGAAGCAGAGACCCTGCATGACACCACCTCTTCCTCTTAGGCGTGGCTCTAGCCATGATGAGAAGGAGCAAATCAGCAGAGCTCCTGGAGGTCTATAGTTCAGAGCAGGTGTGGTATTTTGTCACCAACATATTCTGGGAGACCAAGTCACCCTATGACAGCAAAGAGAAGAAAAGAAGAGTTATTTGGTGAGTTTAATGAGACAGTTTAAATAAATGAATTCACAGCAGGTTTGGAGAGAAAGAACATTAAAAGCAGACCAGATGAACAAGTTTGAAATGGCTCTGTCAATAGCCAACACAACTGGTTGAGAGAAAAGGTGGTGATCATTGCTCAAACAAGTTCTTCCTTCCCTCCAAGAAATGAGGTGTGGTGTATGGAATCCATTGTGACTAATCATAAACAGGTGCATCTTAAACCCTCGATGCCAACCTGCTCAAACATGTTGAGACCCTTCAGCTTTCACAGCAGCTAATTACCTGTGTGTTAGGATTGGTGGGGGAGCTTCAGCTGGTATCCCAGGCAAGTGGAGTTATTACAAAAAGACAGATTCTATTTGAACTCATGTTTAGACCTGTGAGTTGTTCAGGGACTGGCCTTTGATGGAATTGTGCACTTCTTCATTTCCTCCTCACCTACCAAGGCTATGCTTGAAACCAAGAGATACTTAATCAGGATATGAAAGTATGACACTTAGCTGAGAGAACTATGGGAAATATTTTATTCTTTTAGCAATTGTTAGGTGTTAGAATTCTCACGCAAACCAATCACGGTATATCAATTTGATCAATGGTCCTCAGATTATCTACATGGATCAGTTTTGTATGATGACTTACTAGGATTAATGTATTGCTTCTTATATTTCTTACCCCATGTTTCAACCTACTGTATTTTCTGCTGATTTATTCCTCTTGTAGGGCCACTTAGATTGCTAGGAATAAATTCCTACAAATTGTACTGAATTCTCAGAAATAGTTGGTAAATTTCCTAACTCTGTGAATTTATCACTAAATTGGGGTAAGAGATATTTGTTTAGATTGATCCAGAGGTGAAAACTGTGAAACCAATGAAAAAGAGCTCCAGGGTCCTTCAGTTGCAAGTGAGACCTTTAAGGCCCCTGAACCTAATTTTGTATGCATAACATTGAATTTCTACTTTCAAAATGAGAATCTCTAGAATGATCTAAAGATCTATATCTACTCCTGGCTTGACTATTAATATAGTACATTATCTTAAGAAATTAAAATTTATAGTATGAGATTTTCACTGACAGTTGAACAAATAAAGGCTTAAACAAATAGATGATTAAAAATAAATTAGTGGGTTTTGCTGATCAAAATGGCGGTGTGAGGTGAGCCTCTATAAAGCTCCCCTGGAATTTACAACTAATTGGACAACAATGACTCCACAAAGGACTCCCAGCACAGCAGACAGGCAAGAAGAAGAGGTCCACTATTGAATTCACCTTCAGGTGGGCGAATCGCGTGGGCGGGGGAGGAGAGAAGGGAGAAGTGCGGAGACGGACCCCACGGGAGTAGGACGCAGACCTAGCTCAGTGCTCCGACCTCGCTGCTTCCCGGAAGTACCACAGCTGCGGGAAAGGGAAGAACTTGGACTGCTAGGGATCCGCTTACGGCCCACAGTGCTGAGGGGGCAGCATATAACACGGCTGAACGCAACGCTCACAGCAGAGACCTCAGAGCAAAGACTGAGGGGAGAAGGCTGAAAACAGAGGTTTAAGCCCTAACTGCCAAGCGGAGAACGGAAGCCTTAGGCACTGAGACTAGCCGCCCCCTCCCTACACTCCCAGAGCTCGCCCCACCCCCGACTGCCCGACCCCCAACTGCCCGGTATTAGAAGCGATAAAGTAGCACTGTCAGATCAAAAGGACAGGATATTTGCTGTTCTGAGAACTGGCCGCAGACACAGATTCGCAGCCCAACTAGTTCCAGCAAAGGGGAGGGAGCTGTGGAAGCAGGACCAGCTGTGGTGGTCACCGCCATTGCTCTGGGCCACCTCTCAAAACTCACCCCACCCCTGGCCCCACCTATCTGGGCAGATCCCTGCAGAAGTAAACAGAACTTCTGAAACATACGGGCTCTGAATCTGGTGCAGAAAGAGCTTTGGAACTTCAAAAGCTCTCTGCATCTCCAAAGGGACGTGGCGCCCTATAAACCAAGTGAACTGTTAACAGAGGAGAGGCCTGTCTCTCAGGGAATCCCCCCGTTGAGTAAGAAGCTGGAATAGTGCAGAGAAAACATAGCACTACTGTGTGTGAGAGAGAAGAAAAAGGCTGCGGTCAGAAAGAAAATAAAACATTCTACCAACAAGTATTGGAAAACAAAAGAAAGACCTCTTCCTATCAACCTGTTGCAGAAGCCACTCCTGTAGATGTCTAGGAAGAGAAATAATAAATCAGTAAATGCCATGAATAACCAAGGCAGCAAGACAGCTCAGAAGTGAAAAGTCTCCAGAAAAGGTACTTCAAGATATGGAAATATGTGACTTAAATGATAGAGAATTCAAGATTGCAGTTCTGAAAAAACTCAACGAGATGCAAGAAAACACAGAAAGGCAATTTAATGAACTCAGAAATACAATCAAAAAACAACATGAGCATTTTATGAAAGACATTGAAATTTTAAAAGAGAACCAATTGGAATTTCTGGAGATTAAGAACTCAATAGAAGAAATTAAGAATGAAATAACCAGCCTAGGTAGTAGAGTTGACCAGATGGAGGAAAGAATCAGTGACGTCAAAGATAGAAACCAGGAAATTACACAGATGGAAGAAGAAGGAGACTTGAGACTTAAAAGAAATGAAAGAATTCTACAAGAACTTTCTGACTCTATCAGAAAGAGCAATATAGTAATAATGGACATACCAGAAGGAGGAGAAAGAGAGAAGAGAACAGAGAATATATTCAAATAAATTGTCAATGAGAACTTATCAAATTTGTGGACAGAACTGGATCCTCGAATCCAAGAAGCAAATAGAAAACCTTATTACCTCAATACCAACAGGCTTTCTCTAAGGCACATTGTATTGAAGCTGTCTAAAATTAACACCAAAGAAAGAATCCTGAAGGCAGCCAGGGAAAAGAAGACGGTAACCTACAAAAAAGAGCACATTAGATTATCATCAGATTTTTCAGCAGAAACTCTAAGAGCCAGGAGGGAATGGAACCAAATATTCGAACTATTGAAATAGAGAAATTATGAGCCAAGAATAATATATCCAGGAAAGATATCCTTTAGATATGAAGGAGAAATAAAGACTTTTCAAGACATACATAAGCTGAGGGAATTTTCTAATACACGACCTGCACTACCAGAAATACTAAAGGAGGCAATTCGTCCACCATCAACAGGGATAATTTGTGGCAACGGAAACATAAAAAGAGGGAGAGAAAAGGCCTGAACCGGAATATGGGAATGGAGAAACTAAGAGTGCTGAAAAAAATGGAATACTCTAAATATCAAACTTTCTTTTACATAAACTTAAGGGTAACCACTCAAAAAAAATCCAGAACTGAAATGTATACTGTAATAAAAGAAGAAACACAGGGAAATATCATGAATACCACCACAGAGAAATAATAGACAACAAAAAGGCAAAAAAATAATGGAGACACAACCTTGCCAGAAAACTAAAGACAGAATGATAGGAAATCCTCACCTATCAATAATCACCCTAAATGTAAATGGACTGAACTCACCATAAAAAGTCACAGAGTAGCAGATTGGATCACAAAACTAAACCCAACCACATGCTGTCTACAAGAGACACATCTCAGCATAGACTCAAAGTGAAAGGGTGGAAATTGACACTCCAAGCAAATAGTACCCAGAGAAAATCAGGTGAAGCCATAGTGATACAAGATGAAACAGACTTCACGGTGAAAATGATAACAACAGACAAAGATTGACATTTCATATGGAAAACGGAACTATACACAAGAAGACATAACAGTCATCAATATTTATGCCCCCAATCCGGGAGCACCAAAATATACCAAGCAACTACTAACAGAACTAAAGGGAGAAATTTACCAAAACACAATTATACTAGGGGACTTAAATACATCATTGACAGCTATGGATAGATCATCCAAACAGAAGATAAATAACGAAATCGCAGCCATAAATGACACGTTAGATGTAATGGACATCATTGACATATATAGAGCACTTCATTCTAAAACATCAGACTATACATTCTTTTCGAGTGTACATGGAACATTCTCAAGGAAAGACCATATATTGGGAAATAAAAACAGCCTTAGCAAATTGAAGAAGATTGAAATCATACCAAGCATATTCTCTGATCACAAGGCTTTGAAATTGGATATCAACTGTGAAAAGAAAGCAGAAAAAAAGACAAATACATGGAGATTAAACAACATACTTTAAACAATGACTGGGTCAAAAAAGAAATTAGAGGAGAGATCAAAAGATACATAGCAACAAATGACAATGAAAATACATCCTACCAAAATTTTGGGATTCAGCGAAAGCAGTTTTAAGAGGGAAGTTAATATCCTTATAGGCCTATCTCAAGAAGCAAGAAAAATCCCAAATAAATAACCTCATGTTACACCTTAAAGAACTAGAAAAAGAAGAACAAGTGAAACCTAAGGTCAGCAGGAGAAAGGAAATAACATAAATCACAGCAGAGCTCAATGAAATAGAGAACAAAAAGACAATAATAATAATTGTCTTTGAGACAATTGTTAATGAGAACTTAATTGAAAAAAATAATGTGACATAGAGCTTGTTCTTTGAAAAAATTAATGCAATAGACAAACGCTTCGCTAGACTCACTGAGATGAAAAGAGAGAAGATACTAAATAAAAAAATCAGAAATGAAAAATGGGAAGTTATCACGGACACCACAGAAATACAAAGGATCATGCAAGAATGCTATGAAGGACTATATGCCACCAAATTCAATAACCTAGAAGAAATGGACAAGTTCTTAGAAACATATAGCCTTCCAAGACTGAACCATGAAGAACTGGAAAATGTAAACAGACCGATCACCAGTAAAGAAATTGAATCAGTTGTCCGGGCCGGCCTGCCCGGACCCGCCCAGACATGCCCGGACTTATTTGCACCTGGTTGCCCCTGGGCCAAGCTTAAGTTTCGATTCTATTGTTTAAGTTTAACTTTCGATTTCTCAAACAGCCCGCCATGACGAAGCACCCTCTGATTGGTCGGTCCCCATATTGGGAGACCGGGTGTTTCTTTGATGTGCCTAAATCTATATATACAAGCTGTTACCTTCAATAAAGAGAGACTTGATCAGATTCCTGTCTTGTCTCCATTTCTCGCGTACCCCTGTCCCCCCGAGCCCCTATTTCTCCCCCAGGTCTTCCGTTGTCGATCCTGCAGGTCGGGACAATCAGTCATCCAAAAGCTTCCCAAAAGCAAAAGTCTGGGACCAGATGGCTTCACTAGTGAATTCTACCAAACCTTCAAACAGGATCTAATACCAATCCTGCTAAAATTCTTCCAAAAAATTGAACAAGAGACAGTACTCCCTAACTCATTTTATGAGGCCAACATTACCCTGATACCAAAACCTGGTAAGGACAACACACACACAACAAAAACTACAGACCTATATCTCTGATGAATACTGATGCAAAAATCCTAAACAAAATTTTAGCAAATCAAATACAACAATGCATTAAAAAGATTATTAATCATGACCAAGTGGGGTTCACCCAGGTCAACAAGGATGGTTCAACATCTGCAAATCCATCAATGTGATACATCACATAAACAAAATAAAGGACAAAAATCATATGACTGTATCAATTGATGCAGAAAAAGCATTTGACATGATACAACATCCATTTATGATTAAAACACTAAATAAAATAGGTATAGAAGGAAAATACCTTAACATAATAACGGCCATCTATGACAAGCCCTTTGCTAATCTCATAATTAATGGTGAAAAACTGAAGCCCTTTGCTCTACGTTCAGGAACATGACAGGGCTGTTCCCTATCACCTCTGCTTTTCAACATAGTGTTGGAAGTACTTGCCAGAGCCATCAGGCAAGAGAAAGAAATAAAAGGCATCCAAATTGGGAATGAAGAAGTTAAAATATCACTCTTTGCAGATGTCATGATGCTATATATAGAAAACCCTAAAGACTCCACCAAAAAGCTGTTAGAAACAATCAACGAGTACAGTAAAGTTTCTGGCTACAAAATCAACGTACAAAAGTCCATTGCATTCCTATATACTAACAATGAAATCTCAGAGAAAGAAATAGAAAAAAACAATTCCCTTTGCAATTGCAGCAAAAAGAATAAAATACCTAGGAATAAACTTAACCAAGGATGTGAAGGATTTATATGCTGAAAACTATAAGACATTTTTTAAAGAAATTGAAGAAGACATGAAGAAATGGAAAGACATTCTATGCTTATGGATTGGAAGAATCAACATAGTTAAAATGGCCATATTACTCAAAGCAATATACAGATTTAATGCAATCCGCATCAAAATCCCAATGGCATTTTTTTCAAGAAATAGAACAAAAAAATCATCAGATTTGTTTGGAACCATAAAAGACCCCAAATAGACAAAACAATCTTAAGAAAAAAGTATAATGCTGGAGGTATCACCCTCCCTGACTTTAGCTTGTAATACAGGGCTACAATAATCAAAACAGCATGGTTTGGCAGAAAAACAGGCACATAGACCAATGGAATAGAATTGAGAACCCAGAAATAAAACCACATAAATATGGACAGATAATTTTTGCAAAGAAGCTAAAAACATACAATGGAGGAAAGACAGCCTTTTCAATAAATGGTGCTGGGAGAATTGGATAGCCATGTGCAAAAGAATGAAACTGGACTGTCATCTGTCACCATGTACCGAAATTAATTCAAAATGGATCAAAGACTTAAGCATAAGACCTGACACAATAAATTGCATAGAAGAAAACATGGGTACTAAACTTATGGACCTTGGGTTCAAAGAGTATTTTAAGAATTTGACTCCAAAGGCAAAAGTAAGTAAAAGCTAACATAAACAAATGAGACTATATGAAACTTAAAAGTTTCTGCACTACAAAAGAAACCATCGACAAAATAAGGAAGTAACCGACTGAATGGATGAAGATTTTTGCAAAGAGTTCCTCCGATAAGGGTCTAATATCCAAAATATACAAGGAACTCATGAAACTCAACAACAAAAAAACAAACAACCCAATTGAAAAATGTGCAGGGGATCTGAAGAGACATTTCTCCAAAGAGGACTTACAAATGGCAAATAGACATATGAAAAAATGGTCAACATCACTAAGCATCGGAGAAATGCAAATAAAAACCACAATGAGATATCACCTCACCCCAGTCAGAATAGCTATCATCAACAAGACAAATAGTAACAAGTGTTGGAGAGTCTGTGGAGAAAAAGGAAGCCTCATACACTCTGGGTGGGAATGCAGACTGGTGCAGCCGCTATGGAAGGCAGTGTGGAGGTTCCTCAAAAAATTACGAATGGAATTACCATATGACCCAGCAATCCCTCTCCTGGGTATCTACCCCAAAAATTTGAAATCATTTATCCATAAAGACACGTGTGCTCCAATATTCATTGCAGCTTTGTTTACGGTGGCTAAGACATGGAAACAACCACAATGTCCTTTAATAGATGAATGGATAAAGATTTTGTGGTATATATACTCAATGGAATACTATTCGGCGCTAAGGAAGATGATATAGGAACATTTGAGACAACATGGATGGAGCTTGATAGTATAATGCTAAGTGAAATAATTCAGACAGAAAAAGCAGAGAACCCTATGATTTCACTGATATGTGGTATATAAACCAAAAACAACAAAAGAACAAGACAAACAAATGAGAAACAAAAACTCATAGACACAGACAATAGTTTAGTGGTTACCAGAGGGTAAGGGTGGTGTGGCGCGTGGTAGTTGAGGGTAAGGGGGATCAAATATATGGTGATGGAAGGAGAAGTGACTCTGGGTGGTGAACACACAATGGAATTTATAGATGATGTAATACAGAATTGTACACCTGAAATTATGTAATTTCATTAACAATTGTCACCCCAATAAATAAAAAAATAAATTAAAAAAGTAGTAATAATAAAAAATAAATTAGTGATTGTTAATTAACAGTACTGATAATAAGTAAATACTGATAGTGAATAAAAATTAGTTTATATTCATAATTAATTAATAGCATGCCAAGACTTTTAAAAAAATAATTAGTCTTTCCATTACCATATTTTTTTAGAATAGATTTAAATTGAAAGAAAAGTTGCATGGCTGAGATGTTTCCTATATACCCTGCATTTAGTTTACCTTATTGTTCCCTTATTGCCACATTCAATAAACCAATATTGTTACATTATTCACTAAAGTCCATACTTTATTGGTATGTCCCAAGTTTTTACCTAGTGCACTTCCTGTCACAATACCACATCGCATTTTATCATGGTATCTTTTTATACTCCTTTTGTCTGTGATAGTTTTTCAGAATTCCCTTGTTTTTAATCACATCAACAGTTTTGAGGAGTACTTGTGTGTTTTTATAGAATGTCCCTCTTTTTGGAGTTGCCTAATGTTTTTCTCATGATTAGACTGGTGTTTTGAATTTTTGGGAGAAAGATCACAGAAGTAAATTGCTATTCTCATCACATCACATCAAGGGTACACACTATCAAAATGACATCACTTTTGATGTTGCCTTGATTACCTGGTTGATGTGGTGTTTGTCCAGTTTCTGTACTGTAAAGTTACCCCTCCCACCACCACCACCCCTTTTCAATACTATACTCTTTAGAAGGAAGTCACTATGAGGTGTGATGAAATAATATGGTGAGTTTTTAAATTAAAAAAAAAATATTACAGTGAAAGAAACAGTGAAAGACACATTAATCCCCCTCAAAATACCCTCCTCTCACTCCGAACATATTTATCCCATCATTTTTGCCACTTTCTGAAGCAGTTCTGGAAGTCTTCTTTTGTGAGTGTCTTTAGTTGTGCTATTATGACTGCCTCCATGTCCTGAATCAATTCAAAACGTTTTCCTTTCGTGCTCATTTTGACTTTGGGGAAGAGCCAGAAGTTGCACGGTGCCAGATATGATGAAAAAGGTGAATGGGAACACACCGTAATATTTTTATTTGACAGAAATTGCTGTATTCCAGAAGCTATGTATGACATGGAGCGTTGTCATGATGGAAGATGATTTATGGCACACTTTAAAACACACATTCTCTCAACCAACGCTCACACCTGACTGCACCATACAAGCTGAAACTTGTCACACACTGTTACTAAGGTCCAATGCACTGTTTCCCATATTGAACATCCCTGTCTTTCCATTGGATGGCACTCAGCAGCAACATTCATGGTATGTTTTGAAAAGCTCCATGTCACACATCGCATCTGGTACAGGAATTTCTGTCAAATTGAAACATTATGATAATGTTGTAAAGATTTTGTTGGGTATCCGATGGACATGCGTCCTATTTGGGAGACCACCTCAGAGATACTGTGGATGCCTGATCATGGCATTGTACACCAGAAGCTAAACATTAATGAATGCCAACTATAATTTTATATATATAATGTGATGGCTCGGTGTGAGGTCGGAGGGATAGTGGATGGGGGGAGGGGGGTTCACAGTATGAGGGATATAAATGATGAACGTCTAAGTATTACCTTGTCTTGTACACCTGAAACTAATAAATAAATTTAAAAAAAAACACACAAAAAAAAACAACATTATGGTGTGTGTCCTCATCCACCTTATTCACTGGATCTGGCACTCTGAGACTTTGGGCTCTTCCCCAAAAGTCAAAATGACCATGAAAAGTAAATGTTTTGAATGGATTCAGGACATCCAGGCAGCCATGACAGCACAGGTAAAGACACTCATGAAAGAGGACTTCCAGAACTGCTTCAGAAAGTGTCAATAGCATGGGATAAGTGTGTTCAAAGTGAGTTCAAAGTGAGGGGGAATATTTTAAGGGGGATTAATGGCAATGTGCCTTTTACTGTAATTTTTTTTTATTTAAACATTAACCATATGTTTTGATCGTACCTTGTCTTATGTGAAGCCCACATTTAAATGGTGGAGTTTAGGGGGAGATATATCCCATATCATTGAGGGTACAAGCTTATATAAATATTTGACATTCTTCTGTATTAAAGATATATTGCCCTTTTATATATTCAATCATTTATTTATATCTTTATGGAATCCTGTATATTTGCTTTATATTTTGAGTTATTCTGTTGTTCAAATTGTTTTGACATTGACCTTTGGGAACTCATTAGGTTGGGTCCTATATCCCTTTTTTCATATATGCCATTGTAGTTATTTGTTTTATGGTGGTGGTAGTGGTGGTTATTTAGAACATCCATACTTTTTGGTACTACAAGATGCTCCTGGCTCATATTGCACGTTTCCTGCTCTAGGCCTAGAATCAGCCATTTCTAATGAGCTCAGGTTCCTTTTATTGGAGAATGGTATTAAAAAACAAGATTTGGGTTCTGGGTATGTATGGTGCTCATTGCTTTTAAATTCTTTCAGTGGCAGATTAAGGAAAAACAAGTGTATAATAATACATGTTCACACACATATCTATAAATATTTTTATATAAAACCATCTGCATCTTATGAAGCTAAACATGAGCCCATGTTTATGTCTCACACTTTCATATATTATCATATAGAATATTCTGTCTTTCTCTATAACCTTCCACTCCAGCAGTGAGAAACCTGACTTCCATTCTTTGTCAAACATTTACTTAATTGTTTAATTCCAGTACACATGTATAGTGGGTTTGGAATTGTTAACCCATACTCATTTATCAAGTAGAGTACACTTCCACAGCAGTTTCTTTTACCTTTGTCTTATAGTCTCCACTCATTTCTAAAATTAGATGAGCATCACTGTTTTCTCTATTTGCTTAACTAGAGTTGTTTTATACATTTGTAAAATAGATTCTTTTGTCATATTCTATATTTCATCCTGGATTCCCTGACCTCCTAAATAGATTTATTTTCATATTTGCATACATGCATGTTTACTCTTTGTGCTGTAACACTCTATGAATTTTGATAAATGGATAGAGTCATAGATGCATTAACACAATATCATATTGAATACTTTCTCTAGCTTATAATATTTCTCTATGTCACCATTCTTCCCCCTTCTCATACTGCTAGCAACCACTGATGTTTTCCAAGTCCATAAGATTGACATTTCCAGAATGTCATATAAATGAAATTGTAAAGCATATAGCTGGCTTTTTTCATTTATCATTATGCACTTAAGATTCATCTATTGTGTTGTATGGATTGATATTTCATTTATTTTTATCGCTGAATAATATTCCATTAGATGAGTGTACAACAGTTTGTTTATCAGTTCACCAGTTGAAGAACATCTTGGTTGTTTCTAATTTTGGTGATTAAGGATAAAGCTTCTATAAAGAAAACATTTATGTACATGTTCTTTTATGGGCATTAATTTTCATTTCAGTAGGAGCGCAGTTGTTGGATTGCATGCTGAGACTATGTATAGTTTTATAAGAAATTGCAAAACTATCTTCCAAAGTAGATTTTTATTTTTTTTAATTAAAGTTTATTGGGGTGACAATTGTTAGTAAAGTTACATATATTTCAGGTGTACAATTCTGTATTACATCTTCTATAAATCCCACTGTGTGTTCACCACCCAGAGTCAGTTCTCCTTCCATCACCATATATTTGATCTCCCTTACCCTCATCTACCATCCTTCTTGCCCTTTGGTAACCACTAAACTATTGTCTGTATCTATGAGTTTTTGTTTCTCATTTGTCATGTTCTTTTGTTGTTTTTGGTTTACATACCATATATCAGTGAAATCATAAGGTTTTCTGCTTTTTCTGTCTGACTTATTTCGCTCAGCATTATAGTTTCAAGATACATCCATGGTGTCACAAATGGTCCTATTTCATCTTTTCTTACTGCCGAATAATATTCCGTTATGTATATTTACCACACCTTCTTTATCCATTCATCTATCTAAGGACACTTTGGTTGTTTCCATGTCTTGGCCACCGTAAATAAACCTGCAATGAACATTGGAGTACACGTGTCTTTACGGATAAATGTCTTCAGAGTTTTTGGGTAGATACCCAGGAGAGGGATTGCTGGGTCATATGGTAATTCTATTTGTAACTTTTGTAGAAAACTCCACACGGCCTTCCACAGTAGGTACACCAGTCTGCATTCCCACCAACAGTGTATGAGAGTTTGTTTTTCTCCACAGCCTCTCCAACACTTGTTAATATTTGTCTTGCTGATGATAGACATTCTAATTGGGGTGAGGTGATATCTCATTGTGGTTTTTATTTGCATTTCTCTGACGATTAGTGATGTGGACAATTTTTTCATGTCTATTTGCCATTTGTATGTCCTCTTTGGAGAAATATCTCTTCAAGCTCTCTGCCCATTTTTCAATTGGGCTTTCGTTTTTTTTGTTGTTGAGTTGCATGAGTTCCTTGTTTATTTTGGATATTAGCCCCTTATCAGAGGCACTGTTTGCAAAAATTTTCTCCCATTCAGTTGTTTGCCTCTTCATTTTCTTGATGGTTTCTTTTGCTGTACAGAAACTTTTTTCTTTGATTTAATCCCCTTCATTTATTTTAGCTTTGATTTCCCTTGCATTAGGAGTAAAATTCATAAAATGATCCTTTAATCCAAGCTCCATAAGTTTAGTACCTATGTTTTCTTCTATCCAGTTTATTGTTTCAGGTCTTATGCTTAAGTCTTTGATTCATTTTGAATTAATTTCAGTACATGGTGACAGATAGCAGACCAGTTTCATTCTTTTGCACATGGCTTTCAAATTCTCCGAGCACCATTTGTTGAAGAGGTTGTCTTTTCTCCAATGTATGTTTTTAGCTTCTTTGTCAAAAATTATCTTTACATATTTATGTGGTTTTATTTCTGGGTTGTCAATTCTATTCCATTAGTCTACGTGTCTGTTTTTCTGCCAATATCATGCTGTTTTGATTATTGTTGCCCTGTAGTACAAGCTAAAGTCAGGCAGTGTGATACCTCCAGCATTGTTCTTTTTTCTTAAGATTGCTTTGGCTATTCGGGGTCTTTGGTGTTTCCAAACAATTCTGATGATTTTTTTGTTCTGTTTCTTTAACATATGCAATTGGGATTTTGGTGGAGATTGTATTAAATCTGTATATTGCTTTGGGTAATATGGCTATTTTAACTATGTTGATTCTTCCAAGCCATGAGCATGGAATGTCTTTCCATTTCTTTGTGTCTTCTTCAATTTCTTTTAAAATATCTTATAGTTTTCAGCATATAGGACTTTCACCTCCGTGGTTAAGTTTATTCCTAGGTATTAAATTCTTTTTGCTGCAATTGCAAAAGGAATTTTTTTTTTCTGAGATTTCTTTGTTAGTATATAGGAATGCAATGGACTTTTGTATGTTGATTTTGTAGCCGGCAACTTTACTGTGTTCCTTGATTGTTTCTGATAGCTTTTTGGTGGAGTCTTTAGGGTTTTCTATACACAGCATCATATCATCTGCAAAGAGTTAGACTTTAGTTTCTTCGTTCCCAATTTGGATGCCTTTTACTTCTTTCTCTTGCCTGACTGCTCTGACGAGGACTTCCAACACTATGTTGAAAAGCAGAAGTGATAAGGGACAGCTCTGTCCTGTATCTGAAAGTAGAGCAAAGGGCTTCAGTTTTTCACTATTAATTATGAGATTAGATGAGAGTTTGTCATATACAGCCTTTATTATGTTGAGTTATTTTCCTTCTGTACCTATTTTATTAAGTGTTTTAATCATAAATGGATGTCTTGTGAAATGCATTTTCTGCATCAATTGATATCATTTTTTTTGTTGTTGTTGTTTTTTATTTTGTTTATGTGATGTATCACATTGATGGATTTGCGGATGTTAAACGATCCTCGTGCCCCGGGGATGATCCCCACTTGGTCAGGATGAATAATCTTTTTAATGCATTGTTGTCGATTTGCTAGAATTTTGTTTAGGATTTTTACATCTGTATTCAAAAGCGATATTGGTCTGTAGTTCTCTTTTTTGGTGTTGTCCTTACCAGGTTTTCATATCAGGGGTAAATTTGGCCTCATAAAATGTGTTAGGGAGTACTCTCTTCTTCAATGTTTTGGAAGAGTTTGAGCTGGATTGGTATTAGGTCCTCTTTAAAGGTTTGGTGGAATTCACTAGTGAAGCCATCTGGTCCTGGACTTTTGCTTTTGGGAAGGTTTTGGATGACTGATTCAGTTTCATTACTGGTCTTTGGTCAGTTTAGATTTTCCACTTCTTCATGATTCAGCCTAGGAAGGCTGTGTGTTTCTAAGAACTTGTCCATTTCTTCTAGGTTATTGATTTTTTGGCATATATTCCTTCATAGTATTCTTGGATGATCCTTTGTTTCTGTGGCATCCATAATGACTTCCCCCTTTCATTTCTGATTTTGTTTATTAGTGTCTTCTCTCTTTTTTTCTTAGTGAGCCTAGCCAAGGGTTTGTCAATTTTGTTAATTTTTTCAAAGAACCAGCTCTTTGTCACATTAATTGTTTTCTATTGTCTTTTTGTTTTCTATTTCATTTAGTCCTGTTCTGTTTTTTTGTTATTTCCTTTCTTCTGCTGACCTTAGGTTTCTTTTGTTCTTCTTTTTCTAATTCTTTAAGGTGTAACATGAGGTTATTTATTTGGGATTTTTCTTGTTTCTTGAGATAGACCTGTAATGATATAAATCTCCCTCTTAAAACTGCTTTTGATGCATCTCAAAAATTTTGGTAGGATGTGTTTTCATTCTCATTTTTTTCTATGTATCTTTTGATATCTCCTCCAATTTCTTCTTTGACCCGGTCATTCTTTAAAAGTATGTTGTTTAATCTCCATGTATTTGTGTTTTTCCTGCTTTGTTTTTGCAGTTGATATCCAATTTCAAAGCCTTGTGATCAGAGAATATGCTTGGTATGATTTCAATCTTCTTAAATTTGCTGAGGGTGATTTTATGTCCCAATATATGGTCTATCCTTGAGAATGTTCCATGTACACTAGAAAGAAATGTATAGTCTGACGTTAAAGGATGAACTGCACTGTAAATGTCAATTATGTCCATTTCATTTAATGTGTCATTTAGGGCTGCTATTTCATTATTTATTTATATTCGGATGATCTATCCATAGCTGTCAATGATGAATTTAGGTCCTCTAGTATAATTGTGTTTTGGTCAATTTTTCCCTTTAGTTCTGTTAGTAGTTGTTTGGTATATTTTGGTGCTCTCTGATTGAGGGCATAAATGTGATAACTGTTATGTCTTCTTGTGGTATAGTCCCCTTTACCATTATGAAATATCCATCTTTGTTTCTTCTTACCTTTTTGTGTTTTCATGCATCTCGTTGAGTTTTTTCAGTACTGAAATCTTGAGTTCTCTGTCATTTAAGTCACATATTTCCATACCTTTGAGTTCATTTTATGGATACTTTTCTGTTTTTTTTCTGAGCTGTCTTGTTGCCTTGGTTATTCATGGCAATTAATGATTTATTATTTCTCTTCCTATACATTTACAGGAGTGGGTTATGTTGATAGGATGAGGTCTTGCTTTTATTTTCCAGTATGTGTTTGTAGAATGTTTTATTTTCTTTCTGACTGGTGTCTTTTTTCTCTCTCTCCCTCTAGTGTTATGTTTTCTCTGCTCTATTCCAGCTTCTCACACAATGGGGGTATTCCCTGGAAGGCAGGCTTCTCCTCTGTTAACAGTTAGCTTGGGTCATAGGGTACTGCGTCCCTGTGGGGATGTGGAGAGCTTTGAAGGTCTGAAGCTCTTCCTTCACCAGATCAGAGCCCATGTGTTTCAGCAGTTCTGTTGACTTATGCCGGGATCCGCCCCATAGGTGGGGCCAGAGGTGGGGTGAGTTGTGAGAATTGGCCCTGTGCAATTGAGGCCACCACCACTATAGCCAGTCCTGCTTCCACAGCTCCCTCCCCTTTGCTAGAAGTAGTTGGGCTGCGAATCTTTGTCTGTGGACCACAGTTCTCAGAACTGGAAATATTCTGTATTGATCTGGATAGGTGGGGGCGGGGCGAGCTCTGGGAGAGGGCGGCTAGTCTCAGTGCCTAAGGCTTTGGTTCTCTGCAGCAGTGAGGGCTTAAACCACCGTTTTCAGTCTTCCTTCCTGAGTCTTTCCTCCAAGGTCTCTGCTGTGAGCGGTGGGTTTAGACATCTTATAAGCTGTCCCTTCAGCCCTCTGGGCCATAAGTGATGCCCTAGCTGTCCGAGTTCTTCTCTCTCCCGCCACTGCGTTAGTTCTGGGATGCAGCAAGCTAGGAGCACCCAACTAGGTCTGCGTCCTGCACCTGAGTGGCTCCTCACTTCTCTCTTCCCTCCTCCCCTGTTTGTGCAATTTGCCCACCTTTAGGTGAATTCTTTAGTGAGACTCTTTGTCTTGCTTGTCTTCTGTGCAGGGAGTCCTTTGTGGAGTTACAGTTTTCAATTTGGTGTAAATTCCAGGGAAGATTTCCAGAGGCTCACCTCACACTGCCATTTTGATCCAGAGCCAAAAGTAGCTTCATTTATATTCCCATCATTCATATTAATGATCTGGAATTTTCATTGCTCCACATCTTCACCAAACATTGGTATTATTAGTGTTTTTCCAAGCATTTTAATGTGTGTAGTGGTATCTCATTCTTATTTTAATTTTGTTTCCTAATGAAAAATGATGCTGAACATCTTTTCAATGCTTATTTTCCACTTGCACATGATTGTTAGTAAAATGTTCAGGTGTTTTGCGCATTTTTGAACTAGGTTGTTTGTTTACTGTTTAGTTTTAAGGCTTTTTGTATTTTGGAAAGAAGTATTTTTATCAGATAGATGTTTTGCCATTATTTTCTCCTAGTCTGTGGCTTAACTTGTTATTCTCTTAACAGTGTATTTTTCAGAGAAAATGTTTTTAATGTTAATGAAGTCCAATTGATTAAATTTTCTTTCATGAATCATATTACATTTCAATGTTTGTTTTTTTTTTCTTGCATTTCTATTAGTTTTATGTTGAAGCTCCTTTATGCGGCCAATAAATATTTGTGATTGTGATGTTCTCCGGATGAATTGACTGCCTGAAGAACTTTCTTTATCATTTCTTGTAGTACAAGTTGGCTGGTTATGAATTGTTTCAGCTTTTGTAGGTCTTAAAAAATCTCTATTGGCCTTCATTTTTGAAAGATTACCCTCCCTTCCACTGAAGAATTCTATGTTGACTGTTTTTTGTTTCAGTATTTTAAGTATGTTGCCTCACTGTTTCTTGCTTGTATTGGTTTGGTTAGAAATCTGCTATCATATTTATCTTTGGTCCTCTACGTAATATGTTTTGTACTAGTTTTTCTTTCTCACTGCTCTAAAGATTTTTCTCTTTATTACTGATCTTGAGCAATTTTATCATAATGTTGTCCTGTTCTAGCTTCTTTACTTATTGCTTGATGTTGTGCTTCTTTAATCTGTAATTTTGTGGTTATAATCAAATTTGGAAAATTTTCAGTTAGTTCTCCAAACATTATTTCTAGTTCCATCTCTTACTCTTGGAACTCCTATTTAGAAGTTGTCCCACAGCTCAGTGATGCTCTGTTCATTATTTCTGATTCTCTTTTTCTTTCTCTGGTTAATTTTCAATTGTTTCTATTTCTATGTTTTCAAGTTCACTAATATTTTCTTCAACAATATCTATTCTGCTATTAATTCCATCCAGTATATTTTTCATTTCAGATATTTTATTTGTCACTTATAGAAGTTCAATTTGGGTCTTACTTTATATCTTTAATATTTTTACTTAACTTTTTGTACATGTGGAATACAGGTATAGTAACTGTTTTAATGTTTCTGCTAATTTTGACATCTATGTCAGTTGTTGGTTTTGGTTTACAGATTTTGCTCCTCATTCTGGTTATGTTTTCCTGCTATTTTTGTGCCTGGTAATTTTAAATTGTGTGCCAGACATTGTGAATTTTATCTTTTTGGGTGCTGGATATTGTACGTTTCTATAGATGTTTTTGAGCTTTGTTCCAGGATCCAGTTAAGCTACTTGGAAATGCTTTGATCCGTTCATGCACTGCTTCTAAGATTTGGTAGGTGGGACCAGGCAGTACTCTATCTTGGGCTATGAAGTACAAACCCCATTAAAACCGAAGTTTACTCCCACAATGGAGTTAAAAGTCTTCTGAGTACTCTATCCAATGTTTGGTGAGTCATGGTTTTTTCCACTCTGGCTGGTGGGAACAGACACTATTGGTGGGAACACTATTCCCAGCATTGTGTGAAAACTTGGTACTCTCACCTCTATTCCTTTCAGATGTTATTTTCTCCAGCCATGCTGCAATGATCAGTGCTGAAGTAAATACATGAGAGGGACTGTCTGCAGATGCTGAAGTTTTCTCTCCTCTCCAATTCTGCCAATGCTACTTTTCATGTTCTTTGTGGAATTTCAACTTCATCTTCTCAACTCAGGTGGCTGCCAGCCCCTGCCTGGATTTCCCATCCATGTGCTGTGACCAGGAACCCTGAAAACTGGTCATCCAGGCAACATCAGAGTTTCCCTATTTTGTTTTCTGTCTGCTAGGGATAACTGTTCTTTCTTGCCTAATATCAGTGTCTTGAACATCTTCCATTCATATATTTTGTGTATGTATGTATGTATGTATGTATGTATGTATGTATGTATTTTTATTTTAGCCAGGAGGGCAAATTGGTCCCTGCTATTTTATCTTGGTTAGAAGCAGAACTGTCAAAGGCAATATTTTAATCATTTTACCTTCATTTTTCAATTCAATACTTAGGACAATTTTGTGAGATGTAATCTGACCTTGTACCTAGTTTTTAGCAGAGAAAACTAATTGTCAGATATTTTAAGTAGTTTTTTTCCCCTCGACCCACACCTAATCAGTAGAGGAATCAGTATTTCTTCCCAGTGACATATAATTCTGGAGAATACAATATTTATTACCCTTTTAGAGATGCTTCTAGATTAACTTCCATAAGAACATTTTATAACTAGCTTCATCATTGTTTATAAAATGTTTTCATGTTATAACCAAAGTTTGGAAAGAAATAATATTGGTTTCCAGAATTTCCACTGCAGTGCTAAAAATGATATTTCATTGATGCAAATAATCATGCTTTAACAAAAGGGCTTTAAACACCTATTTCATTAGCACTCCTTAATGTGTAATTATCTGAAGTTTGATTATTTTGATCTTTAAGTTTCAAACAAAGACTTTAGGCAGAATATTATAACTGGGTGTATGTGGGAAGAAATGATCTGATAACCCAGGTTATAAACAACAAGCTCCTATGTCACATAGTGAGAGGATAAAACAAATAAGTCATTGTTTTCTTTGCCACATAAAGTTATTTAAAATGAAATCTGAACAATAGAGGGATGAACCCTATGGAGAGTATTTCCAGCAGAGAGAAGACCCTGTGCAAAGTCTTGGAGCTGGTTGATGAGGCCAGTCATGCAAAGCTTGACAGGATAGACTGTGATTTGACCTTTATTCTAATGGCAATGCATGGCCATGGAAGTTGACAGGCATCTTGCAATTTATGACCTTTTAAATTCAATGAAATATGCTATATGCTCTCACATGTAAAATTCCAGCTGCTTTAACAACTCTCATTTACTCTCAAACATTTTGGACATGAGAGGATAACCTAAGAGAGGTTAAGTGACTTGAAATTGGTATACTTTGAGTTGGGTTTAGATCTATCAGTTTTCTTCCTATTACTTCATGCTGTCTCCTGTAACACCATTTTTATTTAACTATATGATTTTAGAAACTAAATTTCCCATGTAAAGTTTGAATTTCTTTTTGTCATTTTAATAATATTGATTTTGGGGCAGAGTCAACATTGCAGAATAGGTAAACTCTGAGCTCTCTTCCTCCCATGATCACATCAAAATTACAACTAAATTATAGAACAACCATCAATGATAACAACTCAAAGAATAGCTGAACATAATTTCCATAACTGATTATATAAAGAAGAAGCCACATCAAGATGTGTTGAAGGGTTGGAGATGCAAACCAGGTAGGTCCCACACCTGTGGTGTGGCAATTAATAAAGAGGGATAGATTGGCTACATAGGACTTCCATAAGGAGCAAGCAGTCCAAGTCCCACACCATATTCCCCAGCCCAGGGCACCTGTGCCAGGAAGAGGAGTCCCCATAACATCTGGCTATGAAAACCAGCAGGGATTATGTCTGAGAAAGACAAAAGTCTGTGGGAGACCAGGGCATTGCTCTTAAAGGGCCTGTACTCCCAGTGAAGGGATAGCAGCTTGGAAAGAGCCAGGGATAAATGCAGAAGAACAAAATTAACTAACTTCAGGGTGAGGGCTGCAAGGGCAAGTGTTGGGTGAACTTTCTCAGGGGAAAAAAGTGCTGGCAGGCATCACTCCTCTTCCTTTGTTGAACTTTCCTCCCACTCAGCTGACCCAGTGCAGGTGGGCACAATATATGTCATTCTCCATAACCTTAATTAATAGAATTTGCCCCACCTCAGAATCTCCCTGAGACTTTGCCCTACCCAGCATTTCCAGTAGCTACTCCACACTAATGGCCTGCTTTGGCTCATGCTGTGGACTTACCCCAAAATCTGCAAACCACACAGGAGTGGCAACCAGTTAGGCTCATGCTGAAAAATCTGTGAAAGGTCCACAATCCCCACACAAGTGGTGGCAACCCTATCTCATGCTGAAGACTCTCTCAAAGATCCACAAGCCCCAGACAAGCAGTGGCCACCCTCAGAGTGCTTGTAGTTCCTGCCAAGTGGACCCAAGTCCAGCATGTCAGTGACCAGCCTCAACTTGCTTTGTAACTCACACCACATGGCCCTAAACTTGGCATAAGTGGTGGCTACATTGGTCTGCAATGTAGCTCCGACTAAATGGCCACAAGATCAATACAAAAGGAAGCTGGACACAGCTTGCATTGTAGCACACACCAAAGTGTCACAAGTACGGCAAAATTGGTAGCCAACCTCGGCTTACGTTGTAGACTCTCCCAAGTGCCTCCAAACCCCACATAAAGGGCAACAACTACGATCACTTTGTAAATATACCAAGTGACCCCAAGCCCAGGACAAGTGGAGGCTGACCTAGGCTGGCACCAGAGCCCCACCCAAGTGGCTCCAGACTAAACACACCTGGCACCCAGCTTCAGACAGCACCAGAGCCCCACCCAACTAGCTATACAACTGGCACATTTAATGGGTGGCCTCAGCTGCTACCAGAGCCCCACTAAAGCAATCCAAGGAGAGCCCTTCACAACAGCTCATCCAATGTAGTCACATCTAGCACTCAGTCAGTCAGTCTCAATGTCATTCCCATTCACTGATTTGCCAGCAGCAACAAAGCCCAACTACATCAGAAGAGCACAAAACAACTGACACAGGGGACATCCTTGGAGCACCTGGCTCAGGTGACCATTGACTGGCCCCATAGGACACCTTCTACATAAGGCCACTATTTCAAGACTGTAAGATGTAGCAGATCTACCTAATACATAGAAACTAATACAGAGAGTCAGCCAAAAGGAAGAGACAAAGAAACATGTCCCAAAGGAAAGAAAAGGACAAAACTCAAAAAAAAGAACAAAAGGAAACAGAGACAAGGTATCTACCAGAAAAAAATTTCAAAAGACTGGTTATAATGATGCTCAATGAACTTGGAAGAAAAATAGTTGAACTCAGGAAAATTTCAGCAGAGACAGAAAACATTAAAAAAATGAATAAGAACTTTAAAATAGAACAACTGAAATGAAGAATACACAAGAGGGAATCAACGGTAGATAAGATGAAGCAGAGAATCAAATCAGTGATTTGGAAGACAAGGTAGCAGAAAATACCCCATCACAACAACAACAAAAAAGAAAATAATTTAAGGGACTTGATCAAAATGGCGGCATGAGGAGAGCCTCTGTAAAACTCCCCTGGAATTTACAACTAATCGAACAACAATAACTCCACAAAGGACTCCCTGCACAGCAGACAGGCAAGACGAAAAGGCCCACTACTGAATTCAACTAAAGGTGGGCAAATGGCTCTAGCAGGGGAAGAGGGAAGGGAGAAGTGCGGAGACGGAGAACTGCGGGCCCAGGACACACACCTAGCTCAGTGCTCCGAGCTCACTGCATCCAGAATCACTGCAGCTGTGGGAAAGGGAAGAACTCAGACTGCTAGAGCTCCACTTATGACCCACAGGGCTGAGGGGGCAGCATATAACACGGCTGAACACAACGCTCACGGCAGAGACCTCGGAGAAAAAACTGAGGGAAGAAGGCTGAAAATGGTGGTTTAAACCATCACTGCCAAGCAGAGAACAGAAGCCTTAGGCACTGAGACTAGCCACCCCCTCTCTAGCCTCCCAGAGCTCTCCCCCCACCCACCTGCCCGGTGCTAGAAGCAGAACAGTAGCAGTGTCAGATCAAAAGAACAGAACAATTGCTGTGCTGAGAACTATGGACCACAGACACAGATTTTCAGCCCAACTAGTTCCGGCAAGGGGGAAGGAGCTGTGGAAGCAGGACCAGCTGTGGTGGTGGTTGGCGGCATTGCTCTGGGCCACCTCTCACAACTTACCCTGCCACTGGCGCCACCTATCTGGGCGGATCCCTGCAGAAGTAAACAGAACTGCTGAAATATACGGACTCTGAGGCTCTGAATCTGGTGCAGGAAGATCTTTGGAACTTCAAAACATTTCCTCATACCCACATGGACACTGCGTCCTGTGACCCAGGAGAACTATTAACAGAAGAGAAGCCCATATCCCAGAGAATCCCCCCATAGTGTGAGAAGCTGGAATAGTGCACAGAAAACATAACAATACTGTGTGAGAGAGAAAAACAAAGGCGGAAGTCGGAGAGAAAATATAACATTCTACCAACAAGTACTGGAAAACAAAAGAAAGACCTCTTCCTATCAACCTGTTGCAGAAGCCACTCCTGTAGATGTCTAGAAAGAGAAATAATAAATCAGTAAATGTCATGAATAACCAAGGCAACAAGACAGCTCAGAAAAAAAGTGAAAAGTTGCCAGAAAGGAACTTAAAGATATGCAAATATGTGACTTAAATGACAGAGAATTCAAGATTGCAGTTCTGAAAAAGCTCCACAAGATGCAAGAAAACACAGAAAGCCAGTTTAATAAACTCAGATACACAATCAGAGAACAACATGAGCATTTTACAAAACAGATTCAAATTTTAAAAAAGTACCAAATAGAATTTCTGGAGATTAAGAACTCAATAGAAGAAATTAAGAATGAAGTAAGAGTTAGATAGTAGAGTTGACCATATGGAGGAAAAATCAGAGACATCGAAGATAGAAACCTGGAAATTACACAGATGAAAGAAGAAAGAGACTTGAGTCTTATAAGAAATGAAAGAACTCTAAAAGAACTTTCTAATCCAAAACTCCAATTCAAAAATCTGTATGCACTCCTATGTTTATTGCAGCACTTTACACAATAGCCAAGATATGGAAACAACCAAAATGCCCTTCGGTAGATGACTGGATTAAGAAGCTGTGGTACATTTATACAATGGAGTATTACGCAGCCATAAAGAAGAAAGAAATCTTATCATTTGCAGCAACATGGATGGATCTAGAGAACATTATGTTAAGTGAAATAAGTCAGAAAGAGAAAGACAAGTACCATGTGATCTCACTTATATATGGAATCTAAAGAAAAGACTATGTGAATGAACTAATCAGAGTCAGTTTTGGGGACGCAGAGAAAAAACCGAGAGTGGTTAGATGGGTGTGTGGGAGGGGGTTGGGGATAAGGGGAAAGGTGAAGGGATTTGGAAGCAGCTGGTAACCACAAGATGGCTTCAGGGTTTTTCTTTTGAAAATTAATTTGGGGAAGGTATTCTATAATGTTGTAAAGATTTTGTTGGGTATCCGATGGACATGCGTCCTATTTGGGAGACCACCTCAGGGATACTGTGGATACCTGATCATGGCATTGTACATCAGAAGCTAAACATTAATGAATGCCAACTATAATTTTATATATATAATGTGATGGTTCAGTGTGAGGTCGGAGGGATAGTGGATGGGGGGAGGGGGGTTCACAGTATGAGGGATATAAATGATGAACGTCTAAGTATTACCTTGTTTTGTACACCTGAAACTAATAAATAAATTAATTAATAAAAAAAAAAAGAACTTTCTGATTCCATCAGAAAGAGCAATATAAGAATAATGGGCACACCAGAAGGAGAAGAAAGAGAGAAGGGAACAGAGAATATATTCAAACAAATTGTTGACGAGAACTTTCTTAACTGGCAGACAGAACTGGATCCTAGAATCCAAGAAGCAGATAGAACACCACATTACCTCAATCCCAACAGGCCTTCTCCAAGGCACATTGTATTGAAGCTGTCTAAAATCAACGACAAAGAAAGAATCCTCAAGGCAGCCAGGGAAAAGAAGACGGTAACCTACAAAGGAAAGCCCATTAGATTATTATCAATTTCTCAGCGGAAACTCTACCAGCCAGGAGGGAGTGGAAACAAATATTCAAACTATTGAAAGAGAGAAATTACGAACCAAGAATAATACTACAGCAAAGATATCCTTTGGATATGAAGGAGGAATAAAGACCTTTCCAGACATACAGAAGCTGAGGGAATTTTCTAATACATGACCTGCACTACAAGAAATACTAAAGGAGGCTATTCGACCACCATCAACAGGGACAATTTTTAGCAACCTAAACATAAAAAGGGGGAGAGTGAAGGCCTGAACTGGAATATGGGAATAGAGAAAGTAAGCGTGCTGAAGAAAATGGAATATTCTAAATACCAAACTTTATTTTACATAATTTTAAGGGAAACCACTCAAAAAGAATCCAGAACTGAAATATATACTGTAATAAAAGAAGAAACAGAGGGAAAAAATCATAGAATACCACCACACAGAAATATACGGCAACAAGAAGTCAAAGAAACAACGGAGACACAGCCTTACCAGAAAACTAAAGATAGAATGACAGGAAATCCTCACCTATCAATAATCACCCTAAATGTAAATGGACTGAACTCACCAATAAAAAGACACAGAGTAGCAGATTGCTTCAAAAAACTAAACCCAACCATATGCTGTCTCCAAGAGACACATCTCAGCTACAAGGACAAGCATAGAATCAAAGTGAAAGGGTGGAAAAAGACACTCCAAGCAAATGACACCCAGAGAAAATCAGGTGTAGCCATAATGATATCAGATGAAAAAGACTTATGGGTGAAAAAGATAACTAGAGACACAGGTTTACATTTCATGGTAAAGGGGACTATACAACAAGAAGACATAACAGTCATCAATATGTATGCCCTCAAATGGGAGCACCAAAATATAACAAGCAACTACTAACAGAACTAATGGGAAAATTGACCAAAACACAATTATACTAGGGGACTTAAATACATCATTGACAGCTATGGATAGATCATCCAAACAGAAAATAAATTACAAAATATCAGCCCTAAATGACACGTTAGATGAAATGGACATAATTGACATATATAGAGTACTTCACCCTAAAACATCAGACTATACATTCTTTTCTAGTGAACATGGAACATTCTCAAGGATAGACCATATAATGGAACATAAAATCAGCCTCAGCAAATTGAAGAAGATTGAAATAATACCAAGCATATTCTCTGATCACAAGGCTTTGAAATTGGATATCAACTGTAAAAAGAAAACAGGACAAACACAAATACATGGAGATTAAACAACATAGTTATAAAGAACGACCGGGTCAAAGAAGAAATTTCAGGAGAGATCAAAAATACATAGAAACAAATGAGAAGGAAAATACATCCTACCAAAACTTTTGGAATGCCGTGAAAGCAGTTTTAAGAGGGAATTTATATCATTACAGGCCTATCTCAAGAAACAAGAAAAATCCCAAATAAATAACCTCATGTTACACCTGAAAGAACTAGAAAAAGAAGAACAAGCGAAACCCAAGGTCAGCAGAAGAAAGGAAATAACAAAAATCAGAGCAGAACTAAATGAAATAGAGAACAAAAAGACAATAGAAAAAATTAATGTGACAAAGAGCTGTTTCTTTGAAAAGATTAACAAAATTGATAACCCCTTGGCAGGACTCACTAAGATAAAAAGAGAGAAGACACTAATTACCAAAATCAGTAATGAAAAAGGGGAAGTTATTACGGACACCAGAGAAATACAAAGGATCATCCAAGTATAATATGAAGGACTGTATTTCACCAAATTCAATAACCTAGAAGAAATGGACAAGTTCCTACAAACATATAGCCTTCCAAGGCTCAACCATGAAAAACTGGAAAATCTAAACAGACCTATCACCAGTAACAAAATTGAATCAGTCATTCAAAACCTTCCAAAAGCAAAAGTCCTGGAGCAGATGGCTTCACTAGTGAATTCTGCCATATCTTCAAAGAGGACCTAATACCAATCCTGCTCAAACTCTTCCAAAACATTGAAGAAGAGAGTACTCCCTCACTCATTTTATGAGGCCAGTATTACCCTGATACCAAAATACACAAAAAAGAAAACTACAGACCAATATTTTTGATGAATACAGATGCAAAAATCCTAAACAAAATTCTAGCAAACAGAATGCAACAATGCATTAAAAAGGTTATTTATCACGACCAAGTGGGGTTCATCCCAGGGGCAGAAGGATGGTTCAATATCCTTAAATCCATCAATGTGATACATCACATAACAAAATAAAGGACAAAAATCATAGGATTATATCAATTGATGCAGAAAAAGCATTTGATGATATACAACATCCATTTATGTTTAAAACACTTTAAAAAAAGGTATAGAAGGAAAATACCTTAACATAATGAAGGTCATATATGACAAGCCCTCAGCTAATCTCATAATTAATGGTAAAAATTGAAGCCCATTGCTCTATTTTCAGGAACACGACAGGGCCGTGCCCCATCACCTATGCTTTTCAACATAGTGTTGGAAGTCTTTGCCAGAGCAATCAGACATGAGAAGGATATAAAAGGCATCATAATTGGGAATGAAGAAGTTGAATTATCACTCTTTGCAGATGACATGATGCTATGTATAGAAAACCCCAAGTCTCCACCAAAAAGCTATTAGAAACAATCAACTAATACAGTATAAACGCTGGCTACAAAATCAACGTACAAAAGTCCATTGCATTCCTATATACTAACAATGAATTCTCAGAAAAAGAAATGCATAAAACAATTCCTTTCGCAATTGCAGGAAAAAGAAAAAAAAATACCTAGGAATAAACTTAACAAAGGATGTGAAGGACCTATATGCTGAAAACAATAAGACGTTTGTGAAAGAAATTGAAAAAGACACAAAGAAATGGAAAGAGATTCCATGCTCATGGATTGGAAGAATCAACATAGCTAAAATGGCCATATTACCCAGAGCAATATACAGATTTAATGCAATCCCCATCAAAAACCCAATGCCATTTTTAAAAGAACTGGAAGAAACAATCTTCATATTTGTTTGAAACCACAAAAGACCCCAAATAGCCAAGGAATCTTAAGAAAAAAGAACAATACTGGAGGTATTACACCCTGAGTTTTGCTTGTACTACAGGGCTACAATAATCAAAACAGCATGGCATTGGCAGAAAGACAGACACATAGACCAATAGAATAGAATTGAGAACCCAGAAATAAAACCACATAAATATGGACAGATAATTTTTGACAAAGAAGCTAAAAACATAATGGAAGAAAGACAGCTTCTTCAATAAATGGTGCTGGGAGATTGGATAGCCACGTGCAAAAGAATGAAACTGGACTGCTATCTGTCTCCATGTACCAAAATTAATTCAAAATGGATTTAAGACTTAAGCATAAGATTTTACACAATAAACTGCATAGAAGAAAACATAGGTACTAAACTTATGGACCTTGGGTTCAAAGAGCATGTTATGAATTTGACTCCAAAGGCGATGGAAGTAAAAGCTAAAATAAACAAATGGGACTATATGAAACTTAAAAGCTTCTGCACAGCAAAAGAAACCATCGACAAAATAAAGAGGCAACCAACTGAATGGGAGAAGATTTTTGCAAACAGTACCTCAGACAAGGGACTAACATCCAAAATATACAAGGAACTCATGAAACTCAACGACAAAAAGACAAACAACCCAATTGAAAAATGGGCAGAGAACCGGAAGAGACAATTCTCCAAAGAGGACATACGAATGGCAAATAGACATATGAAAAAATGGTCAACATCACTAATCACCAGAGAAATGCAAATAAAAATCACAATGAGATGTCACCTCACCCCAATCAGAATGGCTTTCATCAATAAGACAAATAGTAATGAGTGTTTGAGAGGCTGTGGAGAAAAAGGAACCCTCAGACACTGTTGGTGGGAATGCAGACTGGTGTAGTCGGTATGGAAGGCAGTGTGAAAGTTCTTCAAAAAATTACGAATAGAATTACCATAAGACCCAGCATCCCCTTCCTGGATATCTACCCAAAAAATCTGAAAACATTTCTCTATAAAGACACTGGTGCTCCAATGTTCATTGCAGCTTTATTTATGATGGCTAATACATGGAAACAATCAAAATGTCCTTTGATAGATGAATGGATAAATAAGTTGTATATATACACAATGGAATACTATTTGTTGGTAAGAAAAGATGACGTAGAAACTTTTGTGACAACATGGTTCTATCTTGAGAGTATAGTGGTAAGCGAAACAAATCTGACAGTAAAAGCAGAGAACCATATGATTTCACTAATATGTGGTATATAAACTAAAAACAACAAAAGAACAAGACAAACAAATGAGAAACGAAAACTCATAGACACTGACAATAGTTTAGTGGTTACCAGAAAGTAAGGGTGGTGGGGGTTGGGGGGTGGGAGATGAGGGTAAGGGAGATCAAATATATGGTGATGTAAGGAGAACTGACTCTTTGTGGTGAACACACAATGGGATTTATAGATGATGTAATACAGAATTGTACACCTGAAATCTATGTAATTTTACTAACAATTGTCAAGCCAATAAATTTTAAAAAAAGAAAAAAATAGGAAAATATTTTAAGAGACCCCAGGAACAATATGAAACTTATCAACATTTACATCACAGGAGTCCCAGAAGTACAAGAGAGAAAGAAAGGGATTGAAAACACATTTGAAGGAACAATGGCTGAAAACTTCTTCTAACCTGGTGAAGAAAATAGACATATAAGTCCAGAAAGTGCAAAGAGTTCCAAAGTGCAAAGTCCAGAAAGTGCAAAGAGTTCCAAAGTGCAAAGTTGAACCCAAAGAGGCCCATAACAAGACACATCATAATTAAAATACCAAAGTTAAACAAAAGAGAGAATATTAAAGTAGCAAGAGAAAAGCAGCTAGTTACATACAAGGGAGCTCCCATAAGAGTATAAGATAATTTTTTCAGCAGAAACTTTGCATGTCAGAAGGGGATGGCACAAAACATTCAGTGACGAAAAGCAAAAAAACACAATCTAGATTACTTGACCTAGGAAGGTTATTATTTAGAATTGAAAGAGAGATAAAGAGTTTTCCAGATAGTCAAAGCTAGGAAATTCATCACTCTACACCAGCATTACAATAAATGTTAAAGAGACTTCTTTAAGTAGAAAAGATCAAAAATAAAAATAAGAAAATATGGGAAAGAAAAAAATCTCATTGACAAATGCAAAGGCAAAGCAATGAGTCAACCAATTTTAAAACTAGTACTAAGGTTAAAAGACAAAATTAGGAAGATCATATGTAAATACTGTGATAAAGTAAGTGTAACATACAAACAAATAAGTGAAAAAAAATAATGTCAAAAACATAAATGGAGGGGGTGGAAGAGATGAGTAAATATTGTACTGATTGTAGAATGTGTTTGAACTTCAGTGACCATCAACTTAAAATAGACTGCTATGAACACAGTTTGGTATATATGATAAGTACATATATAAGTACATGTAAGTACATGATAACCACATATAAGTACATGATAACCACAAACCAAAAACCTATGAGATGTAGAAGATATAAAGAGAAAGGAATCTAAACATAACACTATAGAAAATCATAAACATATTATACAAAAGAAAAGAGCAAGAGAATGAGAAGGAAGCAAAGAAGAACCGAAAAACCCATCAGAAAACAATTAATAAAAAGACAAAATTACATACCTATCAATAATTACTTTAAACATTAATGGACTAAATGTTCCAATCAAAAGGCATAGGGTGGCTGAATGGATTGAATGAACAAGACCAATACACACGCTGACTACAAGAGATCCACTTCAGATCAAAAGACACAGAGAGACTGAATGTAAAGGGATGGAAAAAAGATATATCATTCCAAGGGAAACAAAGAAACAACAACAACAACAAAAAACTGGGATAGCAATACTTCTATCAGACAAAATAGACTTTAAAACAAAGGATGTAACAAACAAAGAAGGTATTACATAATGATGAAGGGATTGATACACGCAGCGGATATAACCCTTGGAAGCATCTTTGCACCCAATGTAGGAACACTTAAATGTATAAAGCAAATATTGACAGACATAAAGGGAGAGATCAACAGTAACATAATAATAGTAGGGACCCTAACACCTCACTGATATCAATAGATTATCTAGACAGAAAAACTACAAGGAAACAGTTGCCATAAATGACACATTAGACCAGATAATCTGAGTTGATATTAATAGAACATGTCACCCCAAACATCAGAATATACATTCTTTACAAGTACACATGGAACATTTTCTTTTTCTTTTTCTTTTTCTTTTTTCTTTTGTAACCCCTACCTACCCCCAGGATCTCCCACTCCATACAACCCTCCCCTTTCAGGGACCTTATGCCCCTAGCTCACCTCTAACTGCCATGGACATGGACCTCCCAGGAAAGGCTCTAACCTCTTTTTTCACTCAGAACCTTTGCAAACTCCTTTGGCACTGGTGGACCACAGTTCATAGGAGGCCTATGCTTCTCACCCCACTCCCCCTCCAAGGCCAGAGGGAGCAACACATTTGTTTTGTAGGATGAACATGGTTTTGTACAATTAAACCATGTCTCTGAGTCTTTATTGCCCCCTTTGCTCCCCCTCACTGCAGCAGGAACCAGCACGGTCTCCACTCCCTTCCACCGGGACCTGCAGTCCAGGAACCTCCTCACCCCACCCTGGGATCCTGCCTGAGTCTGGAACATTTTCAAGAATAGACCATATGTTATGACACAAAACAAGTCAATAAATTTAAGAAGATTTAAATCATATCTATTATCTTCTCCAATCACAATGGTATGGAAGTAGAAATCAGTTAAAAGAAAAAAACTGATAAACACAAAAAAGTGGAGGTTAACCAACATGCTACTAAACAATGAGTAGCTTAATAATGAAATCAAGGAAATCAGAAGATACCTTGAAACTCAGACAATTATAAGTCATTGAAGGGAGGAACTGAAGAAAACACAAATAAATGGAAAAATATATCATTCTCATCGATTGGAAGAATTATTATTGTTAAAATGCCCATATTACCCAAAGCAATCTACAGATTCAATGCAATCCCTATCAAAATGCCAATGGCATTTTTCAGAGAACTAGAAGGTATTACATAATGATAATAATCCTCAAATTTATACAAAACTATGAAAGACCCCAAATAGCCACAGCAATCTTGAGGAAGAAGAAAAAAGTTGGAGGTATTGTGCTACCTGATATCAAACTATTCTATAAGGCTATTGTTATCAAAACAGCATCGTACTGGAATAAAAATAGATACTTAGATCAATGGAACTGAATAGAGAGCACAGAAATAAACCCACCCTTATATAGTCAATGAATCTATGACAAAAGAGGCAAGAATATACAATGGGTTAAAGACAATCTCTTCAATAAGTGGTTTTGGGGAAAATGCACAGATACATGCAAAAAATTAAACTAGATCACTGTCTTACACCATATACAAGAATAAAATCTAAATGAATTAAAGACATAAATGTAAGACACAAAACCATAAAACCCCTGAAAGAAAACATAGGCAGTAAACTCTGCCTTTTGTTCCTAGTAACAAATATTGTTCCTAGTAACATATAATTTTTTCTGGTATATCTCCCCAGGCAAGGGAAACAAAAGAAAAAATAAACAAATGGGAGTACATCAAACTAAAAAGTTTTGCACAGCAAAAGAAACCACCAACAAAATGAAAAGACAACCTACTGAATAGGAGAAGACATTTGTAAATTATGAGGTCTGCCAATTAAGTTCACGAACTCATCCTACAAAAAAATGTTACATACCTCATTGCTGAATATCACTATGGTCACCTTTGATGTTCTCCCATTGGGAAGCTATACACCTATGCCAGTGCCTAGTCCACCCTTCAAAGCAATTTTGGAACTTTTTTTCTCGAATGGCCATCCGAGTCCTTGATATCCTGAATGTCATCAAAATGTCTTCCTTTCAATATTTCCTTTATCTTCAGGTAAAGAAAGAAGTCACTGGGGGCCAGATCAGGTAATTAGGGAAGATGTTCCAATACAGTTATTTGTTTACTGGCTAAAAACTCCCTCACAGACAGAGCCGTGTGAGTTGGTGCATTGTTGTGATGCAAGAGCCATGAATTGTTGGCGAAAAGTTCAGGTCATCTAACATTTTCACGCAGCCTTTTCAGCACTTGCAATAGTAAATTTGGTTAACTGTCCAATTGGTACAAATTCATAATTAATAATCCCTCTGATATCAAAAAAGGTTAGTAACATCATTGCAGCAAGTTCGTGAACTTAATTGTCGGATCTTGCAATACAGGGTTAATACCCAAAATATATAAAAAACTCATATAGCTCATCTTAAAAATAACAATCCGATTTAAAAATGAGCAGAGGACATGAATAGACATTTCTACAAAGAAGAAATATGGATGGCCAACAGACACATGAAAAGATGCACAGCATCACTCAATGTCAGGAAAATGCAAATCAAAACCACAATGAGACATCACCTTATATCTATCAAAATGTCTATTATCAATATATCAACAAACAAGTGTTGGTGAGGATATGGAGAAAGGGGAATCCTTGTGCACTGCTGGGGGAACTGAAATTGGTGCAGCCACTGTGGAAAACTGTGTGGGGGTTCCTCAAAAAATAATAAACAAAACAAAACTACCATGACACAACAATTCTACTTTCGGGCATGTATCCAAAGAAATCCAAGATAGTAATTCAAAAATCTATATACACCCCTTTGTTTATTGCAGCATTATTTACAATAGGCAAGCTACAGCAGCAACCAAAGTATCCTTCTGTAGATGAGTGGTACATATATACTGGAATATTACTGAAACATCAGACAGAATGAAGTTTGGCCATTGACAAAACCATGGATGGACCTAGAAGGTATTATACTGAGTGAAAAATGTCAGACAGAGAAAGACAAATACTCTATGATTTCACTTATACGTGGGATCTAAGAAAACAAAATAAATGAACAAACAAAACAGAAACAAACTCATAGTACATACAGAGAACAAAGTGATGGTAGCCAGATGGTGGGAGTGGGGGAAACTGAGGGATTGGTAGAAAACATAAAAGGGATTAAGAAGTTCAAATTGGCAGTTATAAAAATAGTCATGGTGATATAAAGTACAGCATAACGACTACAGCAATAGTCATTAATATTGTAACAATTATGTATAGTGCCGGATTGATACTAGACTTATTGATGTGATCACTTTGTAAGGTATATAAATGTTTATCCACCTGAAACTAATATTTTGTATTTTACCATGTATAATGTGCATCCACGTTTTTGGCCAAAACTTTCAGGGGAAAAAATTTATTTCGTTTTAATGTTTAGTACTACCCATATATAATGCACATCCTTATTTTCCCCTCACAAATTGGGACAAAAAAGTGTGCATTGTACATGGCAAAATATGGCAATATTGTATATCAACTATAACTGAAAAATAAATTTTAAAAATGTTAAATTTTGAACTCTTAACATCCAGACTGTGATATCCAAACATTATTTTCTATTAAAAGAGACAAGAGCGGGGCCGGCCCGGTGGCTCAGGCAGTTGGAGCTCCGTGCTCCTAACTCCAAAGGCTGCCGATTCGATTCCCAGGTGGACCAGTGGGCTCTCAACCACAAGGCTGCCGGTTCAACTCCTTGAGTCCCGCAAGGGATGGTGGGCTGCGCCCCCTGCAACTAGCAATGGCAACTGGACCTGGAGCTGAGCTGCGCCCTCCACAACTAAGATTGAAAGGACAACAACGTGACTTGGAAAAAAAATCCTGGAAATACACACTCTTCCCCAATAAAGTCCTGTTCCCCTTTCCCCAATAAAATCTAAAAAAAAAAGAAAAAGAGACAAGAGCTTCTTGGAGGATTGGCAATTTCTAGGTCTGGAGTGGGAAGCACACAAGATAAGACCAGAATATCTTGATAATCAGGAAATCAAGAAAACTCTCAAAGTCTACTGGGATTATGTCAGAAAAACTCAGGAACCAATATGAAGAGGCCATGGATAGAATAATTTGTGGACAGTAAGGACAGTAACTGTAATAGATTGAAACATCAAATATTGCTCAGTTACCTTCCCTGATACCCTGGGCTGAGATAGAACATCCTGTTTGCTTAGCAATTTGAATGTCTTCCTCAATATCTCTTGCCACCTGTATTTTTAAATTACTCCAAAGAACCCTGAAGGCAGGGAATACATTCGACTTATCTGTCTTTGGATCCTACATTGTCATCCAATAAATATTATTGAATAAGAAGTCAATGAATAGACAAAATAAAAATATATACTAAAATAGCTATACTGAAAGGAAAGGGTTGAAGGGCTCTTATTCTTTTTTAAGTTCAGGTTATCATTGGATAGTATAAAGGAGGAGCAGTCCTTTCTCTGCAGAAAAATTCACATATAAGCATTTACAACACAAACACAAAATTTCCTCTACAATCACAGAAATTTCAGGATTCACTGTAATATGTCTATATTATATCAAGTTTCCATGAATTCTATTGTCATAAAATACGATTTAGTGTGGTAGGAATATTCCTACCTAATCAGGCTAACACGGTTTTTTAAATTACAGAGAAAGTATATTTGGAGCTAAATCATTATGATCAGAAAGCATATCATAAAATGTTATACTTTCCCTTATGTAGTCCATACTTTCATCATATTTTGATGGGTAGTTTAAAACTTGGACTCTATTTAGGTAACGAAAAAACCCAATTATCTACTGTTTTTATTTTTTCAATAGAGTTACTGCAATTAAACCTAAATCTGAAAGGCTGTACAGAAAGATTTAGCAACTGCAGTTTCAGAGAGATGTTTTAAAGCTACAAGATGATCACATCTTATGTACATTTGTAACCAACTTTTCAATACATAGTTAGAAAAAGGGTTTGGTATTATCCAAGAAGCAAAACACTCATTCAGTCAAAATATACCCCATTCTTTCATTTCTCCCTACATCTCGCTCGTTTTATTCTCTCTATATATTTTTTAAATTTATTGGGGTGACAATTGTTAGTAAAATTAAATAGATTTCAGGTGAACAATTCTGTATTAAATCATCTATAAATCCCATTGTGTGTTCACCACCCAGAGTCATTTCTCCTTCCATCACCATATATTTGATCCCCATACCCTCAACTACCACGCGCCAAACCCTCCTTACCCTCTGGTAACCACTAAACTATTGTCTGTGTCTGAGTTTTTGTTTATCATTTATTTGTCTTGTTCTTTTGTTGTTTTTGGTTTATATACCACATATCAGTGAAATCGCATGGTGCTCTGCTTTTTCTGTCTGACATTTCTTTTTTTCCCTTTTTTCTTTTTATTTTTCTTTTCTAAAAATTTATTGGGGTGACATTTGTTAGTAAAATTACATAGATTTCAGGTGTACAATTCTGTACTATATCATCTATAAATCCCATTGTGTGTTCACCACCCAGAGTCAGTTCTCCTTCCATCACCATATATTTGATCCCCCTTACCCTCATCACCCACCCCCCACCCCCTTACCCTCTGGTAATCACTAAATTATTGTCTGCATCTATGAGTTTTTCTTTCTCATTTGTTTGTCTTGTTCTTTTGTTGTTTTTGGTTTATATACCACATATCAGTGAAATCATAGGGTTCTCTGCTTTTTCTGTCTGACTTATTTCACTTAGCATTATACTCTCAAGATCCATCCATGTTGTCACAAATGCTCCTATATCATCTTTCCTTAACGCCGAATAGTATTCCATTGTGTATGTATACCACAACTTCTTTATCCATTCATCTATTGAAGGACATTTTGGTTGTTTCCATGTCTTGCCCACCGTAAACAAAGCTGCAATGAATATTAGAGTACAAGTGTCTTTATAGAGAAATGCTTTCAGATTTTTTGGGTAGAAACCCAGGAGAGCGATTGCTGGGTCATATGGTAATTCTATTCATAGTTCTTGAGGAACCTCCACACTGCCTTACATAGCAGCTGCACCAGGTTGCATTCCCACCAACAGTATCTGAGGGTTCCTTTTTCTCCACAGCCTCTCCAACACTTGTTACTATTTGTCTTGTTGATGAAAGCCATTCTGACTGGGGTGAGGTGGTATCTCATTGTGGTTTTCATTTGCATTTCTCTGATGATTAGCAATGTTGAGCATTTTTTCATATGTCTGTTTGCCATTTATTTATCCTCTTTGGAGAAATGTCTCTTCCGGTCCTCTGCACATTTTTCAATTGGGTTATTTGTTTTTTTGTTGTTGACTTTCATGAGTTCCTTGTATATTTTGGATATTAGCCCCTTATCAGAGGCACTGTTTGCAAAAATCTTCTCTCATTCAGTTGGTTGCCTCATTATTTTGTCAATAGTTTCTTTTGCTGTGCAGAAGCTTTTAAGTTTCATGTAATCCCATTGGTTTATTTTAGTTTTTACTTCCATTGTCTTTGGAGTCAAATTTATAAAATGCTCTTTGAACCTAAGGTCCATAAGTTTAGTACCTATGTTTTCTTTAATGCAGTTTATTGTGTCAGGTCTTATGCTTAAGTCTTTGATCAATTTTGAATTAATTTTGGTACATGGTGACAGATGACAGTCCAGTTTCATTCTTTTGCACGTAGCTATCCAATTCTGCCAGCACCATTTATTGAAGAGGCTGTCTTTCCTCCATTGTATGTTTTTAGCTTCGTTGTCAAAAATTATCTGTCAATATTTATGTGGTTTTATTTCTGGGTTCTCAATTCTATTCCATTGGTCTGTGTGTCTGATTTTCTGCCAATACCAAGCTGTTTTGATTATTGTAGCCCTGTAGTACAAGCAAAAATCAGGGAGTGTGATACCTCCAGTATTGTTCTTTTTTTTTAAATATTGCTTTGGCTATTCGGGGTCTTTTGTGGTTCCAAACAAATCTGATGATTTTTTTGTTCTATTTCTTTAAAAAATGCCATTGGGATTTTGATGGGGATTGCATTAAATCTGTTTATTGCTTTGGGTAATATGGCCATTTTAACTATGTTGATTCTTCCAATCCATGAGCACGGAATGTCTTTCCATTTCTTTGTGTCTTCTTCAATTTCTTTTAAAAATGTCTTATAGTTTTCAGCATATAAATCCTTCACATCCTTGGTTAAGTTTATTCCTAGGGATTTTATTCTTTTTGCTGCAATTGCAAAAGGAATTGTTTTTTCTATTTCTTTTTCTGAGATTTCATTGTTGGTATACAGGAAAGCAATGGGCTTTTGTACGTTGATTTTGTAGCCAGCTACTTTACTGTATTCATTCATTATTTCTAATAGCTTTTTGGTGGAGTCTTTAGGGTTTTCTATATATAGCATCATGTCATCTGCAAAGAATGTCAATTTAACTTCTTCATTCCCAATTTGGATGCCTTTTATTTCTTTCTCTTGCCTGATTCCTCTGGCAAGTACTTCCAACACTATGTTGAAAAGCAGAGGTGATAGGGGACAACCATGTCGTGTTCCTGAATGTAGAGCAAAGGGCTTCAGCTTTTCAACATTAATTATGAGATTAGCTGAGGGCTTGTCGTATATGGTCTTTATTATGTTGAGGTATTTTCCTTCTATACCAATTTTATTCAGTGTTTTAATCATAAATGGATGTTGTATATTATCAAATGCTTTTTCTGCATCAATGGATATAATCATATGATTTTTGTCCTTTATTTTGTTTATGTGATGTATCACATTGATGGATTTGCGAATGTTGTACCATCCTTGTGCCCCGGGGATGAATCCCACTTGGTCTTGATAAATAATCTTTTTAATGCATTGTTGTATTCGATTTGCTAGAATTTTGTTTAGGATTTTAGCATGTGTATTCATCAGAGATATTGGTCCGTGGTTTTCTTTTTTTGTGTTGTCCTTACCAGGTTTTGGTATCAGGGTAATGTTGGCCTCATAAATGAGTTAGCGAGTATTGACTCTTCTTCAACTTTTTGGAACAGTTTGAGCAGGATTGGTATTAGATCCTGTTTGAAGATTTGGTAGAATTCAGTAGTGAAGCCATCTGGTCCAGGACTTTTGATTTTGGGAAGGTTTTTGATGCCTGATTTAATTTCGTTACTGGTGATTGGACTGTTTAGATTTTCCAGTTCTTCATGATTCAGCCTTGCAAGGGTATATGTTTCTAAGAACTTGTCCATTTCTTCTAAGTTATTGAATTTGGTGCCATATAATCCTTCATAGTATTCTTGGATAACCCTTGTATTTCTGTGGTGTCCGTGATAACTTCCCCTTTTTCATTTCTGATTTTGTTAATTAGTGTCTTCTTTCTTTTTATCTTAGTGAGTCTAGCCAAGAGTTTGTCAATTTTGTTAATCTTTTCAAGAACCAGCTCTTTGTCACATTAATTTTTTTTTGTTGTCTTTTTGTTCTCTATTTCATTTAGTTCTTCTCTGACTCTTGTTATCTCCTGTCTTCTGCTGACCTTGGGTTTCGCTTTTTCTTCTTTTTCTAGTTCTTTAAGGTGTAACATGAGGTTATTCATTTGGGATTTTTCTTGTTTCTTTAGATAGGCCTGTAATGATATAAATTTCCCTCTTAAAACTGCTTTCGCGGCATCCCAAAAATTTTGATACGATGTAATTTCATTGTCATTTATCTCTATGTATCTTTAGATCTCTCCTCTAATTTCTTCTTTGACCCCGTCGTTGTTTAAAAGTATGTTGTTTAATCTCCATGTATTTGTGTTTTTTCCTGCTTTCTTTTTGCAGTTGATTATCAATTTCAAAGCCTTGTGATCAGAGAATATGCTTGGTATGATTTCAATCTTCTTAAATTTGCTGAGGCTGATTTTATGTCCCAATATATGGTCTATCCTTGAGAATGTTCCATGTACACTAGAAAAGAATTTATAGTCTGATGTTTTAGGATGAAGTGCTCTATATATGTCAATTATGTCCATTTCATGTAATGTGTCATTCAGGGCTGCTATTTCGTTATTTATCTTCTGTTTGGATGATCTATCCATAGCTGTCAATGATGTATTAAATCCCCTAGTATAATTGTGTTTTGGTAAATTTCTCCCTTTAGTTCTGTTAGTAGTTGCTTGGTATATTTTGGTTCTCCCTGATTGGGGGCATAAATATTGATTACTGTTATGAGTTCTTGTTGTATAGACCCCTTTACCATTGTGAAATGTCCATCTTTGTCTCTTGTTATCTTTTTCACCCTGAAGTCTGTTTTATCAGAAATCATTATGGCTACACCTGATTTTCTCTGGGTGTCATTTGCTTGGAGTGTCAATTTCCACCCTTTCACTTTGAGTCTATGCTTGTCCTTGTAGATGAGATGTGTCTCTTGTAGACAGCATATGGTTGGGTTTAGTTTTTTGATCCAATCTGCTACTCTGTGTCTCTTTATTGGTGAGTTCAGTCCATTTACATTTATGGTGATTATTGATATGTGAGGATTTCCTGTCAATCTATTTTTAGTTTTCTGGTAAGGCTGTGTCTCCATTGTTTCTTTGCCTTTTTGCTGTTGTTTATTATTTCTGTGTGGTAGTTTTCTATGCTGTTTCCCTCTGTTTCTTCTTTTATTACAGTATATATTTCTGTTCTGGGTGTTTTTTGAGTTGTTACCCTTAAGTTTATGTAAAAGAAAGTTTGATATTTAGAGTATTCCAGTTTCTTCAGCACACTTACTTTCTCTATTCCCATATTCCAGTTCAGTCCTTTACTTTCCCCCTTTTTATGTTTTGGTTGCCACAAGTTGTCCCTGCTGATGGTGGTCTAATAGCCTCCTTTAGTGTTTCTTGTATTGCAGGTCGTGTATTAGAAAATTCCCTCAGCTTCTGGATGTCTGGAAAGGTCTTTATTCCTCCTTCATATCTAAAGGATATCTTTGCTGGATATATTATTCTTGGCTCATAATTTCTCTCTTTCTATAGTTTGAATATTTGTTTCCATTCCCTCCTAGCTTGTAGAGTTTCTGCTGAAAAATGTGATGATAATATAATGAGCTTTCCTTTGTAAGTTACCGTCTTCTTTTCCTTGGCTGCCTTGAGGATTCTTTCTTTGTCGTTGATTTTAGACTGCTTCAGTATAATGTGCCTTGGAGAAGTCCTTTTGGGATTGAGGTAATTTGGTGTTCTATATGCTTCTTGGGTTGAGGATCCAGTTCTGTCCACAATTTTGGGAATTTGTCATCAACATTTTGTTTGAATATATTCTCTGTTCCCTTCTCTCTTTCTTGTCCTTCTGGTATGCCCGTTATTCTTATTGTTTTTTGTTTTTTAATTTATTGGGGTGACAATTGTTAGTGAAGTTACACAGATTTCCGATGTACAATTCTGTCTTACATCATCTATCAATCCCATTGTGTGTTTACCACCCAGAGTCAGTTCTCCTTCCATCACCATATATTTGATCCCCCTTATCCTCTTCTCCCTCCCCCCACACCCCTTATTTCCTGGTAACCATTAAACTATTGTCTGTGTATGAGCTTTTCTTTCTCATTTGTTTGTCTTGTTCTTTTGTTGTTTTTGGTTTATATACCACACATTAGTGAAATGATGGGGATTTTCCATTATTCTTATATTGCTCTTTCTAATGGAGTCAGAATGTTCTTGTAAAGTTCTTTCATTTCTTTTAAATCTTAAATCTCTGTCTTCTTACATCAGTGTAATTTTTAGTTTCCTATTTTCGATGTCATTGATTCTTTCCTGCATTGGCCAACTTTACTTCCTAAGCTGGTTATATCATTCTTAATTTCTTCTATTGAGTTTTTAATACACAGAAATTCTATTTCGTCATTTTTGAAACTTGAAACCTTTGTAAAATGCTCATGTCGTTCTCTGATATTGTTTCTGAGTTTATTAAACTGCCTGTCTTGTTTTCTTGCATTCGTTGAGCTTTTTCAGAATTGCAATCTTGTATTCTCTGTCATTTAAGTCACATATTTCCATATCTTTAAGTTCCTTTTCTGGAGACTTTTCACTTTCTTTCTGAGCTGTCTTTTTTCCTTGGTTATTCATGACAATTACTGATTTATTATTTCTCTTTGTATACATCTATAGGAGTGGCTTCTTCAACAGGTTGATAGGAAGAGGTCTTTCTTTTGTAGTCTAGTACTTGTTGGTAGAACGTTTTATTTTTTCTCCGATTTCCGTCTTTTTCTTCTCTCTCCCACTGTAGTACTATGTTTTCTCTGCCCTATTGCAGCTTTTCACACAATGGTGGGTTTCCCTGCTAGATGGGCTTCTCCTCTGTTAATAGTTCTCCTGGGTCACAGGGCGCAGTGTTCTTGTAGGTATATGAAGAACTTTTGAAGTTCCAAAGCTCTTTCTGCACCAGATTCAGAGCCTGTTTGTTTCAACAATTTTGTTTTCTCCTTCAGGGATCTGTCCAGTTTGACAGATCTGGCCCAGGTGGGGCCAGGTTGAGTTGTGAGAGGTGGCCCAGAGCAATGGCGGCGACCACCACCACAGTTGTCCTGCTTCCACAGCTCCCTCCCCTTTGCCAGTACTAGTTGGGCTACGAATCTGTGTCTGCGGTCCACAGTTCTTAGAACAGCAAATTTTCTGTTCTTTTGATCTGACACTGCTACTGGTGTGCTTCTAGCACCGGGCAGGTGGGGGCGGGTCAAGCTCTGGGAAGGTAGGGAGGGGGCGGCTAATCTCAGTGCCTAAGGCTTCCATTCTCTGCTTGGCAGTGAGGGCTTATACCACTTTTTTTCAGCCTTCTTCCCTCAGTCTTTTCTCCAAGGTCTGTGCCTTGAGCGTTGTGGTTAGCTGTGTTATATGCTGCCCCCTCAGCCCTGTGGGCCATAAGCGGAGCCCTAGCAATCCGAGTTCTTCCCTCTACTGCAGTTGTGGTAGTTCCGAGATGCAGCGAGCTCGGAGCACTGAGCTAGGTCTGTGTCCTGCACCCACGGCGCTCCGTCTCCACACTTCTCCCTTCCCACCTCCCCCGCTCACGCAATTCGCCCACCTTTAGGTGAATTCAGTAGTGGGCCTTTTCGTCTTGCCTGTCTGCTGTGCAGGCAGTCCTTTGTGGAGTTATTGTTGTTAGATTAGTTGTAAATTACAGGGGAGGTTACAGAGGCTCACCTCACGCCGCCATTTTGATGACGTCTCCTCTTTTTTTGCATTCTATGGTTGATTTCTTAATTTTGATCTTGAAATTTTAGCTATCTCTGACATCTGACTCTTTTCATGTGCAAAATTGAAAGTGTATCTTATTGCCAGGTTTGTACTCACAGTACTTTATCTACATACTAGTTGCTATTAACTGCTATGGAAATGACATCAGAGAGAATGCACTTTTATTCACATACCCAAAATTCAAAGTAAGATGATTATATAAAATTGGATGACTGTTTGAGTGTCTATGCAATATCCCAGCAGCTGGAGTCCCTTGGGTTTACATTTCACTTACATCAAAGGAACATAAAAAACATAATAATGTTCTGTGGAGTAGATAGTTATCCTTTGATAAGAGTGTGTGTGATGTATCCTGAAGCTCCCTGGCCTCATGTCTTTGGCCGTTATAAATATAGCTTAAGATTTCAATGTACGTTTCTGTAAGGAAAATTATATTAAAAGTAGTTCAAAATAACATTAGAGTATATAATAACTTTATTTCCCCAAAAGCTGGTAAATGCTTTAGTGTGGATTTTACTTCAAGCAGGGAAAATACTGTTTTCATAACCCTGATTTATTATGAAACAATATACCTTGATCTACTCATTGTTCCGTTTACTTTTGTTTATTTCTCTGTTAGAGTGTCAACTTACAAATATTCCCAGGAAGATATTTACTTAAGACTTTTAATGCTTTGAAGGATAAAACTTATAAGTGAGTTGTATCAGGATAATAACTTTTAGCTGCTCTATTTTTTTTTCCCTTGGGGAAGGGATTATTAAATTAATAAAGACACAACCAATTTCTAAGATTTTTGCTATTAGGGATAAGGATGAAAGCCTATGTGAGATATTTAAGCAATAAGACATTTATTTAAATGACTATTTTCTAATTCTCATGTCTATTAATGGGCCAGATTCTGGGAAAGGTTTGAACTGGCAGGTATATCTTTCATTAATCTGATGATATCCATGAGTTGGTGATGAACCCTAGGCCTATGTCAGCCCTTGTCATGTAAGTCTTATTGTCTCATCAAACGTATAGTGACCCACTGGTTTTCATCATTTGAATAGTGCTCTTTGACAACCAGCAAGACAGTTTTCAACCAGAAATCAATCAGCGGTTTTTCTAACACAACAGTGAAAGGCAAAAGGAGAACATTCTATTGTTTCACTAATTGCTATAAATCAGGAACATTCCTGTGTCATAAGTAGGATATACAAAAAATACACAATGATGCCCAGCCTGGCTCTCTAAGGGATGGTCTCTCATCACTACACTATGGTACATGGCCCTAGGCAACCCATTGACCTCACACTTACTTAGATTTCTTTGGCACAGAACATTGCATTTGTAAATGTGAAAATGATGATGGAGTTATTTAGGATCTGAAGAGAATCTGAAATTTTGAAAATTGGAAAGGAAATGCAAATAGCAGGTAAGAAATTAAAGGGTGTTTATTGCCCTTTTGTTCTGTTCTCAGCTGTGAGAGATGGCCCTATAATGTTGCTCATTTTCATCTCTGGTTCTGATATGATAAGAAAAGCAATGTGAGGCTGTGACTGGGGACATTTGGTGGCTTTTGCTCTCTATGCTTCCTCCTTTTTTCCTCATTCTTGTGTCTCCGAAGGCTATATTCACATCTCTTTATGATATAGTCTTGGTCAACCATATTTGTGACTCTAGTTTCTTTCTTTTTCTTAAACAAAAGACATAAATGTGTACCGGGATGAAGTACTTTCAGACCCCCTTATAGGTTTTCTACTGAAATCCAGATGAAGCTCATTTTCAGAATGCTGAAATAATATTCAGTGGTAGGCCCATGAGTTGATTCCTACCTCACAGTTTGATTTCCATCATAATCAATCCATAATATCCACGTTAGCCACCCTCTAACAAGTTTTCTGAAGTCTTTTTTGGCAGAAAAGGTGGGTTCTCGTCTTCTATGTATCTCACAAATCTAACTGGACCCAGGAGTTTATTTTCTTTCCTTTCCTCCCCACCTCCCACTTCTTTACTCAGGCTCTTAGAGACAAACTTTGAATGTGATTAATGATGGCAGAGATTAGGAACATGAAGTTCCAGCAATGAATTGTTTATTTGTTTAAGAGAGTTGTTTTCTGGCTGTTTCTTTATCCACATACTCACTTGAAGAGCCTTATTCTGGTGTTGGCTGGAAGGATAATGCCCAAGAAAGTGCTTCTATAAAGAGAGGCAGGGGAGAAGTTCATTTTTCTAAGTAAATCCTTCCCATCTTTCAGATAATTCTTCTTTCATCCTTTACAGGGAGGGAGATGCATCTTTTATGAGCTTTATGTCAGTTTAAACAAATCTTCCAGAGGCTGAAATCTGACTGCAGGGTAGAAACACGTAATTGGATCAATGAAGCAAAAAGTAAGTGAAAATGTTTTCATAATATGCTTATCGTTTCACAAGATGTATTTGGAAAAGGAAGCCTAGAACATTTAGAGTTAACATTCAAATTTTGTATCTTAGTGGACACTTCATTCCCCATATCAAAATTACGTAATTCCCCCCAAAAGACAATGTAATTCTCCAGAAAGAAACTTCAGGTTAGTAGGTCAAAGCTGTTCTTTTCTCACAGAAGTAAAATGTGACTTTCTCCAAGGGTGACTCACCAAATGCCACCTGCTTTCTGACATAGGTCATCCAGCCATTCTTCTAAGACCTAAATTAAAGTTGGGAGAGACTGCACAGTGGGTAGTGCCAAACAGGTGTAACAGCGTTTCTTTCTGGATGAGGTGACCTTTGTGTTAGGGTTAGTAACACATATTTCATTGTGGTTCTGGAAGGCAGAAAAGTTCACAGTTATTTCAGCTAGATTTCTACAAGCTGAGTGGGGTCAGGTTACTGCCTAAATTACTTATTTAGCCTCAGTACAAATGGAGTTTATATCATATGTGTTTGGATTTAATACATCTAAATTTGAAATGAATATGATTTCATATAAAGTTTTCTTTATTTCACTGCTATCATTTGCCTTATTCTGAGCTTCTGTCTTGGATGACATTGTTTAATAGAGTTGGCCACTACGCCATGGATGCTAAGTGCCTGCCCTGGGGAACAGGCATTCCTGTCTAATTCAGAAGTCTCCTTCATTTGGAGGGTGGAGTCTTTGTAAATAGCACCTCTGCACTTTATCAGTTCCCTTCCATGTTATGACAACATTTTCGTGTCAAAGGGAATAATATTCTCCACATTATTTTATTTTTTTCTTTCATGTGCAGAATGACTGTATTAGCTTTAGTTTTACCTTTGCAAAGAGATCCTTTCTATTTTCCCTCATGTGATATATAGAAGATGTATGACAGAATTGTACACTTGAAATCTATGTGATTTTACTAACTATTGTCACCCCAGTACATTTTAATTAAAAAAAAAAAGAAAGAAAATGCATTCCAATTGGAAATAAAGTGATTTCTCATCATGTCACCTTTCTCTTGAGAAGGACTGTGGAATTTTTCAATTATTTATTTGCTTAGGCAACTTTAAATCTTTTCTTCTTGTGTTTTCTAGAGGGAATGCTGACAAACAATAGGAAAAAAAAATAAAACCCAAAACTTTTAACATGACCTTTCTGAGGTTTTTTTCCCCTACAATTAAAAATTTAGGACTGTTATTCCTCATGGGTTGATTGCCAAATAGTTTTTTAAAATTGTAGGATTTGCTTCTTCTTTTCAAGTGTTATCTGAAATTAACTAGTCAAATATAGACTAGTTGCAAAACATGGTGCTTAAATTAGACTGCATAGGGCTGCAGTGACAGTTCTATCCCAGGGCAGGTATCCTGACTCATTTTTGCAATGCAGCTACCACAGAAAGGTCCCAGTTCACACAAAAATCTACACCCATGACCACAAATTCCAGGTCTACCTCAACTTTGTGTTGCTATTGCACAGCTCTGAAATCTGCAGGCCAACTCCACCTCCTGATGTCTGGGGTATTCCAGGATGGTGGGTGATTTCCCTACTTCCTTTACAATATTGTCTTGTCCTGGTACAAAGAAAGAAAAATAGTAATGCTTCTTCCATGTGTTTTTCTTTTCTTTTTTTCTTTTTTGACATGATCATAACTTGAGCTGAAGGTATTTGTATGTTCCTTCCATGCTTCATTTTCTGTGGGAGCCTCCCAATTATATTACTGTATCACTTTTCCTTTGCAATGTCCAGGGCACATTTGTTTTCATTAAGACTGCACTCACATATATGTCTCAGTGATTGCTCCTAATATAATAGCAGAATTAGTTTGTTGTGCTGACAATGCCAGAAATTTTGGGGAAATAGAAGCAGCAATACAGAGTGGGTACTTGAATATATGATTTTGTGAGTAATAATGAGTAAATGAAATTGTTGTGTATTAATCTCTCTTAATAGCTGAATACTGAAATGCCAGCTAAGTTACTTTCCTTTATTCAACAATGAAAACACTAATGTGATAGTTTGCTCATTACTAGAGAGAGTTTCCTTTCATTTGATTACAGGGCTGCTGGTCATGTAACTTGACAGAAGTGTCAGCATACAGACATCACTGATGACTGACCAGCATTATTTACAGTCGGTGGGCAGATGGAAATTCATCTGCCATGGGCACATTTGGCTGCTTCTTTCTGGCTTGTCCCTTAAAGCTCTACTGCTTTACTTCAAGGACAAAGTGTGCCCAGACTGTGTGCACGTAACAGACTCTTCACACAAGATGCCATCTTCCTTCCCATTACTAAAGTTAGGTGCTCAGCCAGCTAAAGTTCTTCCTAATGTCTTCCATGTTTTATAGCGATGGTGTGTTTACTGAGCCATTTCGCTTGAGTTAGCTACATATCAATTGTGTGGAATTACTCTAGAATTATGTTTGTTGAATGAGTTAGTGTGCATTCTTATATATTCCACATGGCTGTGTGTTGTCATGATGAGCCATCAACATTGGGGGTTCTTATCTGACTTTGAGAGATGACATTTGGCTGGAGAATGTTAGTGTGGTCATGCCTGATGGCCCAACAACCATGTCCCTTGGGTACCAAGGGACCTGATAAGTCAGCTTCATGGTGCAACTTTCACTTACTTTTGTGAACTTGGAATCTAGAAATAACATATTTGTGCACAAATCTTTGATTCACAGTCCTGATTTATTTCTGTATGAAAGTCTTAGGCCAGGAGGTCACCACCAATAAACTCATACCTGTATTCTGAAGGCTGGGCCCCAAAGCTGGTTGCAGCCTGCATGTGTGATGGAAGCACTGCTCTGTATTCCGTCTAGCAGATGTGGATATCCAGTGACCTCAGTTGTGATGAAGAGCTGGCTTTCACTATATGCCCATCCAGAAAGAGATGCATTTCCTTTTGTTTGTCTTCTCATCTGCAGGCCATACAAGCTGTCACACAGATCAATAGCTCATCATGACTTTGTGCCCAGACATATAATTGTTGGGAGGCTTGCATAGAAAAGTTAGGAAATCCTTGTCATTCCTCATCACTATTAAGCAATCAATTTCCCTGGAAGCCTACTTATGTTGGAATAGATAAGCTGTCAGCACTCTGAGTGGCCTTTCACTAACATGCACTGCCTGGTTCCTTGTTTCCTTGGAACCTGCCTAAAGGTAAGATTCTGTCTGACTCGGTGGATTCACAAGTTGTCTCCAATGAACCAGTTAGTGCTCCCTCAGGTACCATCTTTAAAAGAAGTTCTATAATAAAATACTAAAGGATGTGCATGTTGACCAACTCTAACAGCCCAAAATGAGAAAAGCTGTCTGTGTATTGTAGAGCACTGTAGCTGTATGAATGGCAGAGGGAGAGACTTCATGGCTTGGCCCCTGGTGCTGACTTTCTTTTAACAGATAGAGATGGAGAGCAATTAGAGTCTAGAAGTATAAGCAAGCCAATCTATTGTGTTTATACAGAGAGGTTCCCCTGAAGTGAGGCAAAAGCAGAGACACAGTAATGAGTACATGTGTTTGGAAAGAGTGTAAGTTACTTATAAATATTATAGTGGCGTCGCTATAGTTAAAGGTCTGGCAGCATTTCCATTATAAACTCTCATTGTCGGGGGTTTAAAACTGCTGTAAAAATTCCAGGTTGCAACTTGGCATCCTAGGATATGCCTGCAAACAAAGATTTCATCCTTGACCTCCTTCACATTTCTCATGATTTTCCCATGTAATCCTGCTCATGCCTCTGGCCCTGTGATCCTGTTTGCATCTACAAGGACAGCAAAGGTCTAGCACCCATATGGCAGGGTAAGTTCTCTTGGTGGTGGGAAAGAGGGCATCTGAGGAGAAGCACTCATATGATTTTATTGACTTCTTTGTTGGGCATGAAACTTGGTCTGCATATCATGCTCTCTGAGTTGTTTTAAGTGGATTCTGTGATCACAATGACTAAGGGCCAGATGGCATTGGACATGCAAATAAGGTTAGGAAAAAACAATTATATAAAAAAAAACAACCTAATATCTGACAGATAAACATTTTGCAAAGCTAGCTTCTTTAGTGTCCATCGGTGATTTGTAAGGGAATCTCAGCAAGGCTGCTGTCTGAAGAGACTATTCTCACAAAGGAAAACACTGTACTTTATTTTTCATTCATAAAGTGAATGGTCAAAACACAATTGTTTAGCAAATTTGGCACAGGTTTAAATGAAGATAATTAAAATGCAATTAGAGAGTTTCCAGAATTAATCTGCAAACAGATTGGCTTAACAAAACAACTTCTAAGAGGAGAGAAAAACAATTTTTTTCCTCTAATTTAATAATAGCAGCATTAGGGGAATTTAATCAACAAATGCTCTGTCTTTGATGATGAAGACAAATCTGACAAGGAACATATTTGTCAATCTCCAGTGACGAGCGATGCTCTATAACAGACAGTGCATACCTTGCTCACTAGGTAATAATGTGTAGATTGCTACAGTTATGTGTAGCACATCTATAGCTTTCCAATGGGTAAACTTTCCACTGTAAGCTCATATAGTCCTAACAACTTCTGCTCTTTTTGTATTAAATTATCCCCATTTGTTACATTCTTTGAGTATCAGACTTACATGAGTTGTGACACTAGAGATATCATGAGTAGTAAAGGAAGAAAAACGAGACAGATTACATCATAGGAATGGCAGTGTGAGGTGAGCCTCTTGAAATCTCCCCTAGAATTTACAACAAATTGAACAGCTATAATTTCACAAAGGTCTCCCTGCACAGCAGACAGGCAAGACTAAGAGAAGTGCAATTGAAATCATCTAAAGCTGGGCAAATTGGGCAAGCAGGGGAGGAGGAAAGGGGGAAGTGCAGAAATGTGGGCCATGTAGGCCTCAGGACACAGACTAGAGAAAGGAGCTCCAAGCTCCCTGCATTCTGGACCTGCCACAGTTGTGTGAAAGGAAAAAAATTGAAACTGTTAGTGCTCCCCTTATAGCCCAATGTCCCACCCGAGAGGTTAGCATATAAAATGGCTAAACCCAACACTCAAGGCAGAGAATACAGAACAAAGACTAAGGGAAGAGAGGTTTAAGCCCACACTGCCAAGCAGAGGGTGGAAGTCATAGGCACAGAGCCTAGCCAATCCCTCTCTGCCCTCTCAAAGCTCGCCCCAACCCCACCTGCCCAGTTCTAGAAGAAGAAAGGTAGCAGTGTCAGATCAAAAGAGCAGAATATTTGCAGTTCTGAGAACTGCTGTGTACTGCCACAAACTCCTGGCCCAATGATTACTAGTTCCAGTGAAGGGGAGGGAGTCTTGGGTGCAGGACTGGCTATGCTGGTGGTCACCACCATTGCTCAGAGCAACCTCTCACAACCCACACCATCCCTGCCCCCAACTATCTGGCCAGATCACTGCAGGTGTAAACAGTCAGCTGAAACACACAGGCTCTGAAATTGGTGCAGGAAAAGCTTTGGAACTTGAAAAGATCTCTACATCACTCCATAGAGGCAGTGTCCTGAAACCTTGGCAACCTGCTCACAGAGGAGAAGCCCACTTTCCAGGGAACCCACATATTGTGTGAGAAGCCAGAAGAGTGCAGAGAAAGTATAACACTACAGCGTGAGACAGAATAAAAGGCTGCAGTAGGAGAGAAAATAAAACATTCTACCAACAAGTACTGGAAAACAAAAGAAAGACCTCTTCCTATCAACCTGTTGCAGAACCCATATTGCAGATGCATAGGAAGAGGAATAATAATTCATTAGTTGCCATGAATAGCCAATGTAACAAGTCAACTCAGAAAGAAAATGAAAAGTCTCCAGAAAATGATCTTAAAGACACGGAAATGTGTGACTTAAATGACAGAGTATTCAAGATAGCAGTTCTGAAAAAACTAAATAAGATGCAAGAAAACACAGGCAGGCAGTTTAATGAGCTCAGAAACACAATAAAAGAACAAATTGAACATATCACCAAAGATACTGAAATTTTGAACAAGTACCAAATATAATTTCTGTAGATTAAGAGCTCAAAACAAATGCAGAATGAAATAGCCAGCTTAGGTAATAGAGATGACCAGATGGAAGAAAGAATCAGTGACTTTGAAGATAGAAATCTGGAAATGACACAGATGGAAGAAGAGAGAGTTAAAAGACATGAAAGAACTCTACAAGAACTTTCTGACTCCATCAGAAAGAGCAATATAAGAATAATGGGCATACCAGAAGAAGAAAGGGAGAAGGGAACAGAGAGTATATTCAAACAAATAGTCAATGAGAACTTTCTAAACTTGTGCAAAGAACTGGATTGTCGAATCCAAGAAGCAAATAGAACACCAAATACATCGATCCCAACAGGGCTTCTCCAATGCATATGATATTGAAGCTGTCAAAAATTAACGACAAAGAAAAAATCTTCAAGACAACCAGAGAAAAGAAGACAGTAATATATAAAGGAAGGCCCATTAGAGTATCATGAGCTTTTTCAGCAGAAACTCTACAAGCAAGAAGGGAGTGCAATCAGACCTGCAAACTATTGAATGAGACAAATTATGAGCCAAGAATAACATATCCAATGAAGATATCCTTTAGATATGAAGGAGGCATAAAGACCTTTCCAGACATACAGAAGCTGAGGGAATTTTATAACACATGACCTGAACTAAAAGAAATACTGAAGGACTCTATTTGACCTGAAACAAAAACACAAAAGAATACAAAAACATGAGTAGTATTACCAATAGACAGACAGAGCAGGAAATGGCAACCCCTACACCAAATAGGACACTATACACTTAAAAATAACATACAGAGTAAAGAAGAGACAACCCTGCAAAAAAGAAAAAGAAAAGAGGAAACAGAAAAATTGCTACTGCAGCAAAGAAACCAACTCACAGCATAAACAGGGATAATTTGTGACAACAAAAACATAAAAGGGGAGAGAGTAAGGGTCTTAACCAGCCCAAGGGAATGGATTAGAGAAGCATTACTATAAATAGGAAACTTTCTTTCACAAAACCTTAATGGTAACCACTAAAACAAATAAACGAGAAATATTCAGAACATAAGTAAATGATATAAAAAAAGAAGAAACAGAAGGTAAAATCATAGAATACCACCACACTGAAATAATAGACAAAACAGAAAGGCAAAGAAACACTGGAGGCACTGTCCTACCAGAAAACCAGAAATAGAATGATAGGAAATCGTCATATATCATAATTACCCTAAATATAATGGACTGCTCTCACCAATAAAAAGACTCAGAGTAGCAGATTGGATCAAAAAACTAAACCCAACCATATGCTGTCTCCAAGAGACACATCTCATCTACAAGGACAAATAAAGACTCAAAGTGAAGGGTGGAAATTGACTCTCCAAGCAAATGATATTCAGAGAAAATCAGGTGTAGCTATATTGATATCAGATGAGACAAACTTCAGAATGAAAAAGGTAACAAGAGACAAAGATGGACATTTCATAATGATAAAGAGATTATACAACAAAAAGACATAACAGTCATCAATATTTATACCCCAATCAGGGAGCATGGAAATATAAAAAGCAACTGCTAATAGAACTAAAGGGAGAAATTGACCAAAACACAATTATAACAGGGGACCTAAATACATCATTGACAGCTATGGATAGATCATACAAACAGAAAATAAATTAAAAAATAGCAGCTCTAAATGACACATTAGATGAAATGGACATAATTCACATGTATAGAACCCTTCATTCTACAACATCAGACTATATGTTTTTTTCCAGTGTACATGGAACATTCTCAAGGATAGACCATATATTGGGACATAAAACTAGCCTCAGCAAATTTAAGAAGATTGAAATCATACCAAGCATATTCTCTGATCACAAGTCTTTGTAATTGGATATCAATTGCAAAAAGAAAGCAGGAAAAACCACAAATATGTGGAGATTAAACAACATATTTTTAAAGAATGACCAAGTCAAAGAAGAAATAAGAGGAGAGATCAAAAGATACATAGAAAAAAAGGAGAAGGAAAATACATCCTATCAAAATTTTTGGAACACAGCGAAAGCAGTTTTTAGAGGGAAATTTACATAATTATAGCCCTATCACAAGAAATAATAAAAATCTCGAATAAATAACTTCATGTTACACCTTAAAGAACTAGAAAAAGAAGAACAAATAATATTCAAGATCAGTTGAAAAAAGGAAATAATAAAATCAGAGCAGAAATAAATGAAATAGAGAACAAAAAGACAATAGAAAAAGTTAATGTGCAAAGATCTGGTTCTTTGAAAAGATTAACAAAATTGTCAAACCTTTGGCTAGACTCACTAAGATAAAAAGAGAAAAGAAACTAATAAGCAAAATCAGAAATGAAAGAGGGGAAGTTATCACGGATGCCACAGAAATACAAAGGAACATCCAAGCATACAATGAAGGACTACATGCCACCAAATTCAATAACCTGGAAGAAATGGACATGTTCTTAGAAACATATAGCCTTCCTAGGCTGAATCAAGAAGTACTGGAAAATCTAAACAGACCGATAACCAGAAAGGAAATTGAATCAGTCATCCAAAAGCTTCCCAAGAGCAAAAGTCTGAGCATAGATGGCTTCACTGGTGAATTCTACCATACCTTCAAAGAGGATCTAATACCTGTCCTACTCAAACTCTCCAAAAAATTGAAGAAGAGATAGTACTCCCTAACTCATTTTATGAGGCCAACATTACCCTGATACTGAAACCTGGTAAGGATAACATAAAAAAAGAAAACTACAGACCAATATCTCTGAGGAATACTGATGCAAAAATCCTAATCAAAATTCTAGCAAATCGAATGCAACAATACATTAAAAAGATTATTCATCAAGACAAAGGGCTTTATCTCAGGGGCACAAGGATGGTTCAATATATGTAAATCCATCAAGGTGATACATCACATAAACAAAATAAAGGACAAAAATGATATGATTATATCAATTGATGAAGAAAAAGAGTTTGACAAGATACAACATCCATTTATGAATAAAACACTTAATAAAACAAGTATGAAAGGAAGGTACCTTAAAGGCTATATATGACAAACCCTCAGCTAATATCAAAATTAACAGTGAAAACTGAAGCCCTTTGCTCTCCATTCAGGAACATGACAGGGCTGTCTCCAGTCACCTCTGTTCTTCAACATCATGTTGCAAGTCCTCGCCGGAGCAATCAGGAAACTAAAGTAAGAAAAGGCATCCAAATTAGGAATGAAGAAGTTAAATGGTCACTCTTTGCAGATGACATGATGCTATACATAGAAAACCGTAAAGACTCCATCAAAAAGCTACTAGAAAGAATAAATGAATACAGTCAAGTTGCCAGCCAGAAAGTCAACTTACAAAAGTCTATTGCATTCCTATATACTAACAATAAAATTTCATAAAAAGAAATTAAAAAAAATAATTTCTTTTCAGTTGCAGCAAAAAGAATAAAATACATAGGAATAAACTTAACCAAGGATGTGAAAGACCTATATGCTGAAAATTATAAGATATTTTAAAAGTAAATTGAAGAAGACTCAAAGAAATGGAATGACATTCTGTGCTCATGGATTGGAAGAATCAACATAGTTAAAACGGCCATGTTACTCAAAGCAATATACAGGTTGAATGCAATCCCCTTTAAAATCCCAGTGGATTTTTTTAAAGATTTAGAACAAAAAATCATCAGATTTGTATGTAACCACAAAAGACCCCAAGTAGCCAAAGCAATCCTAAGAAAAAGAACAATGTTGGAGGTATCACACTGCCTGATTTTAGCTTGTATTACAGGGCTATCATCAAAATAGCATGGTATTGGCAGAAAAACAGACACATAGACCAATGGAATAAAATTCAGAACCCATAAACAGACCCACATAAATATGGACAGATAATTTTTCACAAGGAAGCCAGAGATATACAGTGGAGAAAAGAAAGCCTCTTTAATAAATGGTGCTGGCAGAACTGGAAAGCCACGTGCAAAAGAATGAAACTGGACTGCTATCTGTCACCATGTACCAAAATTAATTCAAAATGGATCAGACTTTAGCATAAGACCTGAAACAATAAACTGCATAGAAGAAAACATAGGTACTAAACTTATGGACCTTGGGTTCAAAGAGCATTTTATGAATTTGACTCCAAAGGCAAGGGAAGTAAAAAGCTAAAATAAACGAATGGGGCTATATGAAACTGAAAAGCTTCTGCACAGCAAAAGAAACCATTGACAAAATAAAGAGGCAACCAACTGAATGGGAGAAGGTTTTTGCAAACAGTGCCTCTGATAAGGGGCTAATATACAAAATATACAAGAAACTGATACAACTCAACAACAACAACAACAACAAAACCCGATTGAAAAATGGGCAGAGGACCTGAAGAGACACTTCTCTAAAGAGGATGTACAAATGGCAAATAGACATATGAAAAAATGCTCAACATCACTAATCATCAGAGAAATGCAAATAAAAACCACAATGAGATATCACCTCACCTCAGTCAGAATGGCTATCATCAAGACAAATACTAACAAGTGTTGGAGAGGCTGTGGAGAAAAGGAACCCTCGTACACTGTTGGTGAGAATGCAGACTGCTGCGGCTGCTATGGAAGGCATTTTGGGAGTTCCTCAAAGAATTATGAATAGAATTACTATATTACCCATCAATCCCTCTCCTGGGTATCTACCCAAAAAATCTGAAAACATTTGTCCACAAAGACAAGTGTAATCCAATGTTTATTACAGCTTTATTTACGGTGGCCAGGACATGGAAACAACCAAAATGTCCTTCGATAGATGAATGCATAAAGAATTTGTGGTATATATGCACAATGGAATACTACTTGGCAGTAAGAAAATATGAAATAGGACCATTTGTGACAACATGGATTGATCTTTAGATTATAATGCTAAGCAAAATAAGTCAGACCGAAAAAGCAGAGAACCATATGATTTCACTAATACGTGCTGTATAAACCGAAAACAACAAAAGAACAAGACAAACAACTGAAGGAACCAAAACTCATAGACATAGACAGTAGTTTAGGGGTTACCAGAGGATAAAGGGGGAGCAGGTAGCGGGGCTCTAGAAAGGGGTCAGCAGTGTCTAATATATGGTGATGGAAAGAGAACTGACTTTGGGTGGTGAACACACAATGTGAGATATAGATAATGTATTACAGAATAGTACACCTGAAATCTATGTAACTTTACTAACCATTGTCGCCCTAATAAACTTCAATTTAAAGAGAAAAAGAAAAAGGGTAATACAAAAAAAAAAAAAGACCATGATGAGTTGAAGGCCAATGCAAGCCAAGATAGATTGTTCATTGGGGAGTTGAGAATTCTTTCCATAGATTCATTGGCCATCATAGGTGATGAAGAGCAAGGTCAAACTTAAGAAAAAAAAAATATTTTTTTCATTTTTCAGTCATGGAATCATATTTAATCTTAAACTTAAGATTAAACTTAAGTTTAAGTTTAAATTAAACAAATTGAATCTTAAATTTAATGTCACTCTCAGAATCTACACCAGTAGTGTCAATCTTTATCAAAGGGAACATTACTAGCCATTGCCATACACCGTTTGTTTAATTTTGTCAAAACCAGGACTTCTTGTTTTATCTCTTATTTTATCTTTATACCTAACAAGTCTATATTAGTTTTTTACAGTCAATAATAATTTCCTCCCACATGAAACGTAACACACACACACACACACACACACACACACACACACACACACACACACATACAGAATACTCAGCAGAGCAGCCATAGAACATATGCAGTTCCTTTTATGAACCAAAATATTAACTGATGTGTAGTAGACTGACTTAACTCCCTAAAGAAATGCACCGTTGGAACTGACACTTCAGTTTTAGCTGAGCCCATGGTATAAAAAAGTCAGAACAGAAAGTAAAACTGCTGAGTGGCACAGCTTGGATTTTCAGACATACTCTTGAATGCTTTGACTTTAGGTTAGAGCCTGGGAAATATTGCGTGAGGACTGGAGATTCTGTTTTAATTTCAGATTTACTTTCCTCCAAGTGGCGTGTGTGTGTGTGTGTGTGTGTGTGTGTGTGTGTGTGTGTGTGTGTGTAGTATATAAACCAGACTAAATTCAAAACATCAGTAGTAAAATTTGAAGTTTCCTTCTGGGGCAGGGCATAATAGTCATATGAATTAGAATATTTAAAAAAAAATTAAATGTGTTGAAACATGTTTCTGATCTAACCAGGCAAAATGCTTTCTTGGGCTATGAGTCCCTTATTAACTGGATTTTTTCGTTTGTTTGTTTCAGAGACAAAGTGAAAAATGCAGTGAGGTCTCAGGTGGATTGCTGAGTCCTTCCTCCTTTGACTGCTCTCTCCTCTACTGTTTGGGATTGTTCCTTTCCTTTTTCTCTATTCTTCATCCCTTCTCATTATCAGTTCAAGGACCCATAGACAACAAGATGCATAAAAACACTTGAACTATTACTTACAAGTGAGAACAACAAGCAGATAAACAATAAGATGATAACATCTTGCCTGGCTGCATGCAAGGCCTTGGGTCTTTACAGTTTGCAAATTGTTTTCTCACATAGTGTTGTAGGCCTGAGACTTGAAGAGACCAAATAGTGTGCAAAACCTGTACAAACTGCATTGATTTGGAGCACACAAATGGAAACATACCATTACTATATTTACTTTATAATTAATAATTGATTGAGAACTTTGATTCCCATTCTCAATGACCTTTCTTCAAGAAAGACATTTGAAATCTCTTATTTTATCTTTATACCTTACAAGTTTATATTAGCTTCTTGCAGTCATTAATAATTTTCTCCCACATGAAACGTAACAAACACACACACAACACACACTCACATACACACACACAGTACTCAGCAGAGCAGCCATAGGACATATGCAGTTCCTTTTATGAGCCAAAATATTAACATAGGTTTCAAATAATACTTGCACTGATTTTTTTCTTTTATTAGAGTTTCTGATTTAAACTGTTTTAGTTCAGTCATTATTTGCTTCTATTTAGGTGGCCATAATAGGGAACTGCCCCAGGGCCTCAGGCCATCAATAGTGGGGAAGATGGGAAGATCTACTTAGGGCTGTTTGTTTGTTTGTTTGTTTGTTTGTTAATCATGGTAAATAGTCAAGTTGGGGATAGGTCAGGGAGATTTTTTCAGTAGTTACACATGTGTGGATAGTCATGGAAGTAGTAACTTCTCTCTAGGCAGGATTAGATCTACTGAAGGAAAAGCCCTCTCACTTTCAAGTAGAACTGACCACCTTTGGAACTGGACAAGATTCCATATTTTCACACAAGAGCTGGGAGGTTGAAGAGAGGGTGGAGCGGGGCATCCTGTGCTGGACCAGAGGAGGCTTGCCAGTGTGAAATTTCCAGTGTTTTCTTTTGAGTTTCAATAATTCTTACTTCTACGATATAATACTCATATATCCATGTTTTAGTTTAATAGAATATTGACCTGTAATTCTATTATAAAGTAGAACTCTTGTTCCAGAAAGGTATGTCTTGCTTATCCTGAGCCTTCACAAAATTCCCAAGGGGTGTGTCACCTGCCTGAAACCCCCAGGCTTGTCAAATGAAGGCCTATTCCCTGGCTTGACAGGCACAGCTCCAGCACCCTCCTAGTTCATTTTCATGAAATTCTGCTGATCAGGTTCACTGCAGTGCAGCCTGGACGCAGTCACCCACCAGCATCAAGTTTAATGTGCGAGCTGTTACACTTAGAAACAGGTTCTCGGAGAGCTAAGATGATGGTTCCCAAGCTTGTCCTAGCTCTTACGGCATGTCCTGGAGGTAACTGTCTACTTGTCTCTTCACCTAACATGGCACTGCTAGGTACTCATTTCTCCTCTGTCCTAGCAGTTATGCATGTCCTGGTGTTAACTGTGTACCTGTCTCTTCATCTAACACAGGTATTCCTAGGTACTGGACCACACCTCCAGTAGTTATGCATCTACTTGAGTTAATTTTATGGATGTCTGTCTCCTTTATTGTACTATATAATCCTTCCTGGCAGTGATTTGTTGCCCTTATTACTTTGCAGTCACTGTTATTTATAAGATGGCAGTGCATATTTGTCATGTAGGTGAAGAGAGGGACTTACACTCTAGTGGACATTAACAGCTGAGTCCATTAATTAATGTTTGGGGGTGGGGTTTGGACCTGAAAGAAAGGGTTTAGGTATTCATGTCCTCAAGAGACCTTATTCTCCTACTTTTAAGTCTTTACCACCACTATGGGCATATCCTGCAAGAAACATAGTGGGATCTGGGCTGTGTTGTATCTACGTTGTTTGATAAACTTATAAAGAATGCTGGCAGTGAATCATGAGTTTCATTTTCTCCTTTCTGCAAACCCAATCTTAGTTTTCATGGACCCGGAACTAAGAAAGGAAGAGGCTTTGTCAGTTCAGCTGCATCTGAACTGACATATATATATATATATATATATATATATATATATATATATATATATAGTGGTGGGGGAGGGGGAGAAGAGGAGACTTTATCCATTTATAAATGAGAAAATTGAGCTATATCTAGGTAGGAACAGTCTAGTTAATCTCTTTGCCCAGAATGCTTCTTGACATATAGTAGATGCTCAATAAAGTTTGTTAAGCAAAGAATGCATTTTTTAAATCACTGATCCTGATGTGCTATAAGAATTGAAATTTTGTTTCCCTTGAAGCTGGCCTCTTTGTAATACCATAACTAAATATATTTCTTCAAATAAAAGACCTCTTTATAAACTTTTTAGGCCCCACCTAGAACAGGCATCCACTATTGATCTTCAAGTATTATAAATAACATGTAAAAACTAGAGCAGATTATAAAATAAAATTATAAAGTAATTTGAATAATGGAATTGGACATAGGTTGAACTAACTGGAGTTGTTTTAACCTAAAGAAGAAAAGGCTAAGGTTACTTCAAATATATGGATGACAAAATAATTTATATTTTTACAGAAAACAGATTAAAAGAAATAGAAGAATTGATCAAAATTTTAAACAGATTAAGAAAATCTGGTGGATTCTTCAACATTGGAAATTAAAAACAAAATGACATGCAATAGTTTGTCTTTAGAGTGAGGCCTTTCCGACTTTTGTTCTAATACTAAAATTTTAAGATATTTTTTAGTTAAATATTTTCTCTGAAAGAACAAATATAATTTTCTTATATTGGGTTCACAAAGGAGGTCATAATTATTTGGTGGTCTGAAGACATAATCATTGCTACATTAGTAATAATGGAAAAGTACACTTTTCTTACAAAAATCATGAAAGTTGGAAAATTGCCAAGTACCTGTTAGCTTAAAAGGGAAGGTAATCTGAAGGCCTCACTTCCGTCCATTGGTGTTGTTTTCTACAGAAATAGAGAATAATACTTCCCACAATGCCATTCCTTTGTTGTCAGGGCTGGAAATGTTAATAGTCCAGGACAGAAAAAAAGGTGATGCACTCTTTGTTAATTTTTCTCCCATCATCAAATGGCTGGTGGCCAGAAGGAGGTCCTTGGCAACTAACAATAGGAAATGGTGTGTGGTAAATATTCCCCTTCGATGCCCTGTTCCGACAACAACACTGGTCAGGTTTAAAATGGATATACTCAAATGAATAATTTGTGATCTAAAATGCTTTGAGTTTGTACGAGGAAAGCTATAAAAATAATTTTTTCCCCACATTTTAAAAATTGGTAACAAAATTTGAAACAAAGTAACTACCTTAAAAATACAAAAAACATCCAATTTCAACATCCCATAAAATATTCCTTTTTAAAAACTTTCTTTAATCTCAAATGTTAAGTTCTGAAGACAAAAAAGTTAATTAAATAGCTCAATATTGGAGAAAGATTTCATAAACAAGTGCCATTCAATATGTGATGGATATGAATGGTTTAGGATAAGATATAGTGGAGTCTTGTGTCAACATCAACTTATTATATGTTTGCATTCCTAAGGTGCATACTATTTGCAATCTGTGAGAAGTATAAGCACTAAAACCATATAAAATTAATACAAATGTACAGTATCATCATTAAGTTTTTGTCTATCCTAAACTTATTTCATTGTGATGTTTATGATCATTAAGTTATTAATGTACTTACTCAAGCTATGAAAATTTCCTCAGTCTTCACATTTCTAGACTTGTGATGAATTCTGTTGTGTTTTGCATGCTTTTGTCTATCTGACATATTACATCTTAGAGTAATATTTACTGGTTATGGTACTTCTTTTCTGTATATTTTTTTCTAAGTCAAAAATCTCTTTGTGTTCTTAAATATATCAGAGATATTAAGCATATATGTTATATATATTTAAATATATATTAAACATAATTTCTTACAGAGTGGACATACAGATACTATTTTTTCTTCTCATAGACAGTGGAATGTACTTAGTTTTGTAAACTTTTGCACAACACTAATTATTAACTACCACCATATATACAATGAGAAAAGTAATTAATATCTTGGCTATTAATACATTTTGTAAAGTAAGCATTTCTTGATTTTTTTTAGAGCAGTAGAGTACATTTTCCAACTCTCAGTTTCCTACTTACATGTTTTACAAGTTTATGAAAAGTAAAAATGAAGAAGTGAAAAACAAGTTAATTAGCTTTCATTCCTCCTGGCTGACTGCCCGTGCTTTTAGTGGCTTCTCTAAAACTCTGATTGGACCAATCCTGTAATTTAATCTGTATAACTGAAAGCTGCTATAAAATCTATAAAAATTATTTATCAAATGTGTTAAAAGTGGCAGAGGTGCTGGATTCACATGTTCTTTATCCTTTAAAGTTTTTAGAAAATCATTCAAGTGTCCTAAATCCCCACATGGAAGAATAATTCAGGGAGCCCCTTTCCCTCTTCAGACTCCACCTGGAAGGAGCTGAAATTTCAGCCTCAGGACCCATCATGAGATCGTTCCCAACAGAGTCCTGGGATCTCTGTTCCCTCATGGTTGTGACTGAAGGCACAAATTTTCACCTGTTCCCATTTATAGTAAGAGTACCTGTTTTTCTTCTTGAATATTTAGAAAGTATGGTCAAGTAAGACTTGGTTTATCTTGCAAATATTAATTTAGATCAAACAGAGGATTTGAATATGGAAACAAATTTATGATTTGGAGAGTTTGAGCTTGGTGTTGGTTATTGTTTTGGAAGAGTTAGAAGTTTTCCAATGTGAGGACTAGGGCATAAGTCACAAGACAAGACACTGAATGGGTGGGGAAGAAATAGATAAGACCCTAAAAAAATGTCATTTAAAGCCCAGAGTTTAAACAAGGTATTGATTTTAAAAATTATATTTGATTTGTGTAAAATTTTATTCTATAAAATTTGTTAATCAAAAGAGCATCTTCATACCAAGAAAGATGAAAATTCTGAATTTTTTAAAACAGGTTTTCTGATTCCTTAATGTGTTTTCCATGTTGTAGGGAATCTGAGTATAGCATTACATAACTTAAAAAAAAAAACTTGTAGCAATAATAAAATATTAATAATGTCCCAATGTATAAGGGCCAAGGCCCAATTTATGTGGAACCTAGGTGTCTGTAGAGAATAGAAGACGATGAAGAAGGAGAGTTGGAGAGTCTCGCTTATAGCCACTCCCAATTTTATCCCACAAATTATAAGACCTACTGGAGAAAATAAATATAGGCTCTGTGCAAATTTTCAACATGCTTGTGTCTACACATATCACAATGTGAGAAAGTTACTATTATCTTGATCAGTACAAAACCTCTAAGCTGAGACATCTGGAATGGGCTTCATGGTTTCTAAAATCATTATTTCTTCTAGGTGATAGGCTAGATTTATGTGGTGTATAAAGTGATACCCTTCCTTGAACTTAGTCATGCAGCCTTGTTAGTATTATTTGATACAATCAAGTTATTTTGAGCTCACTTACATATGTACGAGATCAGACAATTGAATTCCCAAACTCATCCTAAAAAAGCGCTACATACCTCATTGCTGAATATCACTACAGTCACCTTTGATGTACTCCCCTTGGGAAGCTGTACACCTATGCCAGCACCTATCCACCCTCCAAAGCAATTTTGAAACTTTTTATGGAATGGCCATCAGAGCTGTCATCCTATTACCTTTGATGTACTGAATGTCCTCAAAATGTCTTCCTTTCAATATTTCCTTTGTCTTCGGGTAAAGAAAGAAGCCATTGGGGGCCAGACCAGGTGAGTAGGTAGGGTGCTCCAATACAGTTATTTATTTACTGGCTAAAAACTCCCTCACAGACAGTGCCATGTAAGCTGGTGCATTGTCATGATGCAAGAGCCATGAATTGTTGACAAAAAGTTCAGGTGGTTTTCAACTTTTTCACGCAGCCTTTCCAGTACTTCCAAATAGTAAACTTGGTTAACTGTCTAGTTGGTATAACTTTGTAATGAATAATCCCTCCGATATATATATATATATATATATATATATATATATATATATATATATATATATAAGTTGTGGTATATATACACAATGGAATATTAATCGGCGTTAAGGAAATATGATACAGGAACATTTGTGACAACATGGATGGATCTTGAGAGTATAATGCTAAGTGAAATAAGTCAGACAGAAAAAGCAGAGAACCCTATGATTTCACTGATATGTGGTATATAAACCAAAAACAACAAAAGGACAAGACAAACAAATGAGAAAGAAAAACTCATAGACACAGACAATAGTTTAGTGGTTAACAGAGGGTAAGGGGGGTGGGGGGTGGGAGATAAGGGTAAGTGGGATCAAATATATGGTGATGGAAGGAGAACTGACTCTGGGTGGTGAACACACAATGGGATTTATAGATGACATAATACAGAATTGTACACCTGAAATTATGTAATTTCATTAACAATTGTCACCCCAATAAATTTTAAAAAAGCACCAAAATGACTCTGAAATTAAAAAAAAAAAAAGAAATATAAAAGGTTAGCAACATTGTTGCAGCAAGTTCACCAACTTAATTGTCACATCTCGTATACGTTGATTACTTTTCAGTGGTAATTTCACATTTCTTAAGATAATCAGAAAACTTACTTTTCTTTCTTCATGCCCATGCTCTTATAGTTCTGATCCGGTAACTGTTTTTGTTTAGCTAGAAGATGGTTATTTCAATAATTTGAAATGAGTTAACGTGAGCCCAGAACCCAATCAGATCCAAATTTTAAGTGTTCACAAAAATCCAAAACTCTGCAATAGCACTAAATCCCCATATGCAGAGAAAACAATTTACATTTTCATGGCACTTGTAGTATACTTTCATAGACATTTCTGCCTGGATTGTCTATTAAACCTTCTATCATATTAACATAGCTTTGAAAGAAAAGTGCTAAGTTAGGTTTAAATGTCACATTCAAAACACTGTAGGTATAATAAATATAACCCCAGGGCCAAAACTCACCAATGAAAACAAATTATATTGATTTGGGCAATTACCCTGGCCTTTGGGCAAGGAGGTGATGGGTTTTGGCTCAAAGAAAAATCTATCCCATTAAGGAAGAGAAGTGAAGCCTCTTACACAAGAGAAAGGAAGACTGTGGGTAATACATTTTTGCCTAATTAGTTAGGGATAGATGAGTAGTCTCATAGTTGGGTGTTGTCTGTTATTATTTTGAAGAGATTTTAAGACTTTATTTAGAATCATTTATCAGAAACATTCTGAAGGTGTCATTTATTTATTTATTCAACAAATAATGGTCTCTGTTTAACTTTCCAGTTTCATCTTTTACTGTTCTTCTTAACTACTCTTCAGAATTATTGGAGTACTGAGCTACTGGCGATTTTTGGTGTTTTATATGTAAGCCCTTACATATTCTGCTGCTTTTCTCTCCCTAGGAAGCTTTCTCCCCAGTCTTTCCCTAGCAGACTAGCCAGTCCATTACATCTAAACTTGGAAACTATTTCCTTTGGTGCTTTCCTGACCCTTCAATCCTGGGTTAGTTTTACCTTTCATGAGCTCCCATAACACTTTATGCTTAGTCCTAAAACACAGATAGCAGTTATAAGACATAGAACAGCAACAAATAATGTCTCTCAATATAACTTTACCCAGCTCTTCTCAAGCTAGGATTAGTTGTTCCATTATGTTAGCCTGAAGGTCGTTCTTAAGCACAGTTCCAGCAATCCTAGAAAAACTTTTCAGCTGGCTGTTTACAAACCAGGTGACAGCAATGGACTGACACTCTATATAGAAAGTGTATAGTTTATTACAATCATGAGTGTGTAAAGAGCTTAATTTAGAATTAACACTCAACTTTGTTGAAAATTGTTGAAAAAAGTGCAGTGCAGTGTTCTCAGGGGGATAGATGCTGTAAGGAAGTAATAGAATTGAACTCTCTTAATAGGCTTGGCAGTGCCCTCTGGTATAAAGACACTATGCAGAGTAATTCCCCAATTCTAAGACATTAAAAAATGTAAGTGACATTTATGTAAGATTGTGTAAGATTTTGACATTTATGTAAATTATATCCACTGGCACCCCTGATCTTCTTGTTCTACGAGGCTCTAGAAGTGGAACCGAGTGAATGCAGGAAAAGGACAACAATCCAGAGACACAGGATTTTACTTCTGAGGCTCCAACGACTGTTGATGCTCCTTACCAGTCTTCTTAAGCTTGTAACGCAGCCAATTCTTCAACTACAGCAGGTGCTTCATGAGCATTACGTAGGAGTCAGTACTGTAATATAATGTGAATGGACTTTGAGTTCTCAGAGTATAAAAAGCTATAAAAATTGAAGGTATTTCTATAATTACATGGCCTAATGTTAACTTGAGACTAAACAGCTGTCTCTTAGTATTTATTCTCAGGGAATTAATATGCTGTCTTAAACTAAAGAACTAGGGAAAAGATAGGGCATTCAGCGCAGGGTATCATGTATTTAGAGAAAAACTCACTGTTTAATACAAACTTTTTATTTAGGCTCAATTATTTTACATAATTACCTTTCTTATTGAGGTCTATGAATAAATCCAGATATTTTTCTTTATTAATTTGTGACCTGAAGTTAAAATGTGTGGATAGTTTTTAAGGACAAGTATATTGTTTTGTGCGTTTTCCACTTCATTCTTCTCTAAAAGCCAGAACACCTTGAACAGATGTTACTCAGATTTTTCCAAAATGTAAATAGTGGCTCGTGGAGAAAGAAAAATCATAGCATGGAATGTTTTCAGGAATAAAAAATATGTTTTTCCCCCCAGAAAAGTGTACATGAATGACATGAGATAAATGGGAGTTATGATTAAAATATTTATGCAACTTTATAACATTCTCTAGTAGTACTGTAATCATACTGCATTATTCACTTTCAAATTTTGCTTTTGTACTTTTGGTTATCAGAAACTACAATATGTGCTCATTTGTTTTATACTCAAAAATCTGCTATACTTTGTATGTAAAAAAATAAATAAATTTCTTTCTTCACACCCTATTCCTGTTTCCATAATTACATAAGATGGTTTTTAAAAATGTATCAGTATTTCTGAATGTTGTACAGTGTTTTCAATTGCACTTTAAGAGCTCAATTATAATTATCATTTCAAGAGACGATTTGAGGCTTAAACTACCTTAATATTTTGCAGTAGATTTTAAAATCTGTTAATTCCCTAAAAGAGTAATTTTAGTTTCTTGATCCCAAACAGATAATTTTACACTTCAATCAAAACCATATATTCCTGACCCTGTGAAAGACAACAGTTTGTAAAATATTCCAAGGGAAATAGTAACACAGAAATGTAAGTAGTGGTGAGGGGACATTTGACTAATTTTAATAAAATGATTCAGATAATTTGAATTAACCTTAGTCTGTCCTACCTACTACTACTGAGAGTCAAGCCATGAAGAAACAAAGATAGTGGAGTCTAATTAAAAAAACAGGAATTCAGCAAAACTAGCTCCTGAAAACAGGTGTTGATCTGTCTTCCCTCTGTTTTTCAACATGTGTATTGGGACAATTATAAAATATGTGGTAGGGAGGTAAAGTTGGAGAGATGGTAGGGAACTAAAAGAAAGTGATAGATACGCAAGAAAAGGAGGAAATAGCAGCACACATAAGAAAAACAAAATGGTTTTAGATCAAGTTGATTGTTCTGGGTCTCACTGACCTTGGCAATACTCAAAGATCATATTTTATATAGATGAATTTCTTCAATTTCTCCTACATTTCTGGAACATACAAATGTTTTTTCTTGATGCTTTATCACTACATTCTTTATATTCTTCAGTTTTATTATATTAATAGATATTTCTTGGCATGTTCATTTGAATTCATCTTGACATTGTCTTTTTCATTCTTAAAGAAAAATACATTTTGTTGTTGTTTTTTGTCTGAACTTTTGAACCTCTGGCTTCTGGTATGACACTGAAGCTTTTTTGACACATTCTCCAACCCCACTATATTTTAGAAGTAGAATAACATGATTAATTGACTTTACAAGACATATGAAGTCATCCTCATCAAATTTCACTATTAACCATGATGGAGCACCCTCAATGTCATTTTATTGGTGAATGCTAATTTGGGGAGGTCAACCTGGTGGATTAGTCCACATCTGTACCAGGTAAACATTTTCTTGACCTCATTTACCCATTCTTTATCGAGATTTTATTAATTTACCTCAGATGGAATTAAAGATAAAGAAAGGGAATGGAAACACATTCTGCTTAGAACTTTTCTCAGATAATTAGAGATGAGAGATTAGGCAGCTCTTCAGCATGTTCATATGTCCACAGGCTGTCTGATCACCAGCTACGGTGCTCCTTGAGCTGTAGGTAACATCATTTTCAGTGTGTGAGATATCCTACTTATTTAACTTTCATACTGCATATGATGATAGTACTTTGTCTCATAGTAAATTATCCAAGATGCAACACATGAGTTTGGACCATTGTTTTTAACACCTTTAAGATATTTTTGACATTAGGACAAAAGTTAGTAAGGACTAAAATTAGAAAGGATTCATTGAGCTGCAAGTCAGAGAAAACTTTAACAATAAACATATTTATAATCTCACAAAAAAAGAGTCCAGATATGACAGGTTTCAGGTTGATTAATTTAAGAGCTCCTGTGTATCTTAAGAACCAGGTTTATCTCATCTTTCCCTCAATCTTTTATTTTGGTCTTATCCTCAAGCTCTGAGAACAAGATGTTTGTAGTCCTTCCAGGATCACATCCAGACCAGGAATGTCCAAAGGTGGGAAATGGGTTACATATTTCCAGAGTCTCCTTTCTAAGAGTATGAAAACTTTTCTTAGAACCCTCCCAGAAAGTTCTTTTCACATTATATTGGTCAGAAATAGATCGCTTGTCTAATTGAACCACTGAGATGGTGACTATGACTGTTACTATTGACTTAAACCAATCACCATTTATACCTAGACTTGGGTAGAGGGTAAACATACTCATATTGGTTGACATTTGAACTAAATATGGGCCTTGCCTTCAGAGAAGAAATGGAAAGTTAGGCAACCAGGGTGTCTACTACACCCTCAAACAATTTTGAGGAACATTTCAAAGAGAAATTCATTTTCTAAACCCCAAAATTTGAACCACAGTAGGAATTTTATATTGAAAAATATCAATTCTTCCTGATTTTTTTTGTCTTTGTTTAGTTTCTTAAATATGATGATAGGTACCCATTGAGATTTTGGCATTTTTCTATACATCATTACAAAACAACTAAATGCCAATTAATGGGTTGTATCTGAATAGACAAGAAGCTACATGCCTCTCATTTACAAAACCAGATTTATTTCTCATAAAATTTTTATGATGTAGATATTAAGCCATTCTTCATGAAGACAAATTGAGACTTAGAGACGATAGTCTTAAACAAAGTCACATGACCAGTAGGAATTCAGATTCAATTTCCAGGTATTTTGAAGGCCTTAACTGAAATGAGTCAGTCATATCTGGGGTTCAAATTTTTTATATAATATGTTGTTTTCAAACTGAATTCTAGGAGAAAGATTATACTAATCCACTTTATCAGTTAGTTAAGTTGGATATAGCTCTAGTTCCATCTTCTCATGGAGCAGTATCTTTTTTTATCTTAAGAGCTTTTATGAAGTTGGGTGTTAAGCTTTCTTCACATGACATTATGGGGATATCCTTTCAAATGATCATGGGGCTTTTAGAGTAGTTTTAGAGTAATCCAGAATTTGCTACAATAATAAGATTAATAAGTGATTCCAAATTTTATTAGTAAAAAAAATACTGGTACAAACTAGGCTAGATCAACTGTTCTGGACACTCAACAGACACCTCTCAGGTGTCAGATGAAAGTTACAGATTTCATAGCACTCTAATTAAGATGTGTGTGGGAGTTGTTATGCTTTGTGCTGAATGCCTTGGTAATAATAGCAAAAACTTATAATAGCATAGAACTTTAGAATTTAAAGGACCTCAATAAATTTCTTTCATCCTCATGACAACCTCACGGAGGTTGTAGGACAGCTGGCATTACCCATTTGCCAGATGAGGAAACTGAGGTTCCAAGAATGAGTGACTGTCATGCAGGGTGTCATGCGGGGTCTCAGCTCCCTCTCCCCACATAAGAACACAGCATATGGTGAGGCCAAAAAGGAACACCAGTGGAGCCATAGATAGGGGAGTCATGCCGATATATTCTCTCTGGCGGACGGGCGAGACACACCAAGTATGATCCACATGATCCACAATCCACCTCCCTCTTTTCTGCCTGCCAACCAGCCAACCAACCAACCAACGCATCACTGCAGTTACATCAGCAGCCGATTGTCCAACTGGCTGGCGCCAACAGCCAACCACCACCCGAGCCAGCACCTGCCCCACAACGCGAGGCTGAGAGCCTGGAAACTGCTCTCTGGGACTCTGTCCCCACAGTGACTTACATGGGTTATTAGTTATTTGGAACTGAGACATAAGCCACTTCTTCCAGCACACAGTCCAGAGTTCTTTCCATTCTACAGTGCTGCTGAGCCTAGAGTAGGAAGAGCTTATATTTTGCACCAGTTCTACAGAGCTCAACTGGGGCTCTCTCTCAACTCCATGATCAAAGACTTCAGCTCCTATGGGAGTATTTGCACTACAGAAATGGATAGATGCTCCAGACCAGAAATTCACGTCTCCTTTGCCCTTCAAAAACTTATTGTTAAACATTTACCAACACATCACTGGTTAAAACTATGTTTGTAGTTGTTCACTGGTATAGCTAGTTAGACATAAATAATCAATTTCCTCTTTACTGATTGATAGATATTCTTTTGCAGGGTGAGCTTTTTATTTGCATAGACAATAAAGTTTCAAATATTTTCAATTTACCCCTCTTGGAGGTTGTGTTTGTAATTTCCACAAATGGGCACATGGGATGTGCACAAAGCATTCATGTTTATTTCATTAGAAGGTGGTATAATCATGTTTTATTTAAGGAGCATGTTTTCTCTGAGAAAATTCAAACAACCCTTGGAATTTATTCTTGAGACTACTCTTATGAAAAGTATTACTATTCTTTCCCTTTTAATAAAAAACAAACTGAAGCAACACAAATGTATTGAGTTACTTAATATTTAACATTCTACAGACCAGTGAACTAAAGGAAAATGTGAACTCATGGTTCTCATGAGGCAGGGTGTTAGTTTGGTTGGAATGAATGGAAGCCCTCTGGATTTACTGAGTCTTCCTATCAGAGTTGAGACTTCCTCTGTCCAGTTGGGTTGGCTACACAGAGTAGGTGACCACCAAACTTGCCCTCTGCACTCAGATGGACTCGATCCTCACTCTATAACCTGTTACCAGTGGCAGGCTGGGTACTTCTCCCACTTCGAGCCTCATTCTTTCTGTTCACTGTGAGAAATCAATAGGACCTGCTGCATAGGCTTACTGCAAGGGTTACGTGAAGTGAAGCTCCTGAGTGCTTAGCAGAGAGACTGGTATACAGTGTAGCATTTGGTACCATTCACCCCTTCCCAGCACCAGAGGATGATATGGACCAGAATCACTTGTCAAATGAGAAATAAGGCGCATTGTAGTCTGAGCTGGCACCCTAACTTTTCCTACTGCAGAGGCACACCAGGTTCTTCCTTAGTCTCTCACCCCTGCTGAAACAGCAGGACTCCAGTTGCATTAAAGAAGCAGAGAGATAAGTGACAGTGGTTGCCTTGTGAAACTTGAGACCTCACTTGCAATATCCTGAGAGGGAGTGTTTCCTTCAAGTTTATGGCCAAGTCCCAGGTCTGATATTGAGCATCTATCTTTCTGTCTTTCCAACTAGAACTCCTGATCGTCTGGGGGTGGGAAGATGTCTTATTTATTTCCAATGGCATACAGTAGGTATTCAGTAAGTGTTAGTTGGACAAATGAATTATCACGTAATCACTCTTTGGTCCTGTGAAACCTTGTGAAAGGTAAAAACATCAGAAGAATTCTACCTATTGCATTAATTCCTCTAAGGGAGGGATCACCAAACTTTTCCTCTAAAGGGCCAGATAGTAAATATTTAGCATTAGCAGGCTATACTCTGTCACAACCATTCAACTCTGCCGTTGCAGTGCATAAGTAGCCATAGACACAAGGTATGACAATTAAGTTTGCAAACTTGTTGCAACAATGTTGCTAACCTTTTTTGGTATCAGAGAGATTATTATGAATTTGTACCAACTGAACAAACAGTTAACCAAGTTTACTATTTGGAAGTACTGAAAAGGCTGAGTGAAAAAATTGAAAACCACCTGAACTTTTCACCAACAATTCATGGCTCTTGCATCACGACAATGCGCCAGCTCACACAGCACTGTCTGTGAGGGAGTTTTTAGACAGTAAACAAATAGCTGTATTGGAACACCTGCTCTACTCACCTAGTCTGGCCCCCAATAACTTCTTTCTTTACCCGAAGATAAAGGAAATATTGAAAGGAAGACATTTTGCTCACATTCAGGACATCGAGGTTAATATGACGATAGCTCTGATGACCATTCCAGAAAAATACTGCCAAAATTGCTTTGAAAGGTGGACTAGGTGCTGGCATCGGTGCATAACTTCCCAAGGGGAGTACTTCAAAGGTGACTATAGTGATTTCAGCAAAGAGGTATGTAGCATTTTTCCTAGGATGAGTTCGCAAACTTAATTGTCAGACCTCTTACACATAAACGTATGAACATGGATGTGTTCCAATACAACTCAATTTGCAAAAACAGGTGGTTGCTATAGTTTCCTACTCTTGCTTTAAGGGTTAGATAGATCTCACACTTTAAATTCAGTGCAATAGCAAACTTTCGTAATGCATGTTTTCCAAACATAAAGCCTTCACACAAATATTCCTATCCTGGTGGCAGGCTCAGCATATCATTCGTTTGTTTGTTCATTCATTCATTCCATGATATTGGATTCTACTATGGAGAAACACTTTTCTAGATGCAAAAAAAGAAACAGCTCCAGAAATATAACTTTATTTTCATAATTGTTCCTGAGATCTTTGTCGACAGATGTTGCTCATTATTTCACTCTGGTTGTCTCCTCTGGCTTCTGTATATTTCTCGAATGGCATCATCTATATCTCATCTCAGTTTGGCATGACCTCAATAATTCCTCTAACTGCAGCTCTGTCTCTTTGTTTTTGCAACATGCTATCGGTTTTCTTGGACAATGCCCCTATAAAATTGGCACTAGAGACAGGAATGGGATCTTGTACCCTTTCACTTCCCCTTTGGGTTGACGTTCCAGTCTGAGCTCATGACAAGCTGGCCAGTAAAGCTGTTGGTGTATTCCTAGTTGCTTCTGAAAAAGTGTGTGTGTGTGTGTGTGTGTGTGTGTGTGTGTGTGTGATTTTTAAAAATATATATAACTAAAATATTAAAAGAAAAATCTTTATTTAAACAACAATTTAAATCATGAGGTATATACAATCATTATGTATTTACACAAAAATATAATTTAAGTGGACAAACTTGGGCAATACTTCTTGATGCACAGTGACACTAGATTGGGCATATCTAAACCATTTTTGAATACTAACATTTTGGTAAATCATCTTTTGATACTTATCACCAAAGAAATTTCTTTCTTTTTTTTTAATTAAAGTTTATTGGGGTGACAATTGTTAGTAAAGTTATATAGGTTTCTTAATTGGAGTTATTTCTTTCTATAAACACAAAATATCCCATATTGTCTCCTTAAAAAAAAAATATTTAGACAAACTTATCTCCTTTACATAGGTTAAAACTTTCATAAACACAGAGAAAAACTAATAAGACACTTTTCACAAAAAACTTTTCAGAAAAAAAATTCATGAACTTTCCTCTGTGTGCTTACACGAACTTTACACCATGCACTTCGTGTGTGTGTATGTACATATTTTTTTTCTTATCAACCATCGTGTTATACATATTGCACACAATTTATATAAAATAATAAAAAATACATTACTCTTTGTCAGAAATTCTATCTGATTCTCAAAAAATGCCTTTGTTGTTTTGCTGAAATCTTGTATCTGTAGCCAAACTAGCACTGCAGCAGATGTACAAAAGTGACTTTGACATGACTGTGGGTTTATGTTTTAATAATTATGTTAGCAAGTAAAATGTTAGCAAGTGAAAATGAAACAATGAAGATGGATGTTGGAACTTCACTTGTTCTTCAATGATGCGAGTGACTTCTTTGCTAAATTGGATAATAAGTTTTGAAAACTGGAAGAATAGTTCCTTAATTTGTTGTGCTATTTCACAATGTAACAGCTGTATACACAACACACTTTTAAGTTTCATCTGTATTGTAAGCATTTACTTCATTGTTTTCTTAAGCCCGGGCAGTCAACGAAACAATAAATCAAGCCCTGATTTACTGTTGATATTTGCTGATTTCTGTGGTGTAAATATACTACCTCATGCTATCAATGAGACACAGTTAAGCACTGAACTAGGTCTAGATTCACATTAGCCCACCATTACATAGTACTTCCACCACACCAATATGATAGATGTAAAAGTCCATAAGAACATAGGACACAGTAAAATGGAGTAAAACATACAGTAAGTGATATTAATTTTTCCTTTAATATAATACATTAAGTTGTAAGTGTATATAATTTATTATTTCACAATGTTAAAGTTGAACAATTTCTGAAAATTTAACAAGTGTTTTTTGTGAACTACTATAAAATTCCTGAAAATTTGAAAGTGTTTCTTTTAAGTCACTGTAAGGTTGTTCCAGCACACAACTGTTCTTGGCAAAACATATTTTCCACTGATATTACTAATTACCCAGTTGAGTTTGGCAAATGGCTCAACAATTAAAATTAAATGTTAAGTACGGTTTTAGAAAAGCCTTTTAAGAAGTCATAATGTTTTACTTATAAAACATTGACAGTGACTCCTAATAAGATCAGTAGCTTGATTTCCTTTCATGGAATTACATTTGGAACTCATAATGTATGTGGTGAATTTTATTGAAATATATCAAAATAGGCATATATATTACAATTATTAGTCAATTAATTGACCTAGTTATTAATAGTAGACATTGTGAATTGTATTTTGACAGTCAGTGTCGAATTACACAGAACACAGATTGTAAATTCCGTGGTATGGGGACTGGGCCTAAATTCTTGTACAATAACATGGATTATTCTTGGAAATTTGTATCTAAAATTTTTATAGTCTATCATTATAATAATGTGTCATCCAGATTTAAATGACTTAACACAGGTAAGACCAATCATGAGGTCAATATATAAAGAACATGGATTCAAGTATCGATTATTGAGTAAATACCAAAGTCAATAGGTAAACATAAATGTGAAGACAATAAAGAAAATGTTATCTTAATGTGAAATCTTTGAGTCTCTAGATTACTTTTAAAACTTTCTAGGGGATTCTCCAATCATTCAAGTGAAATGAACACAAATAATTCTTTCAATATCCACTTCCTTTGTTCTGCTCACTTATAAAATATTTGCTATTTAATTGTGAATTAGGATGACTGTGTCTATGTGCAAAAGTCCCAGTGTGTGGCCTGCTGGATGGCTTTCCAGAAAGAGGAAGTAAAGACTGAATAAATAAATAGCGTACAAAAGAGATGAACCCCAATAGCTATTGCTGGAGGATAGACAAAGGAGAACTCCGTTTCTGGGGCAGAGACTTCCCTACAAACCTGATCAGGCCTCTCACAAACTCCTTCTGGGACCAAGTGAGGAGGTGAGTGGGCATGAAAGCTATCAGCACACTGATGAGCAGCCCTTTAGCCTGTGCGCGGAGCCCGGGCTGGGGTGCATGGCTGCTCACAGCAACCTGGCCACATCAGATACCTGTGCAAGTGTCCTCTGCAGTCATATTTAAATATTTACCTTACATTTTTAAAGCAAATATAAGTATTTTTCTCCCTAACTTAAATCACTTTTTTCCTAGGTGACCTGCTTATATTTATAATATTGGATTTAATCTTTACCAGTAGGGTGAAATGCACTGCTCAGGTTTTCTCTGGGCTGGTTGGCTTGTTAAGAAGAGCTGGGACCCCAGTAGCTGTAGTCTAACAGACTTCTCTTTGAACGTGAATAAGCAGGAATAATAGCTTTGTAGTTGAGGTGCTGTCATTCATACTTTATGACCCCATGCCTCAAAGACACAGGTAGACAATATGTACAATAAACATAATTAATGAATTCACGGGGAGACTGGGCCCATCCCACCTTGGCATTGTTAAACCTGCAGCTTCAAACAGTGTGAAAAGCTTGATTGCTCAGTTCCCATGCTATAAGTGCAGTTCCCAGATTTACTCTACCATAGTGAATCCTGTAGTATCCTTTAATCTCTGTATACACAGACTTTACGTATTCCAATTACTGTAATAGGAGGTGTGACACTTGGAATCTGTTGTAAGAATAGGGTCTAGTTTCAGAACAAGTGACTCCTGGAGAAGGATCCTGATTGCTGACTTCTTCACACTCCCCTCCCCACCAGCCTGAAACAAAACACACCACAGAAGCAAAATAATTACACAAATATTGACATTGGGGACACATGCAGTGTCACCGCAACCCTGCAGTATCCACAGGGCAGTTGCCACAAATCAACACATTTCATTCAATGACTGTGGTTTTTTAATGGGACTAATAAAAAGGATGTTTGATTATTTAAATTTGGGACAAACATAGAATTAACTAAGCCTTTTTATGGAAAACAACATAAACATATGGAAACAATATATAAGGGAATGAAAACATATCAGAGGAAATGCTTTTAAGAAATGATATACTGGTGGAGGAATTACCTGAAGGTGAGTGCTGATTGCAAGCAGGGGAGGAGGCAGGACAGTGAAGTGGAAGCACGCTCCCCCCCCACGGCCCGCTGGGCCCACTATGGAGCTCAGACTCGTGGAAGAGCCCAGGCTGGACGGCGACCTCTGCGCGAATCTCAGGACAGAGCGGAGACTCGTGGAAGGTTTGCTTTGGGGTGCGCTAGTTGGGCAAGCAGGGGAGGAGAGAGGAGGGCAAGAGGAAACGTGCTGCGCTCTCCCCACCCCCCACGGTACAGCCGCGGACCTGTAGCGTGCTCACAGCAGCAGCGGCAGGCAGCACCCAGGGCTCTAGAGTCCCACGGGAGACCACTGTGCAGTGGAGAGCACAGGGTCCAGGAGGTGGGCTCTTTCCCTGCGTCCCACAGCTGATCGCTCCCGCCGGGGCTGGCAGCTCGTGGGCCCCAGGGCAGACAAAGAACTCAGACGCCACACCTGGGCCTCTCACAGCGCTTTTCGAATCCTCCCCCCGCCCTTCCAGAGACTTAAACTGACCCCTGAACTGAGGAGTAGTATCAGATTACAGAGGGGCATCTGTGCTCAGGCGCTGGGAAGATTGGCAGCCAGCTCTGACCTTCGGAAGAGGCTGGGAGGAGGGGATTTTCGCTGGATGAGGAGAGAGGAGACTCCCACACCCCCAGCCACCACCTTTTCGGGCCTGTGGGAGGAGTGTGACGTGGCTGGCCTGGGAGAGAGAAGACCTCTCCATCCCCAGCACCCAACCTCTCTGGCTGGCCTGGGGCGGGGCAAGGGCAACCCCGGAAGCACTCCCTGAGTTCAGCAGTAAGCGGCAGACGCAGCTCTCAGCTTTCAGCAGCTTAGAGATCTCCCGCCTGCCCCCTCCCACACACCCATGGAAGGAGGGCCCTAAGATTCAGGAGTACTGGGCACAGGGCTGGTGGAGCTACTCTCAGCGTGCATTTGTGCAGGAAAGGACAGAAACTGCACGGTCTCTCTGAAAACTGTCATCCAGACCCCTCAGCCCCTCGCATTCAAATCTACACTCCCAAATTCACTCTGGGCACCAGGTGACCAGCGCTGCCTGCGCAATAGGCAGGGAACTCTTTGGCACAGCGGAGGACAACCTGGAGATTACTTGGTGGGCTTAAGCCAAGACTGGTGCTGCTTTCTGTTTTGCTTTGCTTGTTGTGATTTGCTTTGTTCTGCCTTTTTTTCTTTGATATCTTTGCCTATGTTGAGTGGGGATTGTCGGTTGTATTTTACATGTGAATGTACTTTGTTTGTTTTCTTTGTTGTTGTTGTTGTTGTTGTACTTGGTAACTTGATTTGTGCTGAAACTCCCCTAACAGGGCCCAGCTTAAGAGGCACAAGATTCAACATATCTAGAAGCCAACTCTGGACCAAACCAGAGTACTACTGGGTTTGACCAACAAGTCACACACCCAGAGGGAATCCTCTGAAGGCACAAGAGCCCATAGAGGCCAAACCTCATTTAAGTGGACAACCCTCACCCAGCAGAACACCCTGCGGTGGGCAGAGCCAAGTTTCACAACTAGACGGCCTAGGAGTTAAACCCACCTACTCACAAGCAAAAAGCAATTAAAGTTTTCTTGAACAGGACAATATACTAAACACACGAACCACCTGTGGAGCACATGCAGAGGAGAAGAACGAAGTAGTCCAAGTCAAATATAAAGGACACATACTACATAAGATAACCTAGCAAGAACTAAGAGCTCTAGGGGATCTTTCTAATACATCAAAGCAAACACAGAGAGTCAGTCAGAATGGGGAGACAAAGAAACATGTCCCAAATAAAAGAACAGAAGAAACCTCCACAACTGGAACCAAATGAAGCAGAGGTAACCAACCTGTCAGAGACAGAGTTCAGAACACTGGTGATAAGAATGTTTAAGGAGATTAGAGAAGACATAAAGAAGGATATAGAAATCATAAAGAACAACCAGTTAGAACTAAAAAAGGATGTAGAAATCTTAACGAACAATCAGCTAGAACTAAAGAACACAATTACCGAAATTAAGAACTCACTTGAAGGAATGACCAGCAGGTTAGATGAAGCAGAGGATCGAATCAGCGACTTAGAAGACAAATTAGCAGAGATCACTCAAACTGAACAACAGAAAGAAAAAAGAATAAAAAACAATGAAGATGGATTAAGAGACCTCTGGGATAACATCAAGCGCAACAACACGCGCATCATAGGAATACCAGAAGGCGAAGAGAGGAAGCAAGGGATTGAGAACATATTTGAGGTAATAATGTCTGAAAACTTCCCTAACCTGATGAAGGAAACCAACATACAAGCCCAGGAAGTGCAGAGAGTTCCAACCAGGATAAACCCAAACAGGCCCACACCAAGACACATTATAGTTAAAATGGCAAAGCTTAAAGACAAAGAGAGAATCTTAAAAGCACCAAGAGAAAGGCAGAAGGGTACGTACAAGGGAACTCCCATAAGGCTATCAAATGACTTTTGTACAGAAACATTGAAGGCCAGGAGGGAGTGGCAGGAGATACTCAAAGTGATGGAACACAAAGGCCTACAACCTAGATTGCTTTATCCAGCAAGGCTATCATTTAAAGTTGATGGAGAGATAAAGAGCTTCCCAGAAAAGAACAAACTGAAAGAATTTATTACAACCAAGCCAGCATTGCAAGAAATACTAAAAGGATTTCTATAAATAGAAGAAAGATGAAAACAATTTACTACAAATTTAAAAACGGCAATAACTATGTACCCATCAATAATCACTTTAAATGTAAATGGATTAAATGCTCCAATCAAGAGACATAGGGTGGCTGAGTGGATAAGGAAGCAAGACCCTTGTATATGCTGTATACAAGAGACTCATCTCAGATCAAAAGACACACACAGGCTGAACGTGAAAGGTTGGAGTAAGATATTTCATGCAAATGGAAGTGAGAAAAAAGCTGGAGTTGCAATACTTATATCTGACAAAATAGACTTTAAAATGAAGAACGTATTAAAAGACAAAGATGGGCACTATATAATAATAAAGGGATCAATCTGACAAGAGGCCATAACCCTAGTAAACATCTATGCACCTAACATAGGTCATGGATAGGAAGAATTAATATAGTTAAAATGTCAGTCCTGCCTAAGGCAATATACATATTCAATGCAATTCCTATCAAACTACCAACGACGTTTTTCACAGAAATAGAACATATAATCCTGAAATTTATATGGGCCCATAAAAGACTTCAGATAGCCTCAGCAATCTGGAGAAATAAGAAGAAAGTGGGATAACGATACCTGATTTCAAACTATACTACAAGGCTACAGTAATCAAAACAGCATGGTACTGGCATAAAAATAGACACATAGATCAATGGAACAGAATAGAGAGTCCAGAGGTAAATCCATGCCTATATGCCCATTTAAGCTACGACAATGGAAGCAAGATTGTACGATGGGGTAAAGACAGTCTGTTTAATAAGTCCTGTTGGGAAACCTGGAGAGACACATGCAAGAAAATGAAAATGAAGCTGGACCACCTCCTCACACCATATACAAAAATAAATTCAAAATGGCTTAAAGACTTAAATGTACGATCTGAAACCATAAAATATCTAGAAGAAAATATAGGAAAAAACTTCATGGACATTACCCGGAGTAAGATTTTCACTGATATATCCCCTCGTGCGAGGGAAGTAAGAGAAAAAAATAAACATGTGGGATTACATCAAACTAAAACGTTTTTTCACAGCAAAGGAAACCATCAATAAAACCAAAAGGGATCCTACTGAATGGGTAAAGGTATTTGCCAATGATATATCTGATAAGGGATTAATATCACAAATCTATAAAAAACTTACTCAACTCAACTCCAAAAAAACAAACAACCCAATTAAAAAATGGGCAGAGGACTTGAGGAGACATTTTTCTAAAAAGGACATACAGAAGGCAAGAAGACATATGAAGAAATGCTCAACCTCACTAACCATCAGAGAACTGCAAATAAAAACCACAATGAGATACCACCTCACCCCAGTCAAAATGGCTATCATCAATAAATCAACAAACAACAAATGCTGGCGGGGATGTGGAGAAAAGGGAACGCTAGTGCACTGTTGGTGGGATTGCAGATTAGTGCAGCCACTATGGAAAACAGTATGTAGGTATCTCAGAAATCTGAAGATAGAACTACCCTATGATCCAGTAATTCCACTCCTAGGCATCTACCCGGAGAAATCCAAAACTCCAATTCAAAAATCAGTATGCACTCCTATGTTTATTGCAGCACTTTACACAATAGCCAAGATATGGAAACAACCGAAATGCCCATTGGTTGATGACTGGATTAAGAAGCTGTGGTACATTTATACAATGGAGTATTACGCAGCCATAAAGAAAAAAGAAATCTTATCATTTGCAACAACATGGATGGATCTAGAGAACATTATGTTAAGTGTAATAAGTCAGAAAGAGAAAGACAAGTACCATATGATCTCACTTATATGCGGAATCTAAAGAAAAGAATATGTGTATGAACTAATCAGAAACAGTTTTGGGGACACAAAAAACTGAGAGTTGTTAGATGGGCGGGGGGGAGGTGGTTGGGGATGGGGGGAAGGGTGAAGGGATTGGGGGGCGGCTGGTGACCACAGAATGGCCTCAGGGTTTTTTGAGAATTACTTTGGGGAACTTATTCAATAGTGTTTGGGGATTTTGTTGGGTGTCCGATGGACATGTATCTTGTTTGGGAGACCACCTCAGGGATGCTGTGGATGCCTGGTCATGGCATTGTACACCAGAGGCTGGACATTAATGAATGCCAACTATAATTTTATGTGTATAATGTGATGGCTCGGTGTGAGGTCGGGGTGGTGGTGGATGGGGGTAGGGGGGTTCACGGTGTGAGGGATGTAAAAATAAAATAAAATAAAATAAAATAATGAAAAAAAGAAATGATATACTAATGTTATTAATGACAATACAAATAATAGCTAACACTAGATACTGTTCTAAGTACATACCATACTAATGTAAGTTACTTGTTTATTCCTCAAAACAACCCTTAAAATTCAATACTACCTTCCTCAAGTCAGAGACCTGAGCATCTGTAACCATAGGGGATATGTGCTCTATTGTGATGTGGCACAGAGAGTCTTGGAGACATGGCATCTGACAGCCTCACTTGCCTTCTACACGTAAAAGAATAATGAGGGTCCATGCACCTCAGATGTGTAGGAAGAGGAGTGAGGAGGAAAGGGCCTTCCAGAGAGAGCAGTATGAGCAAGTTTCAAGTTCTGCAAGACTGCAGAGGGAATGGGGGGAGCCGTCACTCCATATGCTTATCTTTTTTTCTTAATTGTACTAACAAATAACTTGAGATTTACTCTCTTAACAGAATTTTCAATGTACAGTACAGTATTGTTAACTATGAGCACGATGTTATACAGTGGGTCTCTAGAACTTAGGCATCTTGTATAACTGAAATTTTATACCCACTAAACAAAAACTCCCCATCTCCTCTCCTCACAACACCTGACAGCCATCTTTCTACTCTCTGTTTCTATAAGTTTGACTACTTTAGACACCTCAGATAAGTGGAATCATGCAGTATTTGTCTCTTTGTGTCTGGCTTATTTCACTTAGCATAATGTCCTCAAGGTTCACCCATGTTTTCATGTATGGCAGAATCTTCTTTTTAAAGGTTTAATAATGTTCCACTGTGTGTGTGTATAATATATACATATATATCTATATGTGTGTATATATATACACATATATGTGTGTGTATACACACACACACACACACACACACACACATATATATATGCATATACACACATATATATGTATACACAAACACACCAGGGGTGCCAAAAATGTATACAAGTGGACACTGGTCAACGTTGCTCAAACAGTAAGTAGTTTGCTGTGATCAGAAGTATCTGGAAGCTGATGGTAACCACTTTGAGCACCTCTTGTAATTGCAAAAGTCAAACATGGCTTGTATTCATCTTTTGTTATTGGTATATATTAAGTATTACAATTTTAATGCAGTTTTCCTTTCTTAAAATATGTATACATTTTTGCACCCTCTGTATATATATCACAACTTCTCTATCTGTTGATGGTTATTTCCACAATTAAAACTGAATTACCATATGATCCAGCAATCCCACTCATAGGTATTTACACAAAAGAACTAATATCAGGATCATGAAAAGATACCTGCACCCCCATGTTCATTGCAGCATATCCATAGGCTTAGGCATGTGTATTTTGGGAGGAGAGGAGACAGACTGTAATGCCTTGTGAATTGCTCAGCCACAAGAGCTGCCACAGATAGCTTGGAAAGTGTATCATTTCAAAACATCGGGACAGAGCTTTGACACAAAAAATGTTTAAAAGCCAAGTACACTTTGCCAAGGTTTTAGAGCAGGGGTTTTAGGGAAAGATTATCTACTACACTACACAAAAGCACCTTAGGTGCCTAGTCTCAGCTGGGGCCATGAGCCGTGCAGGACGGTGGTCAGGAGCTAGAGGTAAGCGTCCATTCCAGCTTTCATTTAGGGCTGCCTTCATCAAATATTTCTGCATTGACAAAATCAGTGATAGGAAAGTGAGTTGTCAACATTCTCTTTAGGGCTCTCTTCCCCCAAGAGGTGGATGACATGATTGCATCTTGCAGAAGAATAAAATGCATAAGGCAAAATGCCTCCCTGAGCTTACCTGGCCTTAGATTCCTTTCATTTATTATTCTTTTTCTTGTCCTTGGAAACCTGATTTTCACAGAAATGAAAAAGTTATTCTCTAGCTTTTGAATCTGTCAAATAGAAGTAATATTCCGTTTAACAGCTCCAAAAGAAAATTGATATATTTGATATTGAAACATTGCTTAGACTTTATTATCTGGAGATATTTTTCTTGCAACACCTCTTCCTAAGTTCTTGGTTATATGATTCCCCCCAATGCTTTGACTAGGAACTGGAACAGACCTTATAGAGGGTTCGCTTTGGTATAGAAATCTTTAGGACTCTTGAGAGGAGCAGAGAAATTCTTATGCTATGATCCTCCATGGAGCAGAAGCCACCATCTGTGAGAAGTCATCATAATGAGAAAATTGGGTTCATGCATGCTCTGAAAATTAGACATTGTAATTTGGCCCAGCAGTGGGGAGTGGGGTAGGTGCTCTCCTGGGTCACAGAGGAGGCTCAGATGGCTTTGGGTCTTCCTTAGGTGCCACTAGGAAGTGAGTTCACTCTGTGACTTCTCCTTGGATTTCAGGCTTCATGGTGATCAGAGCTGCCCATTAATCTGGGAAGAACTGAATGAATACAAAATTGAGAAACATTATCATACACTGTAAAAGGCTCTTGTTAAAGAGTTACTGGAGAAAAGTCATTGTATGAGATCTCAGCTCCCTGCTTGCATATTAGGTCAAAGATGTCTCCACAGCCCCCTTTCTTTTACCTCCATATATTGGGAGTGGGGTGGTAAGGGGCTCTGTGATCCAAAGTGTGTGGGGATAGAAAACCAGGGCTAGGGATGAAGATGGGGGTTGCACCGCCAGACTGGCACTGGGATTCGACGCTGTGGCTCAAGGAGAGTGTGGTGGTGAGATAGGGTGTGATGGGCCAGGGCATCCCTGGGTCCTGATGGTGGTTGTGGGGGCCTGGTGTGGGTGACAGCTGCCCCTGGCCTCTCCAAAGAGTTGTGTGTCTGGGTTTGTGATTACTGGAGACAACTAACAACAGGCTTAGCCTCACTTGTGTAGTTAGCTCTGATGGTAATGACAGTGTTTCCGAATGTGCAGAGCTCCCCTCTCAGGAAGCAGAGCTCCACAGGAACAGGTGAGCAGGTGCGTGGGACTGGTGAAAGTGCTTCCTTGTGACCCAGGATGCATGTGGCTGCTCTCAGGTTCCGTTTCAAAGTTCTAAATGACAACCAACACTTGTCATCAGACACCACTCTTAAGATGTATAAAACAAAATTAAAACCATGTCCTAAATACCTTATATTTATTTGTCTCTGAGAGAATCTTTGGGTTTATTTATGATTTGGGTAACTCATAAGAAAAGCAGTATAAAATATAAAGTAATAATGTGTTAATGTACTATAAAAGCAAATGTATTCAATATAATTTATTAAAAATATGATTATACACAAACATCTTTGTACTTGGAAATTACATTTTAGTTAGCTTTTAGCCAGTTGTTTGGCATTCCAGTATAACACAGAATCTAAGTGGCTCACAGTAAACACTTGAGGCCTTTGGTAGTTTGAATCAGATGTTCTAACTCCCAACTCTTGTAAGAGCCAAGTGTCCTTTATCAGAAATGACAGGCCAAATGACCTATGACAGTTTGAGACTACAAAATTGGATTGCATAATACAATGCTTTTTTCCCCCGACATAATGCTTTTTTATGCCAAAATTTAGATCACTTGAGCTACCTAATGAGCTTTTAACGAAGGGGTGCACAGATACAACATATTTCAGTATAACTGCTTATATTTAATCTTACTTATTTTATTTTGTGTACGTGTAACATAATTTTGAAAAGGAGGTTTATTGGCCACACAGAAGCCAAAGTGGTTCATGCACAAAGACAGGCTTAGAGCCCCTGGCCATGGAGCTCTCCATAATTGACACCAAGCACCTTGACCTTCCCTTAGGTCACTGCCTCTTCTTAGCCTTCACTTCTTTCCCCACCTCAGGGAACCTCAATCCTGACATTTAGCCTCACAGAGGAGGACATGCTCCCTTACTTCAACTCACCCTGAATTTGGCCTCTTTCTATGAAAACTGACAATGGAAAATGTTCCTTTCTGTCAAGGGAATTTCATGTTCCACACAGGAGCATGGGTTGGTCTTTGGTCCTAATGAGCAGTTGTAAGATTATGTGGGTCACACTCTTGGAGGCTGAGCAACCTTCAAGAATAGCACTGGTTGGGCCCCCACATCCAGCTTGGGTGGGCTGTGTCAGATGATACAGCATATTTTTCCATTTCTCTTCACTGAGGTCTTAAAAATATTTGGAGCCCAGTCTTACCCTTTGTTTTATTGTGCCTGAGGAAGCTAAAGCTGCCCTGTTTTTGGTTTAATATTTTTTTGTGTGGAAAGTAAAGAGACAAATATAGAAGACAGTATTTGTTCAGAAGATATATTTCAGAGAAATCAAGTATTAATTTACATATCTTCTGGCATTAGTGGTTTGAGCTTTTTTTTACATCAACCCCCCTAAAGATAACAACATCTTCCTACCCACAGCCCTGTACCTGTGCTCCTGGCTATACTATGGGGCATAGACCTTGACTGGGCTGTGAGAGGGATGACACTTTGCTAGGAGGTGTCTGCAAATGTAGAGCCAAGCCTCACCTAGTTACATTAGTCCATCTGTTACCTGTATATCCAGACCTGAAGCCACTGTTTTATGGAGAAGTTTGTGCAGAATTTGGAGGTGCTGGTTTAATGACAGCAAGCTGTGGGTCAGAGCTCTTCTGTGCTATTTATTTGCTGAATTACCCTAGATCCATTACTTGACTCCAGTTTCCTTATCTGTAAAATGGGGGTAATAACATAATCTCCTTTTGTTTTTTCTCAGTCCTAACCCCATCAGCTAGCTGTGAAGCCTGGGAACCAGCTGGATCCTGCTTTCCTGACTACAAGCCGATCCTTTGATCTACATGGTCTCTACTGTCACTACTCACCCTGATCTTCCGGGATGGCATTTAGTATTTCTTGGTGTTCTAGTATTGTTTTAGTATTAAAATATGGATTTAATGCCATTTCAAGAACCTTTTCAGGTGTATAAAATTCTGGTGGATATGAGAAGGCAGAAGGAAAGGTCATTCAAGAACAAAGTGGCAGAAATCTTCGTCAAAAGGAGTATTTTCTTAAAGTTCTCTCATTTCTTTCCACATCTCTTGTTCACAGCAGGTTGCTCATTAAAGAGACAAGTATGTGTGTTTGTATGTGTGTTTGTCTTCACTCTTGTGCACATACACACACAGAAAACAAACAAACAAAAAAGGACTTGAGGGACCCCACTTCCAGGAAATCTCCTTGCTATGGTTATTCAGACAAAAAAAATAATCCCTGATTATCTCTGAACTTAAAATTTTTCAGTTTACAGAAATCTAAATATTCAGCAGATTGGTGATAATAATGATGCAGTCATATATATATATATATATATATATATATATATATATATATATATATATATATATATATATATATTTTTTTTTTTTTTTTTGGTAATTATTTAAACTTTTTAAAGCCCTTTGTGTTTTCCCAGCTGTTACTCAGGCAGGGAAAAATGCAGGCAGGCTGGTGCTTGCTTCTAAGTACTCGAGTTTGAGCAATAGTATACCACACAAATTCAACTAGTTATATATATATATATATAATATTGGTATACTTTCAGAGCCCTCTTGAGTTCTGTAGGCCTTTCTGAAGTTCGTGTTCTTCCTGAGCTTTGAAGCAAATTCTTTGACTTCATTCTTACCTCGATTTACAAATATGTGTGTGTGTATATATACATATATGTAATATATTTATATATATATATATACACACACATACTGGTAGTGGTGGTAAGAAGTTGGACGGGTTTCTGGATACTAGGTTTGAAATGAGTTTCTGACACAGGTTCTGTGTCTTGATAGGAGTTGCTTGTCTATGTGAAAACAGCCAGTAGGACACAGGGCTCCAGGCAGTCCAGATCACTCTTCTAATCAGGTCCAGCTGCTGCCTCATCTACCTGAGAGCTGTGGGAGGAAGGGCTTGTTACTGCCACACTGACCCCCTTCTCCCTGCAGATGTCTCAAGTCAACTTTGGGCTGTAATTTCGTAGGACATGTTGTGGGATGCTCCTGGCAGGAGCTGCTGTTGCTTTTGAAGTGTCCTTGTGGCTGGGCCTGGTGGGCAAATGGCCAAGAGATGGTATCTTTACAACATCTGCTATCATCTCTGCTGTGTGGGAACTAATGGCTGCATTTGAATAATTAGGCCTTTGCACCGTAGCATAACAGAAGTATGCATTGCTCCATTAAAACAAACATAATTATTGTAGTGCACATATTCAAAGCCCCTTTCATCTCTTTAGAACCTGCGGCATTTGGGAAGGTCTGAATCAAAGTGCTTGCTCAAGGCCCATGAAATCAGGTCCCCTCTGGATGAGGGCCTCTCCTGGGTGGAGAGAGTATGTCAGGGAAGTTGGTCTTTGTATCTTCCTCTATGTTCCATGACACTGAACCTCTGTTTTAGCATTCATCTGCTCTTCTATTTGGTTGCATGTGAATTTTGCTTATCATAAGCTGCTGATCTCTCTGAGCCAGCACTGTGATCTTGTCCAGTCATTTCTTTCATGTAGGCTTTAGAACTAAAGTCTTCTGACCTCTCTGTGCTTCAATTTATTCATCCATTAAGCATCACATCTACCCCATTCACTTCCAAGATGGTTGTAAAGATCAAATAAAGTCATGGATATAAAAGTGATTTGCAAAATATTAAAATGCCACACAAACAATAAAAATCCTGCAGTTACCTGGTTTGGGTATGGATACTACTTAATCAGCCTTGACAAATGACTCAGTATGTGGCTCTTCAATAAAGACTTTTGTGAAGTAGGTATTGTTTTCATGTTGGCCAGAATAGCTAAAGAATGATAGTCCTATTTACTACAAACTTTGGTCTTTAGCTTTCTGGGAAATCTTTCCTTTAGATCAGTGATCAGTGTGCTTTTTCCATCGATCAAATAATCAATATTTATGGAACACCTATAACATGCCTGTTGATGGTGAAATATGAATCTGTAGGGGAGGCAGTGGTAAATACAAGTCTCTAAAGTCCCTTAAATCCAAAACTATGCCAAATTGGTGACAAAGACAAAGATGGCATCAGGGATTCAAAGGACGGAGAAGGGAATTCTTGTATACCTCTCATTTTCAATTTTTGTATTTTATTGACGAATCTAGGATTGGGGATATGCCACAGGAGTAGAATTTGATGTACACCTTCAAGGATGAATAGACTCAGCTGACAGGGGAAATATGGATGGACTCCTAAGATAATTAATTGAGAGTACTGTTGTGAATCATATTTCAGTATTTGCCCTAAGATACCCATCCACCTATTGCTTTCCTATGTGGCTGTGCACTCCATAGTACATTTGAGGAACATTTGTATTGACTGTCAGTTGTAGGAAAACCCAAAATTAACATGAAACTTCAAGGAGCTGATGGTTGTACTGCCTTGTGGATGAAAGGGGAGGTAAAATTCTTCACATATATCAACTCCTCAATGAACAAGTGTTTTGTCCTCCCATTTGGAATTTTAAGCCAGTAGAGAAGACCCAAGTCGGTTTTCTTTAAATCTTATCAATATTCCTGGGAAACTCTAACTTTTCCAAGGATCCAGACAACTTTCTATCTTCAAATCCTTCAACTTTACAGATCCTGCCCAGGCTGCCAATAGAATCTTCACACAAGGTGAGAAATTAACAGTCACGTATTGACATGGGATTGCAGATGAATAAGATATATTTTGTTCCTTGAGAAGCTCATTTTTTGAAGAATATAAAGATACAGTTACAGGAAATTGTACTGTAAAGGGATGCATACAGCAATATGGTGAGAAGAGGAGGGCCACCAGAGAGAGTTTCTTGAAAGAGACAAGGCCAGAAGCAAGACTGTTGTATGGGTAGGAATTATTCAGATGAAAAAAAGAGCAGGGAATGGTAGGAAGAGGGAAGAAAGTAAAGTTAAAGTCAGTTGATGATTTGGGAGAAACTATAGGGATTAAAGTCATGGAGGTATTTATGATATGAAAGATAAAGTGAAATGAGACTGGGGTTTGAGAGGCAGAAATTTAGGTGATTGTGTTCAAAGTTGAAAATAATTGAGATGAAGATTTTGGAAGAATATGTGTTCCAATGATGGCCATATCTGTGGTATGGCTTGCTTGCTGAGAGGGTCAGGTACTGTGAAACTGACATAAGATGAATTGCCTAAACAAACATTTGTCATTCATGAGGATAGAAGATCTTGATTCTGGGAATGTTTGGGAAATTTTAAGAGTCCTTTAGAATCCATGAATTTCATCTGAGAACACTCTTCATACATCTGTCACTTTAATGAGGGAATTATTGTATGTCAGACAAGGCACTGAAATGAATTATAGTCCCTGCACAGTAAAATCAAAATTGATAAATAAGTGCAATGCTATATGATGCTGTGAAAGGTCTGGACAATGGTTTGGCCAGACTTCTTGGCATAGACTGGGAAGGTTTAGGATGGAGGTGAAATTTAATGTAAGTAGGAGTTTGTCAGGCAGGAAAATATGGATGGAAGGCTGTTTCTGGAGGAGGTGTGGACGTGTGAGAGGACTTGGGCAGGTTATGTATGTGAGTATAAGTGCAAAAGTGACTGGAGGGAACTCCAGAAGTCCTTTGTCTTATTCCAGTATGTGCTGAGAACCTGGGCAACCTTTCAGAAGCACTAAAATTGTCATAACTTCTCCTAAGAATATAGCAGATACTTGCTAGGAAAATATTTTTCTCAGTCAGTGTAAATTTTACCACATCATCTTATCCTGTTGACTTGCACATTCACTGTTTTTAAAAGTTAAGATTTTGTGGCTATCTATGAGTTTTGAAACCCTCGACATTAAAACTTTACCCACGGCCTGAAGACATATAAGATCATCACCCTAGTGGAATTCTTCAGTTGCCTATCCATGCAGGGGCTCATCTTAGGAATCAAAATAATGTATAATAGTTTAATTGTGAAGCTTCACAACAATGTTAGTTTCTCAGTAGACTGCTATAGCTTGTTCTAATGTTATCAATAGAATAATCTTTAGGTGAAACCAAACTTACCATACATGTCAATTGGAGTCTATTTACTTTTCTTCCATTCTTCGAAGGTATATTCCATTTAATAAACTTACATCTGTAGAATTCAAGTAAATGCATTGAATCAGCTTTTACTCTTTATAAGCAAAGATATACTTAATCCCGGTAACTTTTCCGGGTATTCGAATGTCCCTAGTTAATGCCTTTTTGTTCTCCAATGAGCCATTTTCAATTTTGTTTGGTAACCAAAATGAACAGGATACTACTGAAGCCCATGAAATGATTAGAATAAAACATTGACTCCTGTACTTGATTTCACAGGGTAAGTCATAGGTCATCAGGGCTGCCTTGGACGTGGGAGAGCTAATTCAGCCTCTTACTTTATATTGTCAAATACTTAATGCTGTCACAACTTTCTCAAAAACATTACCTTGAGCACACAAATTTTCTGAGCTCCAGCACAAAAAGGTTTTCCATTAAGGCCTTGGGATTCAGTAATTCAATCATTCAGCAAATATTTATTGAGTGCAATATTTATTAAGTGCAAGGCCAGGGAAGACATCAGTGAATAAAAGTGGAAAGCTCTTATGCATTCATGGATTTGCATTCTGGTAGAAGGAAAAAAAAAATAAACATGTTGAAAATTAAAAAAAAAAAAGTGACAACAGGGTGATGTGAGACTGACAACCACATTATGTGGAGCATGGCTGAACCTCTTTCTGTGGGTGTCCATCATAAGCCCCATCTTCCCTTTAGTAGTATTGAGATAATTTAATAGAATAAACTGCAATGGTGGTATTGAATTCACATTCATCTTCTATAGTTTTGGTAGCTTCACTGAGTGTTATGTCTCCCATTTTCTTACAGAATAATTGATAGAAATATTAAATATTGTTTGAGATTGAAGCATTTTGGAAAAAGTAGAGGGTTATAGTAAAATGTGTGTTAAAACCAGAGGTCCCAGTCTAAGTTTTCAATGTCACATAAATATCATAAGAGAGAAGAGACCCCTCCTATCACTCCTGAGGGACTAAGGGGTCCTTTAGAAAAGAACCACTGAGTGTGGACAGTATGTATGAAACCATGTTGGTTCCCTGGCAGAGCTAAGAGAATTGGGGCAGCATTTGGAAATTCTGTGGCTTTCAAACACTGAGTTGGGATGCTTAGGTAGTCACTGTCCAAGGATGGCTGAGGTGGAAGGAGAAAACTGTCCAGAGTGGAGAGTAGGGGGGCAGTGCTGAGTTGGAGCCAACAAAATCCCGGTGTCCACCATGGTCTCTGGAGAGAAGAGAGCCCTCCCAGGGATCGAGGGGCTGCATGGGGCTGACAGGGTGAGTCCACACCCTCACCACTGCCCTTGCACAGTCTCACCTCCTCCAACTGTGCCTCACTTCTGGAGTAGTCTGCGTGTGCCATCAAAGCCCTGGAACTGGAGACTCCACCAAACCACTCCCTCTCATCCCCTCCCAGTGCAAACCATAATCTTGTAGGCAGACAATAAAGATAGGAAAACTATTCAGAAAAAAACATGTGGCTTTGGAGTCTCAGGACATGTCCCAACTGCACCTGCAGGGTTGTTTTTTTTTTTTTTCCCCTGGGGTCATCAGGCACTGACTGCGCTGCACCTGCCACAGGCTAGCTCCTTTCCTTTCAGTCACATACCTGTGCTGGGTATGCAGGCCCAGGCCTGCTCCACATCCTGCTCTGCCTGTGATGATATCTCCTCCAGTCCACTCACTTCTCAACAGGCTCTGCAAAGCGAGGCCATGGCTCTTCTATCTGCCATTTGAGTTTCTGTAATAACATGTCCATGAAAAGAGAAACAAGCCCCCGCTGTCTTTTCTTCTTCCTCCCTGCCGCAGTCCGTGGTGAGACCTTGCTTGCCTTTATTTGATCTGTTGCTTATCATTTCCTTTCCTTATTGCCCTCATTATAGTCTTTTAAGAAGCAAACTGATCTGACATATATGGTTTCAAACTGTGTGTAAACTTGGACATCAGTCATTTACTGAAAAAGGAATTGTTTGGGATTAAAAAGCTCTTCTGAAGAAATGGCTAGTTCTTTACTAACAGAAGCAACACATAAACATTTTGTAAAACCAAATGCTTTGCTGCTCTAATTGGAACATTTTAGTATTTTTTTCGAGCTCTAAGAGACATCTACAGGAATGGGTTTGTTGTGAAAGACAAAAAGAAATACACTAAGAAATAAGTAGTATATAATTCACAAGCAGTGAGCATGGATGAAAGGAGCAGGGGATATCTACTAATGCACATCTGGTCCATCCCCTTTGAGTTCTATTAACTATTTTAGTAATCAACAAGGACTTGACCAAATGGTTTTCAATCATATTGCCACTGTAATTTGTTACTCGGTGCTGGAACAATGAGAAAATTTTGCTATTAACAATGCCACTAACTTTTCTGACCAAAGCAGTGATTGAAATACTCAAAATATTCTCCAATAACAGGAGTTTAAAATCATGTTTCCTGTTTTACTAAAATTTTTCACTTAGGCTTTTATATTTCATTCAAACTCCATTTTGTGTAGGACTGGAAGGAAACTGTCCCCTGAATGAATGATTGACAGTGGTAATTGTCAATGGATGTTGGAGACGCAGGGAAGGGACACTGTCAAAGCACCCTTCAAGTGAAGGAAGGGGATGAAGAACCCATATTTTACCCATTTATTCAAATATCCTTTCGTCTGAAAACCTCTCACCTGGGGACCTCTGTGGGTGTGTGTGTCTGGGCCACATAATAGGGGCAGTGTAGGCTGACCAGGCAAGGGGAGGTGAAAAAAACAAGAGTATGTGTGTCTTAGGGGGAGGGATATTTTCTTTAGGGATTAAATCCAGGCATAAATACAGAACAAGCCACCAATTACTGAGGATGAGGGCTGCAATGTTCAGCACCAAAGGATGTCAGCAATTATGTGACAAAATAATGACATGCCAAGGGGATTTCTGGCATGTCTTCAGCACTTTCCGTGTTGCTCTTGATGTTTTGGTGCCACATGAATGCATGTGTGAATGAAAGCAACTAGGGACACTTCATCCTTTTGATGTACATATTGGGGTAAAACCTCTTTTAAATATTAGATTTACTGGCATAACAGTCCCATTCCTTCCCAGTCTAAGCCCATGATGTCCTCAGCTATCCAGGACTGCTGTTTTTTTTAGGCTGTCTTCACATATTCCAATGAGGAAAATGATGTATTCTACTGCTAGTCTCACTGTCTATCAAGATATTCATTCTTATGTTTGTTTATTTTTAATTAAAATTTATTGGGGTGACAATTGTTAGTAAAGTTACATAGATTTCAGGTGTATAATTCTGTATTACATCATCTATAAATCACATTGTGTGTTCACCACCCAGAGTCAGTTCTCTTTCCATCATCATATAATTGATCCCCTATACTCTCATCTACCATCCCTCTCCCAGCTTACTCTCTGGTAACCAGTAAACTATTGTCTGTGTCTATGGGTTTTGTTTCTTCCTTTGTTTTCTTGTTCTTTTGTTGTTTTCAGTTTTATATACCACATATCAGTGAAATCATATTGTCCTTGACTTTTTCTGTCTGAATTATTTTGTTTAGTATTATAATCTCAAGATCCATCAATGTTGTTGCAAAGAGCACTATTTCATCTTTTTCTATGGCAGAATAGTACTCCATTGTGTATATATACCACTTCTTCTTTGTCCAATCATCTATGGAAGGACACTTTGGTTGCTTCAATGTCTTGGGCACCATAAATAAAGCTGCAATGAACATCAGAGCACATATATCTTTACAGATAAATTTTTTGGGTAGATACCAAAGAGAGGAACTGCTGGGTCATATGCTAATTCCATTTTTAATTTTTTGAGCAATCTCCACACTGCCTTCCATAGCGACCACTCCAATCTGCATTCCACCAACAGTGTATGAGGGTTCCTTTTTCTCCATAGCCTCTCCAACACTTTTTATTATTTGTCTTGTTGATGATAGCCATTCTAAGTGGTGTGAGGTGATATCTCATTGTGGTTTTTATTTGCATTTCTCTGATGATTAGTGATGTTGAGCATTTTTTCATATGTCTATTTGCCATCTGTATGTCTTCTTTGGAGAAATGTCTATTCAGATCCTTTGCCCATTTTTCAATTGGATTGTTTTTTTGTTGTTGTTGAGTTGTATGAGTTCCTTATATATTTTGGATATTAGCACATTATTGAAGGAGCTGTTTGCAAAAATCTTCTCCCATTCAGTTGGTTGCCTCTTTATTTTGTCGAAGGTTTCTTTTGCTGTGCAGAAGCTTTTTACTTTGATATAGTCTCATTCATTTATTTAAGCTTTTACTTCCTATCCTTTGAGGTCAAATTCATAAAATTCTCTTTGAACCCAAGATCCAAAGGTTAGTACCTACATTTTCTTCATTGCTCTGTATTGTTTCAGGTCTTATGTATAGGTCTTTGATCAATTTTGAAATAATTTTGGCACACACTGACAGACAACAGTCTCATTTCATGCTTTTGCATATGGCATTCCAATTCTCCCAGCACCATTTATTGAAGAGGTTGTCTTTTCTCCATTGTGTGTTTTTGGTTTTCTTGAAATTTATCTGTCCATATTCATGTGGGTTTATTTCTGGTTTCTCAATTCTATTCCATTGGTCTGTGTATCTATTTTTCTGCCAATACCAGCTGTTTTGGTTATTGTTGCCCTGTAGTACCAGCTGAAGTAAGGGAGTGTGATACCTCGAGCATTGTTCTTTATTCTTAGGATTGCTTTGGCTATTTGCGGTCTTTTGTGGTTCCATACAAACCTAATGACTTTTTGTTCTATTTCTTTAAAAAATGCCATTGGGATTTTGATATGGATTGCATTATGAGACCAACATTACCCTTATACCCAAAGCAGGGGAGGATAACACACAAAAAAGAAAATCACAGGTCAATATCTCTGATGAATACAGATGCAAAAATCCTAAACAAAATTCTACCAAATTAAATGCAAAATTCATTAAAAAGATTATATATCATGACCAAATGGGGTTCATCTCACAAGCACAAGGATGGTTCAACATACGCAAATCGATGAATGTGATACACTATATAAACAAAATAAAGGACAAAAATCATATGATTGTATCAATAGATGCAGAAAAAGCATTTGACAACGTACAAAATCCATTTATGATTAAAACACATAATTAAATGGGTATAGAAGGAAAACAACATAATAAAGGACATATATGACAAAACCTCAGCTAATATCATAATTAACGGTGAAAAACTGAAGCCCTTTACTCTATGTTCAGGAACATGACAGGACTGTTCCCTATTACCTCTGTTTTTCAACATAGTGTTGAAAGTGTTGGAAGTTCTAGCCAGAGCAATCAGGCAAGAGGAAAGGAATAAAAGGTATCGAGATAAAATACCAAAGGGGGTGATGTCATAGGAATGGCGGCAGCAGGATGGACTTTTTTAGTTCTCTTCTGGATCTTATCACAAACGGGACATCTATAACCAATCAAAGGACTCTGCTCATCATGCAGAACAGCTAAGAAACTTGTGTGAGGATTACTTGAAGATGGGTAAATTGGGCGAAGAGGGGAAGACTGAAGGAAGCGGAGTGGAGACACAGCCGCATTTGTGGCTGTGGAGATGTGGCCCGCAACTGAGGCTGGGGAAACGTGGCTGGCATCTGCGGCTGCAGAGATGCAGGGGATCCCAGGATGGAACAGAGAACACAAAAGCCAGGAGGAGGGCTCTTTCCCTGCATCCCACAGCTGATCACTCCTGCCAAAGGGGCAGCATATCCAGCATTTGAGGCAGAAACTTCAGCTGAGACCTCCAGCTGGGCCCTAGTTCAGACAAAGGACACAAACTCCATATCTGCGCCCCTTCCTTCACTCTCCCAATCCTACCCACTCCCTACCAGAGACTTAAACTGGCCCCTGATATGAGGAGTAGTGTCAGATTACAGGGGAGCTGTAGTGCTCAGGCTCTGGGAAGACCGGTGTGCAGCTCTGACCCAGGGAAACAGCTGGGAAGAGTGTGATTTTTACTAGGTTAGGAGAGAAGAGACTCCTCCACCCACAGCCACCACCTTTGCTGGTCTGTGGGAAGAGTGTGACACTGCTGGGTTGGGACAGAGAAGACCATTCCATCCCCAGCTCCCACCCTTTCTGGCCTGCCTAAGGCAGAGCAATTACAACTGCAGAGGCACTCCCAGGGATCAGCAATAGGCAGCAGAAGCAGCTCTGGGCTTTCAGCAGCTCAGAAATCTCCCGCCTGACACACACACACACACACACACACACACACACACACACACACGAAAGAAGTGCCCTAAGACTCAGGGGAACTGGGCACAGGGCTGGTGGTGCTACTCTCAGTGCGCTATATGCAGGCAAGAGCAGCAACTGCACTGACTTTGTAGAAACTATCATCCAGACCTCTCAGCCCCACTCATCTAAACCTGCAGTCCCAAGGTAACTCTGGGTACCAGGTGACCGGCTCTGCCTGCACAATCCGCAGAGGACTCTTTGGTACAGCAGAGGACAACCTGGAGATTACTTGGTGGGCTTAGGCCAAGACTGGCTCTGCTTTTATTTGGTTTTGTTTTGTTTTTATGTTTTTGATATCTTTGCCAGTGTTGAGTGTAGATTATTGGTTGTTTTTACATGTGAATGTTTTTGGTTTTTTCTTTGTTGTTGTTGTTGTGCTTTGTGATTTACTTTGTTCTGAAATTGCCCTACACCAGGGCCCAGCTTAAGAGGCACAAGATTCAACACACCCAGAGGCCAACTCCAGACCAAACCACAGTACTACTGGGTGTGACCTACAAGTGACACACCCAGAGGGAATTCTCTACAGGCACAAGAGCCCATAGAGGCGAAACCTCATTTAAGTGGTCAACCCTCACGCAGCAGAACACCCTGCTGTGGACAGAGCCAAGTCTCACAACTAGTCAGCCAACAAGTCAACCTGACCTACTGACAAGCCAAAAACAATTAAAGATCAACTTGAACCGGACAATATACACAACACAAGAGTCACCTTGGGAGCAACCGCACAGGAGAAGAAGAAAGTGGTGCAAGTCAAATATACAGAACACATACTACATAAGATAACCCAGTAAGAACTAAGAACTCTAGGGGATCTACCCAATACATTGAAGCAACGGCAGAGCCAGAATAGGGAAACAAAGAAACATGTCCCAAATAAAAGAACAGAAGAAACCTCCAGAATTGGAACCAAATGAAATAGAGGTAACCAACCTATCAGAAACAGAGTTCAGAACACTGATGATAAGAATGTTTAAGGAGCTTAGAGATGACATAAAGAAGGATAGAAAAATCATAATGAACACCCATTTATAAATAAGTAACACAATTACTGAAATAAAGAACTCACTTGAAGGAATTAACAGCAGGTTAGATAAAGCAGAGGATCGAATCAGCGACTTAGAAGACAAGTTAGCAGAGATCATCCAAACTGAACAATAGAAAGAAAAAAGAATAAAAAACAATGAAGATGGCTTAAGAGACCTCTGGGATAACATCAAGTGCAACAACATGCACATCATAGGAATACCAGAAGGTGAAGAGAGGAAGTAAGGCATTGAGAACATATTTGAAGTAATAATGTCCAAAAACTTCCCTAACCTGATGAAGGAAACCAACATACAACCCCAGGAAGTGCAGAAAGTTCCAACCAGGATAACCCCAAACAGGTTCACACCAAGACAATTACAGTTAAAACAGCAAAGCTTATAGACAAAGAGAGAATCCTAAAAGCAGCAAGAGAAAGACAGAGGATTACATACAAGAGAACTCCCATAAGACTATCAAATGACTTTTCTACAGAAACATTGAAGGCCAGCAGGGAGTTGCAGGACATATTCAAAGTGATGGAAAACAAAGATCTACAGCCTAGATTGCTTTATCCAGCAAGGTTATCATTTAAAGTTGATGGAGAGATAAAGAGCTTCCCAGAAAAGAATAAGCTAAAGGACTTTATTACCACCAAGCCAGCATTGCAAGAAATACTAAAAGGACTTCTGTAAATAGAAGAAAAATGAAAACAATCTAACTACAACTTTAAAAATGGCAATAACTATGTACCTATCAATAATCACTTTAAATGTAAATGGATTAAATGCTCCAATCAAGAGACATAGGGTGGCTGAGAGGAAAAGAATGCAAGACCCTTGTATAAGCTGTATACAAGAGACTCACCTCAGATCAAAAGACACAAACAGGTTGAAAGTGAAGGTTTGGAGTAAGATATTTCATGCAAATGGAAATGAGAAAAAAGCTGGAGTTGCAATACTTATATCTGACAAAATAGACTTTAAAATGAAGAACATATTAAAAGACAAAGATGGGCACTACCTAATAATAAGGGGATCTATCTGACAAGAGGACATAACCCTAGTAAACATCTATGCACCCAACATAGGAGCACCTAAGTATATTAAAAAGATATTGACTGACATAAAGACAGAGATTAACAGTAACAATATCATAGTAGGGGACTTCAACATACCTTTGACAACAAGGGATAGGTATTCCAGACAGAAAATCAATATGGAAACAATGGCCTTAAATGACACATTGGACCACTTGGATTTAATTGATATTTTCAGAACATTTCACCCCAAAGCTGCACAATACACCTTCTTCTCAAGCACACATAGGACATTTTCCAAGATAGGACACATGTTAGGCCACAAAAGAAGTCTTGATAAATTTAAGAAAATTGAAATCATACCAATTGTCTTCTCTGACCACAGTGCTATGAAATTAGAAATGAACTACAGGAATAAAACTGGAGGACACACCAATTCATGGAGGCTGAATAACATGTTACTAAATAATGAATGGGTCAATCATGAGGTCAAGGAAGAAATCAGAAGATATCTTGAGACAAACAAAAATGAAAACACAATGACCCAAAATTTATGGGATGCCGTGAAAGCAGTCCTAAGAGGGAAATTCATAGCATTGCCAGCCTACCTAAAGAAACAAGAAAAATCACTAATCAATAGTTTATTTTCACACTTAAGGGATCTGGTAAAAGAATAGCAAAATAGGCCCAAAGGGAGCACAAGGAAGGAGATAATAAACATCAGAGCGGAAATAAATGAAATAGAAATGAGAAAAACAATACAAAAGATCAATGAACACAAGAGTTGGTGTTTAGAGAAGATAAACAAAATCAACAAACCTTTAGCCAGACTCATCAAAAAAAAGAGAGAGAGGACCCAAATTAACAAAATCAGATATGAAAGAGGAGAAGCGACAATAGATACTACAGAAATACAAAAAAAATTAAGAAATTACTATGAGCAACTATATGCCAACAAATTTGACAATCTAGAAGAAATGAACAATTTATTAGAAGCATACAACATTTCAAGGCTAACTCTCGAAGAAAGAGAAAACCTGAATAGACCGATTACCACCAGAGAAATTGAATCAGTAATCAACAATCTCCCAACAAACAAAAGCCCTGGACCAGATGGCTTTACAAGTGAATTTTAGAAAACATTCAAAAAAGAATTATCAGCCATTCTCCTCAAGCTGTTCCAAAAAATCCAGAAGGCTCGAAGTCTCCCAAACACTTTTTATGATGCCACTATCACCCTGATCCCCAAATCAGACGAAGACACCACAAAAAAAGAAAACTACAGGCTGATATCTCTAATGAACATAAATGCAAAAATCCTCAACAAAATATTAGTTAACAGGATTCAGAAATACATTAAAAAGATCATACACCATGATCAAGTGGGATTCATCCCTGGTATGCAAGGGTGGTTCAACATCCGCTAATCAATTAATGTGAAACACCACATTAACAAAATGAAAAATAATAATTGCATGATCATATCAATAGATGCAGAAAAAGCATTTGATAAAATCCAGCAGCCATTTATGACAAAAACCCTTAAGGAATTGGGAGTAGAGGGATCATATATCAACAAAAAAAAGGCCATATATGATAAACCCACAGCTAACATCATACTCAATGGGAAAAAGCTAAAATCATTCCTGTTAAGATCAGGAACAAGGCAAGGATGCCCACTTTCTCCACTTCTATTGAACATAGTGCTGGAAATTCTAGCCATAGCAATCAGACACGAGAAAGAAATAAAAGGCATCCATATCGGTAAGGAGGACATAAAATTGTCATTATATGCAGATGACATGATACTATATAGAGAGAACCCTAAAGATTCCAACAAGAAACTAGTAGAGCTGATAGATGAATTTAGTAAAGTAGCAGGATACAAAACTAATATTCAGAAATCAGTTGCATTTGTATATACCAATTATAAAACATCAGAAGGAGAAAGTAAAAAACCAGTCTCATTTACAATTGCTTCAAAGACTATAAAATACCTGGGAATAAATTTAGCCAAAGAAGTAAAAGATCTGTACTCAGAAAATTATAAGACACTGAAGAAAGAAATGAAAGAAGATACAAATAGATGGAAACACATACCATATTCATGGAAAGGAAGAATTAATATAGTTAAAATGTCCATACTGCCTAAGGCAATATACATATTCAACGCAATTCCTATCAAACTACCAATACCGTTTTCCACAGAAATAGAACATATAATCCTAAAATTTATATGGGACCAGAAAAGACCCCGGATAGCATCAGCAAACTTGACAAATAAGAACAAAGTGGGAGGTATAATGATACCTGACATCAAATTATACTACAAGGCTACAGTAATCAAAATAGCATGGTACTGGCATAAAAACAGACACATAGATCAATGGAACAGAATGGAAGCCCAGAAGTAAATCCATGCCTATATGGCCATTTAATCTACAACAATGGAAGCAAGAATTTATGGTGGGGTAAAGACAGTCTATTCAATAAATGGTGCTGGGAAACCTGGACAGACACTTGCAAAAAAATGAAGCGGGACTTCCTCCTCATGCCATAAACAAAAATAAATTCAAAACGGCTAAAGACTTAAATGTAACATCTGAAACCATAAATTCCTAGAAGAAAATATAGGAAGAAACTTCACAGACATTACCCATAGTAAAATTTTTTACTGATATATCCCTGCGGGCTAGGGATGTAAGAGAAAAAATAAACATGTGGGATTACATCAAACTAAAAAGTTTTTTCACAGCAAAGGAAACCATCAATAAAACACAAAGGTATCCTACTGAATGGGAAAAGACATTTGCCAATGACATATCCAATAAGGGGTTAATATCACAGATTTATAAAAAACTCACTCAACTCAACTCCAAAAAAACAAACAACCCAATTAAAAACTGGGCAGAGGACATGAAGAGACATTTTTCTAAAAAGGACATACATATGGCAAACAGACATATAAAAAAATGCTCAACCTCACTAACCATCAGAGAACTGCAAATAAAAACTTCAATGAGATACCACCTCACCCCAATCAAAATGTCTATCATTAATAAATCAACAAACAACAAATGCTGGCGAGGATGTGGAGAAAAGGGAACCCTTGAGCACTGTTGGTGGGATTGCAGATTGGTGCAGCCACTATGGAAAACAGTATGGAGGTATCTCAAAAGTCAGAAAATGGAACTACCTATGATTCAGCAATTCACTCCTAGGTATCTATCTGGAGAAATCCAAAACTCTAATTCAAAAAAAAATTATGCACTCCTGTGTTTATTGCAGCACTATACACAATAGCCAAGACATGGAAACAACCAAAATGCCCATCAGTAGAAACTGGATTAAGAAACTGCGGTACATTTATACAATGGAGTATTACACACCATAAAGAAGAAAGAAATCTTACCATTTGCAACAACATGGATGGACCTAGAGAACATTATGTTAAGTGAAATAAGTCAGACAGAGAAAGACAAATACCATATGATCTCACTTATATGTGGAATCTAAAGAAGAGAATAACTGAATGAACTAATCAGAAACAGTTTCAAAGACATAGAGGAAAAACTGAGTGTTGCTAGATGGGAGGGGGGGTTGGGATAAGGGGGAAGTTGAGGGTATTAAGGGGATTAGAAAGCTGTCAGTAACTACAAGATTGCCACGGGGTTCCGAAAGTTAATTTGGGGAATGTAATCAATAATGTTGTTAAGGTTTTGTAGGGTATGTGATGGACACTTGTCTCATTAGGGAGACCACCTCAGGGATGATGTAGATGCCTGATCAGTGCACTGTACACAGGAAGCTGAAGCTGAACAGTAATGAATGTCAACTACAAGTTTATATATATATATACTTACAAGAAGTGGCGTACAGCATTAGGAATGCAGACAGTGGAAATGTAATGGCTGTGTGTGATGTCAGAGGGATAGTGGATGGGGGAGGGCATTTGACACAGTGTGAGGGATATAAATGATAAACGTCTAAGTATTATTTTGTTTTGTGCACCTGATAATTAAGTATTAATAATAGTAGTAGTAATAAATAATTAAGTATTATTTTGTTTTCTGCACCTGAAACTAATAAAAAAAAGAATAATAATTTAAATAAAGGACTAGTAACTTCAAGAATTGCAATAAAATAAAATAAAATATGTAACAGAATCATTTCCTCACACAAAAAAAGGTATCGATATAGGGAATGAAGAAGTTAAATTGTAACGTTTGGCAGATGACATGATGCTATATATAGAAAACCTTAAAGACTCTACTACAAAGCTATTAAAAATAATAAATGAATATAATAAAGTTGCTGACTACAAAATCAATGTACAAAAGTCCATTGACTATACTAACAATAAAATCTCAGAAAAAGAAATAAAAAAAATATTCCTTTTGCAATTGCAACAAAAATAATAAAATACCTAGGAATAATCTTAACAAAGGATGTGAAAGACTTATAAACTGAACGCTATAAGACATTTTTAATAGAACTTGAATAGGACACAAAGAAATGGAAAGATATTCCATGTTCATGGATTGGAAGAATCAGCATAGTTAAAATGGTCATATTACCCAAAACAATATACAGATTTAATGCAACTAGTCACTTTCAAGTGAGCTTCCATGAGGTTGGCAGCTAATTTCTCAACAGAATCTTTGAGTGCCAGAAGGGATTGGCACAAAATATTCAAAGTGATGAAAAAGAAGGACCTACAACCAAGAGTACTCTTTCCATCAAGGTTATCATATAAAATTGAAGGACATATAAAGAACTTCCCAGACCAGAAAAAGTGAAAGGATTTCATCACCAAAGCAGTATTACAAGGAATGTTACTGGGACTTATTTGAGACAAATAAAGTAAAATAATGATAAATAATAGTAATAATAATAAATATGGATAATAAAATGACAATACCTACATATCTATCAACAATTACTTTCAATATAAATTAATTAAATGCTTCAATAAAAAATATGGTGGCTGAATGGATAAGAAAACAAGATCTTTACATATGCTCTATGAGACTCACTTCAGTTTGAAAAAGACACACAGACTGAAAGGGATGGAAAAAGTCATTTCATGAAAATGGGAAAACAAACAAAAACTCTTGGGTAGTGGGACTTACACTAGCCAAAATAGACTTTAAAACAAAGGGAATGGGTCCTTGCCACGTGTGGTGGTATGCATGGACCTGGGGAATATTTTGCTGAGTAGAGTGTCAGACAGAGAAAGATGTTATGTGATTTCACTTATATGTGAAATCTAAATAACAAAATAAACAAACGAAACAAGACAGAAACAAACTCATAGATACAATATTTTTGATAGTTGCCAGATGAGAAGTGTTTGGGGGAGGCATGAAAAAGGGGAAGGAATTAAGAAGTACAAATTGGTTGTTACAAAGTAGTCATGGGTATAGCATAAGGAATACAGTCAATGATATTGTAATAACTACGTATGGTGTGAGATGGGTATCAGATTTACCAGGGTGATAGATGGGAGGGGAATTAGGGGACAGGGTGAAATGGTTAAGAGATTAAGAAATACAAATTAGTAGTTACAAAATAAGCATGGGGATATAAAGTAAAGCATAGGTGATATAGTCAATAATACGGTAATAATTATATACTCATACACTCTTGATTCCACCAACGGTTTATCACAAATAGGAAGAGGCCTCGGGTTTCAAGTTAGACTCAGAAGGATTCCTCTTTGATCTTTCCTTCCTGGTCACCTGTTTCTCAGATCTACACAGGACATCAGAATTCATCAAAATAAATGGTTCCCAAATCTTGCTGGAGTCAGAAGCACATCTGGAGCTTTTAAGAAATGCACGTCCCAGGGAGGCTTCCCAAACATGTTTATGAATCATATTCTCCTAGATAAGGGCTTGTTGGGGAACGTTATTTGTAAAATTTCCCCCAGATGATTCTTATGAGCAAGGAGAAGGTTTGGAGCCTCAGGCCTCACTTGATTCCTTCATCTTTCAGATGAAGCTACCAACAAAACCTACAAACAGAAACTCAGACTCTAGTCCAGTGTTATTTTCATTGTACACCCAACCCTGTCACTCACAACACACAGCCTATAACAGGTTAGTGATCATTTTTCAGAGGTTTATCTGTAGAGAGAGGTGGAGGTGTTTTATTTACAAACCACAAGGCGGTTAAAGATGTAATCATGCAGTTATGTTCAAAGCCCACAACTTCGTAAAGCAACATATTTCTTTGAGATGAATACGCAGCTTTGGAAACCATTGATTTAAGTCTGAAGTGAAAGAGTCCTCTTAGATGTAGAGCCTGGGTCAGCTGTAGAGAGCAGTGTCACTCAGATAAGACCCTGGGGAGAAAAGAAAGTGTGAATTGTGGTATTGGAACAGCCCTCCCAAAACTGGCAACGTAAATTTTGAATTATGGTTTCCATAGCCATCTCATTGTCAAAAAATGCAGGGGCTGTTAGGCCACTTTGGGTTTTTTTGGTTTGTTTGTTTGTTTTTTTAATCCATGTCTATGGCCAATGGAAAGTATGCTTTTAAAAGACCAACTTGAATTTCCCAGTCAAGGATATGAGTGAAAGCTTCTTTCTTTTTTCCTTTCTGGGCTCCATGGAAGTCTCCAGAGCACAGATCCTTATCCAAGCTAAAAAAAGAGGGTGTGTGCCATGGCCCGCCCTGGCTGGTCTCTAGTGAGGGCCTGTGGGCTTGGGCCAGGAGCAGGAATTCCCCACACAGACAGTGAGTCTGCTGCTCGAGACAGGAGCGGCGGCTCCATAGAAAGCCACTCAGTTCCCTGCCACCAAGTAACACTCAGACACAACACACACAGCTGCAGAAAATGGAGTATTTGAAAGAAGTGTTATTTTTCCCTAGAATACACAGTGCCCTTATTTCCTTAGGGGTGCAGTAAAAATTAGCCATGAATAGATTTCCAAATGCAGCTAAGAGTCAGCAAGGATATTTATCTCCACAGGTTGGGGTTGTTGGGACGGGTTGCTGGGACAAACTTTGAATACTTCAATAAATCATAATGAAAGATTAAAATAAAAAGCACTTGCTAAACATGTCTGCAAGGAGTCTTTTATGCTGTTTTTTTTTTTTTTTGTTTTTTTTGTGTTTTTTTTTTTTTTTTTTTTTTTTTGTCCTCTAGCAAGTGCTGCTCAGAGATTTCACTGGGCTGTTTGAATCCAATAGAAAATGTGTATTTCTTTGAGGTGGGAGAAAAAAAAAAAAGAATTTCATGATTGGAGATTTAGCTTACATGGGTGTTTGAAGTCAAAATACAATTGGTAAATCTAAGTGCATCTGTTATATCATGTGTAAAAAACAATAATTAAAAAAAGAGAATATATTCCCAGGCCATGTAAATTCTTAGCAAAATACCTATTGAAATTTGTCATTTGTTTTCTATTTCATTAAGATACAAGAATCAATGTCCCTAAAAACCTGCAAAAAATTTTTAAAAATTACAAAATATCCTTGTGAGTATTATTGGGCAACTATGGACTCTAAGAAATTTATAGCTATCAGTGTGCATAAAGAGAGACATTCCTGTGGCTCAGTTCCCCTGTAGTAAATAAGAATTCTTTATTTGTTTATAGCAGGAGATGGAACAAAGCAAGAGTAAGAGGCTCTTTGTAGCTTAGAAGTTGTCCCTTCCTGAAGTTGGATCTACTCTTCCTTGAACACCCATCATAACATCTACATCTGTTAGGTAGCCTCTGTGTGCAGCCCCATGCCTGGCGGCCTCCTCTGAATCTAGGAGTAGTCAGAAAGGCTACTGTTTTTGCCCTTCTTTCTGTTGACATAGCCTATTTTATCCACTCAGAGAATAACAAGCTCACCAAGAGCAGGAATTATGTGTTAGGCTTCTGTTATTGGCTGATTTGGGTCCCCTAAGATTTCATATGTTGAAGTTCCCAGTACCTCAGAAGGTGAGTATATTTGGAAATAGGATCTTTAAAGAGATAATTAAGATAAAATGAGGTTATTAGGGTGGGCCTTAATACAAATATAAATGGTGTCCTTATAAGCAAAGGAGATTAGAACACAGACACACATGGACAAGAGGGAACACTACGTGAAGACACAGAAGAAGATGGCCATCTACAAGCCACGGAGAGAGGCCTCAGAAGAAACAAATCCTTTATCTCTGACTTCCATCCACCAGTACTTTGAGAAAATAAATGTCTGTTGTTTAAGTGACCCAATCAGTGGTACTTTGCTATGACAGCCTTGGCAAATTAATACAGCTTCTTATGTTCTCTTACACATAGCTCTGAGCCTTGAGCAAAGAAGGAGTTCAAAACGTATTTGTTGGTGCATTAGTTTGCTATATATAACACATAATAACATAAATATATGTAATAACATATATAATATATAATAAATAGAGAATTATATAAATTAATGCATTAATATATTACATATTATAACTAGTGTATAATATATAATTGTTATAATTATATAACATACTAACATATTATATGTATTATAATGTATATGATGCATTGTATTATATAGAATACATATAGAATAATATTTATATCATTTTATATGTATTATATGATAACATAATAAATAGTATATACACAGAACTATAAGTGTGTGAAAAGCGAGTTGCTCTTCTATGAAAACTACAAAAATTTAGGAATTTCTAAGAACTTGCCATAAGTAAGATGTTTGTAAAATATTTAAAATAAAATAAAAATTATAAAAATCTAGCAGCCTCTCACTGAAATTCTGCTTCCAGAAAAATGTAATAGATATGTTTTTTCCCTTTGCTCTTGAAGTACAAATAAAAACAATAGATAGTATATATAGCTCAAGCATAAGAAGAGTCTTTTTTTTTTTAAATTTATTTATTGGGGTGACAATTGTTAATGAAATTACATAATTTCAGATGTACAATTCCGTATTACATCATCAATAAATCCCATTGTGTGTTCACCACCCAGAGTCAGTTCTCCTTCCATCACCATATATTTGATCCCCCTTACCCTCATCTCCCTCCCCCCACCCCCCTTACCCTCTAGTAATCACTAAACTATTGTCTGTGTCTATCAGTCCTTGTTTCTAATTTGTTTGTCTTGTTTTTGGTTTATATACCACATATCAGTGAAATCATATGGTTCTCTGCTTTTTCTGGCTGACTTATTTCGCTTAGCATTATATTCTCAAGATCCATCCATCTTGTCACAAATGTTCCTATATCATCTTTCCTTAATGCTGAATAGTATTCCATTGAGTATATACACCACAACTTCTTTATCCATTCATCTATCGAAGGACATTTTGGTTGTTTCCATGTCTTGGCCACCGTAAACAAAGCTGCAATGAACATTGGAGCACACGTATCTTTATGTATAAATGATTTCAGATTCTTTGGGTAGATACCCAGGAGAGGGATTGCTGGGTCATATGGTAATTCTATTCGTAATTTTTTGAGGAACCGCCACACTGCCTTCCATAGCGGCTGCAGCAGTCTGCATTCCCACCAACAGTGTATGAGGGTTCCTTTTTCTCCACAGCCTCTCCAACACTTGTTACTATTTGTCTTATTGATGATAGCCATTCTGACTGGGGTGAGGTGATATGTCATTGTGGTTTTTATTTGCATTTCTCTGATGATTAGTGATGTTGAGCATTTTTTCATATGTCTATTTGCCATTTGTAAGTCCTCTTTAGAGAAATGTCTCTTCAGGTCCTCTGCCCATTTTTCAATTGGGTTGTTTGTTTTTTTGTTGTTGAGTTTCATGGGTTCCTTGTATATTTTGGATATTAGACCCTTATTGGAGGCACTGTTTGCAAAAATCTTCTCTCATTCAGTCGGTTGCCTCTTTATTTTGTCGATGGTTTCTTTTGCTGTGCAGAAACGTTTAAGTTTCATATAGTCCCATTTGTTTATTTTAGCTTTTACTTCCATTGCCTTTGGAGTCAAATTCATAAAATGCTCTTTGAACCCAAGGTCCATAAGTTTAGTACCTATGTTTTCTTCTATGCAGTTTATTGTGTCAGGTCTTATGCTTAAGTCTTTGATCCATTTTGAATTAATTTTGGTACATGGTGACAGATGACAGTCCAGTGTCATTCTTTTGCACATGGCTATCCAATTCTCCCAGCACCATTTATTGAAGAGGCTGTCTTTTCTCCATTGTATGTTTTTAGCTTCTTTGTCAAAAATTATCTGTCCATACTTATGTGGTTTTATTTATTGGTTCTCAATTCTATTCCATTGGTCTATGTGTCTGTTTTTCCGCCAATACCAAGCTCTTTTGATTATTGTAGCCCTGTAGTACAAGCTAAAGTCCGGCAGTGTGATAACTCCAGCACTGTTCTTTTTTCTTAAGATTGCTTTGGTTATTCGGGGTCTTTTGTGGTTCCAAACAAAACTGATGATTTTTTGTTTTATTTCTTTAAAAAATGCCATTGGGATTTTGATGGGGATTGCATTAAATCTGTATATTGCTTTGGGTAATATGGCCATTTTAACTATGTTGATTCTTCCAATCCATGAGCATGGAATGTCTTTCCATTTCTTTGTGTCATCTTCAATTTCTTTCAAAAATGTATTATAATTATCAGCATATAAATACTTCACATCCTTGATTAAATTTATTCCTAGGTATTTTATTCTTTTTGCTGCAATTGCAAAGGGAATTGTTTTTTGTATTTCTTTTTGTGAGATTTCATTGTTAGTATATAGGAATGCAATAGACTTTTGTACGTTTATTTTGTAGCCAGCAACTTTACCGTATTCGTTGATTGTTTCTAACAGCTTTTTGGTGGAGTCTTTAGGGTTTTCTATATATAGTATCATGTCATCTGCAAAGAGTGATATTTTAACTTCTTCATTCCCAATTTGGACGCATTTTATTTCTTTCTCTTGCCTGATAGCTCTGGCAAGGACTTCCAACACTATATTGAAAAGCAGAGGTGATAGGGGACAGCCCTGTCGTGTTCCTGAACGTAGAGCAAAGGGCTTCAGTTTTTCACCATTAATTATGAGATTAGCTGAGGGCTTGTCGTATATGGCCTTTATTATGTTAAGGTATTTTCCTTTTGTACCTATTTTATTAAGTGTTTTAATCATAAATGGATGTTGTATCTTGTCAAATGCTTTTTCTGCATCAATTGATATAATCATATGATTTTTGTCTTTTATTTTGCTTATTTGATGTATCACATTGATGGATTTGCGGATGTTGAACAATCCTTGTGTCCAGGGATGAACCCCACTTGGTCGTGATGAATAATCTTTTTAATGCATTGTTGTATTCGATTTGCTAAAATTTTGTTTAGGATTTTTGCATCAGTATTCATCAGAGATATAGGTGTGTAGTTTTCTTTTTTTGTGTTGTCCTTACCAGGTTTTGGTATCAGGGTAATGTTGCCCTCATAAAATGAGTTAGGGAGTACTGACTGTTCTTCAATTTTTTGGAAGAGTTTGAGCAGGATTGGTATTAGATCCTGTTTGAAGGTTTGGTAGAATTCACTAGTGAAGCCATCTGGTCCTGGACTTTTGCTTTTGGAAAGGTTTTTGATGACTGATTCAATTTCTTTACTGGTGATCGGTCCGCTTAGATTTTCCAGTTCTTCATGGTTCAGCCTTGGAAGGCTATATGTTTCTAAGAACTTGTCCATTTCTTCTAGGTTATTGAATTTGGTGGAATATAGTCCTTCATAGTATTCTTGAATGATCCTTTGTGTTTCTGTGGTGTCCGTGATAACTTCCCCTTTCTCATTTCTGATTTTGTTAATTAGTGTCTTCTCTCTTTTTATCTTAGTGAGTCTAGCCAAGGGTTTGTCGATTTTATTAATTTTTTCAAAGAACCAGCTCTTTGTCACATTAATTTTTTCTATTGTCTTTTTGTTCTCTATTTCATTTAGCTCTGCTCTGATTTTTGTTATTTCCTTTCTTCTGCTGACCTTGGGTTTCACTTGTTCTTCTTTTTCTAGTTCTTTGAGGTGTAACATGAGGTTATTTATTTGGGATTTTTCTTGTTTCTTGAGATAGGCCTGTAATGATATAAATTTCCCTCTTAAAACTGCTTTCGCCACATCCCAAAAATTTTGGTAGGATGTATTTTCATTGTCATTTGTTTCTATGTATCTTTTGATCTCTCCTCTAATTTCTTCTTTGACCCAGTTGTTATTTAAAAGTATGTTGTTTAATCTCCATGTATTTGTGTTTCTTTTTGCTTTCTTTTCACAGTTGATATCCAATTTCAAATCTTTGTGATCAGAGAATATGCTTGGTATGATTTCAATCTTCTTAAATTTGCTGAGGCTGCTTTTATGTCCCAGTGTATGGTCTATGCTTGAGAATGTTCCATGTACACTAGAAAAGAATGTATAGTGTGATCTTTTAGGATGAAGTGCTCTATAGATGTCAATTCTGTCCATTTCATCTAATGTGTCATTTAGGGCTGCTATTTCATTGTTTATCTTCTGTTTGGATGATCTATCCATAGCTGTCAATGATGTGTTTAAATCCCCTAGTATAATTGTGTTTTTGTCAATTTCTCCCTTTAGTTTTGTTAGTAGTTGCTTGGTGTATTTTGGTGCTCCCTGATTGGGGGCATAAATATTGATGACTGTTATGTCTTCTTGTTGTATGGTCCCCTTTACCATTATGAAATGTCCATCTTTGTCTCTTGTTATCTTTTTCACCCTGAAGTCTGTTTCATCTGATATCATTATGGCTACACCTGATTTTCTCTGGGTACCATTTGCTTGGAGTGCCAATTTCCACCCTTTCACTTTGAGTCTATGCTTGTCCTTGTAGCTGAGATGTGTCTCTTGTAGACAGCATATGGTTGGGTTTAGTTTTTTGATCCAATCTGCTACTCTGTGCCTTTTTATTGGTGAGTTCAGCCCATTTACATTTAGGGTGATTATTGATACGTGAGGATTTCCTGTCATTCTATCTTTAGTTTTCTGGTAAGCCTGTGACTCCATTGTTTCTTTGCCTTTTTGTTTTTGTTTATTATTTCTGTGTGGTGGTGTTATGATGTTTTCCTCTGTTTCTTCTTTTATCGCAGTATACATTTCAGTTCTGGATTTTTTTTTGAGTGTTTACCCTTAAGATTATGTAAAAGAAAGTTTGATATTTACAGTATTCCATTTTCTTCAGTACGCTTACTTTCTCCATTCCCATATTCCGGTTCAGGACTTTACGCTCCCCCTTTTTGTGTTTCGGTTGCCACAAATTGTCCCTGTTGATGGTGGTCGAATAGCCTCCTTTAGTATTTCTTGTAGTGCAGGTCGTGTATTAGAAAATTCCCTCAGCTTCTGGATGTCTGGAAAGGTCTTTATTCCTCCTTCATATCTAAAGGATATCTTTGCTGGATATATAATTCTTGGCTCATGATTTCTCTCTTTCAATAGTTTGAATATTTGGTTCCACTCCCTCCTTGCTTGTAGAGTTTCTGCTGAAAAATCGGATGATAATCTAATGGGCTTTCCTTTGTAGGTTACCGTCTTTTTTTCCCTGGCTGCCTTCAGGATTCTTTCTTTGGTGTTAATTTTAGACAGCTTGAATACAATGTGTCTTGGAGAAGGCCTGTTGGGATTGAGGTAATTAGGTGTTCTATTTGCTTCTTGGATTCGAGGATCCAGTTCTGTCCACAAATTTTGGAATTTCTCATTGACAATTTCTTTGAGTATATACTCTGTTCCCTTCTCTTTTTTTTCTCCTTCTGGTATGCCCATTATTCTTTTATTGCTCTTTCTGATGGAGTCAGAAAGTTCTTGTAGAGTTCTTTCGTTTCTTTTAAGCCTCAAGTCTCTTTCTTCTTCCATCTCTGTAATTTCCAGGTTTCTATCTTCGATGTCACTGATTCTTTCCTCCATCTGGTCAACTCTACTACCTAAGCTGGTTATTTCATTCTTAATTTCTTCTATTGAGTTCTTAATCTCCAGAAATTCTATTTGGTTCTTTTTTAAAATTTCAATCTCTTTCGTAAAATGCTCGTGTTGTTCTTTGATTGCGTTTCTGAGTTCATTAAATTGCCTTTCTGTGATTTCTTGCATCTCTTTGAGGTTTTTCAGAACTGCAATCTTGAATTCTCTATCATTTAAGTCACATATTTCCATATCTTTAAGTTCCTTTTCTGGAAACTTTTCACTTTCTTTCTGAGCTGTCTTGTTGCCTTGGTTATTCATGGCAATTAATGATTTATTATTTCTCTTCCTAGACATCTACAGGAGTGGCTTCTGCAACAGGTTGATAGGAAGAGGTCTCTCTGACACAGTAGTGCTATATTTTCTCTGCACTTTTCCAGCTTCTCACACAATGGGGGGATTCCCTGGGAGACGGGCCTCTCCTCTGTTAACAGTTCGCCTGGGTCATAGGGCGCCACGTCCCTGTGGGGGTGCGGAGAGCTTTTGAAGTTTCAAAGCTCTTTCTGCACCCGATTCAGAGCCCGTATGTTTCAGCAGTTCTGTTTACTTCTGCAGGGATCCGCCCAGATAGGTGGGGCCAGGGGCGGGGTGAGTTGTTGAGGTGGCCCAGAGCAATGGCGGCGACCACCACCACAGCCGGTCCTGCTTCCACAGCGCCTTCCCCTTTGCCTGAACTAGTTGGGCTGCGAATCTGTTTCTGCGGTCCACAGTTCTCAGAACAACAAAGATTCTGTCCTTGTGATCTGACACTGCTACTTTATCCCTTCTAGCACCGGGCAGGTGGGGGCGGGGCGAGCTCTGGAGGGTAGGGAGGGGCGGCTAGTCTCAGTGCCTAAGGCTTCTGTTCTCTGCTGGGCAGTGAGGGATTAAACCACAGTTTTCAGCCTTCATCCCTCAGTCTTTTCTCCGAGGTCTGCCGTGAACGTTGGGTTCAGCCGTGCTATATGCTGCCCCCTCAGCCCTGTGGGCCGTAAGCGGAGCCCTAGCAGTCCGTGTTCGTCCCTCTTCCACAGCTGCGGAAGTTCCGCGATTCAGCGAGCTCGGAGCACTGAGCTAGGTCTTTGTCCTGCGTCCGAGCGGCTCCCTTCCCTCACTTCTCCCTTCCCTCCTCCCCCGGTCGTGCGATTTGCCCACCTGGAGGTGAATTCAGTAGTGGACCTCTTCGTCTTGCCTGTCTGCTGTGCAGGGAGTCCTTTGTGGAGTTATTGTTGTCTGATTAGTTGTAAATTCCAGGGGAGCTTTACAGAGGCTCACCTCATGCCGCCATTTTGATCCGGAATCGTATAAGAAGACTCTTAAAGGTAGAGAGAAGAAGACAAACAGCTAGAGAACGCAGGACCCAAGGAAAAAATGTTGATGAATTCCTTGGGTTCTTTTTGCCTTATTTATCCCAGACAAATAGCTGAAGAACCCAGCAACCCAGAAGTATTAACAAGTATAAACTATAAAAACCCCAAGAAAATCCTACTGTCTCTAGCCCAGGGACTATAAAAGGGGGAGCCTCACAATACAAAAAACTTTTAGGAAATGACTGCTCTACTCTATCCAAAAACAAGAGAAAAACTGTCTCACCAGCCCCACCTTACTAGCAATGGTTAAGTGAGAGGCCTACTCCCCATTGTCTTCAAGTTATAATGAGATATCCTAAATGCCCTGCCAGGGTGTGTCACAAAAGGCTAAGTAATGGACTGAGAATTGCATGCCCAATGAAGGATGAAGACCCTTTCCCACAGTGACTGAAGACAGACATCCATCCCTACCCAGTGATAACAAGGAACCCCTCCCAGTTCCCACTGGGAGGATGTCAAAGGAGACCTAATGGAGAGTCAGGACTTTTACCACCCCTGGTGCAGTGTTAGTGAAGGCCACATTGTGAGCAGTAACAAGGCACCCCTCACCATCCCAGCAAGGGTGGTGTCAGTGGAGGTCTGTTGGGAAGTCGGAACTCCCACTTCCAACCAGCAGTTGCAAGGAGCCCATCCTCCAGTGGATGTCAATGAAGGTCAAGGTGAAACCTAGATTTCTACCCTCACCTGGCAGGAATAAGGCAGAAGCTGAGTAATCTCAGCGGAAGACAGATCAGACAGAACATTTAAATAAAATCCAAATTCTCATGACATAATACACAAAATGTCAAAATTTCAATTGAAAATTACTCATTCTACCAAGGACCAGGAAAATTTCAACCTGAATTAAATAAAAAGACATACAACACCAAGATGCCGGAGATGTTACAATTATCTGACAAAGATTTTAAAGCTGCCAACATAAACATGCTTCAATGAGCAATTAAATACACCCTTGAAACAAATGACAGAACAGAAATTCTTAGCAAATAGAAGACATAAAGTAAAACAAAAGGGATATTTTAGGGAAAAAAATACAATAACTGAAATTTATAAAAAAAGAAAACACACACACACACACACACACACAAAACCTTCAATAGATATACCAGACAACAACATGAAGAGGACAAATTGGTGAACTGAATGATGGAAAAACAGAAATTACTCAGTCTGAATAATTTAAAAAAAAAATTAGAAAAAAAATGTCTCAGGGATCTGTAGGTCTATTGAAAAACAAAACTATCATTAATGGCATGAGTCCCTGAAAAAAAAAAAAAAAAAAAAGAAGGAGAATGAGAGTGAATCTGAAAAGCCATGCAATGAAATAATGGCTTAAAAAGCTCTAAAGTTGGCAAAAGACATAACCAAGTTTCAAGAAGATGGGCAAACTCCAAAAGACGATGCACCCATGCACCCAAAGAAATTGATACCAAAGAACGTTTTTGTCACACCACTAAAATGTAAGGACAAAGAAAAAAATTCTGGCAAATAGCAAGAGAAAAAAATATATTTTCTCTAGAGGGAAAACAATTTGAATGAAAGTAAGTTCTCTTCAGAAATTAGAGAGTCCATAACATTTTTTAAGTGGTGAAAGAAAAGAACTATCAACCCAGAATCCTAATTCATAAGATATCCTTCAAAATGAAGAGAACTCAATACATCTCAGATGAAGAAAAAAGAAAGAATTTGCTGCCAGAAGAGAAACCTAAAAGAAGAACTAAATGAAGTTCTCTAAACAGAAAGGAAATGATAAAGGAAGGAAACTTGGAACATTAGGAAATAAGAACTAGCAATGGAAAGAGTAAAATTATGTATATAGACAATACATTTTCCTTCTCCTGTTGGATTTTCCAAATTACATTTAATGGTTGAAACAAAAATGATAACACATTTTGATGTGACTCTAAAAGTATGAGAAGAAATATTTAAGACAATTATATGTTAAGAAAGGTTAGGAATAGGATATAAAGGAAAGTAAAGTTTTTTAACTTAACTCAAACTAGAATATATTGACACCAATAGATTGTGATTTTTTTAAAAAAAAATCTATAGCGATACATGAAAATTCACAGAGATAAATCAAAATGGAATTTTAAAAAATCCAAGTAATCCGCAGAAAGCCTGAGGAAATGAAAAACAGATTAAACAGAAAAGAAAAATAAAATGGTACACTTAAGGCCTAACAATTCAATCACATTAAATTAAATAATCTGAATAGATCATTTAAAAGACAAAGATTGGCAGAGTGGATTGAATATGATGACACAAATATGCCTACAAGAAACTCATGTGAAACATGATGATATAGGTAAGTAGAAAGAAAAAGATAGGAAAAAGATATATCATTCAAACATTAATCAAATGATTTCACTGATATGTGTTATATAAACCAAAAACAAGACAAACAAATGAGAAACAAAATCTCATAGACACAGACAATAGTTTAGTGGTTACCAGAGGGTAAGGGGGTGGGGGGAGGGAGATGAGGGTAAGGGGGATCAAATATACGGTGATGGAAGGAGAACTGACTCTGGGTGGTGAACACACAATGGGATTTATAGATGATGTAATACAGAATTGTACACCTGAAATTATGTAATTTCATTAACAATTGTCACCCCAATAAATAAATTTAAAAAAGATATAAATGATGAACGTCTAAGTATTACCTTGTCTTGTACACCTGAAACTAATAAATTAAATAAAATAAATAAATAAATAAATAAAAGAGAAAAGGAAAAGCTATATTAATATCTGATAAAAATTATGACTTCAGAGCAAAGAAAATTAACAGTGACAGAGAGATATAGTGCATAACAATTAAAGGGTCAAGTCACCAAGAAGACATAGCAATCCCAAATGCATATGCACTAAACAACAGGGCTTCATAATATGTAAAGTAAAACTTGATATAAATGAAAAGAGAAATAGCAAACCCACACTGTATTTGGAGACTTCAATACCCTTCTCCCTGCACTTGATAGAACAGCTACACAGAAAACCACCAAAAGAATATGGAAGAACTCAGCAACACTATTAATCAACAGGATCTAGTTGACATGTTATGAGAGACCATACCTTGGGTCAGAAAACAAAGCAAATGAATTTAAAATAATTGAAATCAATGGAATCAAACCAGAAATAAAATCTGGAAAGACATTTCCAAACAGGTGGAAACTAACCAATAAACTTTTAAATATTCCATGGACCAAAGAGGAAGTCCCAGAAGAAACAAAATATACATTGATCCTAATACAAATAAAAGCACAACACATTAAAATTTGTGAGACATTGTTAAAGTACTGCTGGGAGGGAAACTTATGCACTTAATGCTTATATCAGAAAAAAAGGAGAATGTTCAAGTCAATAATCTCAGTGTCTACCTCAAGAACCTAGAAAAATAAACACAAAGCAACTCAAGGAAGGAAAATAATAGAAAACAATAGAAATTAATGAAATTAAAAGCACAAAAACAATAGAGAAAAGTCAATGTAACAAAAAGCTTTTTCTTTGAAAAGATTAAGAAAACAGACAAACCTCTAGCAAGACTTAAAAGAAGAAAAAGAGAGAAAGGACATAAATTACCAATATAGGGAATGAAACAGGAAATATTATTATAGAAACTGCAGTTATCAAAATGATAATAAGGGAATAAAATGTACAAGTATACACACATAAAGTTGAAAATTTAGTTGAAATGGAACAATTCCCTGAAAAGCACAAACTACAACAACTTACCTGCTATGAAATATGCAATTTGAATGGTCTTTTAACTATTGAGGAAATCCAATTTGTAACTAAAATCATCTCAAAAGGTAATCTTCAGGCACTAATTGTTTCCATGGAGAATGTTGCCAAATCTTTAAAAAAGAATTAACACTAACTGTATAAAATCTACTTTAGAAAGTAGAAGCATCAAGTTATGCCCAGGCACAAGGAACAGCAAAGCCTGTGCAAATGACAGTAGCCATGAAGACACAGTTCCCTCTGAGTCTCACAGCTTCAGGAAGCACTGTGCTAGGCCTTTGGGGTAACTGAAACAATCTCAGTGTTTATTGAAAAAGACGATAGATAAAGAGCAAAATAAGTAATATAGAATCTGGTAAGCATTTCAAAGTGGGTATATGAATGATACTAATGGGAACACAGAGCAGGTAGGGATAGATCTGAAATAGGAAACATTTTGGATTCTAATACATTTTAAACAACTTTAATGTTAGTTCTTTCAAGTAATTTCATGTCTAGTAATGTGAACTATTGAAAGATTGGAAGATTTAATGAATAAACAATTCTACATTATAATTAACATATTGATTTGCATATAAGTTATATACTGAGGAACACATAGTCTTGATATACTCTATGTAAGCCTCAAGCCCTGCTGGTGTTATTTATTTTAAACAAAGAATTCTTCATGTATATTACAAATTTTAATTGTAGCCAAACTAAGATATGTGACATGGTGTACCCTGACTTAATGAGGTTTCGTTATAAACACAAATGACTTTTTTATCTATTTGGTGAATAATCTTTTTAATGCATTGTTGTATTCGATTTGCTTAAATTTTGTTTAGGATTTTTGCATCAGTATTCATCAGAGATATAGGTCTGTAGTTTTCTTTTTTTGTGTTGTCCTTGTCAGGTTTTGGTATCAGGGTAATGTTGGCCTCATAAAATGAGTTAGGGAGTACTGACTCTTCTTCAATTTTTTGGAAGAGTTTGAGCAGGATTGGTATTAGATCCTGTTTGAAGGTTTGGTAGAATTCACTAGTGAAGCCATCTGGTCCCGGACTTTTGCTTTTGGGAAGGTTTTGGATGATTGATTCAATTTCTTTACTGGTGATCGGTCTGTTTATATTTTCCAGTTCTTTATGGCTCAGCCTTGGAAGGCTACATGCCACCTATTTAACCCCTGACACATTTTCTGTATTCATAGCTTTGCCTTTTCCAGAATGTCATACAGTTGGAATCATACAGTTGCCTTTTCAGATTGACTTCTTTCAGAGCAATGTAAATTTAGGATTCCTTCATATCTTTTGATGGCTCGACAGCCCACTTCTTTTTTTGTTTTTGTTTTAAATTAAAGTTTATTGGGGTGACAATGGTTAGCAACATTACATAGGTTTCAAGTGTACAGTTCTGTAATACATCATCTATATATCACATTGTGTGTTCACCAGAGTCAGTTCTCTTTCCATCACCATATATTTGATCCCTTAGCCCACTTTTTTTTTTCTTTTTTGGCAGTGAATACTCCATTTGTCTGGATGTACCATAATTTGTTTATCCATTCACATATTGAAGGCCATCTTGGTTGCTTCCAAGTTTTGGCAATTATGAATAAAGCTGCTATAAACAAAACAAAACGAAACAAAAAAAAAAGATGTTTTCTTGTTACCAAATGAGGTCAAGTCTAAAACATAATATACTATGATGAAACATACAAAGGAAATAAGTATGCTCATATACACTCATGTGCACAAATATATGTTTATTTCTCAGATGTTTAGATTCTACCTTTCACCTTTAACTTCTCGTTGCCGAAAGAAGTCTGCTTTCTAATGCATGTAATATAAATTAAATCTATCCTTGAGCCAAGAAGTCAAAGCAGTCTACAAAGCAGACTCAGAGCAGGACCTACTGCTCAAATTACAGCATATCCATGTCTGCTGAAAACACTCAGCAGTGAGGACTGTAGAAACAAAACATTTTCTTTACCCGAGAAGCACTGTCCACATCCACCTTCCAAGGGAAATAGCTTTCCAGGGACTGCAGGCTGATCAAAATGGCAAGTGATAAATGAAGCACTAGTGTCAAATGACAAATGGCCCCCTGAGGATGGGAAAGCAAGTTAAATTTTGACAGGAGTTATGCAGGTAAATGTATGCCTGCCAAAAATGTCACACACACACACACACACACACACACACACAAGCAGACACATACACACATATGCATAAACACAAGCATACATGTACACACATGAACACACATGTGGCACAGAAACAATCAACAGACCATTTGGAAAGGAAACTGAAGCTCCTCTGAAGTTGAAGTCCACGCTTTTGCTTACAACATTGAGAAATTTACTTAACCTCTCTGAGCCTCAGTTTCTTCAAATGTAGAACATAATATTACCTACTTCATAGGGGTCACATGAGGCTAGTGCTTTAAAACACATAAAATTCTAAGAGCAGTGTCTAGCATATTATAGTGCTTAATAACTTTGATTTAGTTTTAAAAAACAAAATGTAAATTTTTCATTGCCTTCCACCCTCTACCTCCAATATTTTTGCTGTTTAAACAAGCATTCCTGATTATAAATGCTGGTAAATTCCAATTAGGAAAGCTCAAAATTTGTTCTTAGGACAAATCTGTCATTAACCAACTTGTTCAGTCACCTCAGCTGTGTTTTCAGATGCTTGTTCAACACTAGCAATTCCAACTTAAGGAAATAAAGAGGGGAAAACCCTCCCTTCCTGCTGATCTCTTTGTCCCCTCTAACCCCAAGCACAAATATGTGGACATCAGAAGGAATGACGAAACCTCATCCTGGAAGTTCTGGAGGCCAGGGGGCCATCGGCCTCCTGTAGGCTCTGGGATGGCCCGCCTCCCTCGTACCCTGCAGGAGCAATGCATCTTAGGCATGAGGTGAATGGCTAACAGCTCCAAATTTGCTCTTGGAAAAGCATCAGCTATTTTTGAAACAAAATACTTCCTCAACACCGACAAAGTTCATATTAGTAAAAAACACATGGGAACTGCCTCTCTGGCTCTTCCTCTAGAATCACTCTCCTGGTTATTTTTAGTAGTTCCTTTCTTCCCCACCAAACCATGAAAAGTGAGGAAGTGGAGGTATTCCGAGGGCAATATCTCTTGACTTCACATCTTCTGATACCTCTAAGCCATGCCAGGATCTCAATGGCCACTGAAGATCACAGTGGAAGGCTCAGGCTCTGCAGTCTGATGAGAGTTGGTAGAAATCCCAGCTCAGCCACTGTGACCATTGGGAAAGTAACTTAACCTCTCGGGGCATAGATGTCCTCACCTTGCAGTGCTGTTCCGAGTTAAGTGACATAGTGGATAAAAGGTCTTAGCCCAATGCCAGTAAAACTTAAATACAGTTCATATATTTAGTAGTAGTAGCAGTAGTGGTAGTATTCTGCCTGGCTACTAGTCAGATAGTTTCCTGTTGCATAACATTCATTCAGACAATCTATTTCCAATAAATTTTGAAGATTTCCTAATGTAGTTGGCCAAAACCTGAAGAAGTATATCTTGACAAAGTCACTAGGACATGTAAGACCCGCATAATCAGGTCCCAGTTACTCTTTACCTTGCCTTCCTCATTTACCCTTGCAGTGGAGAGTCTATAAAGATGGCCAGTGATTCCTCTAATCCCTCCAAAATGTCCCTTGCACTGTGACTTAGTCATTCCTCCCAATAATAGGTGCAACTTACTTCTCCAGCCCTTGGATCTGTACTGGCCTTGTGACTTGCTCTGATAAGTAGCAAGTGGCAAAAGAGAGAGTGAGGGACTTTAGAGTTATGGCTTCAGGTTGCTGGCATCACCCATACTAGCTCTTTCTGCTGCTGGTGATGTCTGTGCAAAGAAGTCTGAGATCGCTTCCTTGAAAGTGAGAGACCACCTGGAAAGAGAGAGCCAGCCAAGAGCTGGTAACAATCCCAGAGCGAAGCCATCTCAGACCACCTCACTCCTGTTGAACAATCGTCCCATAAGACCAGTGGAAAGACTGTTCAACTGAGCTGAGCCCAGATTGCTAATCCACAAAATTGAGAGCTAATAACCAATTGTGGTTTTAGCCACTAAGATTTGGGGTAATTTTTCTAAGAAATAGAAAGCTGATGGCCTCCTTGCAGTTTTTCAAGCACACCATGCTTGTCCCTAACTCAGGGCCTTTGCACTGGCTATTCTCTGTACCTATAGTGCTTTCTGCCAAAATGTCTTCTTCATGGCCAACTCTCTCATATTCTTCAGGTGTCTATTCAAAAGTCTCTTTTTCAGTGAGGCCTTCCTTGACCCCTATCTAAAATTGCAACCATTTCCCCTGGCACTTTTGTCTTCCTTCCTTACCCTCTTGGCCCCCATGACACTCAAAGCTCTCTAATGTAGTATACATTTAACTATTAATATTTGGGTTGTTTGCTGTCTCCAGCAGTAGAATGAGAGCTCCATAAGGGCAGTTTTCATTGGTTTGGTCCTAGAACACTACGTAGCACAGTAAGGTTTATTAGTTTGGGTAAGCTTGTCTGCTATAATGAAGAAACCTAATAATAATCTAGTGGCTTAAATCATAAGTAGTTATTTCTCTCAGGTCCAAGGTGAGCTTTCCAGGCCAGCAGGTGGCTCTGTTCTATGATTCCCTTCAGAGACCAGAGTTCCTTCTTCTGAATTCTGCACTATCTCATGCATAGTTGAATCTGAGTGGCCGGAAAACTTTCTCCCCCAATTCATGGAAAGGGGAAGGTAAACTAACTTGGGTATCTTAAGTAACAAACCCCAAGGTGGCAAAATTTTATTTTCCTTGCCCAACCATTCCTACCCACATGGGAGGTGGAGGCCAGGGTCTATCTGGGCAGCCTTGTGCCCGGCTACAAGCCTATTACCGTGGGGAAGTAAAAAAGAGACCAGCAATTGTCTGGGCCACCATTTCTTCAGAGCTTGACAGCTTTCCCAGGAACTGTTCTTAAGGAAGTTGTACCAAAATAACTATTGTTGGAATTAACAATAAAAAAAATAAACAAATTATATGAGGTCTGGCAATTAAGTTTGCAAACTTTCCGCTGTGCACTTACATTGGCAGCACTGTACAAACAGCTCAGTAAGGTTTTATAATATTGGTTTATCAGTATCTCACAGCTGTGTTCATGTCAATGTGTGGCGGTGTCTTGCTGAGTGGTTTTCATTATTGTTACTGCATGTTTCTGTGTGCCACTGTGAGAGTGTCTGAGCTTGAATTAGCAATGAACAAACATTAAATTTCTTGTTAAACTTGGCAAGAGTGGAAGTGAAATCAAGGACATGTTAGTCCAAATTTATGAGGGTAATACCATAAAGAAAATGGCAGTGTACAAATGAATTAAAGGTTTTTCTGAGGGGAGAGAATTTGTCACTGATGAATAGAGGTCAGGGTGGCCAGTAACGAGCAGAGCTGACACAAATATTGCAAAAAAACAAATTGTGTGTCAAAATCATTGCCTGACTGTGAGAAGCATAGCAGACCAAGTAAACATTGATAGAGAAACAGTCAGGAAAATCTTAATGGAAAATCTTGGCATGAGAAAGGTGTGTGCAAAACTGGTCCCAAAGAAGCTCACCAATGAACAAAACCAAAGGAGAGTCGAAGTTTGCTAAGACCTTTTGAAGAGGCAAGATGATGTTTTGTTAGAGATAGATAACAAGATGATGTTATCACACTGGTAATGAAACATGGATGTACCAAAACGACCCTGAAACAAATCGTCAAAGTGCACAATGGAAGTCAGCCAATTCTCCATAACCAAAATCAAGAGTCAAAACGATGTTACTAAACTTTTTTGATATCAGAGGGATTATTCATTATACATTTGTACCAATTGGATAAGCAGATAATCAAGTTTACTATTTGGAAGTGATGAAAATGCTGTGTGAAAAATTAGACAATAACCACCTGAACCTTTTGACAATTCATGGCTCTTGCATCACGACAATGCACCAGCTCACACAGCACTATCTGTGAGGGAGTTTTTAGCCAGTAAACAAATAACTATATTGGAACAACCTCCCTACTCACCTGATCTGGCCCCCAATGACTTTTTTCTTTACCAAAGATAAAAGAAATATTGAAAGGAAGATATTTTGACATCATTCAGGACATTATGGGCAATATGATGACAACTCTGATGGCTATTTCAGAAAAAGTTCCAAAATTGTTTTGAAGGGTGAACTAGGTGCTGGCATCAGTGCATAGCTTCCCAAGGGGAGTACTTCAAAGGTAACTATAGTGATATTAAGCAATAAGGTATATAGCATTTTTCTAGGATGAGTTCACGAACGTATTTGTTGTATGCACACACCCCTTTTTCTGAGGATCCTCAGGCTTAGCTGAGAGACATGATGGATTAGCTGACGGGATCCACAGCCACACACCAAGGGCTAGCCAAAAGTCAGCAGAGAGATAAAAATAATTTGTTCTCACATTAGGCAGGAAATCAGGATGACAGAAAGAACTATGATGCCAGGGAGTGTGCCACGCATGTGGAACCACCATTCCTGGTTCAAGCTCAACCTTGCCTCTGATTGGCTGGTTCTTTAGTAAATGTTGATCACGTGCTCTTTCCCCTAGAAAATCAGGAAATACTTTCAGAATGTATGTTTGAGGATGACATTAAATAATGAATATGAAAACAGACTGGAGACCACAAGGCTGCAGAAATGTTGGATATGATCCAGACCAGATAAAGGGAGGCACCAGGCAACCAGTTGAGGGCATATTTGGTATTTAGGAAATCTGCACTTCTTTAAATTAGCAAATTCTCTCCTGATACCAACAGCCATACCTCTTACTATTTAGTGATAAGAAGGAACATACATATAGGGCATTTTGTGACCATCTTAGAAGTAAAATTGAGATATTTTACAGCTTATTTTCTTTCTGTAAACACAAGCACTGCATTTATTTGATGCACTCTTGCAGGGAAGGCATGCTTAGAAGTCTATGAGCATCAGAGAAAATAGGAACAGGGAATACATAGAGGCAGTTCTGTCCAAAAGATCACCAACACATCAGAGGTGGCACAGCAAGAGGGAGTACCAATCATGCTCAACCTCTTGTCTACATTGAACTGAACTCCACAGTCCTGTTGCAAAAGGGAAATGGTGAGGGCTGTATCAGAATCAGCTAGAATGGGCTCTGTTCATGGAAGTTTAGGTTGTCCTTGGAGGTTCTCATTAAATAACATTTCTTTTTTAGCAACTATTAACCCCAAAAGTGCTTCAAAATATAGTTGTTTATATGAAACTCGCCATTTTACTACTAAAGCTGGCATTATTTTAAAAAGCGAAGACTTACAGATCTTATGCAAAGCCAAAAGTAGGAAATGGGAGTACTTTCACTGTGTACTGTTGCTGGCATCATGAGGCTTTTATAAATCAGTTACTCTTTTTGTTGCATTTGTCCTTTAGCCATAGCCTTGCTAGTAAAAGGGAAACACTGAAATGAACCATTTTTAATCCACATAAGAAATGACTTGATTATCTATTACCTGTTTATACTGATATGTAAACATACAATAATAAAGTAAGTTTTAATATATGCACCATACACATCAACAATTCAAAGAAAAGATTTTGAAATGGATATTTAAAAACTTGAAATCCAGAATGATAAGATTCACTTTAGATTTTAATCAAAATAAAATCTCTACACTGGGTCAGTTTTCTTTAAATGCAAGAGTCTCTAACCACTAAAAGGGGATAATGTTTAAGTTCATGGATTAAGTTGAAATTATAGAATTCCCAATGAATTTATTTTTTAAATATTTCTTAAGTTACCATTTACATATAATATTATGTTAGTTTCTGGTGTACAACATAGTGCTTAGACATTTATATAACTTACAAGATCACCCTAATAAATCTAGTATCCATCAGACACTATACATAGTTATTACAATATTATTGACTATATTCCCTATGCTATACTCTACATCTCCATGACTGTTCTGTAACAACCAATCTGTATTTCTTAATCTCTTCCTCTTTTTCAATGACCCCCAAACCCCATCCTATCTGGAAATCATCAAAATGTTCTCCATAACTCTGAGTTTGTTTCTGTTCTATTTGCTCATTTGTTTTTTAGATACCACATGTAAGTGAAATCATATAGTATTTGTATTTTTCTATCTGACTTATTTCACCTGGCATCCTACCTTCTAGGTCCATCCATGTTATTTCAGATAGCAAGATTTCATTCTTTTTTATGGCTCAGTAATATTCCATTATATATATTCCATTTTACCACCTCTTCTTTATCCATTCATCCATTGAGGGATACTTAGGTTGCTTCCTTATCTTGGCTATTGTAAATAATGCTGCAATGAACATAAAGATGCATATGTCTTTTCAAATTAGAGTTCTGTGTTTCTTCATATAAACACTCAGAAGTGAAATTACTTGGTTCTTCTTTGTCTCTTGTTTTAAACTATTTTGTTTTAAAGTCTATTTTGTCTGGTATAAGTATTGCTACTTCAGGTTTTTTCTTTTTCATGAAATGTCTTTTTCCATCCCTTTACTTTCATTTGGTTGTGTGTCTTTCAATCTGAAGTGAATCTCTTGTAGGCAGCATATGTAAAGGTTTTGTTTTCTAATTTATTCAGCGTCCTTATGTCTTTTGATTAGAACATTTAATTCATTTACGTTTAAAGTAATAGTTGATACTTATGTAGTTATTGCCATTTTATTATTCATATTTTTTATCTTTTTCTTCTTCTTATAAAACTTCCTTTAACATTTCTTGTAATACTGGTTTGGTAGTGATGAACTCCTTTAGCTTTTTGTCCTCAAGGAAGCTCTCTTTGTCTTTTGAGTCTAAATGATAGCTTTGCTGGGTAGAGAGTAATCTTGCTTGTAAGTTTTCACGTTTCATCACTTTGAAAATTTTGTGCCAATACCTTCTTGCCTGCAGTCTCTGTTGTGAAATCAGCTGACAATCTTATGGAGCTCCCTTGTAGGTAACTAACTTAACTGCTTTTCTCTTGCTGCTTTTAAGATTCTTTCTTTGTCTTCTAACTTTTGGAATTTTAATTATAGTGTGTCTTGGTGTAGGCATCTTTGGGTTCATCTTGTTTGGGACTTTCTGTGCTTTCTGGGCTTGTATGTCTATTTCCTTCACCAGCTAAGGGAAGTTTTCTGTCATTATTTCTTCAAATAGGTTTTCAATTACTTACTCTCTCTCTCCTCCTTCTGGTACCGCTATGGTGCAAATGTTGGTACGTTTGATGTTGTCCCAAGAGCCCCTTAAACTCTCCTCAATTTTTTGGATTCTTTTTTTCTTTTGGCTATTCTAGTTAGGTGTTTTCTGCTACCTTATCTTCCAAATCACTGATAGATTCTTTGCTTCATCTAATCTACTGTTGATTCCAATGTATTCTTCATTTCAGGTATTGTATTCTTCATAGCTTACTGGTACTTTTTAAATGTTTTTGTTGTTGTTTATTTGTTTGCTTCTTTTTTACCTCCATTTCTATTTCCTATCTATTTATTCAATTTCTTACTGACATCATTGAACATCCTTATAACTGGTGTTTTCAACTCTGTATCTGGTAGATTTCTTGTCTCTATTTTTTTTCCATTATTTTTTTGGAGCTTTTTTCTATTTTTTAAATTTGGAACATGTTGCTTTGTCTCCTCATTTTGGTTGCCTCTCTGTGTTTGTTTCTATGTATTAGATAGATCTGCTATGTCTCCCAGTCTTGATAGAGTTGACTTATGTAGTAGGTGTCCTGTGGGGCTCAGTAGTGCAATCTCCCTGCTTAGCTGATCCAGGTGTTCCAGAGGTGTCCCTAGTGTGGGTTGTGTATGCCCTCCTGTGGTAGTTGAGCATTGATTGCTGTTGGTCCATCAATGGGAAGGATTGACCTTCAGGCTTATTAGTTGTGAGGACTAACCATAAATATAGTAGCACAGCTGTTGTGCTGGGGCTGACCCTACGGAGCAGGCTTCACTTTAGAAGGGCCCTGTCAATTCTGCCCTTTGGGTGTGTCAGTTGTGGAGAATGTTGGGTGGTGCTCTGAAGATGGAGTGGTGTGGCCTGAAGATGGCCACCAGGTGTGTTGATTCTAGTTCCTTTATGGAGAGTCTCTGGTGAAGGCCAAGATCAATCATTACCTGTGCCCTACCTGGGGCCATTTTGTATGAACTACAAAGTTATCTGCAGATGGTTGCCACTTGTGCTGGGCATGGAAGTACCTGAGAGAGGCTAAGCTATGAACTAAGGCTGGCTACTGCTAGTGCCAGGATTGGGACTGCTTAGCAAAATGTATGGGGCATGCCAAGGCCAGATGCTGCTTGTTTGGTGGTTGGTTGCAAACATTTGAGAGATTTTAGGGGAAATATGCAGCATGAGGCCATTTTTCTGGAAAAGCCACTGGAAGCAGGGTGTCTGGGCCTGTAATTTGAGTGGGATAGGGTCTCAGGGAATCACCAGGGCAGAGAGAATCATGTTAGCTAGGTTGATGGAGACTCAGAGATGGTGTCCACCTGTGTCTCCACATTGGGTGGGGAGAGGGCTCAACAAAGAAACAATGGCTTTTGTCAGCACTTCTATCTGGGAGAAAGTTTCCCCTCCAGCCACCCCTCTGAAGCCAGACAATTCAGTTCTTCCCTGTATGTGTCTGGCACCTTTTGAGCTGCTGTCCCAGTGCTGGAGCTTAAAGCGACTAATTTTTTTTAGTGAGAACATCCATACATGGGCCCTTTAAGAGGAATGGTTGGTACTTCAACAGCCCTCCATCTCACTCAGCCACACTCTGCTGGTTTTCATAGCCATAAGTTATGGGGATTTCTTTTCCTGGAACTAGAACTTTGGGCTGGTGTGTGGTTGAAACCTCTTGCTCTTCAGAGGGGACCTCTGCATCTGAGACAGCCCTCCCAATTTTTAACCATCACATGTCAGTGGGAGACCAGCTGGTTCTGCATCTCCACCCCTCCTACCAGTCTCAAGGTGGCTTCTTCTGCCTTTCTTTAGTTATAGGACTTCTGTTTAGCTAGACTTCAGTCAATTCTCAGTGATGGTGGTTCTGTAGTTTAGTTGTAATTTTGATGTGGTCATGGAAGGAGGTGAGAATAGCATTTACCTGCTCTTCATCTTGACCAGAAGCTTGCCAAATGAATTTCAGACAGCATAAACCCATCACTGAGTATTTCTTTACTGATGAGCATTGGTTAATTCAAGTAGACCCTATACTGACCCTCTACTTACTGAGATTTACTGGTATCCTCTAATTTTCCAAGTACCTGCTAGTCAACATTATACTTCCTAATCCTAGCAATACCCACATCCCCAGCCGCAACTGGCAGCTTCTCAAATGCATCATCTTCATCTTGAGAAAACCAATCAGTTAATGACATAGTGATTATAAAACAATGCTTGATGCTTATTCATTGATTTAGCTTTTCTCCCCAAATCATCAATAGCAGTTGTCTTGTTAGCCACATCCCCTAAAATCAGTATTTGTCACATTTTATTTCATAGATTCCCAGGTCTGAACTTAATGATCCCCAGGTCTGCTTCAGGGGAATCCAAAAGACACATGAATTGTGAAGTTTCACTATCACAGAGTCAACTGATACAATTTCCCACATGCTTGATACTTTGGGGGAAAAACAGAAACAACATCAGCCTGTGTACCTTACCCTGTTTCCTACCTTGACTCTTGAACAGTCATGTGTCTGCAATCAGAGCTTTAATAAGAAACTCTAGATTTGCCAAAGGAAAAATTTGACCTTAATCAGGAATTGACTTCACCAGGGATGAATCAAGAAGAAATATGTATTTGATTCCTTCTAAGCTATTCCTAAATAAAGTAAGGTCAAATGTGTAAATCAATATTATTAAAGTAAAGAAATCTCTTGGCTCTAACTCTTCAAGTGTAGCTAAACTGTGTGTATGGCTAAAAGGAAACAGAAGACTAGTAACACTATTTCTATTCAGTATAAATCTCAGTGTGCAATGTAAAAGAGAAAGAGAAGGTCTAACTGATCTTGAGGCTGAATTGCCACCAAGACCCAAAGACCAGAAAATTGTGGGAAACTCATTATCTAAAAATTCAAATCATAGTTGACACGTCAAATAATATCATTATAACTAAAGGTCTAGCTAGGACTGTTTATTGTTTAATATTATATCTTTTTAGCACAGGACATGATATCATCTAACACAGTACAATACAGTTCAAGGCAAGCAGATGCTTAAAAACAATAGAATTTAAAAAATAGAAAACTGATTTCCAAAGTTTCAAGGACATCATTGTAAAGTACAGTTGAATATAAGCTAAAAAAAACTGATGAGAATTTGATGTACGTTTTGGAAATATTATTAAGATTATTATTTTTGTCAAGGAGAAAACACTTCTTCCCCTAAGACAAGAAGGGAGGGTAGATGTAATTGCTTAGGGTAGGAGGAAAACAGCTAATAATTTAGAAGCTTCACATAGGATAACCTGTATTTTCTTTTTGAAGCAGGAGACAAGTCTATGTTCTCAGGGATGTGACACTCACAGTGTATTGTAATGAAAAAACAAACACAACAATACATTTCACAAATTATCAAGAATAAAAATTTCCCCACCATGAGTTATTAAATTAGAATGAGGGATTTTTGTTTTGTTTTGTTTTTGTTATGAAGTGTGTTCTAAGGCAGATTCTCAAAATATCACATTTTCGTGTTCATAGTCATGTGAATATCCTAAAATCAATATTCTGTGAAAGTGGGAGAGGCGATGTTGGCTCCTTCCTTTGTTTATTTGCTTTCAGAATGTCATGGATAAGGCAGTTAACATATGTCTGGTGAAGTGGATTTATGGATTAAATTATCTGGTTTTTTTAAACTAGCCCTGAAAAACAGGACAGGTAGGTTAAAGTCATTCCCCATGGAGGCTGATTTCAGGGTAATGCTAATATGGAGGGCACAAGCCAACAACAAGAGAATAGCAGATGGCCTCAGGGTTTTTTGAAAATTAATTTGGGGAATGTATTCAATAATGTTGTAAAGATTTTGTTGGGTATCTGATGGACATACGTCCTATTTGGGAGACCACCTCAGGAATACTGTGGATGCCTGATCATGGCATTGTACACCAGAAGCTAAACATTAATGAATGCGAACTATAATTTTATATATATAATGTGATGGCTCGGTGTGAGGTCGGAGGGATAGTGGATGGGGGGAGGGGGCTTCACAGTGTGAGGGATATAAATGATGAACGTCTAAGTATTACCTTGTCTTGTACACCTGAAACTAATAAATTAAAATAAAATTAAAAAAAAAGAGAATAGCAGAGCTGCCCCCTCTCCCTCTCCCACCAAGCTCTCCCATCAACAATGTGATGAAGTATAGTCATTCATGATCTAGTCAGATCTGCAAGAAGCTGGCCAAAAAGAAATAGAAATTTGATAATTAGAAAGATTATTTGATTTATGAGATTACAAATGAATCCTTGAAGAGGAAATCGTAACTAAGTGTGTACTTTTATTTAAAATATAACCTAATAATAGAATGATCAATAAGATAATTAAAAATAAGTATGTAGATAGGATATAGAGAAAAACATTTACAATTAACAATTATTTAAAGCTGCAAATACTCAACATAGTACTTTATGAATTTTTAATGAATTTAGAAGTATTTGTAAGTCTTGCTTGGGGTATTTTCCTTAATAGTAAAACAAAACCAAAAAAAAATGCCAAATAGCTTTGGGGAAATACTTGGTCTTCCTTCTATTGTAAAAAAAAAATGTTGAACTAATACATGAAAAAGAATATATGAACAATATATAAATCATTTCTTCTTCAGCAAACACTACTAGAAGATGCATTTTAAAAGTTATGTTGATTTAAAGCCTTAAAAGAGTGAATCTTGTTACTTAGTTGGGAAATTTGCTATACCATTTTGCTATATAGATTAGTTAGGATAGGCAATCTGTAACATACAATCCCAATTTGCCAGTGTTGTAAACAAGGAAGATCTATTTCTTACTCATCCAATGTCTACCAAAGGTCCTCTTGGTAGACAGACACTCCTTTATTGGGTGTCTATCTTTCAAGGATTAACCACAGAGACTGAGGCTCCTAAAATCATGTGCCCTCATCATACAGAATCCTTTGCTTCCAGCTGCATAGAGGCACAACCCAACAGAAGATCAAGAGAGATGTTGTGTGGCCAGGCTTGAATGCAACTCCTCTCATTTCTTTTCAAGTCCCATTGGCCAGAATCCAGTAATGTTGTCTTATCTTGATGCAAGGCTGTCATTATAACCTTTACTTACAATGGTATGTGACTAGGAGGGAAATTAAAGGTACGTTTCAAACTGTCATGATATATTTCTAATGTGTCGAATCATATGGTATTTGATCACTTCTGTTTCAAGAACACAATTTTGTGAGCCTCTAAAGAGCAGGTATGCCAAAGAAAGTATATTCTAACACAAAGAAGGTAGTAAACAAACAAATAAACAAAATATTTTATTGAATATTAGTGAAGATTTGACCAAATTGAGAAAAACAAAACAAAAATGACTAAGGCAATAGCAATAGCACCAGACATAAAATGAATCTATTGCATAATTCATTGCAAAGTACTTCAATAAGTAAGTTAAATTCAAAGTAAACAAAGTCAATAATGTAGTTGATTTTACAAAAACATAAAATTTTATGAAAACTTGATAATAATTCACAATGAGAGGGGGCAGTGATTCAAACTCTCTGTGCCACACTGATGTTTACTGATTAGAGCATGGCACAGTATACAAAAGCTTTCAAATGTAAGAATGAGTTGTGAACCTTTTTTCTTTTTTTACTAAAAGACAAGCATTCAAAATGTCTTGATGTTTTCTGTGATATGTAGCTCTCATCTAATAGACACTTGTGCTACTGTCAGCAATGGTAAATGAGCAAGAAAAACTCAATAACACACTGTTGATAAAAACTCTTAGGAAATTTGGAGTAGAAGACAACTTTCTAAACTGATATAGGACATCTATGAAAAATCTGCAGCCAACATCATACTTAATGATGAAATACTGGGCACATTCCCACAAACATAGGGAACAAAGCAAGGATTTCTACTTTTACCACTTCTCTTCAACATTATGCTGAAAGTGGTAAAAGTAGAAATCCTTGCTTTGTTCCCTGTTTTGGAGGGAATGTGCCTAATGTTTCACCATTGAAGGAAGAGAAAGAAAGAAGGTATGCAGTTTGGAAAAGAAGATGTAAAACTTCCTTTTCTTGTAGACTAATGATCATTAATGTAGAATATCTTAAGTAATATAAAAAAGTGAATGGAAGTGATATATGAGTTTAGCACAGTTCCAGTGTAGAAGATAAATATACAAATATCAGTTATATTTTGGTACTGTCAAAGAACAATTGCAATATTAAACATTGAATTCTCATATAGCATAAGTATCAAAAATACTTATGAATACATGTAACAAAAGATGCTCAGACATTTGCACTTAAAACCTTAAATCAATGCTGAGAGAAACTAATGAAGACCCAAATAAATGGAGAGATATACCTGTCCATGGAGCAAAAAAAATCAATGTTGTTAAGATGTTAATTCTACCCATATTGTTATATGAGTATGATACAACCCCAATCAAAATCTCAGCAAGATTTTATTTGGAAATTGACAAGCTTATTTAAAATTCAGATGAAATGAAAAGGATGTTAATTAACCAAAACAATCTTTAAAAAGAACATTGTTAAAGAACTTACACTACCTGTTTTGAAGATTCACTATAAAACTAGTCACTATAAAACTAGTGACTAGTAGAAGTCAACACAGTGTAATATTGGAATAAGGATAGACATAGTGATCTATGAAACAGAATAGGGGTCCAAAACTAAACCCACATTTATGTAACCATTGACAAAAATGCCATTCAACGGAAAATGGAGTCTTTTATGTAAATTGGATAATTGTATGAAAAATAATGAACATGAACTCTTATGACACGTATACACAAAAATTAACTGAAAGGACCAGAGATATAAATTTAAGAGTTAAAACCATAAACCATGTAAAAAAATATAGGAAAAAAAAAATCCTTGTGGCTTTGAGTTAGGGAGAGGTTTTTTTTTGAAAGGACACAAAAAGCATGACCATAAAAATAACATTCAACAAATTGGACTTTATTAAAATTCAAAACTCTTCCTTCTCAAAAGCCAAAAGTAAAAGAATAAGATAAGTCACAGATTGGTATCTGATAAAAGTATTTCACCCATTATATGTAAATACTTACACCTGAAATTAAAAAGTCACACAATCCACTAGTCAATAAGGAAATGCAAATTAAAACCACAAAAAGATCCCACTCTAATTACTAAAATTAAGAAGACTGGCAATAGTAAATGATGATGAGGATTGGGTCAAATGGACTCTTCTACGTTGCTGGTTTGAATGCAGAATAGTATGGTTACCATGAAAACAGTTTAGTACTTCCTCATATAAGTAAACCTAAACTTATTACATAACCCATGTGGGGACAGAGCCAGGAGTGCAGTTTCCAGGCTCTCACCTTCACGTGGAAACGTGCACACTTGAGTAGTAAATGGCTATCAACTGTGATTGGTTGGCCATCAGCTGTGGTTAGTTGGCCATCAGCTTTAACCAGTGAGCCATTGGACACTAGTATAACTGCCATGGCTACGCTAGCAGAAAATAGGGGCTAGCAAAAAGATGGTGGCTGAGCTAGCAAGAGTGGATTGCAGCTAGCATGGCGGATTGCATCTAGCAAGTGAGGTTGGTTGCCAGAGAGAAGTGGATGGCGGGTTGCGGATAGTGTGGCTCCTGCTTCCTGTGTTTCCAACCCAGCCACCAGCAAGAATATAGTGGTATGACTCCCTTATCTATGGCTCCGTGGGTGTTCCTTTTTTGGCCTTACCATGTCCTGCGTTCTTATGTGGGGAGTGGGACCAGAGACCCCACATGGGACCCTGCATGACAATCCAGCAATCCTACTCCTAAGTATTATCCAAGAAAAATAACTACATATGATATTACTGACTTGCACTTGAATGTCTATGGCAGCTTTATTAGTAATATCAAAAAATTAGAAACAGTGGACATGTGCACCAACTTGTGAATGGATGTGGTTCATGTATACAATGGAACACCGCTTAATGATAAAATAAATGACTGATACATGCAAGAGCATGAATGCATCTCCAAATAATCTATGCTAAATGAAAGAAGCCAGAAACAAAACAATATGATGCTATTTATATGACACTCTTGCAAAACCAAAGGAGCAGCATGCACATCAGTGGTTGACAGAGTGATAGGGGAAGGGTTCTCTGCCAAGAGGCAGGAACGGAGTTGTGGGGACAGAGTCCCAGAGAACAGTTTCCAGGCTCTTGACCTCATGTGGAAAGGTGCTGGTTTCGTGTAGTAGATGGCCATCAGCTGTGCCTAGTTGGCCATCAGCTGTAACCAGTTGGCCATTAGCCACTAATATAACCACCATGGCTAAGCAAGCAAGGGCGGATTGCAGTTAGCAAGGGGTTGGTTTGTTGGCAGAGAAGCAGATGACTGATTGTGCATCATGTGGATTCTGCTTCCTGTATCTCCAAACCAGCTGCCAGCAAGACTATAGTGGTATGGCTCTGTTGATGTTCCTTTTTGGCCTCACCATATCCTGCGTTCTTATGCTGGGAGCTATACCAGAGACCCTGCATGACAGGACTCTATGAAGTGACATAACATTCTATAGCATAGTTGTTGTGGATGGTCACATGAATGTATCCATTTCAAAACCCATCAAATTATTATTTAAGATTGGTGATCTTTATTTTATATAAATTATATCTCAAAACTTTTAATATTCATTAGGATTTGAATGTTTTGTTATTATTATTACTACTACTACTACTAGTACTGCTACCACTACTACTATGCCTGTTGAAGTTAAAAACATTGAAAATATTGGCATATTTATTTTCTATTACTGTGTTACAATTACCACAAATTTAGCAGCTTAAAACAATTAATACAAAGTTCTGATGGGCTCTACTGGGTTCTCTCTTCAGGGTCTCATGGGCAGAAATGAAAGTGCCAGCTATCTGGAGTCTCTGGGGAAAGATCTGCCTCCAGTCTCATTCAGGTTGTTGGCAGTATTGATTCCCTCTTGGTGGTAGGACTGAGGTTCTCATTTCCCTGACATGTAGCCCCATCCATCTTCAATCCAGCAATGGCATGTGCAATCCTTCTTTTGCTTTGAATCTCTCTGTCTTCCTCTTCTATTTTTCACTTCTGTTTTAAGGGCCCATATGGTTGCATTGAACCTATCTGGATAATCCAGCATAACCTCTTTTTTTTTGTTTTTACAGGACCCACTCAGGGAAGAACGCACCAAACACATTAGCATTTATTTTCTTTTTCTTTTTTTTTTTAAGCAAATGACAAAGACCCAGTTTACCAACTTTACTTTTTAAACCTAAGCTTAACATTGCATATTTAAACAATTGTCAAAACTTACTACGTTGTCAGCATTCATGCACAGCTAGAAAACATCCTCAATTTATATTAAATCAGAAATGTATCACCATTAATGCATTAATATTCTTCATTACTAAATACTGAAAACAACTGAAATTATTTTGGTGAAGAGTTATCTGGCAATACTAAATTTATAGCAGGCTGACACCACTTGGCTCATGTCTCAGACACAATGGAAAGCAGGTATGTGCTGATGTTAGTGTACGGAAATCATGGCCACCTTGGGTTACGATTAAGAACAAACCAAAGTGCATACAGAGATTTACAACAATTTTAAAGACAAAAAATTGTCTTATCATGTGGTCCCAACAATAAATCAAACGTCTATGACAACAGAGCTCTGATGAGCTGGGTATAAATACTTTAGATCAGATATCTCATACTGAAAGTGGAGTTCGTCTGAAATTTTCAAAAACTGTTCCTGTTAGTCTTCACAGGCCGTTACAGCTAACACCTCTGTGATGCACGTGTGTTGAGTTATTTGTTATCCAAGCAAAGCAGCTGCTCCTTACCATTTATCATTAAGGACATTAACTGGCCATCTTCTTCAACTTGCACTCTCTCTTGGCCATTCTCAATAATTCTCTTTGTGGTGATTTTTCTGCCGTTAAAAATCTTCGTGTATGTTAATATGGATTTGAAGTTGCCCATCTAACTCCCACCAAACGCCTTGGAAGAGAATGAAGTGAGGCCCCCGTGACCCAGTGACCTGAAGGAAGTGAACCCTGTATCAAAAGAAGAAAAACCTCCTCCAAACGATGGGAACCCACTGAAGGTGGAGAAGAACGACCCTGTGCCTCAGTTCCTGCTCCCATGGGGCCCCTCCGGTTCCCAAACAAGTCCTCAAATGGGTCTTCAAAGAAGTCGAATGAAAACGGGTTCCTTCCACCAAAAAATTCCCTGAAGACGTCATGTGGGTTCCGGAATGTGAAGCTGAATTCAAAAAGACTGTCAAAATGACTTCCACCTCCAACTCCACCGTTTAATCATTCTTTGCCGTGTTTGTCATAGATAGGGTTTCCGGGTGGGAATTCCTACCTGTTCTCACAATTTGTTTTTCACTTTCTCATTTCCGAATCCCGAGAAAAGTTGGTTGGGAAATCGGGAAAATCAGCTCCTTGAACCCAGGTGGTTGGCAGTATTGGTGGTCACTTTGTGGAAACGATTCATCCTGGAGAACAGAAAGCAGTTTATATCTTGGGATTCCGGAATGGGAAAGAAAAAAAAATGCTGAGAATGGGTGGGAATTACCACCCAGAAATCCTAGAGACCTCCCGTTTTTTAGCATCTTGCAGCACCTCATATACCTTGGCAACTTGTTTGAATTTTCTCTCCACTTCTTCTTTATTGTCAGGATTTTTACCTGGATGCTACTTCCAGTGCCAGTGTTCCAGTTTGCCCTTTTGATATCCTTGGCTGAGGCATGTCTCCGCACATCCAGGACTTCATAGTAATCTACCATGTTTAAACTGCTGTTGGAACGGGTCAAAGAATGCGGGAGCTGCAGTGGGAAGGTGCAGAGGGCAGCAGCCGGGTCTCCTCATCTCCTCCGCTGCGGCACTGATGACAGCGGCTGCTCCTCACACTTTCCTTTCTCCCCATGATCTCCTCATTTTAAAGTCAACTGTCATTAGTAACCTTAATGATACCTTTAATGCCTCTTTTGCCATCTAAGGTAACATATTTAAAGTCCTGGGGATTGGGGTATAAACCTTCTTGTGGACCATAATGTTGCCCCCACAGATAGCCCACTACTATTGAAAATGATAACAGCTAACAGACATTGCTGTGAAGCCTACTGTGTACCAGACAGTGAGCTAAATGCTTCAAAGTCATTGCTGAAGTTTATCTTCCCAGCTGTCATACAGACTGGGCACTATTTTTTTGGTCATTGTTCAGTGTGGAAAATGAGAATGGAAAGGTTTGTAAATAACCAGTATCACAGCTAGTTAATGACGGGCAGACATTTTATTCATATCTATCTGGTTGCAAAGCACTAAACTGATGGTGGTCATGTTTAGTCACTATGTTATTTTTGTTAACTGATTTTATTTTAATCAAAAGTAACTATGGCCTCTCATCAGTCCCTCATTCAGAATTGCTTGAATTTTTCTCTCAAAATACATTACACAGCTTTTAGTTATCTGCTTTTTTCAATTATTTAATCGACATCTGTCTTTTTCACTAAGTGGCAAATGTCCTGTGGGAGACAGTGTATGTCTGCTCAGTATTATATATCCATGTCACAGCTGATGCTTGGTTCATGGTAAGGGCTCAACAGGTGGTTGTTGACTGACGGAATGAATGAATGAGCAAGTGAACAGCATATAAGTATACACCCATCTCCTGTTATTCTCTCCAAAGTCTCATCATTAGGTTCTGCCTTTAAGACAATGAGAGATAACAATGAGAATATGATGCAAGCTAAAAGTATGCACTTATATCCCAGGCATGTTGCCCCACAGATCAATTATGACATTCTATCACTGCATCTCAGGAAAGGATTGCAAGGACTTGCCACCTTTCTGTTCTTCTCACTTGTGCAGAGAGCCCATACTTTTACACTAATACAGGACATATTTTATCTCGTCATCATATTTAAATTAGTAAACGAATTGAGCCCTACCACATTCTGGATTTTAGGAAGCATTACCTGAACTAGCATGTCCCAGGGAATGAATTCTTTTATGGAACCACAGAGATCAAAATATGGTCTTCCCAAACTAGTACATACACCACTTTACAATGTAACTTTATACTAGGGGTGGTCAAAGCCCAGCAGGTAGGAACTGGGCATAATCCATGAGTACCTAACATGACTCAGTTGGCACATAGTGAACACCCAAAATATTGATTAAATGAATGAATAAATGCAACCAGTGCATCACGTGGCACCTGATTCCATGATTTCCCTGGGATTTACAATCATAAGAAAAAGTCTTCCTCCCCAAAACAGAATGAAAGCACATCCACAAATATAAAGAAAACAGTGTTGGTCAAATCCTTTCTACAATTTTGAATGTGAAATTATCTTTCTTGATTTGTCTACGTTTCTACTGCTTCAAATCAAATGCCCTTCTGAAACCTAAATGTAACCCCATGTTAACAATTACATGGAACAGGAAGGGTTTTTCTTTAAACATAGTTACATTTCTCAAATGCTAGACAAAGTGTGCTCTGAGTGCCTTTGTTGGCAATATTAACTCTAATGAAAGGCCATAAAACACATCACGAGAGTTTTCCCTATCAGTCATCCCAAGCAGTGAGAATAGAACAGAACCTGTTCCAGTTACAGACTGTTTTGGGACAGCCATTTGGCATGTTCTTCACCAATATGGGAAAGTTGAAAGAGAAGTATCCCAAATTCCTCTCGGTAGCATACCACAAATCTAGAATGGGAATCACGGGGATTTGAATGACTGAAGGATAATGCAACCACTTTAAATTTGAAGGTGAAATCTTGGCTTTGCTTACATAATTTGAAATATTGAGCAAATATGAAAAGATATCATGACACATTAGGTTGATATGAGGTTGTAGGTTTTGCAGGGCAAAAATGGTCAACTGATGACATTTTCATAAGGTTCAACCTAGTGAAGAGACTGTGAGAGTAGATGGATATCAACTTTAGTTTTGATTTTAAGAATCTGAAAGCTGGAATGACTCTTAAAGAATATGAAGTCCAACTTTCTCATTTTAAAGCTAGTAGGATTAGATGTAATTGAAAGTAATTGAAAATCATATGGTTCTCGACTTTTTCTGTCTGACTTATTTCACTTAGCAAAATAATATCAGATCCATCAATGTTGTCATGAGGGTAAATGGGGTCAAATATATGGTAATGGAAGGAGAACTGACTCTGGGTGGTGAGCATACAATGTGATATATAGATGATGTATTACAGAATTGTACACCTGAAACCCATGTAAATTTACTAACCATTGTCACCCCAATAAACTTTAATTAAAAAAAAGAAAGTAATTGAAAATCTCCAAATATCAATGGGATAATTGAGACAGAAGCTTAGTTCACATTCCTATCCCAGAGGGCATGGATTTGTATGAGAAATAGCACCTTCTAGTCTACATTTCCACTCTGAAGGGCTCCAAGTCCCCAATGAACCTTATAGTATAAGATGGCTGCTGGAGCTCCAGCTATTAAATGGACAGGAGCTGGTGAGAGAAGAGGCCAGGCATAGGCCAGGTCCTAGAGAATGGTGGAAACCATGCTGTGAGGCTTAAATATTATCTTGCAGGCATCAAGAAGACATTTAAATATTAAGCAGAAGGAAGACAGGGTTGGGTTTGTGTTTTAGCTAAATCACTGGCAATAGTTTAGATGGCTTAAAGAAACATGAGACAGAGGACGAAGGCTGATGCAGGAGCTAGGTAAGGGCAAAGAGAATGGATAAAACAGGAGGTGCAGCAGTGGAGGTAATGAACATGACCACACTTTCTGAGAAGGTAGATGAGAAGAAAAGATAAAGCTAATATACTGAAAAGGTGACACAAGATCAAGAAAATTTTGACTTCCTTCAGGCTGTGAGTGAGTAGGTATGAGAAAATAGGTAGCCTTTTCTTTTGAACAGTTACAGAAGAAGCAATATTTTCAGGGGAGAAATAGATTTCAGAGAAGAAAGGTGGATTTTTGTGCAAAAATGGACCATGTAAGGTAAGTGTTCAAAACTGAAAAGGAGTTGGTTGGGTATGGTTAAAAGGGGTTAGAGATCTAGACTAAGAAATAGTCTCACAAGGTGGTAAGATTATTGGAGAAAGGCAATTCTGGGAGCTTTCTGTTCCTCTGAGAAATCAAAAACAATGGAAATGGGGAATGTGGTTATAAGAGTGTGGTCTCAATATTTGGACTGGTACAGGCCCTCTTCTGCTCAGTGTTGGCTCAGGGGGCGATTCCAGACATAGTCTGAGAGGATAAGCTTGGTTCAGTTCTGTGTAGAAGGTGCGTGACAGCTGCAGAGGGCCAGGATTAGTGTCAGAATGCTAGCAGGTGCTCTGGGCTTCCTTGGAAAGGGACAGGTATCTACTGCCACTGTGGTAGTTATGCAGATAGGGTAGTTTCCATGACCTAATTCTGGGCACCCAAGACCCAGTACTGAATGGGAAGGAGCTCAGTGGGTTCTGCAGGATTTCTTGGTGAGCTCCTCGAGACCTGGAGGAGCAGTTTACCTACTCAACCCACTGACATTATTGCCATCACAATATTACTTATCACCTGCCACATCTTAATTTACAACTTTGTAAATTACATGTATGATATAAAATCCTATCTCTAGTAAACCGTAGGCATTACTGTACTCACCAGTCACTAGATTATGGTTTTAAAAATTATATAGAAATGTGTTAACACCAGTGATTATTGAGGATATATTTTTGGAAAAGCTCTTCTTTAGTACCCAGCCCCATCTAAAGGCACTGTTATGTTCATAGGGGTTCTCCACAATGGGATGCTGTGGAGGGGCGGGAAACTTGGGTATCATCTCTGCTCAGGTGATTTTTTCCACTACACTCCCTGACACAGACAATAGAAAGTGGATTGTGGTGTCAAACTTTAGAAGTAGAGAAAGATAGGTGATGGATACAGAGATACAAATAGACTTAAATGTACCAAGAGAGTGAGTGAGAGTGAGAAAGGCAGAGAAAGATGATGGGGTATGGAGGGATTCACTTTATATAGGGAAGTCAAAAATGCTTTGAATAGTTGCCTTTGAGGATGGGTGGAGAATATGTAAAAGTCTGGGAGTGAGACAACTGGGTGGTTAGAGGTACTGAAAGCAGCTTGTCACTTCAGCATAACAGCCAAAGGGGAAAGTGACAAGAGAGCAGTGGAGATTCAATTACCAAATAGTTGGCTAAAATCACCTAAGATTTCTCATCACTATTTCTACAAAATAAAATTGGTAACATTAAATTTAAATTATGTGTATAAGTTTTATATTTTTCCTTTTATTAAAGTAATTTCACAATAGATTTGTAATATACTTGGAAATCGATTCTATGATGTTATGTCCTAAACAGCTTCCAAATACCTTTATCATAAAAGGTCTACATTAAATAAAACACTTTCATCAATTCAAGGTCCAAGTTATTTATGGCAAAATTCCAATTAATTGTAAATCAAAGGGAATATTGTTTTGCACACAAAATTAAAAGAAACATTTATAGCATTAATAGTCCCTTTTATGTACTTTTTTGGTACTATTTTTACTTACAAAAGTATCCAGCTCAAAGTTGTCTGAATTTTGGAAAGTTCTATGATCATTTCATGCACAGCAAAATTTGTGTACAGTAGAAATTAAACAGTTTTTTATTTTATTATTCCACTGTTGATTGATTTGATATGAGGTAACTGTTCTGGCTTAATTGCTTACTCTGAAAGAACCCTTAGGGAGAAGATATCCTGTGTCTACTCAACGCAAGCAATTAGAAACTACAAATAGAAATTTCAATTTGCCTTGAAATGTGATTGGCCAACTCTATCAGGCCTATAGCTTGTTGCTAAAGTCTGAAAATACTAAATTCGAAAACATCATAAGAATGTAAGGAATGCTGTAAAATTTACCAATATATTGACAAAACATGTCCTTAATAAATATCTTGCTTTCCCTGAGAAGGATTTGCAGGACCTTAGGGAGGTTAACTCTGTAGCCCACTCTCTTAGAGAAGTGAGTTTCATATAACAATGTATTTGAAAATTTTCTGCTAAAAGAATAGCATGGAAAAAAAAAAAGAACTTGGAGAGAGGGAAGAATGGGAGGAGGGCACCTCACAATGTTCTATTCGCAGGTTAAGGAATTTTTGCCTGTTGGAACAGATTTGACTCTTTTAATTTCAACTTTCGGTGGTATTGTCCTTACTTCATTTTTTCCCCTTTAAGGGAACATGGCTGATGGGTGACAGGCCTGAAGCCTGTGAATTAAGAACTGATTAGTTCACCCTTAGGTGCTCAACAAGCTCCCAGTGTATGGTGTCTGCAGGGATGCCTGGGCAGGCCCATCAATGTGCTCCCCACCAGTGGAGTACTGCTCCCCAAGACATGCCAGCAGAAAGTCCCTTCAGAAAACCTAGTAGGAGGGAGGTTTTTAAAAGATCTACCAGCAGAGACATATGGAGCCCACAGCTTCTCTTGTTAACTACTGACAACCACTCTTTCGGTTCCGTGTCTTTTGAAATGAGCACTAGTAACAATCTCTATAAATTAAATATTTGCTACAATTCTGTAATCTAAAAAAAGTTACTAGAGTTTCACAGGTGAGTATAATTAGAACATGTCCAGTCCTTCCCATTTGTTCTCTACAATCTCATTAGAAATGTCACAGCTGGTAGACAAGAGGGCATAAAGGAATACTATTTAACTAGAAAACTATTGGAAACATAATCACTATCATTTCACGTTGCTTAACTATTCTCAGGGAATTTGCTTTAGGATAACATTGTCCCTGCCTTCACCAAGTATCTTTGACTATAGTTTCAAACACCATCTCAATCTTTCATACGACACACAATTGAAACAGGAAAGAAAATCAGAGACCTCAACACTGGAAATATTTCATTCTGTATTTCTTCATGATTGGCAATTTTTTTTTTCTGTTGTCAGTTTAATGATGACGATATGTAAGCTATAAAGTAATTTGTATTCAAAGGTATTTTCCCCTCTGAAGTTAAACAAGTAAATACAGTAGAGAATACTGTAGGTTTTGTACTCCTGGCTGAGCTAACCCCTTGTATTGCTGTCCTAATTCAAAGAGGATGTTACATCTGTGGTTTAAAAAAGCAGAAATTCCTTCCACATTTAAGTTGTAAGAACTATCCTTTGTTTGCAGTCACAGGAAATGTCTTTCAAATAAGTAAAGGATCAATTTTATTGGGATATTTTCCAGAAAAGCAAGATTGAGCTGCACCCCTAGCCAAGTGGCCTGTCTGTTTAGGAGGATCTTTCTTTAACTAGCTTAAAAATTGCCAGTGGCTTTTCACAGATTCCACTGACAGCCTCTACCCCTACTCCTAAGAATGAATGGAGGGAAAAAACAAAACAAAACAAAACAAAAACAAAAACAAAAACAAACAAACCACAACAGCTTCCAAGTTATTCTTGCTTACAGTAACATCACCCAAAATTTAAATATATCTTGTTTCAGACTCCCTTCTGGTGTTATAGCAAAAAGACTGACAACCAAAAGAGTAGCTCAGCCCTAATAGCAAGCTCCTCACTCTCATGTACCTGATAAAACAATTGTTTGGATAACACACCTGCTAATTCTTGAAGCTCCTTCAAGTTCCCCCAGATCTCTCTGAAGATCAATCTTAGGTTTCCCTTGGTTGTTAACATTCACCACGAAAAACATACTTCACACAGCACGCACGACGTATTTTTAGGCCTTGATGATTCACAGTGCAGTCCATGAAAGAGGCCGAGAAACCAAAAGACAGCAACAACTGAAAGTTAGAACTCCAGCGTCAATCAGAACATACTTCTGCAATGTGCCTGGCCAGGACCCTCTAAATGGAAATGCTTACCCCCGCCTCAGGAGCCAATAGGCGGCAGGCCCAGCCGTTGCCATGGCCACGCAATATGTTGGGGATACGCAAACACCCCGCGCACGCCCAGGAGCCAATCAACGGCGGGCTGAGGAGTTGCCATAGCTGCTCTGTGTGTTTGGGCCGCGCAAGCACCCAGCTGTGGAGACCCGGTTGGTTGCCCCAGGCCCAGTACTCGGGAGGGTCCCGGCAGCTGCGCTCCCGTAGACACCGCCGCGGCCCGATTCACTGAGCTCCCGGCATGAATCGCAAGAAGCTGCAGAAGTTGACGGACACATTAACTAAAAATTGCAAGCATTGTAAGTAAGACTCACGTGTGGGATGAGCCGAGGCTCTGGTGTTCTACCCGGTGACAGTGTCCACTGCTCAATCTGCTTTCCGCCTCCAAGCCTTACTGCCAGTGGAACCCCCTCCATAACCACCCCTAAAAAGAAGTCTGGAAAGAAATACCCAGGTTTTAGCTCCTTGGGGTGGACACCCATGCCTGCCAATGATCTTGAGAACCCATATCCAGGTGTCCAGATATGTAGTAGTACATTCCCACAAGTACATTTACTTTTCAAGCTCTTTTCTTAATTTACCTTTACATTATAGAAACGTGGTTTATTACCCAGGAGACACATATGGTTTTAGCCTCAGAATAAGTACTGAAAACCACGGACTCAAGAAAAGTACCACAACCAACATACAGCTGCTTTCTAGCTCTCTAGAGCAAATAAACTGGCAGGATACAAGTTCTGGACACCTACCAAGAAATCCATAGGGAAAATGGTTAGCAACATCTGAACATCTTTAGGAAAGAAACCTGTATCAGTGCAAGGTGATTTGTTTGGAAACCAAAGAACTCACCAAAGTTAAACACGTGGTAATGAATCTGTTCCTAACTGTAGACTTCCACTTTCCAGTTGCTGGTGGGGTTGCAAGGTAAAGAAGACTTTGCAAGTGACAAAATGAGCACTGATGTTTAAAGATATCTGCTCCAATTGTGTATTCTAAAATGTGGTCCTGGATTTTCATAGAATGGTATTCATACTGAAAACGAAAACTGTACCTGGGCAGGGAAGCTAAGGATGTGGTTTAGATGAGGAAAATATTGTCAGATGAGCAAGTTTATAAATTGTGTGCTGATTGCAAAACTACTGGCCGCTTGAGGAAACAGGAGAAACATAATCCCAAGACCACCCCAACATTGTGCAAAGGAGGAACAGACATGTTTTAATGTAGAGATTACAGTATCTAGTGCCTTCTAATCATATTTAGTATCTAATGCAATGAGTGTTAAAAAATCTTCTAGTGGAGTGGTGCTGTAAATGAAAGTTATAGTGTGTATAAACATCTTAAACTTTGAGGGGGAAAAAGGCATCCTATAATTGAAGGCATTATTGTTATTATAATCTGATGAAAGTTTTGTTCCATTGTTGTTTTTCTTAAAATATTTCCATTTCTGGGAAAATACCAGACATTCCTAAAATATCTAGTAAACATTTTGAATAAACAGTGCAATAACTGCTATACACAATGCTGAATTTAATTTAGTCTCTGTTCAGTAACTTTGGAATATATTGCAAACAGACATTCTGTGAACAATCAAAGTGAGTGTATTAAAAGATAGTGAAAATATGGCAGGAAAAGCAGTCATACTGCTTTTCATAGTCATACTGCTTTTCATACGTACATAAAAGTTTTTCATACTTATGCTTTTCATACTTACATAAAAGTTTTAAAGTGAGCCTTCAAAACTTTGATGATTACCAGTTAAATTCTATAGACATAGAATAGAAAGTCATGGACATTAAAATAAATTTGAATTTCTTTAAACAGAGGACCTTTCCCCTAAAGTCATATCTTAGTTGCCAAATGAATATCCCACTAGGATGAAATGGATAAATTTTATAGAATCAGAGAAAAAGAAAATATCTTACGTGATTATATAGTTAATCCACCATTTTACAGATATGATCTAAAGAACGAACTGAAACTAATCCAAAAAGATGAAAAGCCATTCATGAATTTCCCTCAATTTTATTTAGTATTGTATTCTAGAATTTAAGAAACATTTCAGCAAGAAAATTTTCTTATGGTTAACCTTGGATCCTTTGGATAATTAAGCTAATATTCTTTAATTTTTATTTCAGCCGAGATGGAAAAAGACTGTTCAATATCCCCTTTGCTAGCATTTCATACATATGAATAGAGTGCATCACTCTTCATGCAGGCTTTTCTTCCCCAACCATTAACAGCTCTTTTTACTTTTAGAACTTTTTAAAATTGTGGTTAAATACACATAACAGAAAATATACTATTTTAACTATTTTAAGTGTACAGCTGTATGGCATTAAGCACATTTACATTGTTGCACAGCTGTTACCACCATCCATTTCCAGAATTCTTCATCTCTCCCAACTGAAACTCTGTACCCATTAAACTATAACTCCCATTTTCCCCTTCCACCAACCCCTGGCAACCACCATTCTACTTCCTGTCACTATAAATTTCACCACTGTAGGTACATCATGTAAATGAAATCATGCAATATTTGTCCTTTTTTGTCTGGCTTATTTTACTCATCATAATGTCTTGAAGGTTCATTCATGTTGTAGCATGTATCAATATTAACTTCATTTTTAAGGCTGAATAATATTCATTGTATGTATATACCAAATTTTGTTTATGCATTCATCTGTCAATTCATTCATCTGGGTTGCTTCCACGTTTTGGCTATTGTGAATAATGCTGCTACGAACACTGGTGTACAAGTATCTGAGCCCCCACTTTCAATACTTTTGGGCATATAACCTGAAGTGGAATCCCTGGATTACACAGCATTCTGTGTTTAATTTTTTGAGGAACTGATATACCATTTGCCACAGCAACTAACAGCTCTTTTAAAAATTATAATCATTATACTCTTGTCTACTATTTAATCAATTTATTTACTTTCAAAGTTTTCAATGTTCCTCTTACATTGTGTTATCCCAAACAAGAAATCATACTCAAGCCTGTTCTGGCCTGTAGGATTAGATGTGATTTCTCCTTTCTCATGTTCTGTCTTCATTTACATCCACACAGGTTTCATCCTTGTTTTTAAAAATATTCAACCGCAATTCTGTCTTTTTGTGAAATAAAATCATCCCAATTTTCTACCTATAATTATATTTAAACTTACTTTAATCCTCTTAATGCTAAGCAATAACCCTTCTACTTACATACCTCAATTGGGGATTGGAAAACAAATAATTAGCTCAGTGTTTGTAAATACCAACCTTCATGCAATTACATGTGTGAGCAAATGTGCACATGTGCCTATATTCTTTCAATAAAAACTTTTTTCCTCCAAAGTACAACTGAAAATTGCATATAAATATTCACATCATCCACAACAGGAACCACAATGGGTGCTAGAATATCCTTAAATGCTTGTTATTGGAAAGTATGTGATTCTGATTTCCAAAATCTGGTTTATGGATTCACTAAGGCTAATGTGAAATGAAAATTGTTGCCTGGCTTTCAAGAGCCTGGTAGCTATTCCCAGGGAAAAGTTAAGTTATAAATCTCATGAATGCCTATAATCAAAATGTTGGGGGAAAGTTACCATTCTTAAACAGTACCATGCTTACTTTGAATCATACTCTACTGCCTTTTAAAGTTTAGGATTTGACTCCACTATTATTTGACTCCAATATCCAGGTAATATTATCTTCTTTTTTCCTACGACTGAACTTGCATTTGTTTAATATTTAAGGGAGTACTTTGTCCTCTCATTTTAGTGGAGAATCCTCTATTGTAGACATCTTCTATTAACTTAAGGTTCATCAATTTCAAAACAGGATAGTCTTCTGTTGGCAACTACATATTTGATGACTTTGATACTGTTTGTCTATAAACTCATTAACATAGTATCTTAGAAATTAAAGATTAAAAAACATTTTTTAATCTTAATTTTATTTTTTCACAGTTAATAAATTTGAAGTGAAATGTCTTATACAACTTTTTTATAACTTGGTGGGAGATGTAACAGAGTGGCAAGGTGTGGTCATTGGACTGGATCGTAATGCATTTCGAAATATCTTGCATGTGACATTCGGAATGACAGATGACATGATTATGGACAGAGGTAAGAAGACGTACAATATTCAAATGGGTCAAATCTAGCCATAACTTAAAAAAAAAGTTTAGAATTTAGACACCTGGTAAGAATCTTAATGTTCTATATTCCCAATTTTATGTGAATATAAAATTTTAATTTTTATATTTAAGGGAAGGATCATAGGGAAGGAGATAGTATTCACTCTATTTTGTGTATTTTAAAAGATAAAGTCAGCTTAAATAATTAGGTTTCCCTCAATTATATCAGAAAACCAAAAATATTTCTATTTTTACTTAGTAAATGTAGTAATACAAATAATAGTTTTAAAAGGACATTTAAGTTTCCTTACATCATCAGAAGCATATCAATAAAAATTAAGATATAGTTCTATCATGTAATAGCATTACTTTTCTTGAGTAACAAAAATATAAAATTAACATCGGAGCACGTATATCTGATGTTAATTGCAGCTTTATTGACAGTTGCTAAGACATAGCAACAACCAAGGTGTTTTTAGATAGATGATTGGATAAAGATGTGGTGTATATATACACAATGGAATACTATTCTGCCATAAGAAAAGATGAAATAGTGCCATTTGTGACAACATGGATAGATCTTGAGATTATTATGCTAAGTGAAATAAGTCAGACAGAAAAAGTCGAGAACCATGTGATTTCACTGATATATGAGATATAAAATTGAAAACAAAGGAACAGACAAACAAATGAAGAAACAAAAACTCATAGACACAGAAAATAGTTTAGTGGTTACCAGAGGGTAAGGGGGAGGGAGACGGTAGATGAGGGTTAACAGGATCAAATACATATATGGTGATGGAAGGGGAACTAACTGGGTGGTGAACACACAATGTGATATATAGACGATGTATTACAGAATTGTACCAGTGAAACCTACGTAAGTTTACCAACTATTGTCACCCCAATGAACTACAAATATATAAGATTATACATTTTATGTTAATATATCAACATATTTAATATACCAATATATTTACATGTTAGTAAGTATTGAATAATATGTTTAGATATTCAGAATTTTCTTTGTTCCCACAAAATATGAAAGGAAAATATAAAAGTTTAAAGAAAAGGCTTTTACAATTTTATGATGTCTTAATTTCCTCCTTTGCCAAATGAGAATGTTGGACCATATGATCTTGAAGTTTTGTTGAAATTTTAAAAGCGAGTAGTAGCAATGCAGATACATTACTGAAAATAAAAATGCAACATGTGTTATAATTTACTTCTCTCTCTTTTTAGTATTCCGAGGTTTTGATAAAGACAATGATGGCTGTGTAAATGTATCAGAATGGATTTATGGATTATCACTGTTTCTTCGAGGAACTTTGGAAGAAAAAATGAAATGTAAGATTTCAGCTTATCCTATCAGTTTGTACATTGTGATAAACATATTTAAGGAATCTAAATCAATGTCCTCCAACCCAGCTAATCAAGTAGGTTCTCTGTTGGTTGGTTGGTTTGAATCCCCATTACCCTCTTTTATGGAGAAAATTCAAGTCAATGATAAGAGTTGAAATAATTAATGAAAAAGAAAATCAAGAGATTTTTTTAATTTAAATTTATTTATTGGGGTCACAATTGTTAATGAAATTACATAATATATGGTGTACAATTCTATATTACATCAACTATAAATCCCATTGTGTGTTCACCACCCAGAGTCAGTTCTCCTTCCATCACCATATATTTGATCCCTGTTACTCTCATCTCCCTCCCCCCAACCCCTTACCCTCTGGTAACCACTAAACTATTGTCTGTGTCTATGAGTTTTTGTTTCTCATTTGTTTGTCTTGTTTTTGGTTTATATACCACATATCAGTGAAATCATAGGATTCTCTGCTTTTTCTGTCTGACTTATTTCGCTTAGCATTATACTCTCAAGATCCATCCATGTTGTCACAAATGCTCCTATATCATCTTTCCTTAACGCCGAATAGTATTCCATTGTGTACCACAACTTCTTTATCCATTCGTCTATCGAAGGACATTTTGGTTGTTTCCATGTCTTGGCCACCATAAACAAAGCTGCAATGAACATTGGAGTACACGTGTCTCTATAGAGAAATGCTTTCAAATTTTTTGGGTAGATACCCAGGAGAGCGATTGCTGGGTCGTATGGTAATTCTATTCGTAATTTCTTGAGGAACCTCCACACTGCTTTCCATAGCGGCTGCACCAGTCTGCATTCCCACCAACAGTGTATGAGGGTTCCTTTTTCTCCACAGCCTCTCCAACACTTGTTGCTATTTGTCTTGTTGATGAAAGCCATTCTGACTGGGGTGAGGTGATATCTCATTGTGGTTTTTATTTGCATTTCTCTGATGATTAGTGATGTTGAGCATTTTTTCATATGTCTATTTGCCATTTGTAAGTCCTCTTTGGAGAAATGTCTCTTCAGGTCCTCTGCCCATTTTTCAATTGGGTTGTTTGTTTTTTTGTTGTTGAGTTTCATGAGTTCCTTGTATATTTTGGATATTAGACCCTTATCGGAGGAACTGTTTGCAAAAATCTTCTCCCATTCAGTCGGTTGCCTCTTTATTTTGTCGATAGTTTCCTTTGCTGTGCATAAACTTTTAAGTTTCATATAGTCCCATTTGTTTATTTTAGCTTTTACTTCCATTGCCTTTGGAGTCAAATTCATAAAATGCTCTTTGAACCCAAGGTCCATAAGTTTAGTACCTATGTTTTCTTCTATGCAGTTTATTGTGTCAGGTCTTATGCTTAAATCTTTGATCCATTTTGAATTAGTTTTGGTACATGGTGACAGATAGCAGTCCAATTTTATTTTTCTGCACGTGCCTATCCAATTCTCCCAGCACCATTTATTGAAGAGGCTGTCTTTCCTCCATTGTATGTTTTTAGCTTCGTTGTCAAAAATTATCTGTCCATATTTATGTGGTTTTATTTCTGGGTTCTCAATTCTATTCCATTGGTCTATGTGTCTGTTTTTCTGCCAATACCATGCTGTTCTGATTATTGTAGCCCTGTAGTACAAGCTAAAGTCAGGCAGTGTGATACCTCCAGCATTGTTCTTTTTTCTTAAGATTGCTTAGGCTATTCGGGGTCTTTTGTGGTTCCAAACAAATCTGATGATTTTTTGTTCTATTTTTTTAAAAAATGCCATTGGGATTTTGATGGGGATTGCATTAAATCTGTATATTGCTTTGGGTAATATGGCCATTTTAACTATGTTGATTCTTCCAATCCATGAGCATGGAATGTCTTTCCATTTCTTTGTGTCTTCTTCAATTTCTTTAAAAAATGTCTTATAGTTTTCAGCATATAAATCCTTCACATCCTTGGTTAAGTTGATTCCTAGGTATTTTATTCTTTTTGCTGCAATTGCAAAGGGAATTGTTTTTTGTATTTGTTTTTCTGAGATTTCATTGTTAGTATATAAGAATGCAATGGAATTTTGTACATTGAAAATCAAGAGATTTTAGAGTAGTTAATGCCAAACAAGACTGCATAGTCATGTACTAAACATGCTAATTATGTACATATGCATTTACGTATTAAGGTATTAAATAATTTACATATTTTATTACTTGAATTATAACCATAAAAATAGAGAACATTGATTCAAGTGTTTTGATTCTTAGTTAATTCTTAATTCTCATGAATTCTGTTTAAGAGTCATATTTCAATCAGTTTTCCGAGTTTCAAGATGAAATGTTTTAAGTTATTATTTTTTGGCATGCTTTTCCATTGCTGAGTGTAATGAAACTTTTTCTAAGGGTCGTTGAATATATTCATCAAGTGTATATTAAGCATTTATTATGGAAATTAGATTGTGCAAAGGCCTGTAGGATTCATAAGAACATCAACAATGTAGACCTTGGCCTTGAAAACTATCAGAACAAATGTTAACTTAACAATAGTATCAAATTCATAATTGGCTATTTTTTTAAAAGATTGCTTTGAAGTTTTTGATTTGAATGGTGATGGATTCATTTCAAAGGAGGAAATGTTCCACATGTTGAAGAACAGCCTTCTCAAACAGCCATCTGAAGAAGACCCTGATGAAGGAATTAAAGATTTGGTTGAGATAACACTTAAGAAAATGGTAAATATGAGTAATTTAGAGTTTTATATTAAAATTTACGGTCCAGATGTGGGATAGAAATAAGAATTTAAACTATAGTAACTATCAGTTTCCTGCTTGGTGAAATAAAACACTTGAATTGTGCTTGTTCTTATTATTAGTTTCCGGTGTACAAAACAACATAATGATTAGACATTTATGCCCCTCACAAAGTGATAAGTGCAACAAGACTGCTACCAATCTGACAATGCACATAGCTATTACAATACCATTGACTATATTCTCTATGTTGTACTTTACATCCCGTGGGGGAAAAATTATATATATATATATATATATATTTATATATATATATATATATATATATATATATATATATATATATATATATATATATATATATATGTATATATACATGGTCTGACAATTGCGTTCACGAACTCATCCTAGAAAAAGTGCTACATACCTCGTTGATGGATATCACTATGGTCACCTTCAAAGTACTCCCCTTGGGAAGCTATGCACTGATGCCAGCACCTAGTCCGTGCTTCAAAGCAATTTTGGAACTCTTTTTCTGGAATGTCCATCAGAGCCGTCATCATATTACCCTTGATGTCCTGAATGTCAGCAAAATGTCTTCCATTCAATATTTCCTTTATCTTCAGGTAAAGAAAGAAGTCATCAGATGAGTAGGGAGAGTGTTCCATACAGTTATTTGTTTACTGTCTAAAAACTCCCTCACAGACAGTGTCATGTGAGCTGGTGCATTGTCATGATGCAAGAGCCATGAATTGTTGGCAAAAAGTTCACGTCGTCTAACTTTTCCACGCAGCCTTGCAATGAAAAAGCACTTGCAAATAGTAAACTTGGTTAACTGTTTGTCCAGTTGGTACAAATTCATAATGAATAATCCCTCTGATATCAAAAAGGTTTTTCAACATGTTCACAAACTTAATTGTCAGACCTCGTGTGTGTATGTACATATCATTTAATATTATTTTGTATTATTACATATTATAATATATATAACACGTCATATTATTTTATATTATTTTCAGTTGTACAGAACAGTGGTTATAATTTGTATATATATTTATATATAAAATTTATATTTATATATGTAATTTATAAATTATATATACAATATATATAGAGGGAGACTATGTTCTCCATATGTAATCCATCCCTTTGACTGTTTTGTAACTAACAATTTGTACTTCCTAATCCCTTCACCTTTCTCACCTATCCCCCTAATAACCCTCCCATCTAGCAACAATCAATTTGTTCTCTGTATCTTTGAGTCTATTTCTGGTTTTGTTTGTTCATTTATTCTGTTCTTTAGATTCCACATATAAGTGAGATCATATGGTACCTGTCTTTCTCAGTCTGACTCATTTCACTTATGATAATATCTTCTAGATTCATCTATGTTATTGCAAATTTTAAAGTTTCATTCTTTTTCATGGCAGAATTTTAAAGTTTCATTCTTTTTCATGGCAGAGTAATATTCCATTGCATGTATGTACCACAATTTCCTTATTCAGTTGTCTATTGATGGGCATTTGGTTGTTTCCATGTCTTGGCTATTGTGAACAGTGGTGCAGTAAACATAGGGGTGCACATATTCTTTTGAATTAGTGTTTTGGATTTCTTTGGATAAATACCCAGGAGTGGAATTGTTGGATCATAAAATAGCTCTATCTTTAATTTTTTGATGAACCACCCCACCGTTTTCCATAGTGGCTGCACCAATTTGCAGTCCCACCAACAGTGCATAAGGGATCGCTTTTCTCCACATCTTCGCCAACATGTGTTGTTCGTTGATTTATTGATGATAGCTATTCTCACAGGAGTGAAGTGATGTCTCGTTGTGGTTTTTATTTGCATTTCTCTGATGATTAGTGACGTTGAGCATCTTTTCATATGTCTGTTGGCCATCTGTATGTCCTCTTTAGAGAAATGTCTGCTCTAGTTCTCTGCCCATTTTAAAAATTACATTGTTTGTTTCTTTGGTGTTGAGTTGTATGAAGTTTTTAAAATAAATTTTGGATATCAACCCCTTATCAGATGTATCATTGGCAAATATCTTCTCTCATTCAGTAGGAAGTCTTTTCATTTTGTTGTGCAAAAACTTTTTAGTTCGATGTAGTCCTACATCTTTATTTTTTTATTTTGCTTTCTTTGCCTGAGTAAAATTATATGTAAAATTATTATATGTAAAATTATATGTAAAATTATTAATAAGGGTAATATATGAGAGTTTACTTCTTGTATTTTCTTCTAGGAGTTTTATAGCCTCAGGTCTTACATTTAAGTCTGCAATCCATTATAAGTTTATTCTTGTATATGGCTTAAGAACATGGTCCAGTTTCCTTTTTTTTCTTGCATGTAACTGTCTGGTTTTCCCAGCACCATTATTGAACAGACTGTCTTTACCCCAGTGTACATTCTTGCTTCCTTTGTCATAGATTAAGTGACCATATAGGCATAGATTTATTTCTGGACTCTCTGTTCTGTTCCATTAATCTATGTGTCTGTCTTTATGCCAATACCATGCACTTTTGATTACTACCTGATGTATAATGATATCAGGTAGCATGATACCGCCAGCTTTGTTTTTCTTTCTCAAGGTTACCATGGTCATTTGGGTTTTTTTAAGGTTTCATATAAATTTTAGGATTATTGGTCCTATTTCTGTGAAAAATGCCATTTGTATATTTATAGGGATTGCACTGAATCTATATATTGTTTTGGGTAGTATGGACATTTTAACTACATCAATTCTTCCTATTCATGAGCATGGTATATGTTTCCATTTTCATGTATCTTCTTTAATTTTCTCTGCAATGTCTCATAATTTTCTGAGTACGGGTCTTTTACTTCCTTAGTTAAATTTATTCCTAAATATTTTATGTTTTTTGATGCAGTTGTAAATGGGATTGTTTTCTTAATTTCTTTTTCTGATAGTTTGTTATTGGTGTATAAAAATGCAACCAATTTCTGAATATTAATTTTGTATCCTGCTACTTTACTAAGTAAACTCATTTATTAGTTCTAATTGTTTATGGTGAAATCTTTGGGATTCTCTCTATATAGTAACATGTTATCTGCAAATAATGACAGTTTATTTCTTCCTTTCACATTTGGATGCCTTTTATTTTTTATTTTATTTTAGTTTTTCCTGTCTGATTGCTATGGCTAGAACTTCCAGCCCTATGTTGAATAAAAGTGGTGAAAGTGGGCATTTTTGTCTTGTTCCTAATGTTAAGGGGAATGCTTTTTAGCTATTCCCCATTGAGTATGATATTAGTTGTGGGTTTATCATATATAGCCTTTATTATGTTGAAATATGTTCCCTCTATTCCCTCTTTGCTGAGAGTTTTTATCATAAATTGATGCTGGAATTTGTCAGATGCATTTTCTGCATCTATTGGTAAGATCATTTGATTTTTATTTTTCATTTTGTTTATGTGGTGTATCATGTTAATTGATTTACAGATAGTGAACCAACCTTGCATAACAGGAATGAACCCACTTGATCGTGGTATATAATTTTTTTAATGTATTGCTGAATTCGGTTTCCTAATATTTTGTTGAGGATTTTTGCTTCTATATTTATCTGGAATATTGGTCTATAGTTTTCTTTTTTTGTAATATTTTTGTCTGGTTTTAGAATCAGGGTAATGGTGACCTTGTAAAATGAGCGTGGGATCCTTCCCTCCTCTTGGAATTTTTGGAATAGTTCAAAGAGAATAGGTATTAATTCTTATTTGAATGTTTGGTAAAATTCACCTGTAAAGACATCTGTTCCAGGACTTTTGTTTATTGGGAGCTTGTTGACTACTGATTTAATTTTGTTGGTAGTAATCAGTCTGTTCAGATATTCTGTTTCTTCTGGATTTAGCCTTGGGAGATTGTATGCTTGTAGGAATTTATTCATTTCTTCCAGATTGTCCAATTTGTTGGCATATAGTTGTCCATAGTTTGAAAAATAATCAATTTTTTTTTTTTGTATTTCTGTGGTGTCTGTTATCACTTCTCTTTCATTTCTGATTTTATTTATTTGTGCCCTCTCTTTTTGTCTTGATGAGTCTGGTAAAGGTTTATGAATTTTATTTATCTTTTCAAGAAACATAATCTTGGTTTCATTGATCTTTTGTATTTTTTTTTAATCTCTATTTTGTTTGTTTCCACTCTGATCTTTATTATTTCCTTCCTTGTACTCACTTTCGACTTTGTTTGCTGTTCTTTTTCCAGTTCCCTTAGGTGTAAAGTTGGATTATTTATTTGGGATTTTTCTTGTTTCTATATTTGGGCCTACATGGCTATGAATTTCCCTCTCAAGAGTGCTTTCACTGTGTCCCAGAGATTTGGGTTGTTGTGCTTTCATTTTCATTTGTCTCAAGGTATCTTTTAATTTCTGGATCTCATTATTGACCTACTCATTATTTAATAGCATGTTATTTAGCCACCATGTAATTGTGTGTTTTTCATATTTTTATTATTGTTCTTTTAATTGATTTCTAGTTTCTTACTCTTAATAATATTGTGGTAACAGAAGATGCTTAATATGGTTTCAATCTTCTTAAATTTATTGAGAATTGTTTTGCGGACTAACATGTAGTCTATCTTGCAAAATATGCCATGTATACTTGAAAAGAATATATAGTCTGCTGCTTTGGAGTGACATGCTCTAAGAATATCAATGAAATCTATCTGGTCTAGATGTGTACTTTAAGGCCACTGTTTCTTTGTTGATTTTCTGTCTGGAAGATCGTTCCATTGGTGTCAGTAGGGTGTTAAAATCCCTGATTGCGTTACTGTTGATCCCTGCCTGTATGTCAGTCAATATTTGCTTTATATATTTAGATGCTCCTATGTTGGGTGCATAAATGTTTACTAGGGTGATGTCCTCTTATTGGAGTGATCTTTTTATTATTATGTAATGTTCTTTTTTGTCTCTTATTATAGTCTCCATTTTAAAGTCTATTTTCTTCAACAAATGTATTGCTACCTCAGCTTTTTTCTCATTTCCATTTGTGTGAAATATCTTTTTCCATCCCTATACTTTCAGTGTGTGTCTTTTGATCTGAAGTGGGTCTCTTGTAGACAGCGCATGCATAGGTCTTGTTTTCGTATCCATTCAGTTACCTTATATCTTTTTTTTTTTGAGCATTCAATCTATTTACATTTAAAGTGATTATTGATAGGCACATAGCCATTGCCATTTTATTATTCATATTTTTGATCTTCATTTGTTTTCTCCTTTTTTCTGCTTAAAGGAGTCCTTTTAACTTTTCTTGTAATACTGGCTTGATGATAATTAATTTCTCTAGCTTTTTCTTGTCTGGAAAGCTCTTTATCTCTTTTTCAATTTTAAATGATAGGCTTGTTGGATAGAGTAGTCTTGGTTGTAGGCCCTGTTTCATGACTTTGAATACTTCCTGCTACTCCCTTCTGGTCTACAAAGTTTATGTTGAAAAATCCCCTGATATTCTTATGGGAGCTCCCTTGTAAGGAACTAGTTGCCTTTCCCTTGCTGATTTTAGGATTCTCAATTTGTCTTTAACCTTTGCTATTTTAATTCTGATGTGTCTTGGTGTGGTCCTGTTTGGGTTCATCTTGTTTGGGACTCTGTGCTTCCTGGTCTTTTATGTCTATTTCCTTCACTAGGTTATGGAATTTTTCAGTCATTATTTCTTCAAATAGTTTCTTGATCCCTTGCTCACTCTTTTCTCCTTCCAGTACTCCAGTGATGCAAATGTTGTTATGCTTCATGTTGTCCCACAGGTCCCTTAAACTAACTTTATTGTTTTTTATTCTTTTTTATTTTTGTTGTTTTGATATGGTGTTTTCTCCTACCTTGTTTTCTAAATCACTAATTCAATCCTCTGTTTCCTGTAATCTACTGTTGATTCCTTCTAGTGTATTCTTCACTTCAGTTATCGTGTTCTTTATTTCTGACTGGTTCTTTTTTATAGTCTGTATTCTTCTTTATGCTTACTCTCTCTTTGTTGGAATTCTTACTAAGTTTCTTAAGCACTCTTATAACCAGTATTTTAAACTCTGTCTCTGGTAAGTTGATTGCCTCCATTTCATTTCATTCTATTTCTGGAGTTTTCTCCTGTTATTTTATTTGGGACATGTTCCTTTTTTCCCTCATTCTGGCAGCCTCTCGTGTTTGCTTCTATGTATTAGATAGAACTCCTATGTCTCTCAGTCTTTGTTGGGTGGCTTATGTAGTATGTGACCTCTGTGGTCCAGTGGCACAGTCTCCCTCATCTCCTGCACATGTGTTCCAGGAGTGTCTTTTAAGTGTGTTGTGTGTATTCTCCTGTTGTAGTTGAGCCTTGATTGCTTTTCACATATCAGTGGGTAAGATTGACTCCCAGGCTGATTGACTGTGATGGTTGACTATGACCACAGTGTATGAACTCCTGTTTGAGGGCTGACCCCTCAGAGGATGATTTGTGGGTTCCTGTGCCTCTTCAGCCCACCCTTTCAGGTAGAGCTCTGGTATGGACTGAAGCTGGCCTCCGTGAGTTGTCTGGGGTCTCTTGGGAGGGGCTCCTGTGCAGGCCAATTTCAACCTGGCTTGTGATTGGCCATGGCTAACTGGTAGGAGCCACAAAGCTACATGTGGTTGGTTGCTGCCTGTGCTGGACACAGAGGCATGTGAAGGTGGCCTCGCTGTGAACCAAGGCTGGCTGCTACCAGTGTTGGTCCCAAGGCAGCTTAATAAAAGGTACAGCACCCCCTAGACCTATTGTCACCTTCCAGCTGCTTGTAAGACTCAGTATTTGAAAGAGTTTCCTTAGTTGTTTTGGCTTGACTTGTTGACCAGTTGTTTAGAGTGCCCTCAGCAATGCAGCAGTAGCTGTGTGGGGCACGATCCCAGAGAGCCATGAGATGTGATTCGTGGTTTTTACAGTTAATGCAAATTTGGTTCTTGTGCCAGTGCCCGGCCTATGACCACTCTGTAATGTGCCCTGAGAGCACTGCAGTCAACCTTCGCTTGCCTAAGGCTCACAGATCCCTGAGAGCTGCCCAAGAGAGGCTGCAGCACAGGTTTTGGGCCACTGCCCAATGCCAAAAGTTCCCTGGGCTGCCACAACTATCCATTACTATAAAAGGCTTCTGCAGTTTGCAGGGTGGGACAGAGCCACTCAGTAGTTAAGCGTGTCCCAAGTGATGCAGTACTAGCTGTGCGGGGTGGGGACCCAGGACGTCACTAATGTGGTACACAGGCGTGGATTTTACCAGACAGTACAGTCTCAGATTAGGCCCTTTGAGGCAGGGTTCAACATAGAGAAGATGTCACCCTCCTGTAGGCTACACATGAGTGAAGCTCCACACAGGGATAATGACTCCTGTTTCTCCAGCTGTAACCTCAAGGTCACACAACTCTCTTTCCCTGTATGTCTCTGGTGTCTCTTCAGTCACCATCCCTCCACCAGAGACCAAGTGAGTGTTTGTAAGCAAGTGATTCTGTGTGAACGCTCTTTAAGAGGGCATCTGGGTTTCCAGCCACCTTCTGTCTCACCAGGACAGGCAGACAAACTCCAGACTGATTTTCACTGCCAGATGTTATGGGAACTCCTCTTCCCAGCACAGGACTCCTGGGCTGGAGAGCCTTGTGTGGGGCTGGGACCCCTCCCTCTTCAGGGGGGACCTCAGTCACCAAGGTGTTCCTCCCACTGTTCCTCCCGGTGTTCAACTACTATCTGTGGATTTGGGGTCAGCCCATTTTGCCTCTCTGCCCCTTCACCCAGGCTCAATGTGGCCTCTTCTTTATATCCTTAGTTATAGGGATTCTGTTCAGCTAGTCTTCAGATGATTCTTGAGGTTGATTGTTCTATAATTTCTTTGTAAATTTTGTGGATCCTGGGATGCAATAAGCATAGCATTTACCTAATCTGCCATCTTGGGCCCTCTCCCCTCCTGAATTATGCTCTTTTATTATAATATTATCATTTTATTTTTAAAATTTCACTATTTAGTCTTTTTTCTATTACTTTTCTTTTATTAACAGTTGACCATGAAAAGACAGTTATGTTTGCAATAAATATTTTGCATGTTGACTGACACATGGCTGGTCATCCCTAGGATTATGATCACGACGGGAAGCTCTCCTTTTCAGACTATGAACGATCTGTGAGAGAAGAGACTCTTTTACTGGAAGCTTTTGGACCATGCCTACCTGATCCAAAGGTAATGAAATATTTTACTTTCATTGAACACTAACCAAAATATAATGTAGGATCAACAATACAGGACTTCTTGGTTTGGTGAGTGATGGATCAGATGAATCACATTCATCCAAAGAGAATAGCTTCTAAATAAAGCCCTCTATAGAAGAACTTGATGATTCGTTTTATAGTATTGTTGTAGACCAACCTATTTTTCCTTCATTAACTCATTCATTTATGTAAGAAACAATTACAGAAACTTAATGTGTGCCAGAGCACAGATGAAAGGTTCAATGGAAGCACTGAAGGCTTATATTTTCCTGGGAAAAACCAACATGAAAATAATTAGTGAACAGTGTGATAAGTATTATTATAATAATAGTTAATGACTTGTACAGTGCTTCATCTATGCCAGGCAATGTCATAAGCACTATGCCCCCACATCACCTTATTTAATCCCACTAACAACCCTATGAAGTAGGTAGTATTATTATCCTTATTTTACAGATGATGAAATGAGGCTCGGAAAGCTTAGGGAAATTGACCAAGTTCATGCATCATATGGAGTACCTTGGGTATCCTGGTGCTAAACCCCATAGAGATATGCATAGAGTATTGTGGTAGCACAAAAAGGGCATCTAAACCAGCTCTGTGGAATGACTGCTGAATTGCTGGTGAGACATGGAAGGCTTATCCGTGTTTTTAAGCACACGATAGTCAGCTAGGTCAATATGGGAAGAATGATTTAAGCAAAGGGAATGAGAGAGACGAGGTGAGGGGAATGAATCTGTATTAGAAGAGCATTTGTGTGGTATGAGTATGATGATAAAGCTGGAGATACATAGAAGGGCCAAGTCCAATTGAGCTTGCAACTTGCATTTTTGTCTTGAAGGTCACAAGGATTCATTGGAAGATTTTTTTTTTTTAAATTAAAGTTTATTGGGGTGACAATTGTTAGTAAAGTTACAAAGATTTCAGGTGTACAATTCTGTAATCCATCATCTATATATCACATTATGTGTTCACCACCCAGAGTCAGTTCTCTTTCTATCACCATATGTTTGATCCCCTTTACCCTCATCTACCAGCCACCTCCCCACTTATGCTCTGGTAACCACTAAACTATTGTCTGTGTCTATAAGTTTATATTTCTTCATTTGTTTACCTTGTTCTTTTGTTGTTTTCAGTTTTACATACCACATATCAGTGAAATCATCTGGTTCTCTCCTTTTTCTGTCTGATTTGTTTCACTTAGCATTGTAATCTCAAGATCCATCCATATTGTCACAAATGGTACTATTTCATCTTTTCTTATGGCAGAATAGCATTCCATTGTGTATATATACCACTACTTATTTATCCATTCATCTATCGAAGGACATTTTGGTTGTTTCAATGTCTTGGCCACCATAAATAAAGCTGCAATGAACATTGGAGCACATATATCTTTATGGATAAATATTTTTAGATTTTTAGGGTAAATACCCAGAAGATGGATTGCTGGGTCATGTAATTCTATTTGTAATTTTTTTGAGGAACCTCCATACTGCCTTCCATAGTGGCTGCATTCCCACCAACAGTGTATGAGGGTTCTTTTTTCTCCACAGCCTCTCCAACACTTGTTACTGTTTGTCTTGTTGATGATAGCCATTCTAACTGGGCTGAGGTGATAGCTCATGGTGGTTTTTATTTACATTTCTCTGATGATTAGTGATATTGAGCATTTGTGCATTTGTCTATTGGCCATATGTATGTCCTCCTTGGAGAAATGTCTATTCAGGTCCTCCGCCCATTTTTTAATTGGATTATTTTGTGTTGTTATTGTTGAGTTGTATGGTTTCCTTATATATTTTGGATATTAGCCCCTTATACGAGGGATTGTTTGCAAAAATCATCTCCCATTTGGTTGGTTGCCTCTTTATTTTCTGATGGTTTCTTTTGCTGTGCAGAAACGTGGAGGTTTTTCCTAACTGTAATTTTGAGTTCTCCATCATTTAAGTCACATATTTCCATGTCTTTAAGTTCGTTTTCTGGAGACTTTTCATTTTCTTTCTGAACTGTCTTGTTACCTTGGTTATTCATGGCAATTGGTGAAATAAGTTGGTAGGAAGGTGTCTTTCCTTTGCTTTCTGGTAGGAATTGGTAGAATGCTTTATTTTCTTTCCAACTGCCGCGTTTAATTCTCTCTCATGCTGTAGTGTTTTATTTATTTTTTTTGCACCATTCTGGCTTCTCACATAATAGGGGGATTCCTTGGATGGTGGTCTTCTCCTCTGTGGGCAGGTTCCCTGCGTCTCAGGGCACTGTCTCCTTTGGGGGTGTGGAAAGCTTCTGAAGTTCCGAACCTTTTCTGCATGAGATTCAGGGCCTGTGTGTTTCAGCAGCTCTGTTTACCCCTGTAGGGATCTGCCTAGATAGGTGGGGGTGAGGGCAGGATGGGTTGTGAGAGGTGCTGTGAGCAATGGTGGCGACCAGCATAGCCCATCCTGCATCCAGGGCTCCCTCTCCTTTGCCGGAACTAGTTGGGCTGTGAGTCCATGGCTGTGGGCTCCAGTTCTCAGAACTGCAAATATTCTGTTCTTTAGATCTGACTGATACCGTTCCTCTTCTAGTACTGGGAGGGTAAGGATGGGGCAAGCTCTGGGAGGGTGGGAGGGGTCGGCTAGGCTCCATGCTAAGCCTTCCATCCTCTGCTTGGCAGTGAGGGCTTTTTCACCCTTCTTTTGTCAGTCTTTGCTCCGAGGCCTCTGCTGTGAGCATTGGGTTCTGCTGTGTTATATGGTGATCCCTCAGGCAGTACTGTGAGCCATAATGGGAGTGCTAGCAATGTGAATTCTTCCCTCTCCCACAGCTGTGGTAGCTCCATAATGGAGCTTGGAGGTCCCAGCTAGGTTCTGCATCCTGCGCCCGTGTGTTCCATGTCTCTGCAGTTCCTGCTTCCCTCCATCCCTGCTTGTCCAATTTTCCCACCTTTAGATGATTTCAGTTTCACGTCTTAGTCTTGCCTGTCTGCTGCACAAGGAGTCCTTTGAGGAATTATAGTTGTTCAATTTGTTGTAAATTCCAGGGGAGATTTCAAGAGGCTAACCTCATGCTTTCCATTTCTATGACCTCTCATGGAAGATTTTTAAGGAGGTGGAATGATGTGATATATATCTATTGCTATATACCACCACCTAATCTCTAGTCTTTATCTCCAGCTGCCTAGTCAACATGTCTAATAGATAATCTCAATAAATTGGTTTTTCCCAAAATTTACTCCTGCCCCAGTCTTCCCTATCTCAATTAATGACATCCATAAATACTCAATTGTTTAATCAAAAACCAAGGCTTGATTTTTAATTTTGCACTTTTAGCACCCTTAACTGCTTCTTCAAAATATGTTCTTGAATATAGCTTCTTTTTTACACATCTGTTTACCACCAACCTAAATCATGGTGCCATCATCTGTCACCTAGCCTAGATTATTAGCTTTCTTGCTTCTACTGTTGTCACCCTAGTGACTAGTCTTTGCAATATCTAGTATATTTAAAAATATACATGCTATCATGCCCTTTTCTTGCTGGAAATTCCCAAGTGGGTTCTCTTCTATTATCTGCCAATCTCTCTTGCATCTGGAGCTACTCCAGCTACCTCATTTTTCTCCTCAGTTGCCTTTACACTTACTCTAGCCTCTTGTCTAGAACATCCTTTCCTCAAAGCTTCACATGCCTCAGGCTCTCATTTCATTCAGTCTCTGCTCAAATGCCATTTCCTCATTCTGCTCAAGTGACACTGACCATCTTAAGTACCCTTCCCTCTCCATCCCGTAACCTTGCTTCATTTTTCTTCATAGTTCTTATTATATAGAATATATTTACTCATTTACTTATTGTCTATCTCAACATGTAGGTGTAAGCTCCCTGGGTGGGAAATTGGTATTTTTGTCCACTACATTCTCCCATATGCTATGTGGAGTTAACTAGTATACGTGGTAGTTAACTAGTAAATGTTGAGTGGATGGATAAATGGATGGATAGATCTCAGAAGTGTTTGATGGAGAGTTCTGGATCTGTCTCATTCCATCTCCTCAAGAACTATTTCATCATTTATTTTTCTCTTGACCCTACGTCTTTAACCTCTTCCCTCACTATTAAAACCTTCTCATCAGGATTTAAACACATAAATCAGACTCATCTTAAAAAGAAAAAAGAGAGGGATAAAAGGAGAAAGAAAAAAAGGAGGGAGAGAGGAAGGAAAGAAAGAAAGAAAAGGAGAGAACTTACCTTAATTCCACACCTCCTTCTATTTCCTGTCCTATGGCTTTCTTTTTCACAGCCAACTATCTTGAAAGAATTGTCCATATTTGTGACCTACACTATCATCGCTTATTCCTGTCCACTCCCGTAACTGTTCTTGCCAAAGTCACCACATCCACTTAAATAATAAATCCCAAGTGTTCAGCTTTTGGGTTCTTGTGTTACTGGACTACATTCCTTCCCAACCCCAGTCTCAGTCTGGCTTCTTCTGCTCCAGGAAGCATCTACACTACCTGTCACAGCCTGGCTGTGCTATAATTAGTCCTCCTGGCCTCCAAGAATCCACTGTCTGCTTACTCTGTTGCAGGCCTCACTGCAGTAAATTAAGCTCACTAGTTTATGGGCAGTCTCTGCCACTAGGCTGGAGGTTCCTGGAGAGCAGGTCATGTAGTCTTGCTCTTGCTTGCAGCCCCATACTAAGCATTGTGATTGGAATATAGTCAGTACTGTCATCATCTGTGAGTGAAAATAAAATAATGCATAAACACCACAAGTTCTTGATTCCCACTATTCTTCAGTTATCTTGTGTCTCTTCAAACATAATGGAAGCATACAGAATATTTTATTTTGTCCTACCTTTTTTAGAAGCCTGTACTAATTTGAGTAGTTTCATTTTACAGAGCCAGATGGAATTTGAATCCCAAGTATTCAAAGATCCAAATGAATTCAACGATATGTGAATACCTAAATGTCTGTGTTTTCTCAAGTGAGTAAAAAAGGAAGTATATATGTATTGTGTATTTTTTCTACTTAACTCGAAAAGATGATGTTGGAAAAAAAAAAAGAAAAGATCATGTTGAATTGTGTGTTTGGCATGAGGGATGATACGTTTATATGTATCATTCAACTTTGGTGTAAGAACCAAGTAAAATAGATAGAAGACAAGAAGTTCTTTATTAGATGTTGTTGGTTTTGGCAAGATAAGTTAATATTGCTAGAGATATTTTATATTTGGACAATCTGTTGAAGCACATTACTGTCATAAAATGTTTATAATAATGAAATTAATAGAGAGGTTATATAATCATGAATTATTAAGTCAAATACTCTTCATATCAGAAAAATGTTGGGCGTAAATTTAAAAATCATTGAAACTGCTGAATTTCCTTTGGAGCAATAAGTAATTAAGATGGCATAAAATGATACTGGCATTTAACATTTAAATATCTTTCTGCTAGGCACTGAAGGAGATTTAGAGAGATGAAAGACACATGTAACCTATTTTAATATGATCTATATTATTGTTTGAGGCTTTGTCATAACAACCCAACTAAATTTTAAGGGGTCTCATCACATATATGTTTATATCTCTCAGAGCAATAAGTATAGTACTCTACACAGAATGAACATTCAACAAATACAATGGATTTAAAAGTACAAAGTATCACAATATAAATCCAAACTCAAAGTGGAGGATGAGGAAAGTGTTGTTGTTTGTTTTTGTTTGTTTGTTTGTTTCTTTCTTTAATTTAAATTTATTGGAATGGCAGTGGTTGGTAAAATTGCACAGATTTCAAGTGTACAATACTGTAATACATCATCTATATATCATATTGTGTGTTCACCATATTGTATGTTCACTAGAAACAGGAACCAAGAGTCAGTTCTCCTTCCATCACTATATATGTGATCCCCTTTACCCTCATCTACCACCCTCCTACCCCCTTACCGTCTGGTAACCACTAAACCATTGTCTGTGTTTAAGAGTTTTTTTTTCTTGCTTTTTTTAATTTTTACTTTTTCTTCAGCGTTTTTTAAAATTTTTATTAGTTTCAGGTGTGTAAAACAATGTAATAGTTAGATATTTATCATTTATTTCCCAAACAAAGTGATGATATCTAGTTGATATTCATTATTGTTCAGCTTCAGCTTCAGGTGTACAGGGCAGTGATCAGGCATCTACATCATCCCTGAAGTGGTCTCCCTAATGAGACAGGTGTCCATTGGATATCCTACAAAATCTTTACAACATTGTTGACTACATTCCCCAAATTGACTTTCGTATCCTCATGTCAATCTTGTGATTACCAATTGTGCTATCAAATCTCCTCACCTTCCCCTTTATCCCCACTCCCCTTTCCCATCAAGCAACCCTCAGCTTTTCCTCCATGCCTCTGAGACTGTTTCTGATTAGTTCATTCATGTGTTCTTTTCTTTAGATTCCACATATAAGTGAGATCATATGGTGTTTGTCTTTCTCTGTCCGACTTGTTTCACTTAGCATAATGTTCTCTAGGTCCATCCATATTGTTGCAAATGGTAAGATTTCATTACTCTTTATGGCTGTGTAATACTCCGTTGTATAAATGTACCACAGTTTCTTAATCCAGTCATCTACTGATACGCATTTAGGTTGTTTCCATGTTTTGGCTATTGTGTATAGTGCAAAAAGGGATCTTACTGAATGGGAAAAGATATTTGCCAATGATATCCGATAAGGGGTTAATATCCAAAATTTATAAAAAAACCCACTCAACTCAATTCCAGAACAAACAACCCAATTAAAAAATAGACAGAGTACATGAAGAGACATTTTTCTAAAGAAGACATACAGGTGGCCAACATACATATGAAAAAATGCTCAACCTCACTAATCAGAGAAATGCAAACTAAAACCACAATGAGATACCACCTCACACCAGTCAAAATGGCTATCATTCATAAATCAACAAACAACAAGTGCTGGCGAGGATGTGGAGAAACAGGAACCCTTGTGCACTGTTAGAGGGATTGCAGATTGGTGCAGCCACTACGGAAAACAGTATGGGGGTATCTCAAAAAACTGAAAATGGAACTACCTTAGGACCCAGCAATTCCACTCCTAGATATCTATCTGGAGAAATCCAAAACTAATTCAAAAAATTTTATGCACCCCTATGAGTTTTTTCTTGAGTTTAAGCTTTCAGTTTATCTCTGGAGTCATCCCAGATGCCCCTACCCTCACCCCTCTTGTCATTTTTTTTAAATTTATTGGGGTGAAAATTGTTAGTAAAATTACATAGATTTCAGGTGTACAATTCTGTATTACAACATATATACATCCCATTGTGTGTTCACCACCCAGAGTCAGTTCTCCTTCCATCGCCATATATTTGATTCCCCTTATCCTCATCTCCCATTCCCATCCTCTTTACCCTCTGGTAACCACTAAACTATTGTCTGTGTCTATGAGTTTTTGTTTCTCATTTGTTTGTCTTGTTCTTTTGTTGTTTTTGGTTTATATACCACATGTCAGTGAAATCATAGGGTTCTCTGCTTTTTCTGTCTGACTTATTTCACTTAGCATTATACTCTCAAGATCCATCCATGTTGTCACAAATGTTCCTATATCATATTTTCTTACCCCGAATAATATTTCATGGTGTATATATACCACAATTCTTTATCCATTCATCTATCGAAGGACATTTTGGTTGTTTCCATGTCTTGGCCACCGTAAACAAAGCTGCAATGAATATTGGAGCACACGTGTCTTTGTGGATAAATGTTTTCAGATTTTTTTGGTAGATACTCAGGAGAGCAATTGCTGGGTCATATGGTAATTCTATGCGTAATTTTTTGAAGAACCTCCACACTGCCTTCCATAACGGCTGCACCAGTCTGCATACCCACCAACATTATACGAGGGTTCCTTTTTCTCCACAGCCTCTCCAACGCTTGTTACTATTTGTCTTGTTGAAGGTAGCCATTCTGACTGGGGTGAGGTGATATCTCATTGTGGTTTTTATTTGCATTTCTCTGATGATTAGTGATGTTGAGCATTTTTTCATATGTCTATTTTCCATTTGTATGTCCTCTTTGGAGAAATGTCTCTTCAGGTCCTCTGCACATTTTTCAATTGTGTTGTTTGTTTTTCTGTGTTCTTTGTTGAGTTGCATGAGTTTCTTATATATTTTGGATATTAGACCCTTATCGGAGGCACGGTTTGCAAAAATCTTCTCCCATTCAGTTGGTTGCCTTTTATTTTGTCGATGGTTTCTTTTGCTGTGCAGAAGCATGTAAGTTTCATATAATCCCATTCGTTTATTTTAGCTTTTACTTTCATTGACTTTGGAGTCAAATTCATGAAATGTTCTTTGAACCCTAGGTCCATAAGTTTAGTACCTATGTTTTCTTCTGTGCAGTTTATTGTGTCAGGTCTTATGCTTAAGTCTTTGATTCATTTTGAAATAATTGGTCCAGTTTCATTCTTTTGCACGTGACTATACAATTCTTCTAGCACCATTTATTGAAGAGGCTGTCTTTCCTCCATTGTATGTTTTTAGCTTCTTTGTCAAAAATTATCTGTCCATATTTATGTGGTATTATTTCTGGGTTCTCAATTCTATTCCATTGGTCTATGTGTCTGTTTTTCTGCCGATACTATGCTGTTTTGCTTATTATAGCCCTGTAGTACAAGCTAAAGTCAGGGAGTGCAATACCTCCAGTATTCTTTTCAAAGAGGATCTAGTATGAATCCTGCTCAAACCCCTCCTGTCATTGCAGTCAGTTGCGAAGTGCCCTGTCTTCAGGCTCCCTCTGTTTCTCTACTTCAACTCAATCTTTATCCCCATATCTGGGTGTACCTCAGTGGCATGCCTCCACTACCTGGGTTCCCCTTGTGCATCCCCTTATCAGGAATTGTGTCATACTGTGGTCTACCAGACATGAACTCCTAAAGACAGACCTGCCTTTTCCTTTGTACCTCCACTGTCCCACAGGTGTTTATGGGCATTGGATAGAAGTATAAAAAAGATGGGGCCTATGTATGTTCTATGAACTGCTGTCTAGCTCTTTCGTAAATGCATGCAAGCAGCTTATATCTCTTTTGTCAATATATAAATAGTTATAGGCTATTTGGGTATTAAATACCTTTTGTTACAACATATGCATTATTAGGATTAAGCAATAGAGTACATTGTGAAAAAAAATGGACTGTCTTAAATAAATGGAATTAGCAATTACCATGAAATAAAGATACTTACTATCCAATTATTTTCTTAAAATTTTAGATGATTATATAGATGGACGTTGACGCAATTTTTCTATTTTGAGTAGGTATTAATAATGCAATATACAATATTTTTAATTTTTAATTGCATTTTTTGATTATAAGGTAATAGACGTTCACTGAAGTATATTCAGAAGTTTAGGCATTTCTCCAAAGAGGATATACAAATGGCAAATAGACATATGAAAAAATGCTCAACATCGCTAATCATCAGAGAAATGCAAATGAAAACCACAATGAGATATCACCTCACCCCAGTCAGAATGGCTTTCATCAACAAGACAAATAGTAACAAGTGTAGGAGAGGCTGTGGAGAAAAAGGAACTCTCATACACTGTTGGTGGGAATGCAGACTGGTGCAGCCGCTATGGAAGGCAGTGTGGAGGTTCCTCAAGAAATTACGAATAGAATTACCATACGACCCAGCAATTGCTCTCCTGGGTATCTATCCAAAAAATCTGAAAGCATTTCTCTATAGAGACACGTGTACTCCAATGTTCATTGCAGCTTTGTTTACGGTGGCCAAGACATGGAAACAACCAAAATGTCCTTCGATAGATGAATGGATAAAGAAGTTGTGGTATATATACACAATGGAATACTATTCGGCGTTAAGGAAAGATGATATAGGAGCATTTGTGACAACATGGATGGATCTTGAGAGTATAATGCTAAGTGAAATAAGTCGGACAGAAAAAGCAGAGAACCCTATGATTTCACTGATATGTGGTATATAAACCAAAAACAACAAAAGGACAAGACAAACAAATGAGAAACAAAAACTCATAGACACAGACAATAGTTTAGTGGTTAACAGAGGGTAAGGGGGGTTGGGGGTGGGAGATAAGGGTAAGTGGGATCAAATATATGGTGATGGAAGGAGAACTGACTCTGGGTGGTGAACACACAATGGGATTTATAGATGATATAATACAGAATTGTACACCTGAAATCTATGTAAATTTACTAACAATTGTCACCCCAATAAATCTAATTAATTAAAAAAAAGAAGTTTAGGAAATTAAACAAATAAAATGAAAATATTAATATTCTAGTATAGATTCTTGCTGGTTCTCTTAAGGCATTTTGTAAGTGTATCTACATTTATGCACATAGTGTATATATATATATATATATATATATATATACATATACATACATATATATATATATACATATATTAGATAATACACATTGACAATGCTCCTTTGTAAGCTGCTTTTTTTATGTACAACTATCTCATCGACATTTTTCTCACGTAATTAAATTTTTGTCTATATCCTCACTTGTAATGACTGCTTCAAGTCCATCATGACAGACTTCATTAAACCACTTCCTGCCATTGACATTTTGGTTGTTCCCACATTTTTCCTATTATAAATAATTTCCAAAATGAACTATCCTTGTAGTTTAATCTTTTCACATGCATCATTGGTTACTTACTTGGGAAAAGTTTGTAAATATGGAATGTTGGGTTAGAGGCCAGCATAATTTTGAGATATTTAGCACATGTTACCAGGTTACTCTACAAGAAGGCCCGCTATGCCCAATGCATGAGAATGTCAATTCCTTTCCATATGGTGCACACTCTTTTAACTTTTTTGGCCAGCGTCATGGACCATAACTGACCATGATTTAATTTATCATTTAAAGAACTAATCTTATACATCTGTACCTAAACTTTTTATTATAGGTTGATCAAAAATTGACTTCCATGTGAATAACCCTGTTTTATTATTTGATGTTATTTAAAACTATTTTTTTTAAATATTGTAAATAATTTTAGGAAACTTAAGATGATGTTGGTACTTGACTATAAGAATCCATGAGCTCTGTTTAAGAGCTTCCCTGTATATTATAGAACACACCCCTTGGCTATTCTTTATCATAATCTGTCCAATTCATTTCCTTCTGCTAGTATATCTAGATTTCTGGATTCTCTTAATTTCACTACTGTAGCAACTCATAAATGATTTTAACAGTGAAAATTAACTCAACTTTAATAGCAGGGTCATCTGAGTACACTGAGTACCTTTAAGGAAAAGCTTTCTTCCCTCTTACTCTGAGCTCTGTAGCCCCTCACTTCCTGCTGCCAAACTTGCCCTGACTCCTCCTCCTTCTAAGTACTGCCAATTTTTCTCAGCCTTGTCTTTGCCTGCCTTTTGGGCAGCAGGGTTAGGACTATGGATAAACAAATATAATTTGGAAAATTGAGTATAGCCTTCTCACCAACTTCTCAAAGCATTACCTTCCACTTCTCCTCCCATCACTCTGGGAGGAACAGCAGAAAGCAGGCCAGGTCCCTTTGGGAGATGTTAGCATCGCCTTGCAAGCAGTATGTGGAGATTCTGTTTGGGAAACAATCAAGTACTTTTTTTTTTTTTTTTTCACTGCAGGATTTAAAGACTACCACTGAAAACTGGTAGTCCTGCATTCTTAACCTGCAAATATCTTTGGGTACAAGATTGCACTTGTAAGAAGCCAGGCCTGCAATTGCTTTCATCATAAAATCATCCAAAACATTCACTAAGTTCCTACTTTGTGTTAAGCCATGAGGGTTAACAAATTCTAGGTCAGTTGCCCTGCCTTCACCTCTTTCGTGATATAAAATGAAGACTCTACCTCCATGCCACAATTCTATCATCACCTAACACTCTTTGGATTCACTGTGACAGTCCCTTTCCTGCCATTCTTTTCCTCTTCCCCTCAAAAAAGTTATAATATTTTTAATTAAAGGAGATAATAAAAAGAAATTAAAATAATTCTATGTTAATAATACTGTGAAACTGTAAAGACAGACATGTCTGAAAAAGGTTTCTCTGAGCTGCTCCTTAGATTGTCCATTTTTCCTGACTGCATTTTAACCAACTGTGTGCTTTTCCTCATAAAATCATCCCCTAACTCCCCCAGAGTCATCCAGACTAATTGTTAATTCTCATCAAGTATGGCCAAGAAAGAGTGAGAATTGCATTTGACATGGGGAAACTATGTAAGGTACATAATTAAATAGAATTTTAATGTATATATATATGTTCATTACAATTTCACAAATCGTGAGGATTTGTTGGTAACATTTCAAAAAGAGGCAGAAGTATTATATTTGTCTTTTCTGGTTTAGTGGCTGCCCTTTCTGTTAAGAGTGAAACAGATACTCTCTTAAAGTGTTTCCAGTTTCAGTTACCATTGATGAGGAGACACCTGAATACATGCCAAGTAAATCCAAGTCCCCTTCTCATGAGATGTATCTCATGGAAACATGCTCAGTCTCACAGGGGAAGCAAAAAAGGAAGAAAGTCTAACAGTGAAATATCCTGAGTGAAACAAAGCATGCTTCTACATTTGGAATATCTTTATCAGAGTGTCATTACATTGAGCAGCAATTAACTACTCACAGTTTCATCACTGGTAATTTGTGGTTTTCTGTATACCTCATACCTCCTACCTAAACTATCAAAAAAATATTCCCCAGGGCCGGCCCGGTGGCTCAGGCGGTTAGAGCTTCATGCTCCTAACTCCAAAGGCTGCGGGTTCGATTCCCACATGGGCCAGTGGGCTCTCAACCACAAGGTCGCCAGTTCAATTCCTCGAGTCCCATAGTCCCGCAAGCACCCCCTGCAACTAAGATTGAACACGGCACCTTGAGCTGAGCTGCCGCAGAGCTCCTGGATGGCTCAGTTGGTTGGAGTGCATCCTCTCAACCACAAGGTTGCTGATTCGACTCCCACAAGGGATGGTGGGCTTTGCCCCCTACAACTAGCAACGACAACTGGACCTGGAGCTGAGCTGCACCCTCCACAACTAAGACTGAAAGGACAACAACTTGAAGCTGAACGACACCCTCCACAACTAAGATTGAAAGCACAACTTGACTTGGAAAAAAAGTCCTGGGAGTACACACTGTTACCCAATAAAGTCCTGTTTCCCTTCCCAATAAAAATCTTTATAAAAATATGTATATCCCCCCCCGCAAGACACACATCCTTTGTTTATTTTCACCTCCTCCTGACTGGTCAGCCCACACTGCCCCTATTATGTAGCCCAGCTAGACTCACAGAGAGTTCCCTGGGTCACAGGCTTGTCAACTTACAAGGCATTTGAATAAATTGGGTGAACACAGTCCATCCTCCCCTTAACGTGAGTTGCATCTTCCTGTTTCCTGTCTCCATCTCCAAAGTTTTTGTGTGGACTGAGGGGACACCACATCTCAGAGACAGGCAACAGTGAGCCTGAAGATGCAGAATGGCATGCACGTCATTTACAAGTTCTCTCTGCAAGTGGCATCTAGAACTTGAGTCATTTACTCCTGAGAGGACCAATTAGCCCTACAGCACAGGGCAGTTCAGAGCATTAATTAAGACTAGTTGGTCGATGCTTCCTAATGAATCCTTCAGAAATATGGTAAAGTCATAAAGTAGAATAAAACAATCCCTGTAATATCTGTAATACATTATAAAAAAATCCAATGAACACTTCTGTTTCAGGTACTATGGTAAATACTACATTTATTATCTAATTTCTCACAGCTATCCTAAGAGGTAAACATAAATATTACTTACCATTTTCATCTTAACAGATTCAGGAAATTGGAGTTTAGGAAAATCATGAAACTTCCTCAATATCCCAAAGAGGGACAAAGCCAAGATTCAGACTTAATCAAGTTCTAATATAAGAGACCTTTCTCTATAGCAATATCTATTCTTCTTGACATCCTCCATGAGGCTGGAGTAATTGAGAGCTCCAGCTTCCTAAAGAATCTTCAAATTTCTCCCTCAAGGAGGATTGGTTGTTTTGATGTAATATATGTATGTGAGTGAGACCATTGACAACTCTCTCCAGGGCACTCTTCTCATCTGAAACATCTTGGAATTTGGAATTTTCTTTCTTTAGTGGAAGTTTCCAATTTGGAAGTAAAGGTGTCCATTTTTTTTAGCAATAGCAATCAGGACAATGGGCTTAGACCTTGCCTTGCCAAGAGTCCAGATGTTCATGAATAGTAGCGAGGCTGTCAGACTCGGTGGCTCCAAGGTCAGCACGGGGGCGGGAGAAGTGAGATGTGTGTCAACTGGCCATAGAAAGAGGGAGGAGAAGCTGAGATGATTGCTGGTTTGTGAGTAAAATAGCAGAAGTCCTTCAGGAAGGATGGAAAAGGGCTGGACTCTCCAAATGGAGAATGACAGGAATGTTTCTTTGGGCCATCTTAGGCAGTGTCAGAAAAAGACTTCTATCTGGAGAAGATAAGAGGCCATGCGATTAAGCATCAAATACAAGGAATGATTATATGGCACTTACTAGGTCCCAGTAAATAGTCCAAGGATGTACAACTAGTAAAGCTGTACCTATAGCTCAGGCCCCTAACCAAGTTGTAGCTCTGACTATCTCTTATTGTCATGAGCTATCACATTGCTTGTAAAGAGCACATGAATTTGGAAAGTCTGATGTAAGTAAAAAGTGATTTACAGATTGAGATGATGTTGAAAATGAAAGATGCTAATAATTACATCAAAACTATGATCTGGGATAGTCCCAGACAAAGCAGGATGCGTGGTCACCCTATTTGTAGGCTATAAATACTCCACAAATTATATTCCATGTAAAATGAGAAATACCTATTCTCTCTGTCTTCATTTCACAGGGTTTTTGTAAGAATTGAATGAGATAGTGTCTATGATACCATTTTGTAAACTGTATGATATACGAAGTTCTGACAATTAAGTTCGCGAACTCGTTCTAGAAAAAGTGCTGCATACCTTATTGCTGAATATCACTGTGGTCACCTTTGAAGTACTCCCCTTGGGAAGCTATGCACTGATGCCAGTGCCTAGTCCACTTCTCAAAGCAATTTTGGAACTCTTTTTCTGGAATGGCCATCAGAGCTGTCATCATATTACCCTTTATGTCCTGAATGTCATCAAAATGTCTTCCTTTCAATATTTCCTTTATGTTCAACTAAAGAAAGAAGTCACTGGGGGCCAGATTAGGTGAGTCGGGAGGGTGTTCCAATACAGGTATTTGTTTACTGCCTAAAAACTCCCTCACAAACAGTGCCATGTGAGCTGGTGCATTATTGTGATGCAAGAGCCATGATGTTAATGAAAAGTTCAGGTCGTTTTTGTCTTTTTCATGCAGGCTTTTCAGCACTTCTAAATAGTAGACTTGGTTAACTATTTGTCCAGTTGGTACAAATTCATAATGAATAATCCCTCTGATATCAAAAAAGTTTAGCAACATCGTTGCAACAAGTACACGAACTGGATTGTGAGACCTCATAAATACGTAGATTAATATAGGTATGCATTACACAGTGAAAAGTTTGGCCTATCTTATAGTATGCTTATGTTGTCAATAGGAGCTCATACGTAATGATTAAATAAGAACACCAAAACCTGGAAATGAAAAACCCTGACTTCTGGGTTGTTCCTTGTAACTAAATGTATGATATTGCTTAAGCTACCTAGACAAAGAAAGCTGAAGGATATCTCTGAAAATATCTTTAATAATCTAATTTACATAGAGAAATGAATCTCATGAAACTAGAATAAAACTCTAATATAAACATCACAAGAATTTTCATGAATATTACAATTTGGGAATTAATATTAAGAGAAGTGACCCTATTAATTCATATGAATGCACACACATACATATCTTTCTTGTCTCTAACTCACAGACATATACATGGTAGTTTACCCCTTTTATCAGAGACATCAGAGTTACTTGAATTCCTCTCTCTTTTCATCAAGATATCACTAATTCTAAAGCAATTGGCACCATAGGACTAATGACTATGGTCCCGATTAACCATATTCAAGATTTAATGTGTTTGTTATGCTGGCTCTAAGGTGCCGAAATAAAGACAATTTAGTGGGATGTGTGGTGTTTGTATGAAAGCATAGAAGTCTAAAATCCCATTAAGTAAACATGAACTTGCATTCAAGTTATGTGAGCTCTGACTAACCAAATTCATACCTTGGTCTACTTGCTGTGTTCTTAAATTGGATAGTGTAAATTATAAGTGCAAAACAGGCTACTTGCCTCTTTGAATTTCTAAATATTACTTGGTACTCTGTTTTGATTCATGTAAATGCAGGAAAGAAGACAGAAGCCCTAGGAATTACAGTCGGTCATTAACTAGGAAGTAGGTGTACCCTCTTTGTTTCCAAGAACCCTGAAAATCATTCTGTTTGAATTTATGCATGTTGTGTGCATGCCACTGCATCCAACATCAGAAGACTATCTACTAGACAACAAATACAGTATGCAAAAGTGTTTGTAGTCCCCCACCTGCAAGGAGCACACTGTGTAGGAAATCAGAGTTGCTGTTGTCTTAGAAAGGAGGAGGAGGAGGAGGAAGGGAAAAAGAAGAGGCGGGGGAGAAGAGGAGGGAAAGGAGAACCAGAAAATAAAAGGAGGGCGTGAAGACATGTAAAAAGGAAACGATCAACTGAGTAGTGGCAAAGTTTCCATGGCAAAAACAAACAAACAACAGGTAAGCAGGAGAGTTAAGGGGGGTGGTGTTTTATCTCTCTACGTATTGTTGCAGAAACTCAAATGGCAGATATAAGAGCCATGGCCTCACTTTGTAGAGCCTGTTGAGAAGTTAGTGGAGTGGAGGAGATATCATCACGGGCAAAGCAGGATGTAGAGCAGGCCGGGGCCTGCACACCCAGCACAAGGTATGTGACTGAAAGGCAAGGAGCTGGCCTGCGGCAGGTGCAGCGCAGCCAGTGCTCGTCAGCCCCAGGAAAAGAAAACCTGCAGGTGCAGTTGGGACATGTCCTGAGACTCCAAAGCCATGCGTTTTTCTGTATAGTTGTCCTATCTTTATTGTCTGCCTACAAGATTATGGTTTGCACTGGGAGGGGATGAGAGGGAGTGGTTTGGTGGAGTCTCCAGTTCCAGGGCTTTGATGGCACACGCAGACTACTCCAGAAGTGAGGCACAGTTGGAGGAGGTGAGACTGTGCAAGGGCAGTGGTGAGGGTGTGGACTCACCCTGTCAGCCCCATGCAGCCCCTCGATCCCTGGGAGGGCTCTCTTCTCTCCAGAGACCATGGTGGACACCGGGATTTTGTTGGCTCCAACTCAGCACTGCCCTCCTGCCCTCCATTCTGGACAGCTTTCTCTTTCCACCTCAGCCATCCTTGGACAGTGACTACCTAAGCATCCCAACTCAGTGTTTGAAAGCCCCATAACTACCAAATGCTGCTCCAATTCTCTTGGCTCAATCAGGGAACCAACACAGTTTGACACATAGTGTCGGTTCTCAGTGTTTCTTTGCTAAAGGACCTCTTAGTCCCTCACAACATACAATCGGAGGAAGTTTTGCAAATAAGCAACTATCGTGTTCAGCAGAAACAGGAGAAAGAAATGGAGCCATATATTTTATGCAAGCTCCCAATACTTGGTCAAGGGCACCTTCCACTCCATTCAGAAAAGGTTGTTAGATAATGAGAGGGTTGTGATATGGGAACCATGAGGGTATTTTATATTTTTTAGAAATTTAATTCAAGGTTATAGTGTTTGCTATAGCAAAAACTGTGATCAAAGGAATAAAGAGGAGTGAACATTGGGTGAGGGATTGCTCTATGACTGGATGTTTAACCACGGAAAAGATATAGGAAGTCAGAAAAGGAAGTACTGGGGCATGAAGAAGTCTCCAAAACAAAAATTAGAGAAGACAGCAAGGAACAATCTGGTCCCTTGAAAGCCGTACCTGAAAGAACAGTACAGGTCATGGCATAGCCCAGAGGACTACATCTGGAGACAGATGAGAATGAGGATGTGTTGGGGACAGCTGGAGGGGTTGGCAGAGAAGGGGTGGGCAGAGGAAGCCATCAGGACAAGAGGAGGTGGGGCTGTCCAAGCTTATCACCAGGTACAGATGTCCTGTGAAACCACATGCTAGGGGAGGGTCTGCACATTTGCTTGGGTCTTTTCTCTGACATCCAAGCCTTTGGAGCTCCTGGAAGGCAGACAGCATCTGGGTGAGGTGAGGAGAGATGCACCCACGTGAAGAGGGCAAGGGATTATTCAAGTTTGGTATCTTCCTTTCTTCTGTAACTGGATTCTGGCTCTCCTGCGCCTCCCCCTTTCATTCTTGGCCTGCTTCAGTCCACCTGAGGCATGCAGGTGGCTGCTCCAAACACAAGCCCTGTCAGGACCTGTTGCTTCATGGGGAAGAATGCAAGAATATCAAATCCCTTTAAATGCTGAAAGGAGAGAGCCCTGCTTTGTGGGGTGTTGGGTGTGGGGATGTGAATTGTTATAGCACAAAATCAGAATATAGAACAACTAAGAATGGACCCCAAAACCCAGAGAGAATGGGGTGGTGGGTCTTTTTGCTCCTGAGCACATGAAACCAGAGGAGGTAGAACTGTTTTGTCTCCCAGCTCCAGGTGTGTTAGGGGTAGCAAACCACTCACCACTTCCACCATTTCCACCACTGCTAGCAAGACTGTTTGCTGCCTTTGTGAGCCAGAGGGGACCTGAGACTTTTGCTTTGCCCAACCCCAGCCCTCACAGATGCATTTCCATGGTAAAGCAAATGCACATTCTAGTAAGGCCACTGAGGAAGAACTCCTCAGCACCATGCCAAGAAACGGGGTCCCCTCCTTCAGAACCGATATGGACACACAGCACCCTCCTCAGCCTTTGCACTGAAGAGGCAGCATGTCTATGGTTAAAGGTGGGCTTTGCAGCCAGGCAGGACTGGTGCTCTACTCTCACTAACTGCCCATGTGTCCCCAGAGAGGTAACTTGACCACTCTATGCCTCACTTTATACAACTGCAGTGTTGGGGTTATGAGAATACCTGCCATATAGAGTTGTGAAGACTTATATGAATACATTGAAAGCACTTAGAATGATCCGTGGTACATAATAGATGCTCAGAATATGTTAGCTCTTATAATTAATGCAAGCAGCTGTTTTATCATGTAAAGGTTTGTGTGCTTTGGCTCGATTTCCAGACTTTGAACTTGTTTTCTTATTCAGTGTCACATTCTAAAGAAGAGTTACAATTTCATGCTCCCTTGGTTATCCATTATAGCATTCAGACTGGCTGAGCAGGACTGGAATTACTCTAGAGACCCGCATGTTAAGTGGGTATGCCTGGAAGGAGACAAGGCAGATGCATTTCAGCTGCCTTGAGGTGGTGATTAAGAGAGTCCTCATTATATGAGGCAAAAATACCTACCTTGCAAAAATCTCAGCTAAGAATGAAATGGGTTACTTTCTATTTTATTTATTTATTTATTTATTTATTTATTTATTTATTTATTTATTTTAATTAAAGTTTATTGGGGTGACAATTGTTAGTAAAGTTACATAGATTTCAGGTATACAATTCTGTATTACAACATCTATAAGTCACTGTGTGTTCACCACCCACAGTCAGTACTCCTTCCATCACCATATATTTGATCCCCTTTACCCTCATCTACCAACCCCTCCCCCCTACCCTCTGGTAACCACTAAACTATTGTCTGTGTCTATGAGTTTTTTTTCTCATTTGTTTGTCTTGTTCTTTTGTCCTTTTTGGTTTATATATCACATATCAGTGAAATCATATGGTTCTCTACTATTTCTTTCTGACTCATTTCGCTTAGCATTATAATCTCAAGATCCATCCATGTTGTCACAAATGACCTATTTCATCTTTTCTTACTGCCGAATAGTATTCCATTATGTATATATACCACAACTTCTTTATCCATTCATCTATTGAAGGACATTTTGGTAGTTTCCATGTCTTGGCCACCGTAAACAAAGCTGCAGTGAACATTGGAGCACATGTGTCTTTATATGTAAATGTTTTCAGATTTTTTAAGTAGATACACAGGAGAGGGATTGCTAGGTCATACAGTAATTCTATTTGTAATTTTTTGAGGAATCTCCACACTGCCTTCCATAGCGACTGCAGCAGGCTGCATTCCCACCATGTATGAGGGTTCTTTTTCTCCACAGCCTCTCCAACGCTTGTTACTATTTGTCTTGTTGAAGGTAGCCATTCTGACTGGGGTGAGGTGATATCTCATTGTGGTTTTCATTTGCATTTCTCTGATGATTAGTGGTGTTGAGCATTTTTTCATGTCTATTTGCCATTTGTATGTCCTCTTTGGAGAAATGTCTCTTCTGGTCCTCTGCCCATTTTTCAATTGGGTTGTTTGCTGTTGTTTTTTTTGTTGAGTTGCATGAGTTTCTTATGTATTTTGGATATTAGACCCTTATCAGAGGCACTGTTTGCAAAAATCTTCTCCCATTCAGTTGGTTGCCTCTTTATTTTGCCGATGGTTTCTTTTGTTGTGCAGAAGCTTTTAAGTTTCATATAGTCCCATTTGTTTATTTTAGCTTTTACTTCCATTGCCTTTGGAGTCAAATTCATAAAATGCTCTCTGAACCCAAGGTCCACAAGATTAGTAGCTATGTTTTCTTCTATGCAGTTTATTGTGTGAGGTCTTATGCTTAAGTCTTTGATCCATTTTGAATTAATTTTGGTACATGGTGATAGATAGCAGTCCAGTTTCATTCTTTTGCACGTGGCTATCCAATTCTCCATTTATTGAAGAGGCTGTCTTTCCTGCATTGTATGCTTTTAGCTTCTTTGTCAAAAATTATCTTTTCATATTTATGTGGTTTTATTTCTGGGTTCTCAATTCTATTCCGTTGGTCTACGTGTATGTTTTTCTGCCAATACCATGCTGTTTTGACTATTGTCCTATAGTACAAGCTAAAGTCAGGGAGTGTGATACCTCCAGCATTGTTCATTTTTCTTAAGATTGCTTTGGCTATTTGGGGTCTTTTGTGGTTCCAAACAAATCTGATGATTTTTTGTTCTATTTCTTTAAAAAATGCCATTGGGATTTTGATGGTGATTGAATTAAATCTGTATATTGCTTTGGGTAATATGGCCATTTCAAGTATGTTGTTTCTTTCAGTCCATGAGAACGGAATGCCTTTCAATTACTTTGTGTCTTCTTCAATTTCTTTTAAAAATGTCTTACAGTTTTCAGCACATCTTTCACATCCTTGGTTAAGTTTATTCCTAGGTATTTTATTTTTTGCTGCAATTGTAAAAGGAATTGATATTTTGTTTATTTTTCTGACATTTCATTGTTGGTATATAGGAATGCAATGCACTTTTGTACATTGATTTTTTAGCCAGCAACTTTACTGTATTCGTTGATTGTTTCTAATAGCTTTTTGGTGGAGGGTTTAGGGTTTTCTATATATAGCATCATGTAATCTGCAAAGAGTGACAATTTAACTTCTTCATTCCCAATTTGAATGCCTTCTATTTCTTTCACTTGCCTGACTGCTCTGGCAAGGACTTCCAAGACTATGTTGAAAAGCAGATGTCATAGGGGACAGCCCTGTTGTGTTCCTGAAAATAGAACAAAGGGCTTCAGTTTTTCACAATTAATTATGAGATTACCCGAGAGCTTGTCATATATTGCCTTTATTATGTTAAGGTAAGGGGGGTGGGGAGTGGGAGATGAGGGTAAGGGGGATCAAATATATGGTGATGGAAGAACTGACTCTGGGTGGTGAACACACAATGGGATTTATAGATGATTTAATACAGAGTTGTACACCTGAAATTATGTAATTTCATTAACAATTGTCACCCAAATAAATTTAATAAAAAAATAAAATAAAAATTAAAAAAATTAAAAAGGTATTTTCCTTCTATATCTATTTTATTAAATATTTTGATCATAAATGGATTTTGTATCTTGTGAAATGCTTTTCTGCATCAATTGATATAATCATATGATTTTCGTCCTTTATTTTGTTTATGTGATGATGTATCACATTGATGAATTTGCATGTGTTGAACCATCCTTGTGCCTCTGGGATGAGCAGCACTTGGTCATGATGAATAATCTTTTTAATGCATTGTTGCATTCGATTTGCTAGAATTTTGTTTAGGATTTTTACATCTGTATTCATCAGAGATATTGGTCTGTAGTTCTTTTTGTGTGTGTTCTCCTTTCCAGATTTTGGTATAGGTTATGTTGGACGCATAAAATGAGTTAGGGAGTACTGTCTCTTCTTCAGTTTTTTGGAAGAGTTTGAGCAGGATTGGTATTAGATCCTGTTTGAAGGTTTGGTAGAATTCACTAGTGAAGCCATCTGGTCCCGGACTTTTGCCTTTGGGAAGGTTTTGGATAACTGATTCAATTTAGTTACTGGTGAATTGTCTGTTTAGATTTTTCAGTTTTTTGTGGATCAGCCTAGGAAGGCTACAGGTTTCTAACAACTTGTCCATTTCTTCTAGGTTAATGAATTTGGTGGCATGTATTCCTTTATAGTATTCTTGGATGATCCTTTGTATTTCTGTGGCATCTGTGATAACTTCCCATTTTTCCTTTCTGATTTTGTTTATTAGTGTCTTCTCTCTTTTTATCTTAGTGGGCCTAGCCAAGGGTTTTTCAATTTTATTATTCTTTTGAAAGAACCAGCTCTTTGTCACATTAATTTTCTCTATTGTCTTTTTGTTCTCTATTTCATTTAGTTCTTCTCTGATTTTTATTATTTCCTTTCTTCTGCTGGTCTTGGGTTTCAGTTGTTCTTATTTTTCTAGTTCTTTAAGGTGTAACTTGAGGTTATTTATTTGGGATTTTTCTTGTTTCTTGAGATAGGCCTGTAATGATATAAATTTTCCTCTTAAAACTGCTTTCGCTGCATCCCCAAAATTTTGGTAGTATATATTTTCATTCTCATTTGTTTCTGTGTATATTTTGATCTCTTCTGTAATTTCTTCTTTGACCCAGTCATTCTTTAAGAGTATGTTGTTTAATCTCCATGTATTTGTGTTTTTTCCTGCTTTCTTTTTGCAGTTGATATCTAATTTCAAAGCCTTGTGATCAGAGAATATGCTTGGTATGATTTCAATCTTCTTAAATTTCCTGAGGTTAGTTTTATGTCCCAATATATGTTATATCCTTGAGAATTTTCTATGTTCGCTAGAAAAAAATATATAGTCTGATGTTTTAGGATGAAGTGCTTTATAAATGTCAATGATGTCCATTTCATCTAATGTGTCATTTAGGGCTGCAATTTTGTTATTTATTTTCTGTTTGGATGATCTATCCATAGCTGTCAATGATGTATTTAGGTCCCCTAGTATAATTGTGTTTTGGTCAATTTCTTTTTTTAGGTCTGTTAGTAGTTGCTAGGTATATTTTGGTGCTCCCTGATTGGGGGCATAAATATTGATGATTTTTATGTCTTCAAGTTGTATAGTCCCCTTTACCATTACGAAATGTCCATCTTTGTCTCTTGTTACTTTTCACACCCTGAAGTCTGTTTCATCTGATATCAGTATAGCTACTCCTGATTTTCTCTGGATGCCTTTTCCTTGGAGTGGCAATTTCCACCCTTTCATTTTGAGTCTATGCTTCTCCTTGAAGCTGAGATGTGTCTCTTGGAGACAGCTGATGGTTGTGTTTAGTTTTTTCATTCAATCTGCTACTCTCTGCCTTTTTATTAGTGAGTTAAGTCCATTTACATTTAGGGTGCTTATTGATATTTGAAGGTTTCCTATCATTCTATCTATCTCTCTCTCTCTCTCTCTCTCTCTCTTTCTCTCTCTCTCTCTCTCTCTCTTTTTTTAGGTATGACTGTGTCTCCATTGTTTTTTTTTTTTTTTTTTTTGCCTTTTTGTTGTTGTCTATTATTTCTGTGTGGTGGTATTCTATGATTTTTCCCTCTGTTTCTTCTTTTATTACAGTATATATTTCAGTTCTTTGTGGTGTTTTTTTTTTTTTTTGAGTGGTTTACATAAAAGTTTATGTAAAAGAAAGTTTGATATTTATAGTATTCCATTTTCTTCAGCATGCTCACATTCTCCACTCCCATATTCCAGTTCAGACCTTACTCACCCCCTTTTTAGGTTTTGGTTGCCACAAATTGTCCCTATTGATGGTGGTCAAATAGCCTCTTTTAGTATGTCTTGTAGTGCAGGTCTTGCATTAGAAAATTCCCTCAGCTTCTGTATGTCTGGAAAACTCTTTATTCCTCCTTCATATCTAAAGAATATCTTTGCTGGATATATTGTTCTTGGCTCTTAATTTCTCTTTCAAATTTGAATATTTGGTTCCCCTCCCTCCTGGCTTGTAGAGTTTCTGCTGAGAAATCTGATGGTAATTTAATGGGCTCTCCTGTGTAGGTTACCTCTTTATCCTCGCTGCCTTGAGGATTCTTTCTTTGTCATTGATTTTTGACACCTTCAATACAATGTGCCTTGGAGAAGGCCTGTGGGGGTTGAGGTAATTAAGTGTTCTATTTGCTTCTTGGATTTGAGGATCCAGTTTTTTCCAGAAGTTTGGGAAGTTCTCATCGACTATTCGTTTGATTATACTCTCTGTTCCCTTCTCTCTTTCTTCTCCTTCTGGTATGCCCATTATTCCTATATTGCTCTTTTTGATGAAATCAGAAAGTTCTTGTAGAGTTCTTTGATTTCTTTTAAGTCTCAAAACTCTTTCCAGGTTTCTATCTTGGATGTGACTGATTCTTTCCTCCATCTGGTCAACTCTAGTACCTAAGCTGGCTGTTTCATTCTTAATTTCTTCTGTTGAATTCTTAATCTCCAGAAATTCTATTTGGTTCTTTTTTAAAATTTCAATCTCTTTAGTACAATGTTCATGTTGTTCTTTGATTGTGTTTCTGAGTTCATTGAACTGCCTTTCTGTGTTTTCTTGCATCTAGTTGAGTTTTTCAGAACTGCAATCTTGAATTTTCTGTCATTTAAGTCACTAATTTCCATATCTTTAAGCTCCTTTTCTGTAGACTTTTCACTTTCTTTCTGAGCTGTCTTGTTGCCTTGGTTATTCATGGCAATTACTGATTTATTATTTCTCTTCCTAGACATCTACAGGAGTGGCTTCTGCAACAGATTGATAGGAAGTGGTCTTTCTTTGTTTTCCAGTACGTGTTGGCAGCATGTTTTATTTTCTGTTCGACTGCAGCCTTTTTTTTCTTTCGCACACTGTAGTGTTTTCTCTGTAGCATTGCAGCTTCTCACACAATGGGGGAATTCCCTGGAAGGTGGACTTCTCCTCTGTTAACATTTCACCTGGGTCATCGGGTACTACATCCCTGTGGGTATCTGGGGAGCTTTTGAAGTTCCAAAGCTCTTCCTGCACTAGATTCAGAGCCAGTGTGTTTCAGCAGTTCTCTTTACTCCTCCAGGGATTCACCCAGATAGGTGGGGACAGAGGCGGGGTATGTCGTGAGAGGTGGCCCAGAGCAAAAGTGGCGACCACCACTGCCAGTCCTGCTTCCACAGCTCCGTCCCCCTTGCCTGAACTAGTTGGGCTGAGAATCTGTGTTTGTGGACCACAGCTCTCAGAACTGCAAATATTCGGTTCTGTTGATCTGACACTGCCTCTGTTCAGCTTCTAGCACTGGGCATGTGGGAGTGGGGCGAGCTCTGGGAGGATGGGAGGGGGCGGCTTGTCTAAGTGCCTAAGGCTTCTGTTATCTTTAGCAGTGAGGGCTTAAACCACTGTTTTTAGCCTTCTTCCCTCAGTCTTTGCTTCGAGGTCTCTGCCATGAGCGTTGGGTTGAGTCATGTTATATGCTGTCTCCTCAGCCCTGTGGGCCATAAGCAGAGCCCTAGCATTCTGAGTTCTTCCCTCACCCGCAGCTGGGTAGTTCCGGGATGCAGGAAGCTGGAAGGACTGAGCGAGGTCTGCGTTCTGCACCCGCGTCGCTCAGTCTCCGCACTTTTCCCTTCCCTCCTCCCCTGCTCATGCAATTTGCCCACCTTTAGGTGAATTCATTGTGAGATTCTTTGTCTTGCCTGTCTGCTGTGCAGGGAGTCCTTTGTGGACTTAAAGTTTTTCAATTTGTTGTGAAATCCAGGTGAGATTTCCAGAGGCTCACCTCACTCTGTCATTTTGATGCTGTCTTCCTAACTGGTTATTTTGAGGATTTGTACTGTTTAAATGACTGTTTTATTATATTAATTGATTTGTTTGTTAATTGTTTTTGAAAAAATGTAAGGCTTTCAGCCAGTCTGACTACTTGCTCTGGATATTGACATAATATGGAATTCAAATGCCTGGCAGAGTTCTGGTACTCAGAACTTTGCATACTTTCAAGTGGCTCAGCCACTTTCAAATCTTGGATTCAGCCTTTTGATTGTGAATAGTCTAGGCAGGATTGACACAAATGTGGAGGGAGCTTGGAAATGAACATTACATACTGGCCAAAGTTACTCATTTCGTCAAATGTTATGCTGAATTTTTATTTCTCTTATGGGTACCAGACTGGTGCAGTTTTTAGTTCCATCTATTGATCATTCATTGTCTTTGAGGATTATGGGTAGGGCACTGACCATCCATGGATTCCTAGACAAAATGTCCTTTGTGGCCAGATAGCTAATTATTGATAACTATGGTCACAGATTTCTTAAATATGTATACCAAACAATACATATTTCTATGAGATAAAGAAAACTTGAAAGCATAGGAAACATGGAAAATATCCATTTCCTTATACTGGTATTTTTTTACTTAAGTAGAATATTGCATTTTATTCCAACCAGTATCCCCAGCATTACCTGTTTTAGAACTCCCCTAGGAGTTGCTTGTTGGTTTGTTTGTATATGGTATATAGTAGCACTCAATGAAGTGTTTGCTGGCCAGCTTTTGGTGGGTCTGGCATTTCTCTTACAGCACCTAGATATTATGGGGATTTAGAAGTGCAGATATTATAGATTCATGATCACTTAAAAGCAGGAAAACTCAAAGTTAACCCAGTTTTTTTTCTCATTATGATCTTCAAAGCAGTTTTGGTTTGGCTTTAGCATCTGTTATGGGAGTGATATTTTACCTGAAATTCTTCCTCATCTTGGGTTTACAGTCAGTGCCTCCAACCCCTATGGGTATCTATGCCAGCCTAGACTAAATAATGCTGATTGTGTATTTCAAACATGCATCGAAGTTTAAAAATTAAGAGAAGCAGGACAGATCATTTTAAATTGTCATCAATGTTTAAGTTTCTTAAAAATGAGTATAACGTTTGTTGAGGATCCACCTTAGCTAAGTTACATAAATGTGTGTGTGTTTGTGTGTGCATGCTTGTGTATTTACATGTGAGGAAGTGGTGGAAGGAGATAGTCCTTGAGACTCTCTATATAATTCAGTTTAGTCACCATCCTGTATAACTGTTTAATAAAATATTATAGAATCTGTAGAGTGAATACTTACATAAATTTCACAGTTGTTTCTTTCTGAAAGTTTTCATGCAAGGAAAAGTTTTTTAAAGGTTAATCAAGGTTGTTCAGCAACATTATGTATTTTTATTATTATTATTATTATTATTATTTTATTGCATAGCTCCTCAGACCTTAGGCATTAGGACTAATTCATACGAAGGCACACTGTGTTTCTCTGAAGTTTATTTTACAGTGAGAGAATATCTTCAAAAAATTATTCATTCTGTGAAATGTGTATGTTGTTTATGGACATTGCATAGTATTTTCACCATGCTTGGATAATTTTTACATCAGAACTTGTTTCTCATTTCAAAACTACAGGTCAGGCACTATTATTGATACTGTAGTATTTTTTACTCTTCTCCTTCTCCTTCTTAGTAACAAATGATTGCCTTTTATCCTTTGCTCTATTAGTTCTTATCAACACCCTAATTATTGAAATGAGAATTAGCAGTGTTACCAAGAAGGGACTTGTTAAGGCATACCAAAGAAAAGACACAATAAACACTTCAGAACGGTGGCCAAATCCATTTTTATACAAAGGGATATTTTCTATTTAAATAACAGAAAAGTATATATATATACTTTTTTCAGGCATTTGAATGTTTTTAAAGATTTGAACACTATTTTTTCATTAGTCTAGAAAAATGGAAGTAGTTCCATTTTACAAATAGAGAATATGATCACTGTGATATTATGTAACCTGTAAAGGTCAAACATGAAACTAATGCTTTAGTCCATAAAGGACTACCATCTATAAATATACCTACCATTATTGAACTTCTTCATAGATTCTATCTCTTAGAATAATTACTCTCTTATGTTTGCCATGTGCTTTATAAAATAGTAATTCCTTTATTTTTGTCCTAAGAATTGTCATTTCTACTGTGGGAGCAATTAATGAAAAGGTCCGTATTGAACCCATAATGGAGATTTAAATGCCGGAGTAACCTGTGCTGCAGATCCTGTAAAACCCAGGTGAGAGGCCTCTGACAATGGCACCTCTGAGTAGCTAACCGGTCCATTTTCTGCAGCACCAAAGTGTCTGTCCTTAGGCTGAATCTGGTTGGTAGCTTTTCCCCCTATATCTGTTTTTCCTGTTTTTCTGTTGTGACACAAACAGATGTGTGATTTGTGTCTGAATCACCCATGAAGACTAACCCGTGTTATCTAGCCAGCTGTACTTCTACCTTTCTTTTCTTTCTTTTTTTTTCTGCTCAAGAAAACACTGTCAAACACAAGTGTTATTTTACTATTGGGAGTTGGATACTTTCCAATTTACAAATCTTGGTAATTTACTACTATTTAACAAATAACATTTGGCACTCCTCACCAATGAGGTGACAGTCACTCTGCTCTGACTGTGGCTACCTGGAATCGGAGCCCCTGAAGGAAGGCACAGTGCATGGAGGGGGGGGTGGTCGGAGGTCAAATGAGTGCTTGCGATACAGAAACCTCTGCATGCTCACTCCTGGAAGGGCTAACTTGGGAAGGTGGCTGAAGCCTTCTAAGCCTCAGTTTCCTCATTTTTGTAAAGCGGGAAGCTAATCATCCCTACCTCATCAGACTTTTCAATGAAATAACCAGCATACAACATTTAACACAGTTCTTGAAACAGAATAAATAATTGAAACACATTAGCCCCATTGTTACCTAGATGTTATTTACTTACTTTCCCAAAGAAATGCCTTCAGTAAGTGATACTTTATTCCTGAGAGATCATACATCTTCAAGTTCTAAATGTTTTCAAGCTTGTTTTTAGCAGGATCCCTTCTATTGCCAAACAAAATCATTACAAAAAGCACAGTATAAATTTAAAGACCTTAGCTAATAAAAACAACAGTGCATGTGTGTAATAATACTGTACATATGGGTAGGAGGCCTCTGTGGCTGAGGAATTAGCCTGCCTCCAAGACCAAAGATAAGATCAGCTCTCCAAGGTTCATTCATTTGTTCATCACCCAGCTGCATAGCTCCTTAGCCACGTGCCTCCACACCTGGATTGTCCTGTGGATAAGGGCAGATCCACACTTCTAGTCTTCATGCTCTGTTTTCAGGCCTGCTCACGATGTTAATAAACAGGAGGTAACATGGAAAACAAAAAACAAACAAACAAACAAAAACAGTGTATGTCATTATTCAATGGTGTTTTGAAAGATACTATCATTTTCACAGTTGGTGATTTTAAATATCTGTATATAGAGAAGTCCATTTTTTCCTACAGGTTTTTATAGGACCCATAACTACTGTGTTTCTTCCTGCTATAGCTTTTGGTGCCATCAGTATGTAACATTTTTATCAACTTTTTGGTGATTTTTAAATTAGCATAAATTCTTAAAATCATTTCTTCTGTTGTACACATGCCCAAAGTTTAGTAAAATAATATGTTTTCATGTTTGTTTGTGAATTTGTATAAAAATGGCAGAAAGGAGACATTTGTATGGTTGTGTTCTTTTGAACTGTAAAGATGTCACATAAGCTTAAACTTCAAAGTAACACAACAGGTATTATAATTTTTTGAATTATTCAATACACTGACAGCATTTACATAGTAGTCTGATCTAGTATCATACTTATGACACTATCCATAGTAGAAGCTTTAATAAACTCTTTACAAACTGACTTTTTCCTTGAGGACTATGCGGAAAATTACTTCGAACAATCCTACAACTCATTTATTTTAACAAGGCTTGAATTTTGCATACATTTTCAATAATATTAAGACATAAATTCTCTGCAATAAAAAACATAAAAAATAGTTTTATAAAGGTGTGCCCAGTGTTTTTCTTCAAAATACTCTCGGCAAGGACTCAAAAACTATTTTGGAAAATTTCATTGTATAACTTGCTTTGAGGAATTTTTTTCCTGTTTTTGGATATGTTTTACCATTCTTTCTTGCCATTGACTTCACTGGAAGGTCACCATATACTGTGTCATTTTATATATTGTCACTGTGCTCCACAGTAGTTAATGAATCAGTTCATGCAATACAGTTAACTTCATAGTAAGCCTATTAATAGTATGAGATCCATTTTTACAATTTCTATTAAATTCTTTTTATTAACCAACATTTTTTACTAGTTTTAAAAGGAATTATCTTGAACCCCAAATTTACAACAAATTTCATAAATACAATATAGGCAAAATGCAAAGCTTACATTAAGCATTAAAAATGTCAACTTTAGACACATTTTATACAAAGGGGAGAAAAAATCCAAATAGAATAAATGTTACAAGTAAATGTTGACAGAAAATAAATATTTCACACCCAAGTGCAGCAGTGTGGGGACACAAGCTCTTAATGCCTGGATGTTCTTTTTGATGGGCAAGTGGTGTCAGGGAACTGAGGTGGGCAGAATATTGAGAGTCAACCAGGGTCTCTAGGATAATCTACCAGAGAAAATATTGAGTTTGAAAACTGTAACTTGACTTGAGTAGATCAATTTGTTGTATCATGTCAACTGAGAAAGACAACTGATTCTATTGGAATAAGCAAGGGCTGGGGAATCAGATCCAGATTCAAATCCTGGCTTTATCACTTTTAAATACAATGTAATGTTTACATTATTATAATGCAATTTTAGTTGGTGAATTGCATTTACCAAATGTATAGGGCTTGGGCTATCAAATTAAGGCTGACTATTAAATATATATATTTATAGCAGGAGCATCCATATCAGGGAATTGTGTAGGGAGATTCCCCACACAGTTGTATATATATAAAGTTGGAATGGTTTATTATTGGTAAACAGAACTTTCTATTTTATTAATAATATAGTCTCTAAACATAATTGTTGCCTGTAGATACTTTGTCTTAAAACAAGCATTTAAGTTGTTTACATTTCATGGATTGTTTTCTTTCCATTTTAAGACTTGAGTCTATCATAGAAACAGTAAAAAAAGTGGTTGCAGGAAGTGGGAAAGTAGGGAAATTGGGGAGAGGTTGGTTGCTAAAAGGATATAAACTTTCAGCTATAAGATGAATAAGGCCTGGGGATCTAATGTGTAATATGGGGACTACAGTTGATAACACTGCATTGTATAATTGAAATTTGCTAAGACAGTAGAACTTAAGTATTCTCATACACACACACAAAAAGATAAAAATGTGAAGTGATAGGTGTGTTAAAGTGGGGGAATCCTTTCACAATGTATATTAAATCACCACGATGTACACTTTAAATATCTTACAATTTTATTTGTCAATTATGCCTCAATAAAGCTGAATTTTTTTAAAAGTCATTTAAACATGAAAAGAGATATGAGCAATATTGAAAATCCTTCAAAGAATCTGTATTCTAAATGAAATCACCACTTTACAGATGGCTTATAAACATCAGCCAAAGTATGAGGCATCTCTTAATTATTCTAAAAATTATATTTTCTCTTTCTTTTGATAAACTTCAAAAGAAAGTTTGTCTTCTGTGGACAGAGCCAAAATAACAAGCACTAGGAAACAGACCAGCATTGGGAACCCTGGCCAGAGAAGGCCTTTCCTAGACCATCACTCAGTCCTAACATTGACAGAGAACTTCTGTTCCTTTGCCACTTCTTCCATTCTCTCTCTATTTTCAAGTTTTATGTTACTTTTATTTTTTATTTTTTTATTTTAATTTATTAGTTTCAGGTGTAAAAGATAAGGTAATACTTAGACGTTCATCATTTATATCCCTCACACTGTGAACCCTCCTCCCCCTATCCACTATCCCTCCGACCTCGCACCGAGCCATCACATTTTATATATATAAAATTATAGTTGGCATTCATTAATGTTTAGCTTCTGGTGTCAAGTTTTATGTTACTTTTAATCCTATGTTCTTTCTTCTTCAAATTTGTTACTATTTGTTACTGTCAACTGATGGTTGTTGGTGTCTAACAAGAATCCCCAATTTGCAATGCAGTGAGGAAGGAAACTTTATTCAGTGCAAATAATCATAGCTCAATTGTGATACAGCATGGCTGTGCGAATAGCATGGCTGTGAAACAGCTCAACAGTGTTACAGCTCAATTAAGAAGCAGTGTTGCTGTGAGGCGGTCCTGGGGCCAGGCCCCTCTCCAGCTAGACAGGTCTGCTCTACTCCACCTGCTCCTGTCTAGTCCACTCCATTCAGCCCTGTGCTGTCTGCTCCAGTTTGCTCTGCTCTGCTCTGGTGTTTCATCTTCAGTGTGGAAATGGCTGCTAGGCTCTGTGTTTTTGTGTTTGTATGTTTGTTTGTTTTTTTTTTAAATTTAAGCCTACCAGGCACCTTTTTATTAAGTATCTTATTTATCAGGGTCCACATTACTTTCTGCACTTCTTTCTCTATTAGACTTTGTCTCTTGGACTCAGTAACAAGAGTATAGAAAATAGCAGAAAGAGCACAGATAAATTATTTTGCCATCTTTTATTTAAAAAAAACTCTCAAGACAGTCTTTTCTATTGTTACTTTGAAAGTTTGTTTATGATGCAGTTAATATAATTTAATTTATATAATTTTAATTAATTTATGTTTGTTATTTGAAAAGTTTCAGTCTCTCTTGATGGCATATGTGGTTATGGGAGATTGCACAAGAAAATAGTCACAGTTTATCCTTAAAATACTATGTAGTGTTCTTTTAGTAACAGCTAAGTAATTGCCACCAAGCATAAAATCCTTTGGCGGTGTTTAAATGCCTGTGTACTCCAATATATGTTTTCTACTCTGCAGCAGAAGAAATACAGGAAAATTCACATTTAGTTTGTGGGGGAAGCTACAGAATGGAAATTACATATAACTATCCCTGTTATTCAACCACAAAGGGTGTGGATCACTATTTCATAACGGTCTATTTGTTTAGTCCACAATCCAGTCTCTGGTAAGGGAAACAAAAGCCATCATGCATAACCATAGAGTTGACGGGTTTATTTTTGTGTAATATAATCAGTTCAACAAGAATTTTGAGACATTTTGTGAAATGTGGCCATTAGTTACTTCTACTCCAAGTCTTAACTTTAGGGGCTCTGCTTCTTTGTTTGATATACTTAAAGACTTTGGTGAGTAGTCACATATTTCTTTGGAAAGTTCTCCTAAGTCACTCAGACCTTTACTAATTTGTTCAAGTATTTGTGCACCCTTCCTGTACCTAATCAGTATATATCTGTTGCCAGAAGGCAAGGAGGGTCTCCAGACTCCGTCCCTGCAGTAGTGGGAATGTCATATTCTTTTCAATCTCCACCACCACCTCCAGAACAGTTTCTCCTGCATCAGAAAGGAGTTTTCTTTCCTTAATCCTATAAAGAATCCAGGGGCTTTGTAAACGTGCTATCCTCACAGTTGCTTGCCCACTCCAAATCAGTAATGCTCTCCACACCCTAAATTTGGTACTACCACCTTACATTCCTCTTGGGAAGCTCTTATGCCCCGCCTAGTCTCTGCTATCCTGCAGGCCCCTAGCTGAACTGTGAATTGGGCAGCCTCCCCTGGACACACTCTAATTGGCAGTGTGCTGGGCGGGCTCATCATCCTGAGCATGTGCGTTGTGAAGCAGAAATCTTTGTGAAAGTGGTATCCCATGGAAAGGTGCTCACCTGAAGAATGCAGGGAGCATTGCCCTGGCCATCTGATAAGCCAGAGAACTGGATATTTGATCTATTCATCTCTTTTCTTACAATGAAAAGACACATTTGGAATATTCAGATAGCTTGCTTTCTTGCTGGGATTAGATGCAGTAAGGTGATGGACGGCTCTTAGTATAGAGTTTTGATTTTCAAGGGTGGGTTGATGAGGAGAGAAAGGAGTTGTAGAGTCTGAGCAGTTTGGGAGAGGACTGTTCCACGTGCTGGAAGCCCTAAGGGTTGGTCTCTAACTTCCTGACAGTAGAAGAAAGCTGCCTTTTCTCTGAAGAATGGAAAAAAGGGCAGAAGGTCGAAGGAGACTGTTCTAAAGATAAATGGGCATGCGTCCTATTTGGGAGACCACCTCAGGGATGGTGTGGATGCCTGATCGTGGCGTTGTGCACCAGAGGCTAAACATTAATGAATGCCAACTACTATTTTATGTGTGTGATGTGATGCTGGGTGTGAGGTCGGAGGGATGGTGGGTGGGGGGAGGGGGGTTCACAGTGTGAGGGATGTAGATGGTGGGCGTCTAAGTATTACCTTGTCTTGTACACCTGAAACTAAAAAAAAAAAAAAATGATAAATGGGATAACTGTGATATTTCTCTAGGTCTCATGGTGACAGTTCTCAGGTCTTTGTGCTTTATCTCGACGTTGATCCACCTCCCCTGCTGCCGGGTAAAATTCATGAGCTATAGTAAGAATTCCATAAATGTTTGCATTTGTGGACGAAATTGAATTTAAGCCTTTCCTAAATCATTTTTGTCCTTTAAAAACTGAACAGCAAAGAACCTGTGGCATGAATAGCATGCAGCACTGCTTCACAGAGACTGTGGAATCGAAAGGATTTGCCAACCTGGGGGATGGGGAATATTTTAACTAAAAGTACAATTAAAGATTTGCCTATTGAGTTCTGTTAGAAGCACATTTATTTCACACTCATTTCTCATTTTACTGTCCATCCATTCCGGACACTGTGATACTATGTAATCTTAGTAATGTTTTCCTACCATATCGGTGCCTGGAGTGAAACTGCACATAGTATTATACATTGATTTATTCAGTTAACTCCAGATTTCTCATTTGACAAATATCCACTTATAAAAAAGACTATACTGTTGCCAAAAGAGCCAGATAATTTCTGAAATACCATGTTTTCTGCCTTAATCAGAGGCAATTGGTCTTTAGGAAGATGAAACGCATTAATAAAGTCTTATTTACTACATACAGACAACATATTTAGGACTTAGCAGTATTCAACAATTTAAAGTTTTGACTGCTATGTTTGTATCTTCAGCCTGCATAAATCCTGCACTGATTTTTATGCCACAGCTCTTTCACTGTCAATGTTACTATTGACCATCTATCCTGCTTCATAATTGCTCTGCTAATTTTAAAACAACATCTTCTTTAAAAATATGCACTTGAAAAGTTAAAAGTCAAAGGAAATGTGCAGGAGAAAGCAGTTGATTTGAATTGTCCTAAGTAAAACAGCATACTTCGTTGATGAGAATATACATGTAATCATGAGATGTACAAAGACTGTGAGCCCTATATTAAAAATATAAACTGCATATTCTGAATTTAATAGTAAAAATATAATCTGATATATTATTACAATTCATTTTTGCCTCTTAGGCCCCAAAGCAACATTAGCATATATGTTTCTTTTCCTCCTATCTTTTTTCATGGTCTTTCCACGTTTTATATTGGAAAGTTATTTCTAATGATTATTCTTTTTTTTATATAATTAAAGTTTATTGGGGTGACAATTGTTAGTAAAGTTACATAGGTTTCAGATGTACAATTCTGTTATACATCATCTATATATCACATTGTGTATTCACCAGCCAGAGTCAGTTCTCTTTCCATCACCATATATTTGATTCTGTTTACCCTCATCTACCACCCTCCTCCCTACTTACCCACTGATAGCCACTAAACTATTGTCTGTATCTATGAGTTTTTGTTTCTTCATATATCTGGAATGTGAGGCCCTCTACCAAAGGATAAATAAGAGACTCTTGTAACTTGCTCTCCCTATATAGGGAGTGAGATATTGTCCTGGAATTCTGCAAACCATCACACATTGACAAAGTTGGTGCACTTTGAATCTGCTAAACACCTGAGCCAACTTTGATGTCTGCACACCCAGTCTTAGTCAACCAGAACTACAGGAAAACTTCTTTATCCTGATAAAAGTCATCTATAAATTACCTTCAGCAAACATCAGACTTGATGGAGAATATATGTAAACATTATCTTAAAGACAGTGAACAAGACAAGGGTGCCCTCTATCACCACTCATATTCAGTATTGTAAAGGAGTTCCCAACCAACAAGACAAGAAAAATAAACTAAACATATACAAGTATTACACAGGAAGAAATAAAGCTATATTTAACAGCAGATACGCACAACTAGGGTTTGTTTGTCTTTTCTTAGAAAACCCTAATGAACCTAAAAATAAAGAATTGGAATTACTCAGAGAATTTAGTGATATTGCTGAATATAAAAATAAATTTGGGGAAAAATATATATATATATATGCATACGTATATGTATAAAATCTGAATTTATACTCTTGTCTAATGGGCCAACAATTCCACGTGTATGCATTCTTCCCATTTGCAGAAACTAAGAAATGAGTTTTATTCTTGATGGAGATTTAAAAATAAAAGAGTCAAAGTTTCTCTCCTTATCACAGAAAAATACTGCCAATGTGACTTTTGGGGTCTATAATGACCAGAGGTAAAAATGAATGGAACTGAAAGGTTTTCTAGCCTTTATAACACCTGAGTAATTAAACAAATACTTTTCTTCTTAAAATTATTAACCATAATCCACTAATTTCACAGCTTAATAAATTATAGGGTTTATGGTATTGTAAGAAAACAAATAATGCATCATATTATTTCCTTAGTTATCTCATTTCCAGGAGTTTTTTTCCTTTCAAAGGTGACTTCAGAGTGACCCATGCAAAGATTTTGCATTTTCCTACATCACATGCAGTCTTTCTTTCATCTCTGTAGCCCCGTGGTGCATTATAACTTACTTTCAAATGCAATACATTGTAATATCCCCTTAATTCAAATCTTATGGAATTTTTGCAGTCTTACTCTGTTGTTTCTCTGATATTTCTAGCATTTCTCAAATGAACATTCTTTTTAAAAAAGCATGCATGTAAATTTATCTCATTTAAAACATGGTGTTATGTTTCTACTCCAAATGGGGTTCTTATCCATTGGAACATGTTTTCTTTCTTTGGAGAGAAAACCTAAAAACTTATAGGTGTGAATCAAATATGTTAGGAAACCTAGGGCTAAACATTTAAGTAAGAGTCTGCAGTAAAAATTTTTTAAAGAGCCTCTCAAAGCTCTTTATGCCTTATTTTTTATTGAGGAACAATGTGTTTCTCCAGGGCCCATCAATTACAAGTCGTCCTTCAATCTAGTTGTGGAGGGCCTAGCTCAGCTCCAAGTCCAGTCGCCATTTTCAATCTTTAGTTGCAGGGGGCGCAGCCCACCGTCCCATGGGGGAATTGAACCCGGCAACCCTGTTGATAAGAGCTCACGCTCTAAACAACTGAGTCATCTGGCCGACCCTCTGGCAGCTCAGCAGCAGCTTGTTGTCTTCAATCTAGTTGTGGAGGGCGCAGCTCACTGGCCCATGTGGTAATCGAACTGGCAACCCTGTTGTTCAGAGCTTGCGCTCTAAGCAACTGAGCCATCTGGCTGGCCCTTTATACCTTATTGAAAGAATCATTTCTTTAAGTCACTAAGGCCAATTTTGTTCAAAGCTCCTCATAACTTTTCTGGACAAGACAATCACTTTAATAGCTATGGAGGGAAGCTCACACAAAGGACTCTGATTTGGAGAGCATCAGTAAAGGGTCTGATTTGGCATAGATCTAGGGTTCTGGTTGTATGGTGGAATACAGCAGGAAATACTTATTTAACCTGTGTGGTCACTTTGACTATCTATCTATCATTCATCTATATGTTTGTACTATTTTGTTTGTTCGATAATACTATTTTTCATTACTCCACTTGGTTCCAGCAAGTACTGAGGAGGACTTAAGAACCATTGTGGTAAAGCAGGTGCAGATGATCCCAACAAGCTGGCTGCTCACACCCAGTTACACCAAATAGCACTTCTTGGTCCCTGTAGGACAGGACTCTTGGCTGAAGTCACAAAGGACACAAACATATTGAAGCTAGTGATGATAAATGGAAACTGAGACCCACCCCTGGCATCTATCAGCATCCACAGCAGAAATAGAACTCTGAGTTGACTGTTAGGCTGGCCACTGTTTCTATCCACAGAAAAACTGAATACAGGCTAAGAGAAAAGTGCAGTCAACATTTATTTTCCTTTATTCCTTTTCTTTTAGCATTGTGTATTTAATTCAGGGGAAGTATATGTAAAAATTTTATGAGGTAATTTATTATATAATAGGCCAATAAAGCACACATTCTTTTTTTGTTTTGTTTAAAGTGCTTGCATATTTCATCTAGCCTTTCATTGAAAACCCTATGCAGTATAATAATTAATTTTTAAGAATTTTCAACCAATGTATCTATATAGTTTTATATATGTGTATATATGCATATGAAGTTAACATATGAATATATATATAATTTCAAAAAAGAAAAACTTTCTAAGCACATTTCTAAATTGAAGGCAATAAAAGAAAGTCACTTAGCTAAGTTATTAAAGAGCATCTGGCTTACAAAATAGAGACCACTTAAGAAGTATTTATTGAATGAATGAATATAATCATTGGTGGAAATATAAGCATTTCTGTTCTCAATTGAAATGGTTTTATGGTGTTTATTTGATAACATAGGAAAGCTTTTATACTAGAATAAACATTTAAGAGGTATATTTGCAGAAAGAAGAAAACATCCTACTCATTAAAATGATTTTCAAGGATCTGGAATTTCACAGTACCTCATAAGACAAAAAAAAAAAAAAAAAAAAAAGAAAAGAAAAACAGAGACAATTGATTACTCAACAGATATGCCCAACACTCTCTAAGCTATACATTTGCTGAACAACTTCTTTTTGATGTTAAAACAAAACAAACAAAAAACACTTCTAACAAAAGAAAGCTGTAAATCAAGCAGAGAACAAAAAAAATTAGTCTATTATAAAAAACTATTTCTGTGCATTCATTCATTTTAGAGTACTTCCACAAAAATTTGACTGCATATAACAAAAATTAGAAAGAAGCAATTTAACTGCCTTTCTGGTGTAATTTTTACAAATGTGCTATTTTTATTGGAATCTAAAGATTTTGCATAAAAAAGAATCTGAAATGTGAAATAAAAGGTTTGATTTTGCAGGCAAGTCTAACAAAGTGCTTAGTGCCTTCAAGCATGAATTTAATATTTCCCCATTGAATGAAGGACTGGCCACATTGCTCTGCTTTTATTTCATTCGTAAACTCCATGACTGGCTGTTGCCAGGCCATTGCATCTTAGTATGTGGTATGCCATCTACCCACAGTACACTTCCAAAACTTAGCAGTCATTTTTGACACCTTCTGCATCTTCATACTCTCTACCTAACATGATGCTTTGTAAAATCTTCCAGCATCTTCCTCTCCTCAGATCACATAGTCAGGAGCTTCTATTTTGCTTTCATGGAACACTTTGCTTTTCCTTTGTAGCACAAATCACATTGTGTAACGATATACTGATTTTCATGTTATTTGGATAATGGCATTTTAGTACAGTACAAGTTCCATGAAGATGTTAAAAATAAGAAGAAGAAAAAGAAGGAAGAGGAGGAGAAAGAGGAGAAGGAGTAGAAGGAGGAGAAGGAGGAAAAAGAGGAGGAGGAGGAAGAAGAGGAGGAGGAGAAAGAGGGGAAGAAGAAGAAGGAGAAGGAGAAGGAGAAGGAGAAGGAGAAGGAGAAGGAGAAGGAGAAGAAGAAGGAGAAGAAGAGGAGGAAGAAGAGGAGGAAGAAGAGGAGGAGGAAGAAGAAGAAGAAGAAGAAGAAGAAGAAGAAGAAGAAGAAGAAGAAGAAGAAGAAGAAGAAGAAGAAGAAGAAGAAGAAGAAGGAGAAGGAGAAGAAGAAGAGGAAGAAGAAGGAGAAGAAGAGGAAGAAGAGGAAGAAAAAGAGAAAGAAGAAGAAGAAATAGAGCCACTTTAAAATGGAACTGGAGTTTTCATACCAGAACTACCTTGCTCATCTTATGCCTCAAATCTTTGAAATATTAGGTCCAGCCCAAAATAACCTTTGTGCTGGACTTAACGCAACATTGTGCCCCCAAAGAACTGATTGCAAGGATAACAAGATAGCAATTATTATGACTACTGGACTGATGACTACCAACCAGACTGAAGATTAAAAACATTATTTAAAATTATGTTATCTGAGCTAATAGAAATGCCTTCCTTCTATTGATGTAATTGTTACCCTTTCTTTTCTCATAAATACCCATTGCCTTTGTCTCCTAGTTGGAACATTATTTGGGCTTATGCCTGAATTAATGATTCCTGAAAAGCTATTCTTATTGATCTCAATAAATGCTGGTTGCCTTTCACTTTTGTTTTTAGGTTAACAAAGGCAAGGGTGACTTGCTCACTATTGCATCTCTAGCACTTAGGATAGGACTAGCATGTATATTGTACTAAATACATATTTTAAAATACATATTTCAAATACATATTTTAAAATGAGTGAATGAATTAAGATCACTGTAACATTAATAGTCAAATTATAGTGACTCTTGGCTCCTGCCTCCTCAAGCCTCTTATAGAAACCACACCATTCTTGTCTTCTCATCATGGCTGTAGGAGAACACTTCAGCCTTTCTGTGTTTGCAGGACCCATGGTGAAAAGACAAGCCTGGTGCCAAGGACAGTGCTTCCTGATGTTCCTGAATGTTCAGGTACTTAGGAAGGACTCCCTCTCTCCACTCTGTTCACAGACTGTACCTCCTTGTGCTCAGAAACAAGTCTCCTTGCAAACAATTTCTTCACTGGTTAGATGTCAACCCAATCCCACAGTCATTCTCATCCCCCTTTATTTTTCTATTATTAGAACAAAATTATAATAGCAAAAATGTTCTCCTTCTACTACGACAAAAAAATCCCACCTTTATTTCAGTGCATATAAGCAGATCCCAGAGAGCCTGTTTTTCATTCACTCCAGTTCTTTAAACAATCCTATAAATGACAGTCTCCTGCTGAATCTCTGTATAGGCTCAGCTGCAGCACACAGTAAGTAACATATGAAAAATCCTCCCATAGTTTTCAATGTTAACCCTACTTCCTCTTTCTCCAACAAGTACTGAATGATGCCATTGAAGCCAAGCCTTGGCTGAAGAAACTCTGCATAGTTCCCTATTTATTATATGGTGAACAGTATTAATTTAATTCCACTGTCTATGAATTGTGACGTATTTCCAGCTTGCTCCTGAGAATTCCTTGTAAAAACAATGCAGTAGAGAAAAAAACATTAAGGTTGAACTTGCTTCTACTGCAATCTTGATTCCATTACCTTCTACTATTGACACCTTGGAAATGCTACTTAGAGCGCATTGCCCTCCTAAATGGTGAAGTTAACCATCATGCTTAGTTATTGTGAGGATTCAATTTGGTTGCACAGGTAAAACACATGGCACATAGTAGGACCTCAGTGATCCATGATGATCAGTGATCAGCCATCTTCCTTTTCTATTTTATTCATATTACCACCTTAAATATCATTCTTCAATTCCTAAGTCAAATTAGGAAACATTATTTGTTGAATGAGAGAAAAATCTACTTTCTGGGAGTTCTGAGTTGTGTACCTCCATATGCCATGCTGTTGAATATACATGCAATAGGTATGCACAATATCAGGTGAATAATATATAAGATGTTCAAAATTCAGTTTGTTTTTAGAATTCAGGACTTCTCAAAGTCAGTGTAAGTGGGTTATCCGAGGATGGCAATTAGCTGTTCCATCATATCCCATAAACCAGTTCACATCAGGGCAGACCTGAGGAGAAAACCCAGAAATTTTGGAAAAAGCGTTTTTTTCTAAAGCGTTTTTTCCATGTTGGCCAATTTCCACCATTCCATAGCATAGGGGCTGCTGAGATGAGAAGACAGCATGACATGGTGCTTGGATAGAAGAGGACACATAGAGTTATTTAAAAGATTGGTTTATTCTAGAGGGCAAATAGGCATTTATCAGTAGTTTATGGAGATCTGAACTTACTTCGCTTTTAAAAACTGTGTGCAAATGAATGCTCATAGCTTATCTTTTGGAAACTGTTCCTATGATTCACAGGGAAATTTGTTGATTTCATGAAAGTTAATCTGATGCTCTCACTTTTTGAGAATCTGAGGATTTAGGAGTGTAACATTTATCTTTCATGAGAAAAGTGAACAATGCCAGCACTTGGAATTTCAAAATTATTCAATTGGAGTAATTTTTACTAAAATTTCATAAGTGGTAATTTTAAGAAATATCACGAATAGTCTACAATTGAGTATTCTATTTCTGCTAGTGGTAGAGAAAAGAAAATTACAAATCCATGTCCCTCTGGGACATAGATGCAATAATTTTAACCAAAAATAAAAATATACAAGAATTTAGTACATTATGGCCAAGCACGGTTTATCCAAGAAATGCAAAGTTGGATTAATATTTAAATGTTAATCATGTAATTTACCATATTAATAGAATAAATGAGGAAAATATTTTCATGCCTGTACATATAGAAAAATATATTTGTTAAAATGTAAAACCATTCATTATAAAAACATGTGATATACTAGAAATAAAAAAGAACTTTCTTAATCTGTAAAGAATATGGATTAAAAAAGAAAACTACAGCTAACACCATACTTAATGGTGAAATAATAAACACCTTCCCAATATATAACTGTAGGTTCTAGCCAATGCAATAACAGATATACATAAAAGGCATACTGACTGGAAATAAAGAAAAAATATTTCCTTTGCAGATGATGTGAGGGTTTACATAGATATGCTAAGACATCTCCAAAGCAATTGTTAGACTCCATAGTAAGTTCAGCAAGGTCATAAGATACATGGTTGATATTTTAAAAAATTGTTATATTTCTATATATTGTTAGCAAAGAATTTGAAAACAAAACAAAAATATGCAATCACTCACACAAAATAAAATACTTAAGAATAAATTTGGGCTCCTTTGTCTAAGATTATCTGTCCATATTTATGTGGGTTTATTTCTGGGTTTTCAATTCTATTCCATTGGTCTGCGTGTCTGTTTTTCTGCCAATACCATACTGTTTTGATTATTGTTACTCTGTAGTACAAACTGAAGTTCTGCCGTAAGAAAAGATGAAATAGTGCCATTTGAGACGACATGGATGGATCTTGAGATTATTATGCTAAGTGAAATAAGCTAGACAGAAAAAGTCAAGAACCATATGATTTCACTGATATGTGGGATATAAAACTGAAAGCAACAAAGGAACAAGACAAACAAACAAAGAAACAAAACCTGATAGACATAAACAATTGTTTAGCGGTTACCAGAAGGTAAGGGGAAAGAGAAGTGGTAGATGAGAGTAAAAGGGATCAAATATATGGTGATGGAAGGAAGGAGAACTGACTCTGGGTGGGGTTGTGTGTTCTAGGTGAATACACAATGTGATATATAGATTATGTATTACAGAATTGTACACTTGAAACATATGTAACTTTACTAACCATTGTCACCCCAATAAACTTTATTTTTTTAAAAACAGAATAACTTTAGGAAAAGATATGCAAGACCACAGCACTGAAAGCTACAAAACACAGATGAGAGAAATTTCAGAAACCCTAAATAAATGGGGAATAATAACCATGTTCAAGGATTGGAGGAAACACTATTGCTAATATGTTGACTTTTATGATTGATCTATTGATTTAACACAATCCCAATGAAAATCCCAGTGTGTACTTTTTAAAAGAAATATACTAGCTGATTCTAAAATAAATGTTTGAGAAAGCAAAGCACCAAAGAAAACCAATACAATGCTGAAAAATCGTTGGAAGACTTCAACTATTTGATGTGATTTATTTTTTGACAGTTTTGGGTAATAGTGGTCAAATATTTTCTGGGATGTCTCTCAATTGGGATGTGTCTGTTGCTTTCCTCATGATTAGATTGGGATTATGGATATTGGGGACAGAAGAAAGACCACAGAGGTAAAGTTCTATTTTCATCACATTATATCAAGGGTCCATGTTATCAACATGACTTATCACTGTTAATGTTAACCTTAATTCCCTAGTTAAGGTAGCATTTGTTAGTTTTTTTCACTACAAAGTTACTCTTCCCCCCTTTCCAAACTGTACTTTTTGAGAAGAAATCACTACACACAGCCTACACTTAAGGAGTGGGAGGCATGCCCCCCTTAATTGAGAGCTGATGATCTACAAAAATTATTAGGAAATCTTATGCATGGTAGACTTGTTTATACTCCTCCTCCCTGCACCTGTATCATTTATTTTATTTATTTGCTCATTTATTTATGTATGTCAATATGCACTCATGGATATTTATTTTATATTTTGAGTTTGATATTTTTTCTATAGATCTACATTAGTTATAATACTATGATATCGATTTAAGAATAGATAAACAGATTAATGGAAAAGAATAGAGTTCAGAAATAGACTCACTCATATATTGCCAATTTATTTTTTGCTTTGCAAATATTAAATTTATTTTAAAAATTTTCCTCACACATGTATTTAAAAAATTGAGTAAATGGATATCTTATCAAGAATACTCCCTCCCACCTTTTCTTTTCTCTTCACAATTTTTTTAGTGTAGTCTTGTTTTTCTTAATTTTAATTTTCCAGTTTCATTGATATATAACACTGTATAGGTTTAAGGTGTATAGCATAATGATTTGACGTATTATATATTATATATTATATATTTATATTTATATTATATTATGTATTACAAATTATATATTATATTCTTATATATTATATATTATATATTTATATATATACACACGCACTCATGTATGCATGTGTTTGTATATGTGTGTCTGGTCTGTGTGTGGTTATATGTCAAAATGACAAATAATTAATTAAAAATTGGCAAAAATCTTGAACAGATTCTTCACTAAAGTAGATAGGAATGACCAAGAAGGACATGAAAAAAATGTTTAGGATCATAGAGAAATACAAATTAAAACCACAATGAGATATACTTTTATACCTGTTAGCATACTTCAAATTGGAAAGACTGGCCACAGCAAATGTTGGCAAGGATATTCAGTAATTAGAATTGGATAAACAATTTGTATAGTCATATAATGAACTGTTACTTAGAAATAAAAAGAAGCAAACTATTGACAAATGAAACATTTATTCATGCATTCACTCACTCATTTATTCATTCACTAAAAAGTCTTTATTGCATACTCTAGGTTGAGACATATCAAAACATACCATCTATACCCACATGGACCTAACTTCCCAGACAGAGTTAATTGTTCCTCCCTCACATAGCACAGTCATTACTTGATTACCCATATGTATGCATCCCCCTTTGTAGAATCTAAGCTTTCTAAGAGTAGTCTGAGACTTGATTATTTTTTGTTGGAAAAGTACAATGCCTGGCATAGTGTAAACACTCAACAAATTTTCACTGAAGCAAAGAAAAAAGAAAAGAAGGAAAACTGTACTTACTAGAAGCCAATAACAGTGACTTTTAGAAACGTTCTGGTATCTCACTTTATATAAAAAGTGTGTTTTGCAGGGAGCAGTTGTCCCTCTTTTGCACCCTTTAGAGATAGCATTTTATACTTTTGAGAGGACAGGGATTCAGCAACGCACATCACTTTTACTTGGGAGAAAGGCGTGGTGTCCTCTCTGTGAGGCTAGTTCACTCTGCCTAGTTCAGGGAACTTGGGAATTGACTGAGCTGGGGCTTGGCAAGAGGGTAGTCTTTTTCACCTGAAGCACACCAGTAGGTCTGACAGGGCTTTGGCCATTCTTACGAGGTATAATACAATTCCAGAGCTCCTCTGGAGACAGATTCTATGGTAAGCCTATAAGCCTGATATGGTGTGAAATTTGCCCAGAAGTAAATGACAACAGTGTGTGTAGCTTTGGAATCAGCATAGCATCCCATGCATGGAGAGAAAATCAGTGCTGACCACCAGCCACCTTCTAGGCAGCATAGGGAGCAGTTGCAAAAGGGTGCAAAAGTTGGTGAGGACTGAATAAGTGAGAAGACGTTAGCAGGCATTTGGTATCAAGCTAAGCTTAACATCTTATGAGATGCCAGTGAAGCCTTTCGAAAAAAAAAATAATAATAATAGCAGTTTTTGAAGCTTTGATGACTCTTTCATGTAATTCATTAGATTGAACCACATAAAATGAGGATATTTGCCCATTTTTGACTAACCAAAATACATAGTAATTTCATATAGTTCACCCTAATTTTTATTTTTCAGGGTTAAAACAGCTCAGGGAGTACCTACTCTGTTGTAAGATTTAAGTAGTATAAGTTCCTTTACCTTAGAAAGGAAGGAAGAAAGGACAGAAGGAAGGAAGGAAGGAAGGAAGGAAGGAAGGAAGGAAGGAAGGAAGGAAGGAAGGAAGGAAGGAAGGAAAATTGGAAAACCAAAAAGGGAGATATTTTTTCCTTTTTTTTTTTTTTTTGCCTATGATCAGGAAAGAGTTATAAGCATAAGATAGGAAACATTATTGTCTAATGATGTCTATGTTAAAATACAGACTCTAAGAATTCCGAGAGCATGGGGATCTCCTTACCTTGTTCTTGCTTTTCTTCCTGGCCCTCTAGCAGGTCCTATCTTTATATCAAAAATGCTTCTTCTTTTTTTTTAATTAAAGTTTGTTGGGGTGACAATTGCTAGTAAAGTTACATAGATTTCAGGTGTACAATTCTATAATACATTGTCTATATCTCACATTGTGTGTTCACCACCCAGAGTCAGTTCTCTTTCCATCACCTCATATTAGACCCCGTTTACCTTCTTCTAGAGCCCCCCTGCTTCTATTCTATTTCTAACTTATTTTCTTGAGTCTCAATGATTGCCATGGCATGGAGGCTGGAAGTGGTCAGAAGTAAGACGCTCAGCCAGGAAAAGTCTCTTAGTCACTGTGTGGTGGATTAAGCCTGAAGTGTGTCTCATGTGTTCACCTGATTGATTTCCAAGGCAAAGGTAGGCAGCTGCATGACAGACAGGCCTGGTCACAGCAGGTTGCAATGAACTGTGTCATCCCAACACACCAGACAATTTTTGGGGGGGTCACTTTTTAGCTCAGAATGAATCATACTCTGTCTTCCTTTTTCAGCCTTTTATACTTGCAGGCTCTGTGGCCCAAGTGGAGGAGGTTAATTTTCTCTCTGGAGAGAGTATTTCAGCAAGAAACCTCCTCAGTACGCAATCTCTGCCTCAGTGGGCAAAGGTAGGCAGAATAACCTGTCTCTATGTAATGCGACTCCATGTAGGTACAGGGGTTGTCAGCTGAGATGTGTCCTGGTCCTGGGGCCTAGAAGCAGTGCATGGGAAATGAAAGGCCCAACAAGTCCATTTGCTAATGGGTGCATACTTTTTCCATTTGGGTTTTTCTCTTGAGTTAAAAAATCAGAAGCTTTCATGAAAGGAGAGATTTTAGTGTCACTGTGAGCCTTGGGTCCTTGGCTTTGGGCTCTGTAATCATCAAAAGATGTACTTAAAATCACTAGTCACTGGATTTGACCACAGAAATTTCTGAAAAGCTTTTCTGTTTTCTCATAGTTTTAGAAAGTACCCTGTTTCCCTGAAAATAAGACCTAGCCGATCAATCAGCTCTAAAGCATCTTTTGGAGCAAACATTAATATAAGACCCAGTCTTATTTTACTATAATATAAGACCAGGCATTATCTAACATAATATAAGACCGGGTCTTATATTAATGTTTGCTCCAAAAGACGCTTTAGAGTTGATTGTCCGGCTAGGTCTTATTTTCGGGGAAAACACAGTATGTGCTTACCAAGAATTTGGCTTTGAGTTTTTGTTGTTTCCAGTTTCCCTATTCATTCTCTCTCTTCTTTCAGATTTTAACCTATGGATACTGGTCAAAAATAAAATTACTATTTATACAATGCAATTATAGACAAGAATGTGAGCAACGGACTGGAAACACATAGACCTTTCCTGTATTTCTGTCTCTCAGAAGGAAGAAGACTTGAGGGTGGTGTGAGAAGGTGAGGGAAGAGGGTCCTTAGTCATCCCCACTGCTGATCCTGGCTTGGGGAAAGGGACCTCTATGGTTCCACTCTTGCAGCAAGCCTTCCAGAAGTGGGAGGCTTGCTGGGAGCAGCAAAACTGGAACCTCAAGCCTGAGAAAAAGATATGACTAACTATTGGATTTAAAAGCTGGTGCCTGTACCTTGTTTTTTTTTTTTTTTTTTTTTAGGCTAATTCAAGTGCTTTGGGGTTTTCCTGGGAGGAGTCAGTGCTGAAAAGGAAGAATTTTCCTGTTCCTATTCTTTGCTTTCTCCTCCAAGTCGATGAATCCACACCAGGAGGGAGGCAGACCTCCTGTGCAGTTTCTTTCTGCAGCATTCTCAGCCACAGCGAACACTGTCTTAGATGCCCCACTCATCTTTCCTCCCACTGCAGCAGCGTTCTCTTGGGAGTTGAGGATTTTGTTAGTTTTAAGAGTGTTTAATTTAAAGTGAGCATCTTTAAAAAGGATTAATACCATAGTTCAGGGAGGGTTGTGTGGGTTAGAGTGGGGAAGGCTGAAGTGAATGCAAGGGTATGGGAACAAGTGAGTTGAAAGTTGAGGTGGAAAAGCCCAGTGGCAAAATATTGCAGATCCCAGTGACTCCTGTCCACCCACCCCCTCTGCCAAATATAGCTTCCATACAGGTTCTAGAATTAACTTAAGCATCTCACTCCCTCGCTCAGACTTCTTCAGTGACTAGCCACTGCTGGCAGAACAAAGTCCAAAATCATTAGCTTGGAAGTCAAGGTGTCCACAATCGGCCTTCACTCTGGTTTTACAAACTACAGCTAACTGTGCTCCTTGTCCCCCAGTATACCTGGGTTCCAGCCTACTCTTTGCGGTGCTCAGAGCATGGCGTGCACTTCCTCACCTCTTCTCCATTGCTGACTTCATTCTTTCAGCCTATAAATTTCTTTCTAGTTATTTCTATTATCTCTCTCCTTTTACCAATTGTTGAAATTCTAACCATTTTTCAAAGACCATCTACTTTATAAAACTGTCCCAACTCACTTTAGTCAACATAAATCTCATAATAATTTATTTTCCTATGACACCTAGTTTTGCCATGATTACAACATCTCATACTTTTTCCACAATCACAATGATTTCAGGGTAGACCCTGATGTACTCACCTTTGTATACTGCATTGACTGAGCACAAAGCCTGGAGTTCTAAAATAACTCAACAAATGAACATCGAGATGTTAGTTCAAGTTGCAATATTCCCAAGGACTGACATAAGAAAAGACCAGATTCTAGTTGTTGAAAAGCAGCTCAGAGGCAAAATGGACTTCAGGGATCTAACAGGAAAGTCCACTGTGGCATGTGGCAGTTTTACAACACCTTCCTCCTGGCCAGAAGTGGAGGGCTTGGTGTCAGGGAAACTAAAGGACTGAGAGGTGAGTCCATCCACAAATGTCCTGAGCTATTTTGCAGAAAATGAAGAAGCTGAAATCATTATCCAGGCTGTATTCATTGTGCCAGTGTTGGAAAAGCCTGTTTAGTGATCTCATTCTTGAGCGTAGGGACATCACTTCGTTAATCCAACATTTACTTAGTTTTAGAATAACAGAATCTTAAGAGCTGGAAAGTACTGTGGAGATTATCTTGTTCATGCTCCTAACCAATGCAAAAAATTCTTCATCCCATTCATTCCTCAGCTGTCCATGCTGTGGTCTTTGCTGTCATGCCTCTTCCAGTGAAGGGCCTATATACATTGGAAGCCACAAGACTGCACCCAGCCCCTCACCAGCCCTCATGTACTGGGGCCTTACAGAGGATGTGAGAGGACCTTTCACGGGTGAAATCCTATGAGAGGCACAAAAACAGTCAAGCAACTTGTAGAGACACTCTAACACCATCCCTGGACCAGTCAGCATGTTTGTACTTAAGGCATGACTAAAATGCTGGGAACCATTCATCAATACTCAAAAATGAGTGAAAAAGAAATCTTAATTTCTGTAGTCCTCCTTTAAATTTTTTGGATCTCACAATCTGCTCATAAAGAGCCTTGGATTAATAGTTTTTAGTTAGACTGGAGTTTAGCACATTCAGTTAAGCATCAGTAGTTAGTGGTTTATACAAAGGCAAGGCCATTTAGAATGTAAAGAATTAATCCATGAGGACTTCACGGCTGACTGATGTGTTTCTCACACAGAGGATAATTGAAGAAGATAGATCTTCACAATGAGAGGGTGAAGTCAGCTCATCCTAATGTTATTTGTCTATCGGCCTTGAAAAACTAATCTATCACTCAGATATATCCAACTCTTCAGAAAATCATAATGATAATGATATCCTTTTAAAAAATGTAATGTAATCTTTTGGAGGTAGATTTATGCAGTGAGTATGTGCAGTGAATGAGTTTTCAGAGAATTTAAGTGAGACATTTTTCACATCTTCTTGTCCCAGAAGTCCTGAGCACTGTTTATATTTCTTTAGGGAAGGAGAAAGAAGGTTGTTGTGATTAACTTTTAGACTACAGAATCCTTGTTCTATCTCTCTTACGTCCTGGGACCAAATATCAGAGCAGACACTTTGCATCTGTGACTCCTTGCAGAGTCCTTCTTGGAGCCCTTGAAACTGGCTGTTAATTTCCACCTCAACCAGGTTGCCAAGAACTTCCAGGATGAAGCTCACAACAAAAAAAGATAACATCAAAGCTAAGCACATACACAATCCAAACCATAGTGTGTGCACACGAGCGCACATACACCCACACACACACACACACTCATGGGTGTGCACACAATTACTAAGTCTCCTTGATTGACTCTGAAATGAGGCAGGCAGAAGTACATTTGTATGGGGAGGCACAAATGTTGAGCTGAACAGCACCTGCTGTGATCTGTGATCTGCCATTTGTCTTGAAAGGGAAAAAGAGATAGAGGCCTGAATCCCTGAACTTTTGGAGGACCCCAAACAGCAGAGACACCCTGGTGGAACAAAGGGCCTCCTGGCATATGTGAGCGTGTGTTTGGTCAACTAGGTATCATGTTCCAAGCAAAGCATGATAAACAAATGTCATGCCAGATGAGGAGATACAATCTGCTCGATCCTGACATGCCTGTACCTGGATAATGAGTTGGGAGCAGATGCTGATTCAATATGGATGCAGGTACAGCAAAAGGAGAAAAAAGCTCTGAGACTGAAGCAGTGTTACAAAAGTTTAGAGCCTCCAGGGAGGCTCACTTTTGGTGTTATTGATCCAAATTAGTATGTGGCATAAATTGTCTATGTAGTACTATGTTGAGGATTTTTGGCAGAGGCAGCCTAAGAGCATCTTTGACAACTGGAAACTAAAGATTTCTATAGGAACACTAGTCTTTTTACATTTTTTTGTGACATGGAACTGCATTTTCTCCCTTCATTTATCGCTGCTATGTACACCCTTGATAATGGGACTATCTTGATGCTGCTAGCTGTGCCTAGAAGGATCATAAGGGAAAACTGTCTCAGTTATGCAGAACTGATAAGCTTGTTACTCCTTGTCCATCTCAAAAGCACAGAAAACCTGATATTGCTTATTAAGGAAGCCCATGCTTGTGTCACACAAGAGGTTTAATGCTCTACCCTTATCCTTGAGAATACTTAAAGTCAACTATGCTAAATAATTCTTGAAATCAGAGTTCAAAAAATTCTTGATTGCTTCTCTACTTGCTTTTCTTCAAAAATGATTTGTTTAGCATCCTCTGCTAGTCAGTGTGCCATATGATTCGGTTAAATGGCTTGCATCTGCCTACTAAAATAAATATTAATACAATTATTGAAAATAAGAAACTACTCCCAAGGTAAATACTAGCCTCTATCCTGGGAAACAGAAGCTGTGTATAACCCTCCAAGGGGAATATTTCTAACCTCTTAAAAAATATTGGCATCTGGTTACCAACAGGAGCACTATTATTTTTCTTTCTACATCTCCTTGATCTTCTTCTTCTCTTCATTTTTTCTCTTCTTTTATTACTATTATTGTTGTTTTTGTTGCCTTCTCTTAGAATTTTCCCTTATCCATCTATTTTGAATATTCCTTGGTTCACATAAAGACTGAGTTCAGAGGCATAAAATTGCTATTCTTGAAGACATGATTTTAGGTACTATTTAATTTTCTTTATTAATCAAAGTTTATTGGGGTGACAATTGTTAATAAAATTACGTAGGTTTCAGATGTACAATTCTGTAATACATCATCTACATATCACATTGTGTGTTGACCATCCAGAGTCAGTTCTCCTTCTATCACCATATATTTGATCTCTTTTACCTTTACCTACCACCCTTTTTCCCCTTACCCTCTGGTAACCACTAAACTATTGTCTGTATCTATGAGTTTTTGTTTCTTCGTTTGTCTTATTCCTTTGTTGTTTTCAGTTTTATATGCCATATATCAGTTGTTTGGAATGCAGATTACTGCAGCCACTATGGAAGGCAGTGTAGAAGCTCCTCAAAAACTGAAGCATAGAATTACCATATGACCCAGCAATCCCTCTTGGGGTACATACCCTAAAAATATGAAAACATTTATCCGTAAAGATTTATAAGATATATGTGCTCTGATGTTCATTGCAGCTTTATTTATGGTGGTCAAGACATGGAAACAACCAAAATGTCCTTTGATAGATGATTGGATAAAGAAGATGTATATACATATACACACACACACACATATATATATACATATATACATACATATATATATATATATATATATATATATATATATATATATATATATATATATACACACACACACATACACACAATGGAATACTATTCTGCCATAAGGAAAGATGAAATAGTGACATTTGAGATAACATGGTTGGATCTTGAGATTATTATGCTAAGCGAAATAAGTCAGACAAAGTCAAGAACCATATGATTTCACTGATATGTGGTATATAAAACTGTTTAATTTTTTATTGAAATTTTTATTGAATTGATTATAATACATTCACATGCAGTTTTGTCTTTTACCCAGTTCTCTCAATTGTAATATTTTGCAAATTACAGTTTGGCAATATCACAACCAGGGTAATGACATTGATACAATCTACCATTCTTATTCAAAATTCTCCAGTTTTACTTGTACTCATTTGTGCATATATGTGTTTGTGTGTGTATTTAGTTCTATACAATTTAATCACATGTATAGATTCATGTATGCACCATCAATGTCAAGATATGAGCACTTCCATTACCACAAGGATCCCTTCTGTTTTCTCCTTTTTTTTATTAATAGACTTTATTGTTTAGAACAGTTTTAGATTCACAAAATAATTAAGCAGATAGTACATAAAGTTCCCATATACTTTGCCCATTTCCCACATACAATTTCCTCTATCATTAGCTTATTGGGTTAGTATGAATCATTTGTCACAAATTAATGAACCCATATTGATAAGTTATGATTAACTAAATTCCATAGTACATTCAGATTTTCTTACTTTTTACCTAAAGCCTCTTCTGATTTAGGGTATCATCTCAGATACTGCATTACATTCAGTGGTCATATCTTATTGGATTTCTCTTGGCTGTGGCTGTTTCTCAGACTTCCTTTGTTTTTGATGACTTTGACATTTTGGGAAGTATTGTTCGGGTATTTTGTAGAATGCAGCCCTATTGGCATTTATCTGATATTTTTCTTATGATTAGACTGAGATTATAGGTTTTGGTATGAAGATCACAGAAGTAAAGTGTCATTTTCATCACATCACCAAGAGTACATCCTGTCAATGATTTATAACTGTTGATGTTCACTTTGATCACCTGGCTGAGAGGAACCACTTATTCTTAACATCATACTGGAAGCACTAGTTAATGTAATAAGACAACAGAAGGAAACGTGTGTGTGTGTGTGTGTGTGTGTGTGCGTGTGTATACAGATTGAGAAGGAAGAAATAGAACTGTCTTTGTTCATAGATGAAATGATTTTTTTATGTAGAAAATCTAAGAGTCTACCAAAAAAAAAAAAATCCTGTACTAAAAAGTTGCAAGATACAAGGTTAATATACAAATATAATTTATTTTCCTATATACCAGCAACGAACAGCTGGATATTTAAAAATAAAAACACAATACTATTGGTACTCTGGTCAAGATGGTGCAGTAGGTAAATGCTGTGCTTACTTTTTCTCATGACCAGATCAAAATTACAATTAAACTACAGAATAACCATCATTGAGAATTGACTTAAATCATTCTGAACTGAAGCCATTCAACCAAGGACATACAGAAGAAGCCACCTTGAGGATGGTAGGAGGGGCAGAGACCGGTCCCACATCTGTGTGTAACCATTAAAAATTGGAAGCGATATCCATAGCAGTGAGAGGTACCAGCCTCTCCCAGCCCAGTGTTCCAGTGCCAAGAGAGAGGTCCCCATAGTTTCTGGTTGGGAAAACCAGAGGTGACTGAGTGAGACAGAGAGTGGCTACACTCCCAGCTGCTCCTCATAGAGGGACCATGCAAAGACTTAATCATCAGGAGAATCACTGACTCTGAGCTCCAGTGTGGGTGCAGAAGAAGGAAAGATGGCAGGGCCATATGGTGGGGAACTGAGTTGTCTGTCTTGGGATGGGGGCTTGAGGGGCAGCTTTCTCCTGGATGGAATAATTGGCAGAAACCAGTGTTCCTTTGTTGAGCCCTCCCCCTTCCTGACATGCAGACAGCTGTCATATCTGAGTCTCCATCAAGCTAGCTAATGCATGCTCATTTGCTACAACCTGGTGATTTGATACACTGCCCTGCCCAACTTTCAGGCACACCCAAGTCACTTACACTGTTTTATTTATTTTTATTTTTTTTTGTACAAACCACCTACCTTAGCTCATGCTAGAGATTTTAGCAGGGTCTCTCAAAAGTTTGCAGAACCCAGACAAACAGCAGCTGGCTTCAGCATGTCCTGTACCTCTGGCTGAACAGCCCTAAAACCAGTACTAGCAGCAGCCAGCCTTAGTTCATGGCATGGCCTCTTGGGGCACTTCCAAGCATGGCATGGATGGTAGTCATCTGCGGATTTCTTTATGGTTCTTGCCAGGTGGTCTCAGGTAGGGTACAGGCTGTGGGTGAACTTGACCAGCAGCAAATCCCCTCCAAGGTAGTCCTGGAGCTAGGGTCACCAGTGACCAGCTTTGAAATGAGCTGGAGCATCACCTAACCACCTCCAAGAATGACACATCCAAGGGACAGGTTGGGCAGGCACAAGAGCCCTATTGAGGCAGATCCTGCTTTATAAGGTTAGTTTCTGCACCACACTCCTCCACTATAGTCACAGCCAATCCTCACAACCAATGAGACCAAGTGTCAATCCCCCTATTGATATGCAAATATCAACCAAGGTTCAACTTCAAGAGAAGGGCACATGCAACCCACATAAGAAACACTGGAGTGTGTGGCTCAAGTGACCAGAAAGACTGCACCAATAAGCCCTACAGCACACCTACCACATAAGACCCCTCTACCAAGACCAGAAGACATAGCAGCCCTACCTAATACATAGAAACAAACACAGGGAGGCAACCAAAATAGGGATATAAAGAAACATGTCCAAAATAAAAGAACAGAACAAAGCTGCAGAAAAAGGACTAAACAAAATGGAGATAAGCAATCTACCAGATATAGAGTTCCAAACTCTGGTTATAAGGATGCTTAATGATCTCAGGGAAAACTTCAACAAGAGCTAGGAAATATAAAAATGGAGATAGAAAATGTGAAAAAGAACCAGTCAGAGTAAAGAATACAATAACAGAAATGAAGAATACATTACAGGGAATCAACAGATTAGATGAAGCAGAGGATTGAAACAGTGATTTAGAAGATAAGGTAGCATAAAACACACAATCAGAACTGAAATAAATAAATAAATAAATAAATAAATAAATAAATAAATAAATAAATAAATAATCCAAAAATTTGAGGAGAGTTTTAGGGACCTCTGGGACAACACCAAGCATGCCAACATTCACATTATTTGGGTACTAGAAGAAGAGAGAGAACAAGGTATTGAAAACCTATTTGAAGACATAACAACAGAAAACTTCTCTAACCTATGAAAGAAATAGATATACAAGCCCAGGAAGTGCAGAATCCCAAACAAGATGAACCCAAAGAGGCCAACACAAAGACACATCACAATTAAAATGCCAAATGTTAAAGACAAAGAGAATCTTAAAAGCAGCACAAGAAAAGCAGTCATCTACAAGGGAGCTCCCTTAAGTCTGTCAGCTGATTTCTCAAGAGAAACTTTGCAAGCCAGAAGAGCAAGAAATATTCAAAGTGATGAAAAGCAAGGACCTATAACCAAGATTACTCTACCCAGCAAAACTTTCATTTAGAATTGAAGGACAGATAAAGAGCTTCCCAAACAAGACACAGCTCAAGCTCAAGGAGTTTATCACCACCAAACCAGTATTGCAAGATATCTTAGAGGGACTTGTTTGAGATGAAAAAAATTATGTATATGAATAATAAAATGGCATAAACTACATACCTATCGAAAATTACTTACAATGTAAATCGATTAAATGCTCCAATTAAAAGATAAAGGGGCTAAATGGATAAGAAACAAGACCCTTAACATACACTACTTACAAGGGACTAACTTCAGATTGAAAGACACACACAGACTAAAAGTAAAGAGATGGAAAAAGATATTTCATGAAAATGGAAACAAACAAATAAAAAAATCTGTGGTAGCAATAGTTATACCAAACAAAATGACTTTAAAACAAAAACTAGAATAAGAGATAAAGAAGGACCTAGTAATCTCACTTCTGGGTGTTTATCTGAAAAAACTCAAAATGCTACTTTGAGAAGACATGCTCATCCACATGCTCATTACAGCATTATATACAATAGCTAAGATATATAGGCAACCTGAGTGTCCCCAAAAGGATTAATGGGTAAAGAGCATGTGGTACACATACACAATGGAGTATTACTCAGCCATGAAAAAGAAGGAAATCTTGCCATCTGTGAAAACATGAATGGACCTAGAGGGTACTATGTTGAGTATAATAAGTCAGATAATGAAAGACAATGTCATATGATTTCACTTTTAAGTGGAATATGAAGAACAAAATAACAAACAAAACAGAAATAAATATAGATACAGAGATCATTTTGATGGTTGCCAGATGGGAAGGTCGTTGGGGATGGGTGAAAAGGGGAAGGGATTGAGAAGTAAAAATTGGTTGTTACAAAGTAGTCATGGGATGTAGGGTATAAGGAATATAGTCAATAATATTGTAATAACTATGTATGGTGTTAGATGGGTACTAGATCTATCAGGGTGATAGATAGGAGAGGGTTTGGGGGCAGGATGAAACAGTTTCAGTGATTACAAAATACAAACTGGTAGTTAGAAAATTGTCATAGGGATGTAAAGTATAGGGAATATAATCAATAATGTAGTAATAACTATGTAAAGTGCTGGGTGGGTACTGTTGAATAACTGTGATGTACACCTAACATTAATATAATATTGAGTGTTAGCTATATTTTAATAAAAGTCTTTTAAAAACACTATACTATTTATATTAGGTCCTAAAAATTAAAACTTAGGCATAAACCTAACAAAAATATGCTCAAGAGCTGTAAGAGGAAAACTACAAAATTTTGATGAAAGAAATCAAATAACTAAATAGAGAGATATTTCATGCTCACTGATAAGAAGACTCAATATTTTCAAGATCAGTTCTTTTCAACTTGGTAGATATATTCAATAAAATTTCAGTCAAAATCTCAGCAATTTATTTTGTAGAGATTGGCAAACTGATTATAAAGTTTATATAGATAATAAAAAGACCCAGAATAGCCCACTCAGTATTGAAAGAGAAGAATAAATTCCAAGGATTGACACTACCACACTTCAAGACTTATTATGAAGGCACAATAATGAGAACAATTTGTCATGGGTGTAAGAAGAGACAAATAGATCGATGGAACAGAATAGAGAGTCCAGAAATGGATCTACACAAATATAGTCAAGTGATCTTAGAAAAAAGAGAAAAGACCACACAATGAAGAGAAGATAGTTTTTCAACAAATGGTACTGGAACAACTGGAAATCTACGTGCACAAACAAAAAAAAAAAAAAAAAAAAAAAGAATCTAGACATAGACCTTACATGCATCACAAAAATTAGCACAAAATGGATCATAGACTACAGATAACATGAAAAAAATATAAAATTCCTGGAAGATTACATAGAAGAAAATTAGGTGAACTTGTGTTTGACAATGGCTTTTTAGACATCACTAAAGGTATGATCCATGAAAGAAATAACAGATAAACTAGACTTCATTTAAATTAAATTAAAAAACAAAGCAAAAAAAAATGTCTGCTCAGTCAAGGGAATGCAAAGACAAGGCAAAGACTGAGAGAAAATATTTGCAAAGGGCACATCTGGTAAAAGACCAAAATATACAAAGAATCTAAAACTCAATGATAAGAAAGCAAACAATCTGAATTTTAAAATGGGCAAAATAAGCAGACATTCTTTCAAAGAATATATACAGATGGCAAGTACTATGAAAAGATGTGAAACATCATATGTCATTAGGGAATTGCAAGTTTAAACAGCGACATATCACTACACATCTAGTGAAAATTAAAAACACCAAATGGTGGCAAAGATGTGAAGTGATAATTCTCATTCATTGCCACTGGGGATGCAAAATGGTTCAGCCACTTTTGAAAATAGTTTGGAGGTTTCTTAGAAACTAAACATACTTTTACCACACAACAATCACTCTCTTGGTATTTACCTATAGTTGAACCCTGATGTCCACATAAAAACCTGCACAGGGATGTTTATAGCAGCTTTACTTGTAATAGCCAAACTTGGAAGCAATCAAGATGTCCTTCAGTAGGTAAATAGATAAACAAACTGTGGTATGTCCAGACAGAGCTATTTTTTTTTAAAAGGGCATTTCAAACTATGAAAAGACATGGAGAAACCTCAAATGTAGCATACCTTGTTTCTAGTGTGCTTTGCTTTATTGCACTTCACAGATACTGTAGTTTTTTTATAAATTAAAGGTTTGTGGCAACCTTGCCATTTTTTTCCAACAGCACTTGTTCACTTCATGTCATTGTGTCACATTTTGGTAATTCTCACAATATTTCTAATATTTTTCATTATTATTATATTTGTTATAGTGATCTGTGATCAGTGATCTTTGATGTTACTATTGTAATTGTTTGGAGGCACCACAAATTGTACCCATATAAGACAGCAAACTTAATTGATAAATGCTGTGTGTGTTCTGACTGCTCCACTGACTTCCATTGCTTCCCCCATTTCTCTCATTCTTCTTGGGCCTTTCTAATTACTGAGACCCAACAATATTGAAATTAGAGCAATTAATAACCTACAGTTCCCAATGAGTGTTCGAGTGAAAGGAAGAGTCCCATGTTTCTCACTTTAAATTAAAATCTAGAAATGATTAAGCTCATGGAGAAAGTCATGTTGAAAATCAAGATGGGCTGAAAGCTAGGCCTCTTGCACAAATAGTTGGCCAAGTTGTGAATATAAAAAAAAAATTCTTGAAGGAAATTAAAAGTGCTACTCCAGTGAGTACATAAATGATAAGAAAGTGAAACAGTCTTTTTGCTGATATGGAAAAAGTTTTAGTGGTCTGTATAGATTAAACCAGCCACAATATTCCCTTAGGCCAAAGCCTAATCAAGAGCAAGGCCCTAACTCTTCTCAATTCTATGAAGGCTGAAAGAGATGAGGAAACTGCAGAAGTAAAGTTTGAAGCTAGCAGAGGCTGGTTCATGAGATTTAAGGAAAGAAGCCATCTCCATAATATGAAAGTGCAAGATGAAGCAGCAACTTATGATGTAAAAACTACAACAACGTATTCAGAAGATCTAGCTAACATGATTGATGAAGGTGGCTACATTAAACAACAGATTTTAAATATAGATAAGCATCCTTCTATTGGAAGAAGGTGCTATCTAGGGCTTTCATACCTAGAGAGGAGCATTGAATGCCTGTTTTCAAGCTTCTAAGGACAGGCTGACTCTTGTTAGCCTGACTAATGCAGCTGGTAACTTCAAGTTGAAGTCAATGCATTAAGAATTATGCTAAGTCTACTCTGCCTGTGCTCTATAAATGGAACAAGAAAGCCTGAATGATAGAACATTTGTTTACAACATGGTTACTGAATATTTTAAGCCTTCTGTTGAGACCTGCTGCTCAGAAAAAAAAAAGATTCCTTTCAAATATTACTGTTTATTGACAATACACCTTGCCACTCAAGAGCTCTGATGGAGATGTGCAATGAGATTGTTTTTTTCATGACAACTGATACAACATCCTTTCTGCAGACCATGGACCATGGAGTAATTTTGACTTTCATGTCTTATTATTTAAGAAATACTTATTGCAAGGCTGTAGCTGCCATAGATAGTGATTTTTCTGGTGGATCTGGACAAAGTAAATTGAAAACCTTTTGGAAATGATTCAATATACTAGATGTCATTAAAAACATTCATACTTAAAGTCAACTGTAACTGAAAAAAATAAATACAAATAAATAAATAATTTTGAAAAAAGATATTTGTGATTCATGGGAAGAGGTCAAAATATCAACATAAGCAGGAATTTGGAACAAGTTTATTTCAACAATCATGGATGACTTTGAGGGGTCCAAGACTTCAGTAAAGGAAGGAACAGAAGATGTGGTGGAAACAGAAAGAAAACTAGAATTTGAAGTGGAGCCTGAAGATTTTATTGACATTCAACAATCTCATGATAAAACTTTAATTGATGATGTGTTGCTTCATATGGTGGAGCAAAGAAAGTGGTTTCTTGATGTAGAAACTACTCCTTCAAAGATGCTGTGAGTAATACTGAAATGACAACAAAGGACTTAAAATATTACATAAACTTACTTGAAAAAAAACAGAAACAAGGTTTAAGAGGTTTGACTCCAAATTTGAAAAAAATTCTACTATAGGTAAAATGCTATCAAACAGACAGTAGATAAACACTGTGCATACCTTCTCTCACAACCACATCAAAATTACAACCAATCCACAAAACAACTATTATTGAGAATCACCTAAAATCAAGCTGAACTGAAGCCTTTCAACTAAAGACTCACAGAAGAAGCCACCTCGAGACGGGTAGGAAGGGCAGAGACAAGGAACAGGCTGGTCCCACACCAGCATGTGACCATTAAGATTGAGAGGGATATTTTGGCTGTGGAGGTCCCCCTTACCTCCCCAGAGGAGCAAGACGTCCCAGTGCTGGGGAAAGAAGTCCCCATAATTTCCGGTTGTGAAAACCAGTGGAGATTGTGACTGAGTGTGCCTGAGGGTGGCTGCAGGCTCCTGCGCTCCTCTTAAAGGGACTGTGTGTAAACATACCCACCAACAGAATCACTTATTCTGAGCTCCAGCACTGGGGCAGCAGCTGGAGTGGTGGCAGGGACATATGGTGGGGAATTGAGGTGTCTGGCTTGGGATGGGGGCTGGAGAGGTGGCTTTCTCCTAGACACAGTGTTGGCCATTGTTTCCTTGCTTGGCGTTCCTCTTTCCCATTATGTGGACAAAGGCAGCCGCTATATCTGAGTCTCCACTATTCATTCAACATGCCCTGCAATTCAAGACCCCACCCCACCAAATAGTCAGGAACACCCAAGCGACTTCCATTGGCTTTTCTGTGTAAACTGTCTGCCTTAGCTCAATCTACAGACTTTGCTAGGGTCTCTCAAAAGTTTGTGGAACCCAGACAAGCAGTATCTGGCTCGAGTGTGTCTTGTACCCCTGACTGAGCAGCCTTAAGTGTGACACTAGTGGCAGCAGCCTTGGTTCATGGCTTGATCTCTCAAGGCACTTCCAAGCACAGCATGGGTGGCAGCCATCTGTGGATTTCTTTGTGGTTCCTGCTGGGTGGCCCTGAGTGGGGCATGGACTGTAGCTTAACTTAACCTATAGTAGATCCCCACCAAGAGGGTCCTGGGGTTGGCATCACCAGTGTAGAGATTCAAAACAAGCTGGAGCATCACCCAGCTGTCTCCAAGTACAACACACACAAGGGGCAGAGTGGGCAGGCACCAGAGTCCTGTTGAGGCAGATCCTGTTCTGTAGGATCAGACTCTGCATAACAACTCTTCCACTGTAATCAAGGCCAGTCCTCACAACCAGTGAGCCAAGGGTCAGTCCCTCCCATCAATGTGCAATTATCAGCCAAGGCTCAATTACAACAGGAGAGCACACACAATGCATGCAAGGGGCACACCTGGAGTACATGGCTTGGATGACCAGAAAGACTGCACCAATGGACTCCACAGCATACCTACTAAATAAGAGCATTCTTCTAAGACCAGAACACATAGCAGCCCTACCTAATACATAGAAACAAACACAGGAAGGCAGCCAACACACAGAGACAAAGAACACGTCCCAAATAAAAGAACAGAACAAAGCTCCAGAAAAAGAACTAAGCAAAATGGAGATATGTAACCTGTCAGATGCAGAGTTCCAAACACTGGTTATAAGAATGCTCAATGATCTCAGAAAGAACTTCAACAGAGAGATAGGAAGCATAAAAATGGAGATGGAAACCAAGAAAAAGAACCAATTGGAAACAAAGGATACAATAATGGAAATAAAAATACATTACAGGTATTCAACAGTAGTTAGATGAAGTAGTGGATCCAAACAGCAATGTAGAAGATAAGGTAGCAGAAAACATCCAACCAGAACAGCAAAAAGAAAAAAGAAACCAAAAAATTGAGGAAAATTTAAGGGACCTCTGAGACAATATCAAGCATACCAACATTCGTATTTTAGGGGTACTAGAAGGAGAAGAGAGAAAGCAAGTAATTAAAAACCTATTTGAAGGATTACATCATAGAAATGGAGGTGTGAGATGAGCCTCTTGACATCTCCCCTAAAATTTACAACAAATTGAAGAGCTATAATGTCACAAAGGACTCCCTGAGCAGCAGACAAGCAAGACTAGAGATGGATAAATGAAATCAATTAAAGGTGAGCAGGGGAGGGGGGCAGGGAGAAAGGTGGAGACGCTAGCCACGTGGGCAGCAGGATTCAGACCAGAGTTCTGAGCTCCCTGCATTCTGGAGCTACTGCAGCTGTGAGAGAGGGAAGAATTCGGACTGCTAGCACTACCCTTATGGCTCACAGTCCCACCTGATGGATCAGCATATAACATGGCTGAACCCAACACTCACAGCATAGGCCTCGGAGCAAAGACTAATGGAAGAAGGGTAAAAATGGCAATTTAACCCCTTACTACCAAGCAGAGGGCAGAAGACATAGGCAGGGAGACTAGCCAACCCCTCCCTAGCCTCCCAGGGTTTGCCTCACCCCTACCTTCCCAGTGCTAGAAGCAGAATGGTAGAAGTGTCAGATAAAAAGAACAAAATTTTTGCAATTTTGAGAACTGAGGCCTGCAGCCATGGACTCTTGGCCCAGATAGTTCCAGTGAAGGGAAAGGAGCCTTGGGTGCAGGATTGGTTGTGCTGCTGGTCACCACCATTGCTCAGAGCCACCTCTCACAACTCACCCTGCCCCTGCCACCACCTATCTGGATGAATTCCTGCAGAAGTAAACAGAGCTGCTGAACACACAGGCACTGAAACTGGTGAAGGAAGAGCTTTGGAACTTCAGAAGCTTTCCACACTCCTCATGTAGGTGGGGACCTAAGACCCAGGTGACGTGCACAGTGAGAACAAGTTTACCTTTCAGGGAACCTGCCCCCCCCATTGTATGAGAAGTTGGAATGTGCAGAGAAAGTATAACACTACAGTGTGAGAGAGAATAAAAGGCTGTAGCCAGAGATAAAATAAAGAATTCTACCAACACTTCCTGGAAAGCAAAAGAAAGGCCTCTTCTTATCAACCTGTTGCAGAATCTACTCCTATAGATGCCTAGGAAGAGAAATAATAATTAATTAATTGCCATGAATGACCAAGGTAACAAGACAGCTCAGAAAGAAAATGAAAAGTTTCCAGAAAATGAATTTAAGGACATGGAAACATATGACTTAAATGATGGACAATTCAAGATTGCAGTTCTGAAACTACTCAACAAGATTCCAGTAAACACAGACAGGCAGTCCAATGAACTCAGAAACACAATCAAAAAACAAAATGAAGATTTTTACCAAAGTGAATAAAATTTTAGAAAAGAATAAAATATAATATCTGGAGATTAAGAATTAAGTAAAAGAAATGAAGAATGAAATAGCCAGCTTAGGTAATGGAGCTGATCAGATGGAGGAAAGAATCAGTAACATCGAAGACAGAAATATGGAAATGACACATCAAAGAAGAGACACTTGAATGTTGAAAGAAATAAAAGAACTCTATAAGAACTGTCTGACTCCATCAGAAATAACAATATAAGAATAATGGGAATGCCAGAAGTAGAGAAAAAGGAGAAGGGATCAGAAAATATTTTTTAACAAATAGTCGATGAGAACTTCCCAAACTTGTGGAAAGAACGGGTTCCTTGAATCCAAAAAGCCAATAGAACATCTGATTACCTCAACCCCAATAGGCCTTCTCCAAAGCACATTGTATTAAAGCTGTCAAAAATTAGCTACAAAGAAAGAATCCTCAAGGCAGCCAAGGAAAAGAAGACGGGAACATAAAAACGACAGCCTATTAGATTATCATCAGATTTTTCAACAAAGACTCTACAAACTAGAAGGAAGTGGAATCAAGTATTAAATTATTGTAACAGGAGACGTCATCAAAATGGCAGCGTGAGGTGAGCCTCTGTAAAGCTCCACTGGAATTTACAACTAATGGAACAACAACAATTCCACAAAGGACTCCCTGCACAGCAGACAGGGAAGACGAAGAGGCCCACTGCTGAATTCAACTAAAGGTGAGTGAATCGTGCAAGCAGGGTAGGAGGGAAGAGAGAAATGCGGAGGAGCCCTGTGGGCGCAAGACGCAGACTTAGCTCAGTGCTCCAAGCTCGCTGCATCCCGGAACTACTGCAGCTGCAGGAGAGGGAAGAACTCAGATTGCTAAGGATCCACTTATGGTCCACAGGGCTGAGGGGGCAGCATATAACACAGCTAAACACAACGCTCAAGGCACAGACCTTGGAGAAAAGACTGAGGGAAGAAGGCTGAAAATGGTGGTTTAAGCCCTCACTGCCAAGCAGAGAACGGAAGCCTTAAGCACTGAGATTAGCCACACCCCTCCCTACCCTCCCAGAGCTCTCCTCACCCCCACCGGCCCTGTGCTAGAAACAGAACAGTAACAGTGTCAGATCAAAACAACAGTAGCTATTCTGAGAACTGTGAACCTCAGACACAGATTTGCAGCCCAACTAATTCTGGCAAAAAGGAGGGAGCTGTGGAAGCAGGACCTGCTTTGGTGATGGTTGCCGCCATTGCTCTGGGCCACCTCTCACAACTCACCCTGGCGCCACCTATCTGGGTGGATCCCTGCAGGAGTAAACAGAACTGCTGAAACATTCGGGCTCTGAATCTGGTGCAGGAAGAGCTTTGGAACTTCAAAAGCTCTTCACATACCCACCGGGTCACTGTGCCCTGTGACCCAGGCTAATTATTAACAAAGAAGCCTGTCTCCCAGGGAATCCCCCCATTGTGTGAGAATCAGGAATAGTGCAGGGAAAAGAGCACTACCATGTGAGAGAGAAAAACAAAAGGCTGCAGTCGGAGAGAAAATAAAACATTCTACAAACAAGTACTGGAAAACAAAAAAAAAAAGACCTCTTCCTATCAACCTGTTGCAGAAGCCACTCCTGTAGATGTCTAGGAAGAGAAATAATAAATCAGTAATTGCCATGAATAACTAAGGCAACAAGACAGCTCAGGAAAAAAGTGAAAAGTCTTTAGAACAGGACCTTAATGATATAAAAATATGTGACTTAAATGACAGAGAATTCGAGATTGCAGTTCTGAAAAAACTCAAAGAGATGCAAGAAAACACAGAAAAGAAGTTTAATGAATTCAGAAATACAATCAAAGAATAATGAAAGAGATTGAAATTCTAAAAAAAGAACCAAATAGAATTTCTGGAGATTAAGAACTCAATAGAAGAAATTAAGAATGAAATAACCAGCTTAGATAGTAGAGTTGACCGAATGGAGGAAAGAATCAGTGACATTGAACATTGAAACCCAGAAATTACACAAATGGAAGAAGAAAGAGACCTGAGACTTAAAAGAAATAAAAAACTCTACAAGAACTTTCTGATACCATCAGACAGAGCAATATAAGAATAATGGGCATACATGAAGGAGAAGAAAGAGAGAAGGGAACAGAGAATATATTCAAACAAATTGTTGATGAGAACTTCACAAACTTGTGGACAGAATTGAGACCTCGAATCCAAGAAGCAAATAGAACACCTAATTACCTCAATCCCAACAGGCCTTCTCCAAGGCACATTGTATTGAAGCTGTCTAAAATCAACGACAAAGAAAGAATTCTCAGGGCAGCCAGGGAAAAGAAGAAGGTAACCTACAAAAAAAAGCCCATTAGATTATCATAAGATTTTTCAGCAGAAACTACAAACAAGGAGGGAGTGAAACCAAATATTAAAATTATTGAAAGAGAGAAATTATGAGCCAAGAATAATATATCCAGGAAAGATATCCTTTAGATATGAAGGAAGAATAAAGACCTTTCCAGACATACAGAAGCTGAGGGAATTTTCTAATACACGACCTGCACTACAAGAAATACTAAAGGAGGCTATTCGACCACCATCAACAGGGACAATTTGTGGCAACATGAAAAGGGGGAGAGTAAAGACCTGAACCGGAATATTGGAATGGAGAAAGTAAGCGTGCTGAAGAAAATGGAATACTCTAAATATCAAACTGTCTTTTACATAAGCTTAAGGGTAACCACTCAAAAAAAAAAAAAATCCTGAACTGAAATATGTACTGTAATAAAAGAAGAAACAGAGGGACACATCATAGAATACCACCACACAGAAATAATAGACAACAACACAAAGGCAAAGAAACAATGGAGATACAGCCTTACCAGAAAACTAAAGATAGAATGACAGGAAATCCTCACATATAAATCATCACCTAAATGTAAATGGACTGAACTCACCAATTAAAAGTCACAGAGTAGCAGATTGGATCAAAAAACTAAACCCAACCAAAGCTGTCTCCAAGAGACACATCTCAGCTACAAGGACAAGCATAGACTCAAATTGAAAGGGTAGAAATTGACATTCCAAGCAAATGATGCAAAGAGAAAAGAAGGTGTACCTATAATGGTATCATATAAAACAGACTTCAGGGTGAAAAAAATAACAAGAGACAAAGATGGACATTTTATAATGGTAAAGGGGACTATACAACAAGAACACATAACAGTCATCAATATTTATGCCCGTAATCAGGGAGCACCAAAATATACCAAGCAACTACTAACAGAACTACAGGGAGAAATTGAGCAAAACACAATTATACTAGGGGAATTAAATACATAATTGACAGCTATGGATAGCGCATCCAAACAGAAAATAAACAACAAAATAGTAGCTCTAAATGACACATCAGGTGAAATGGACATAATTGACATATATAGAGCACTTCATCCTAAAACATCTGACTTTACATTTTTTTCTAGTGTACATGGAACATTCTCAAGGATAGACCATATATTGTGACGTAAAATCGGCCTCAGCAAATTTAAGAAGACTGAAATCATACTAAACATATTCTCTGATCACAAGGCTTTGAAATTGGATAACAACTACAAAATGAAAGCAGGAAAAAACACAAATACATGGAGATTAAACAAGATACATTTAAAGAGCGAATGGATCAAAGAAGAAATTAGAGGAGAGATGACAAGATAACACAGAAACAAATACAATGAAAATACATTCTACCAAAATTTTTGGGATACAGCGAAAGCAGTTTTAAGAGAAAAATTTATATCATTACAGCCTATCTCAAGAAACAAGAAAAACCCCAAATAAATAACCTCATGTTACACATTAAAAAACTAGAAAAAGAAGAAGAAGTGAAACCCAAGGTCAGCAGAAGAAAGGAAATACAAAAATCAAAGCAGAACTAAATGACATAGAAAATAAAAAGACAATAGAAAAGACTAATGTGACAATGAGCTGGTTCTTTGAAAATATTAACAAAATTGACAAACCCTTGGCTAGACTCACTAGGACTAAAGAGAGAAGATTCTAATTAACAAAATCAGAAATGCAAAAGGGGAAGTTATCACGGACACCACAGAAATACAAAGGATAATCGAACAATACTATGCAGGACTATATGCCACCAAATTTAAAAAACCTAGAAGAAATGGACAAATTCTTAGAAACATACACACTTCCCAGGCTGAACCATGAAGAACTGGAAAATCTAAACAGACCGATCACCTGTAACGAAATTGAATCAGTCATCAAAAACCTTTCCAAAAGCAAAAGTCCAGGACCAGATGGCTTCACTAGTGAATTCTACCAAACCTTCAAACAGGATCTAATACCAATCCTGCTCAAACTCTTCCAAAAAATTGAAGAAGAGACAGTACTCCCTAACTCATTTTTATGATGCCAACATTACCCTGATACCAAAACCTGACAAGGACAACACAAAAAAAGAAAACTACAGAACAATATCTCTGATGAATACAGATGCAAAAATCCAAAACACAATTCTAGCAAATCGAATACAACAATGCATTAAAAAGATTATTCATCACAACAAAGTGAAGTTCATCCCCGGGGCACAAGGATGGTTCAAAATCTGCAAATCCATCAATGTGATACATCACATGTTGGACATGCGTCCTATTTGGGAGACCACCTCAGAGATAATGTGGATGCCTGATCATGGCATTGTACACAAGAAGCTAAACATTAATGAATGCCAACTATAATTTTATATATATAATGTGATGGCTCGGTGTGAGGTCGGAGAGATAATAGATGGGGGGAGGGGGGTTCACAGTGTGAGGGATATAAATGATGAACGTCTAAGTATTACCTTGTCTTGTATACCTGAAACTAATAAATCAAAAAAATAAATAAATAAAGGACAAAACTCATATGATTTTGTCAATTGATGTAGAAAAAGCATTCGACAAGATACAACATCCATTTATGATTATAAAACTTAATAAAATAAGTATGGAAGGAAAATACCTTAAAATAATAAAGGCCATATATGACAAACCTTCAGCTAATCTCATAATTAATGGTGAAAAACTGAAGCCCTTTGCTCTATGTTCAGGAACACGACAGGGCTGTCGCCTATCACCTCTGCTTTTCAACACAGTGTTGGAAGTCCTTGCTGGAGCAATGAGACAAAAGAAAGAAATCAAAGGCATTCAAAGTGGGAACGAAGAAGTTAAATTATCACTCTTTGCAGATGACATGATGCTATATATAGAAAACCCTAGAAACTCCACCAATAATCTATTGGAAACAATCAACGAATACAGTTGCTGGCTACAAAATCAACATACAAAATTCCATTGCATTCCTATATACTAACAATGAAATGTCAGAAAAATAAATATAAATGACAATTCCTTGGGGTGACAATTCTTAGTGAAATTACATAGATTTCAGGGGTACAATTCTGTATTACATCATCTATAAATCCCATTATGTATTCACCACCCAGAGTCAGTTCTCCTTCCATCACCATATATTTGATCCCCTTACCCTCAACTCCCACCCCCACCAAAAAAAAAAAATTCCTTTTGCATTTGCAGAAAAAATTAAAATACCTATAAATAAACTTTACCAAAGATGTGAAAGATTTGTATGCTGAAAACTATAAAACATTTTTAAAAGAAAATGAAGAAGACTCAAAGAAATGGAAAGATATTCCGTGCTCATGGATTGGAAGAATCAACATAGTTAAAATGGCTATATTACCCAAAGCAATATACAGATTTAATGCAATTCCCATCAAAATCCCAATGGCATTTATTAAAGAAATAGAAAAAAAATCATCAGATTTGTTTGGAACCACAAAAGTCCCCGAATAGCCAAAGCAATCTTAAGAAAAAAGAACAATACTGGAGGTATCACACTCCCTGACTTTAACTTGTACTACAGGGCTATAAAAGTCAAAACATCATGGTATTGGCAGAAACACAGACACATAGACCAATGGTTTGAATTGAGAACCCAGAAATAAAACCACATAATGGACAGTTAATTTTTGACAAAGAAGCTAAAAACATGCATTGGAGGAAAGACAGCATCTTCAATAAATGGTGTTGGGAGAATTGGATAGGCATGTGCAAAAGAATGAAACTGGACTGCTATCTGTCACCATGTGCCAAAATTAATTCAAAATGGATCAAAGACTAATTCAAAATGGATCAAGCATAAGACTTGACACAATGAACTGCATAGAAGAAAAAATAGGTAGTAAACTTATGGACCTGGGGTTCAAAGAGCATTTTATGAATTTGAATCCAAAGGCAATGTAAGTAAAAGCTAAAATAAACAAATGGAATTATATGAAACTTAAAAGTTTCTGCACAGCAAAAGAAACCATCGACAAAATAAAGAGGCAACTAACCGAATGGGAGAAGATTTTTGCAAACAGTGCTTCTGATAAGGGTCTAATATCCAAAATATACAAGAAACCCATGAAACTCAACAACAAAAAAAACAAACAACCCAATTGATAAATGGGCAGAAGACCTGAAGAGACTTTTCTCCAAAGAGGACGTACAAATGGCAAATAGATATATGAAAAAATGCTTAAGATCACTAATCATCAAAGAAATGCAAAAACCACAATGCGATATCACCTCATCCTAGTCAGCATGGCTATCATCAACAAGACAAATAGGAAGTGTTGGAGAGGCTGTGGAGAAAAAGGAACCCTCATAAACTGTTAGTGGGAATGCAGACTGGTGCAGCCGCTATGGAAGGCAGTGTGGAGGTTCCTTAAAAAATTATGAATAGAATTGCCATATGACCCCCCAATCCCCCTCCTGGGTATGTATCCAAAACATCTGAAAACATTTATGTGTGCTCAAATGTTCATTGCAGCTTTATTTACGGTTCCAAGACATGGAAACAACCAAAATGTCCTTCGGTAGATGAATGGATAAGAAGTTGTGGTATATATACACAATAGAATACTATTCGGTGGTAAGAGAAGGTGATATAGGAACATTTGTGATAACATGGATGGATCGTGAGAGTATAATGCTAAGCAAAATAATTCAGAGAGGAAAAGCAGAAAACCATATGATTTCACTGAGATGTGATATATAAACCAAAAACAACAAAAGAACAAGACAAACAAATGAGAAACAAAAACTCATAGACACAGACTATAGTTTAATGGTTACCAGAGGTTAAGGGAGGTGGGGGGTGGGAGATTAGAATAAGGGCATCAAATGTATGGTGATGGCAGGAAAACTGACTGAGGGTGGTGAATACACAATGGGATTTATAGATGATGTAACACAGAATTGTACACCTGAAATCTATTTAATTTTACTAACAACTGTCAACCCAATAAATTAAAAAAAATATATTGAAACGGAGAATTTATGAGACAAGAATAATATATCTAACAAAGATATCCTTTAGATATGAAGGAGGAGTAAACACCTTTCCAAACATACAGAAGCTGAGGGAATTTTCTCACACACGACCTATACTACAAGAAATATGGAAGGAGGCTATTCGACTTGAAACAAAGAAGCAAAAGAATATAAAACCATGATTAGTATTATGAACAGACAAACAGAAGCAGGAAATGGCAACCCCTACACAAAATAGGACACTATAAACTTAAACATAACAGAAAGGATAAAGCGGAAAAATAAAACAAAACAACCAAAAAAAGAGATGAAATGACAACTTGCTACTGCAGCATAGAAACCAACTCATACCAAAAATAACTCTAATTTGTGACAACAAAAACATAAAAGGGAGACAGCCCAGGTGAATGGAGAAGGGAAGTATGTAGAAGAAAAAGGAATACTATAAATACGAAACGTTTTTTAACATAAACTTAATGGTAACCACTCAAAAAAAAATATCCACAACTGAGATATATAACACAAAAAATGAAAAAAAAAAACGGAAAAATCAGAATACCTCCACACTGAAATAATGGACAACAACAAAAAGGCAAACAAACGATGGATACCCAATCCTCCCAGAAAACCAAAGATAGAATGATAGGAAATCCTCATATATCAATAATCACTTTAAATGTAAATGGACTGAACTCACCAATAAAAAGGCACAGAGTAGCAGATTGGATCAAGAAATTAAACCCAACCATATGCTACTTCCAAGAGACACATCTCAGCTACAAGGACAAATACAGATTCAAATGGAAGGGGGGAAATTGACTCTCCAAGTAAATGGTATTCAGAAAAAAGCAGGTGTAGCTATCCTGGTATCAGATGAAACAGATTTCAGGATAAACAAGGAGACAAGAGACAAAGATGGATATTTCATAACAATAGAGGGGATTATAAAAACAAGAAGACATAATAGTCATCAATATTTATGCCCCCATTCTGGGAGCACTGAAATATCCCAAGCAACTATTAACAGAACTAAAGGGAGAAATTTTGACCAAAACACAATTATAGTAGGAGACCTAAATACATCATTGTCAGATATGGATAGATCAAATAGAAAATAAACAAATATCAGCCCTAAATGACACATTAGATGATATGGACATAATTGACATTTATAGAGCACTTCATCCCAGAACATCAGATTATACATTGTTTGCTTGTATGCATGGAACATTTCTATATATTGAGAGATAAAAGAAACCTCAGCAAATTTAAGAAGGTTGATATTGTACCAAACATATTCTCTGATCACAAGTCTTTGAAATTGGATATCAACTGCAAGAAGAAAGAAGGAAAAACCATAAATATGTAGAGATAGAAACAACATACTTTTGAAAAAACGACTGGGTCAAAGAACAAATAAGATGAGAGATCAAAAGTACATATAAACAAATGAGAATAAAATCACATCCTATCAAATTTCTGGGATGCAGCGAAAGCCGTTTTAAGAAGGAAATTTATATGATTTTCGGCCTATCTTAAGAAACAAGAAAATTCCCAGATAAATAATCTCATGTTACGCCTTAAATAACTAGAAAAAACAAACAAACAACAACAACAGTAACAAATGAAACCCGAAGTCACCAGAAGAAAGGAAATAATAAAAATCAGAGGTGAACTAAATGAAATAGAGAATAAAACGACCATAGAAAAAAATTAACGCAACAAAGAACTGGTTCTTTGAAAAAAATTAATAAAATTGACAAATCCTTGGCTAGACTCACTAAGATAAAGAGAAAGGACACAAATAAAATCAGAAATGAAGGAGGGGAAATTGCCACAGATACCACAGAAATACAAAGGATCATTCAGCAAGAAATACAAAGGATCATCCAGGAACTATGAAAGACTGTATACCACCAAATTCAATAACCTAGAAGAAAAGGACACGTTTTTAGAAACATATAACCTTCCTAGTTTAAATCACGAAAAATTGAAAAATGTAAACAGACCGATCAACCATACGGAAATTAAATCAGTCACTCGAAACTGTCCCAGAGCAAAACTTTGGGACCGGATGGCTTCACGACTGAATTCTACCAAACATTCAAAGAGGGTCTAATATATGTACTCAAACTCTTGCAAAAAATTGAAGAAGAGGCAATACTCCCAAACTCATTTATGAGGTCAACATTATCCTGATACCGAAACCTGGTAAGGATAACAAAAAAATCACAGACCAATATCTCTGATGAATACAGATGCAAAAATCCTAAATAAAGTTTTAGCAAATTGAATGTAATGATGCATTAAAAAGATTATACATCATGGCCAAGTAGGGTTCATTCCAGGGGCACAAGGATGGTTCAACATATGCAAATCAATCAATGTGATATACCATCTAAACAAAATAAAAGACAAAAACCATATGATTATATCATTAGATGCAGAAAAAGCATTTGATAAGATACAACATCCATTTATGATTAAAACACTTAATAAAATGAGTATAGAAGAAAAATACCTTAATATAATAAAGGCCATATATGACAAACCCTCAGCAAATCTTATAATTAATGGTGAAAAACTGAAGCTCTTTGCTCTACATTCAGGAACATGGCAGGGCTGTCCTCTATCACCTCTGCTTTTCAACATAGTGTTGGAAGTCCTAGCCAGAGCAATCAGGCAAGAGAAAAAAATAAAAAGCATCCAAATTGGGATTGAAGAAATTAAACTGTCACTTTTTGCAGATGGCATGGTGCTCTATGTAGAAAACCCTAAAGACTCCACCAAAAAGATATTAGAAACAATAAATAAATACAGTCAAGTTGCTAGCTACAAAATCAACATACAAAAGTCTATTGCATTTTTATATACAAACAATGAAATTTCAGGAAAATAAATTTTTAAAAAAATTCCTTTTGCAATTGCAACAAAAAGAATAAAATTGTTAGCATAAACTTACCCAAAGAAGGAAAGACGTATACACTGAAAACTGCAAAACATTTTTAAAAGAAACTGAAGAAGTCACAAATTAATGAAAGACATTCCATGTTAATAGATTGGAAGAATCACCATAGTTAAAATGGCTATATTACCCAAGTAATATACAGATTTAATCCAATCCCCATCAAAATCCCAATGGCACTTTTTAAAGAAATAGAACAAAAATTATCAGATTTGCATGGAACCACAAAAGACCCCAAATAGCCAAAGCAATCCTAAGAAAAAAGAATAATGTTGGAGGTATCACACTCCCTGACTTCTGCTTGTACTACAAAGCAACAATAATCAAAATAATATGGTATTGGCAGGAAAACAGATACTCAGATCAATAGAATAAAACTGAAAACTCAGTAATAAACCCATGTAAATATGGACAGATAATTTTTGACAAAGAAGCCAAAACCATACAATGGAGAGAAGACAGCCTCTTCAATAAATGGTACTGGGAGAATTAGAAACCCATATGCAAAAGAATAAAACTAGACTGCAATCTGTCACCATGTACCAAATTTCTCAAAATGCATTAAAGACCTAAACATGAGACCTGAAAGAATCAACTACATAGACAAAAGCATAGTTACTAAACTTATGGTACTTGGGTTCAAAGATGATTGTATGAATTTACTTCAAAGGCTAGGGAAGTAAAAGCTAAAACAAATGAATGGGACTATATCTAATAAAAAGCTTCTACACAGCAAAAGAAACAATCAAGAAAATAAAGAGGCAACCAGTTGAATGGGAGAAGAATTTTGCAAACAATGCCTACAATAAGGGGCTAATATCCAAAATATATAAGGAAGTCATACAGCTCAACAACAGAAAAAAAGCAATTCAATTAAAAAATGGACAGAGGACCTGAATAAACATTTATCCAAAGAGGATATACAAATGCCCAATAGGCTTATTAAAAAATACTCAATATCACTAATCATTAGAGAAATGCAAATCAAAATTACAATGAGATATCACCTCACACCTGTTAGAATGGCTATCATCAACAAAACCAATAAGTGCAAGTGTTGGAGAGCCTGTGGAGTAAAAGGAACCCTCATACACTGTTGGTGGGGATGAAGATTGGTGCAGCCACTATGGAAGGCAGTTTGGAGGTTCCTCAAAAAATTAAGAATACAATTGCCATATAACCCAGCAAACCCTCTCCTGGGTATATACTCAAAAAATCTGGAAACATTGATCTATAATGATGTATGTGTCCCGATGTTCATTGCAGCTTTATTTATGGTAGCCAAATATGGAAACAACCGAAGTGTCCTTTGATAGATGATTGGATAAAGAAGATGTGGTATATATACACAATAGAGTACTATTCTGCCATAAGAAAAGATTAAATAGTGCCATTTGTGACAACATAAATGGATACTGAAATTATTATACTAAGTGAAATAAGTGAGACAGAATGAGTCAAGAACCACATGATTTCACTGATATCTGGTATATAAAACTGAAAACAACAAAAGAACAAGACAAACGAAAAAACAAAAACTGATAGACACAGACAATAATTTAGTGGTTACCAGAGGGTAAGGGGGGAGAGTGGTAGTAGATGAGGGTAAAAGGGATCAGATATATGGCGATGGGAAGAGAACTGACTCTGGGTGGTAAACACACAATGTGATACATAGGTGATATATTACACAATTTTACACCTCAAACCTCTGTAACTTTACTAATAATTGTCACCCCAATAAACTTTAATTAAAAAAAAAACTATTTGAAGAAATAATAAGAGAAAACTACCCTAACCTGCTGAAGGTAATAGACATACAAGCCAGGTAGCACAGAGAGTGCCAAACAAGATAAATTCAAAGAGGCCAACACCAAGACACATCATAACTAAAATGTGAAAAGTTAAAGACAAAGAGAGAAACTTAAAAGCATCAAAGAGAAAAGCAATTAGTTACCTGCAAGGGAGCCTCCATAACACTGGCAGGTGATATTCAACTATAAAGTTTGCAGGCAAGAAAGGAGTGCCTGGAAATATTGAAAGTGATGCAAAGCAACAACATACAACCAAGATTAGTCTACCCAGCAGTGCTATCATTTAGAGTTGAAGGACAGAAAAGGAGCTTCCCAGAAAAGAAAAAGCTGAAGGAGTTCATCACCACCCAACCAGTATTACAAGGAATCTTAGAGGGACTTATTTAAGATGGGAGGGGAGTTAAGGATGGGTGAAAGGAGAAGGGTTTAAGAAGTACAAATTGGTTGTTACCCAGTAGTCATGGGGATATAGGGTATAGCATAAGGAATATAGTCAATAATATTGTGATATCTAGGTATGTTGCCAGATAGGTATAGGATCTATCAGGTTGATAGATGGTAATAAGGTTGGGGGCAGGGTGAAAAAAGTGAAGGTGTTAAGAAATACAAATTGATAGTTAATACATTATGGGGAATATAATCAACAATGTTGTAAAGATCATGTAAGGTGCTAGATGAGCACTGGACTTATAAGGAGGACCACTTCATAGCCTGTGTCCAATGCGCTATACACCTGAAGCTGATGGAGAATATTATTAAATGTCAGCTATAACTAAATATGTAGGTAAATGTAGCCATGGGATGTTGAGTACAACATAGAGAAGATAGTCAATAATATTGTAACAGCTACATAAGATGTCAGAGGGGTAGTTGTTTGGGGGGTGGGTTATCACTTTGTGAGGGGTTTAAATGCCTAACTATTAAGTTGTTTTGTATGCGTGAATCTAATGTAAAAAGTTATTTTTAAAAATGCTATCAAACAGCCTTGCATGTTAAAGAGAAATAGTTCATGAAAGGAAAAGTCAATCAAAGCATCAAATTTTATTGTTGTCTTATTTTAAGCAATTTCCACAGCCACTGCAACCTTCAACAATGACGACCCTGATCAATCAACAGCCATCAACACTGCGGTAAGACCCTCCACCAGCAGAATGATTGTGACTCCCTGTAGGATCAGATGATGTTTAGCATTTTTTAGCAATAAAGTTTTAATTAAGATATGTACATTTTTTTTGACATACTTCAATTGCACATCTAATAGGCTATAATGTAGTGTAAACATAACTTTTATATGCACTGGGAAACCTAAAAATTTATGTGACTCCCTTTATTGCAATATTCACTTTATTGTGGTTGTCTGGAAACAAACCCACATTATCTCTGAAGTATGCCTGTATTATTAAGTAAAAGAAGACAATCTACTGTATGATTTCAACAATATGATATTTTGGAAAAGGCAAAACTATGGAGACAATAAGATTAGTCATTGCCAGAGGTTGGAGGGAAGGATGGATGATTAGGTAGAACACAGAGGATTTTCAGGACACTGAAAATGCTCTGTATGATACTACAATGGTGGATACCTGTCATATATTTGTCTAAATCCGTAGAATGTACACCAAGAGTGAACTGTAATATAAACTAGTGATAATGTTTCAATGTAGGTTCATCAGTTGCCACAAATATACCACTCTGGTGGAAAATTTTGATAATGGGGAGGCCATGCACATGAGGGTATATGGGGAATATTTTCAATTTTTCTATGAGCCTAACTGCTATAAAATGTCTATTACAAAAGTCAGATCAGTGTGCATCTGTGGAGTGTCTCTTGATAGAGAAAGTGAGTCTCAGCCTGTTGGTCAAAGAGGCTGGCTTGCTGTGGGAGACCCTCTTGCTGATTATGCTGGCCCATTCTGTGTCTTTCATGGAGAGGGAGTCTTAGGCTTGCTGAGGTGAAGAGACTTCCCTGGCCTGGCCCTTGTTGTGATGGTACCCCCTACCAGAGTACTGCTACCCTCTCCCCCAGTACCTCTGGTTAAGGAAGTGTGTCCCAAGTTTTGCAGGAAGGAACTGCTTCCTCTGGCTGAGATGGTACTGTCCAGTGCTGTCAAGGAACTTTGTTCCCTTTAGGGAGAAATGGTTGATGGTTAAGAAGCCATGGGACATGGCCACCCTCTTCTGTTGGTAAGGAAGGGGGCTGTAACTATCAACCTGGGGAGCTTTTCTTCAAGTTTCAGGTTCCCAAACTTGTTTCTGTTTCTCTGATTATCTTTCACTGTTTTCCTTTGGTAATTTCCAGGATTTATAGTTGTGTTTAGTATGAGACAACAGAGAGAAATAGGTTTACTCCATCCTGTTGGAACAGAAAATTTATCTATCTAAATTTTAAGAATGTAGCTATAGTAGATGGTAAGAAGTTTGTATTTTTTAGGTGCTGGTACATTGGTTACAACGCACTATTTGAAAAATGTGCATACTAATTTCTTTCATTATTCTAATATATCTTGGACTCTACAGGACTTTATTCATCTATGAAATTAATTTTGAAAGATGAGGGGAGTAGAAAAGAAATGTCATGTGTTTAATGAGGTGCAGTAGATTATCTCTTTTGTCCAAAATTTTGTCAGATACAGCATTGCTTTATTTGGCCAAATGGCTGCTTTTTGTGTGGGTAGAAGAATGTGAGATGTTTGGAAGTGAAACGGAGAAGAGACACAGAACAATGATGGGGAGGTTCAAGAGTTTTTCCAACACAACACTGCAGAGCCTCCCAGGAACATGTCCTCTGTGTGATACTGGGTCACACCTGTGTGAAAAGATAGGAATTGTGAACTTAAAGACTAAGGCAGAAAGAGAAGCCCCAACTCTAACAATTAAGACTACCACAGTGTAAGGTAATGAAATTTGTAATTGTTTGGCCCTTCATAGTTCAAAGTTAGGGTAAAGATTAGTCAAACTTAATGCAAGTTTTCTAAGCTTATAGTAAAAATATACTCATTGTTCACATCTTCACACATTTTATAATATATAAAAATAGATTTAAATAACCTTAAAAACACCCCTTATTGTGAAACACAGGACACCTAAGCAAATATAAATAAACCATGAATGCATAGTGTAATGAGTTAGTACAATATGATCACATTGTATTTACTACCCAGATATGGCAGCACCAATAGCCCTGTCCCCTCCTTATCCTGATTCTCTCTTCTGAAGGAGACTCCATTATGAGTGGTCAGGGTATCCTATCTTGCTCTTTTGAATAATTTTCAAACATAACCATGCTTTTAAACACTCCACTTTATCTAATTTGCTTTTGAATTTTATATGAATGAAGCCCTGCAACATGAGTATTTTGTTTCTGACTTGTTTTTTACTAAACACTGTGCTATTTACCCATGTAGTTTAATTGATCTAATTGTAGTTCATATATAGAAAAGGGCACATCCACAAATAGGAAGATGAGATATGAGCAAGAATAAATATAAAAGAATTATAAGACATATGCTGTTTGTTTTAAAGATGTGTAAACATCAGGGGAACAAAACACTTAGCAAAAGTGTTAGATATATTAAATACAACAATTAAAAATGGTTTATGAATTACTACTTACTGGGTGCCTACCAGAGTCACACTGTACTTCTTTTGATTATATAATAAACTCATAGGTTTGTGTCACTATACTCATTTTTCAGAGCAGAAGATGGAGTGCAGAAGATGGAGAAAAGCCAGGTCTCTTGCTCAAGGTCAGCAGTTATGGACTCTAGGGTCACACTTCAAAGCCATGTTCTTGTGCACGTATACTATTATAAAGCTGTCCTAAAGAATCAAACAGAACAAAAAAGATCTGCTAGAGATCAGTGGGGAAATGCTGATGAATGATAAGCAGAAAACAAAACTTTTTGTTTTTTTGGTTTTTGTATGTTGTATTTTAATTTTTAATTCTATGTATTTTATCATTTCCCTTCTGATTTCTTCTTCAATCATTTGTTTAAAGTATGTTGTTTGAGTCTCACAATTTTGTGAATTTTATAGTTTTCACTTGTTATTAATTTCTAACTGCATACTGTTGTAATCAGAGGAGGTATTTTGATATCTATCTTTTTAAATCTATTGAAAATCTGTGGCCTAACATGTGGTCTATCCTGGAAAATGTTCAATGTGCACTTGAGAAAAATGTTGTTATTGGGTGTAGGGTTCTGTATGTATCTATTATATCAAAATGGTTTGTCTTTTATTTCCTTAGTCATCTTCTGTCTGGTTCTTCTGTCCATTATTGTGAGTGGGGTATTGAAATCTCCAATTATTACTGTACAACTGCCTATTTCTCCCTTTAAGTCTGTCAGTTTTTGCTTCATATATTTTGATGGTCTGTCATTATGTGCATATGTGTTTGTAATGGTTATATCTTCTTGCAGTATTTAACCTTTTAATAATATGTAATGTCCTTCTTTTCTCTTTTTTTCACTGTAAGTCTATTTTGTCTTATATAAGTATAGCCACTCCTGCTGTATTTAGTTTGCTATTCACATGGATTCTTTTCTCATCCTTTCATTTTCTTTTTTTAAGCTTTTTTTGTTATTTTTTATTACTTGCAGGTGTGCAAAAACAACAACATAATGATTAGACGTTTACAAATCTCACAGTCATAACCTTAACAAGTCTACTTACTATTCATCTGATAGTGTAAATAGCTATTACAATACCATTGATTATATTCTTTATGCTGTACTTTATATCCTATGACTATACATACATATATACATACATATTTTATGACTATACATACATACATATATACATATATGTCTATATATGTATATACACACATGTATATATGTATATATATGTGTATATATACATATATATAGTGGTGGTGGTAGTGGTGTGTGTGTGTGTGTGTGTGTGTGTGTGTGTGTGTGTGTGTGTATTCCCTTTTCTCCACATCCTCACCATCAGTTGATTTTCTGATGATAGTCTGATAGTCATTCTGACAGGAGTGAAGTGGTATCTCAATGTGGTTTTTATTTTCATTTCTTTGATGATTAGTGACATTGAGTATCTTTTCATATGTCTATTGGCCATACGTATGTCCTCATTGGAGAAATGTCTGTTCAGGTCCTCTGCCCATTTTTAAATTGGATAGTTTTTTTTTTTTTTTTTTTTTTTTTGTATAAGTTCTTTTTAAAAAATTTTGGATATTAACTCTTACCAGATATTGGCAAATATCTTCTCTGATTCAGTAAGATGTCTTTTTGTTTTGTTGATTCTTTCCTTTGCTGTGAAAAAACTTTGTAGTTTGATGTAATCCCATTTGTTTATTTTTTTTTCTTTGTTTCCCTTGCCCAAAGAGATATATCAGTAAAAATATTACTAAGGGTAATGTCTGAGAGTTTACTTCCTATATTTTCTTCTAAGAGTTTTATGGTTTTGGTCTTACATTAAGTCTTTAATCCATGTTGAGTTTATTGTTGTATATGGCATAAGAAGGTGGTCCAGCCTCATTTTTTTGCATATATCTGTCCCTTTTTTCCCCAGCACCATTTATTGAATAGTCTGTCTTTACCCTAATGTAAATTCTGGCTCCCTTTGTCATAGATTAAATGACCTTATACGAATGGATTTATTTCTGAGCTCTGTATCCTGTTCCATTGATCTATGTGTCTGTCCATTCATGTCAGTGGGGTGTAAAGTCCCCTACTATGATTGTGTTACTGTTGATCTCAGCCTTTATGTTGGTCAATATCTGCTCTATATATTTAAATGCTCCTATGTTGGGTGTATAAATGTTTACTTTGGTAATGTCCTCTTGTTGGATTGCTCCCTTTATTATTATGTAATGCCCTTCTTTGTCTCTTATTATAGTCTTTGTTTAAAGTCTATTTTGTCTGATATAAGTATTGCTACCTTAGCTTTTTTCTTGTTCCATTTGCATGAAATATCTTTTTCCATCCCTTTACTTTCAGTTTGTGTATGTTTTGCAATATGAGGTGGGTCTCTTGTGGACAGCATATATATATATATATATATATATATACATTGGTCTTATTTTCTTATCCATTCAGCTAACCTATGTCTTTTGATTGGAACATTTAATCCATTTACACTTAAAGTGATTATAGATAGTAGTATACAGTTATGGCCATTTTATTATTCAAATTTTTATCTTTGTTTGTTTTCTCCTTTCTTCTGCTTAAAGAAGTCCTTTTAACATTTCTTTTAATACTGGCTTGGTGGTAATGAATTTTTTTAGTTTTTTTCTTGTCTGAGAAGTTCTTTATCTCTCCTTCAATTTTAAATGATAGCCTTGCTTAGTAGAGTATTTTTGATTTTAGGCCCTTGGTTTTTTATCACTTTGAATACTCCCTGCTGCTCCCTTCTGGGCTGCAAAATTTCTGTTGAGAAATCACCTGAGAGTCTTATGGAAACTACCTTGTAAGGAACTAGTCGTCTTTCTCTTGCTGCTTTTAGAATTCTCCCTTTGTCTTTAACCTTTGCTATTTTGATTATGATGTGTCTTGGTGTGGGCCTCTTTGGGTTCATCTTGTTTGGGACTCTCTCTGCTCTTCCTGGGCTTGTCTTTCTATATCCCTCACTAGGTTAGGAAAGTTTTTGGTCATTATTTCTTCAAATAAGTTCTCAATGCCTTGCTCCTCTCTTCTCTTTCTGGTACTCCTATGATGCACAAGTTATTATTCTTGATGCTGTCCCATAGGTCCCTTAAACTATCTTCATTGTTTTTTATTCATTTTGATTGGGTGTTTTCTACTACCTTATTTTCTTCTAAATCCCTGATTTGATCCTCTCCTTCATTTAATCTGCTGTTTACTCCTTCTACTATATTCTTCATTTCAGTTATTGTATTCTTTATTTCTGACTGATTCTTATTTATGGTTTATATGTTCTTCTTTATGCTAGCTATCTCTTTTTTGAAATTGTCACTATGTTCCTTAACTATGCTTACGACCAATGTTTTATCCTCTGCTTCTGGTATGTTGGTTGCCTCCATTAGTTTAGTTCTGTTTCTGGAGGTTTCTCCTGTTCTTTTATTTGGGGCATGACTTTTGTTTCCTCATGTCAGTTGTCCCTCTGTGTTTGCCTCTACATATTAGGTAGATCTCCCATGTTTCTGTCTTTGCTGGATGGCCTTGTGTAGTATGTATCCTGTGTGGTTCAATGGTGCAGTCTCCCTGATCTCCTGTGCTTGTCTTCCAGGAATGCTTTTTGAGTGTATTGTTTGTGTTCTGTTGTAGTTTAGCCTTGATTGCTTTTGGGGCATCAGTGGGTAAAATTGAGTCTTAGGCTGACTGACAGTTGGCTATACTCAGTGTATGAGCTGCTCTATGGGGCCTGACCTCTCAGAGGAGGTTTGCCCCCATGGGCACTTGTGCCTGTTGAGATGCCCCTTTGGTTGTCCTGCTTCTGGGACTAATCAGGTAGTGCTCTAGTGTGGTCTGAAGCTGGCCTCTGGGTGTGTTGTTTCTGGTGTCTCTTGGAAGGGTCTTGTGTGCAGACCAATTTCAGCCTTGCCTGTTACCAGCCCATGGCTATCTGGTAGGAGCCACAATGCTATATATGATTCTCTGCTGCCTCTGCTGGACCTGGAGTCATGTGGAGATGGCCTTGCTATAAACTGAATTCAGCTACCACCAGTAGTAGGCTTGAAGCATCTTACCAAAATGTTCAGGACCCTCTACACCTATGGCCACCTGCTAGCAGCCTATAAGACAGAGCCATAGAAAGAGCCTCCTTAGTAACATGGGTCAGACTGGTTGACCTGCTATTCAGAGTGCCTTCAGTGATGCAGCACTAGCTGGGAGGGGCAGAGTCCTAGGGACTTAAAAGAAACAGCTAGCTGTTTTTACAAAGTTAATGAAAATTTGGTACTTACACAAGTGCCTGTGACCACTTCACACAGTGTCCCGAGAACACTGCAATCAGCCACTGCTTACCTTAGGGCAGTGCCTGCCCTGTGACCACTTCATGGAATGCCTTTAGAACAGTGCAGTCAGCCAGTGTTTGCTTTGGGCTTGCAAATCCCCCAGAGCTGCCCAAGAGTTGCTGTGGCACAAGTTTTGGGTCACCATCTACCACCAAAAGCTCCCCAGGCTGTCATGGGCCCTCTGGTGCTGCTGAAGGCTTTCTTGGCTTATGCAGCAGGGCTGGCCACTGAGATACCCAGAGTCCCCCTGGCAATGCAGCTCTAGATGGTAGGGGTGGGGTTCCTGAGAGCTAAGGGTTGTGGTTGATGGTTTCTACAAAATCAACACAGTCTTGGTTCCTGCACTGTTGCCACACCCACCACCACCCTGCATAAAAGCCCTGAGAGCACTGTGGCCAGCTACTGCCTGCCCTAGGCCCACAGGTTCCAGAGAATTGCCCAAAAGATGCTGAGGTGCAGGTTTTGGGTTACCGACCACCAGCAAACTTTTCCCGGGTGCCAGGGGGGCCATCCACCACTGCAAAAAGGCCTCTGCAATCAGTGGGGTGGGGCCGGTAGCTCAGCAGTCAAAAGTGCCCTGTGCGATTTAGCACCAGCTATGCAGGGGCAGGGACACAGCATCTCCAAGACAGTGGGCACATGCGAATTTGACCCTACCAATGTGGTTCCAGACTTGGCCCCTTAAGGGAGGGCTCAATACTCAAAAGATGGTGTTTTCCTATAGGTAACACACATGTCAGGCTCCACACAAGGACAACAATGTTTCCACACACACAACTCAGTATTTCTGTGCACATTCCTAAGCTGCTTCCCCTGCACCAGAGATCAGGTGAGTGTCTACAAGCAAGAGACTCCGTGTATGAGTTCCACAAGAGGGTACCTGTATTTCCAGCTGCCTTCTGTCTCACCAGAGTGGCAGACAGAGTCTCACTGATGTTCACTGCCAAATATGGGAACTCTTCCTGGCATAGGAACCCTGGGGTGGGGAGCCTAGTGTGGGGACTCCTCCCTCTTTGAGGGGTTCCCCACCACTGAGGTATCTCTCCTTGTGTTCAACCACTATCTGTGGGTTTAGGGTCAGCTCATTTCACATCTCTCGATGTGACCTCTCCTTTATATCCTTAGTTATAGGGGTTGTGTTCAGCTAGTCTTCAGATGATTCTCGAGGTTGATTATTCTATAATTTATTTGTGATTTCCATGTGATCCTGAGATGCAATAGGCATAGTGTTTACTTAATCTGCCATTTTGGATCTTTTCTCCTTAAGCATTCTTATAACCAATGTTTTATACTCTGTCTCTGGTAGGTTGGTTGCCTCCATTTTATTTATTTCTGTTTCTAGAGGTTTCTCCTGCTCTTTCATTTGAGACATGTTTCTTTATTTCCTCATTCTGGCTGTTTTCTGTGTTTGCTTTTATGTATTAGGTAAATTTCTTATGTCAGTCTTTGCTGGGTGGCCTTATGTATTATGTGTCCTGTGTGGTCCAATGGCACAGTCTCCCTGATCTCCTGTGTGTGTGTTCCAGGGGTGTCCCTTTTGTGCGTTGTGTGTATTCTCCTCTCATAGTTGAGCCTAGATTGCTTTTAGCATGCCAGTGGGTGAGATTGACCTATAGGGTTTTTGTTGCTCATTTACTGCATTACTGTCTTCTTTTATATTTAATTGATTTTTCATAATGAAATATTTTAATTACTTTCTAATTTTCTTTTGTGTATATCCTAAAGCTATTTTCTTGTGATTACCACAGGATTACATTTAACATCTTAAATTTACAACATTGTAATTTGAATTAATACCAACTAAACTTCCATAACATACAAAACCTCTGCTCCTTTTCAGCTCCATCCCGCCTCTTGCCTGTTTTGAATGGGATTGTTTGTTTCTTATCTTTCAGTTTTAAAATTTCTTTGTGTATTTTGAATAACAGTTCTATAACAAGATATGTGATTTGTAAATATCCCAGTCTGTGGCTTGTCTTTTCATTCTCTTGACAGTGTCTTTCACAGAGCAGAAAATTTTCATTTTAATGAAGTCCAGCTTATTAATGGTTTCTTTCATGGATCATACCTTTCTTTGGTGCTGTATTTAAAAAGTCATCACTGAACTCAAGGTCATCTAGGTCTTCTCTTACATTGTCTCCTATGTGTTTTATAATTTTGAGTTTCATTTAAGTATGTGATCCATTTTAAATTAATTTTTGATGGGTATTAGGCCTAGGTCTAGAGTCATTTTTTTTTTTTTGGATGTGTATGTTCAGTCATCCCAGTACCATGTGTTGAAAGACTTTCTTTTTTATTAAATTGCCTTTACTTGTTTGTCAAAGACCAGTTGACTTTTTTATGGGGATCTGTGGGGACAGAGTCCCACACAGCAGTTTCCAGGCTCTCAGCCTCACGTGGAAAGGTGCTGGCTAGGGTAGTAGATGGCCATCAGCTGTGACTGGTTGGCCATCAGCTGTAACCAGTTGGCCAATTTGTCACTGATATAACTGTCATGACCGCATTGGTTGGTTGGTTGTTTGGTTGGTTGGCAGGCAGAGAAGTGGGTGGCAGTATGTGGATCGTGTGGATCCTACTTCGTGTGTCTCGGCTGGCTGCCATCGAAAATACAGTGGTATGACTCCCTTATCTATGTCTCCGTTGGTGTTCCTTTTTGTCCTCACCATATCCTGTGTTCTTAAATGGAGAGTGGGACCAGAGACCCTGCATGACACCCTGCATGACAGGGTCTATTTATGTGTTCTCTATTATGGCCTATTGATACAATCTTACCAAAAACATGCTGTCTTGATTATCGTATTTTTATAGTATCTCTTGAAGTCAGGTAGTGTCAGTTCTAGGCTTTGTTCTCCTACAATATTGAGTTGGCTATTTTGGATCTTTTGCCTCTTTATATAAATTTAGAATAAGTTTATTGATGCCCATAAAACAACTTGTTGGAATTTTGTTTGGCACCATATTTGGCATAGTCTTCTTCAAATGCTAAAAGAAAAAAATCTGTCATAAACATACTTTATATCCACCAAAACTATTCTCCATGAAGGAAAAGAAATCAAGACATATTGGGAAGAGATGTGTTTCCAAAACCGTGGTGTAGCCACTATGCAAAACAGTATAGGGGTTCCTCAAAATAATTTAAAAATTGAACTACCATATGATCCAGCAGTTTTAATCCTAGGCATAAGTCTAAAAGAAATTAAAACAGTATATCAAAGTGATATATGTATGCCCATGTTTATTGCAATATTACTCACAATGGCCAAGATATAGAAACAACCTAAGTAGAAGATGTGAAATTACATAAAGATATAGATGTAGATAGATATATTGATAGATCGATATCTATATATCTGTATATATCTATGTAGATATATAAATAATCAAAAAAATAATTTAAAATGGAACACATACTATATATCTATCTATATCTATAGAATAGATAGATATATAGATATATAGATAGATATAAATACAGATAGATAGATATCTCTCTATATATCTATATCTATACCTAGATATAGATATATAGATATGGATATATAGATATATAGAAATATAGATACAATTTCAGCAATTCAATCATGTTAAAGAAGGAAATCCTGCCATTTTTGACACTATGGATGGAACTACTTGAGGGAATTATGCTAAGTGAAATAAGTTAGACAAAGAAAGACAAATATTGTACGATATCACTTGACTTGACTCTGGAATCTAATAAAAACTGAACTCATAGAAACAGAAATTACAATGTTGGTTACCAGGACCTGGGAGCAGGGAATGGGGAGAGGTTTGTAAAACTACAGACTTTCAGTTTTCAAATGAATATGTTTTGAGGATCTAGCATACACCATTTCAATTATATTAATACCATAGAATATATTTCAAAATTGCTAAGAGAGTAAATTTTAAATGCTTTCACCACAAAAAAGGAATGATAGTTATAAAACATGATGAAGGTATTAGATTATACTATAGTGGTAATCATTTTGCACTATATCATATTTCAAATCAACAAGGTGTACACCTTAAACTTACACAATGTTATATGTCAATTATATCTCAATCAAGTTAGTGAAAAACACATATTCAGAAAAAGTAAAACTAGAAGAATGTCTTTATAAAAGACCTAGTCCAAGGAATAGCTATAAAAAATTCTTTAAACAAAGGAAATGACAAAGGAGAAATCTTAGATCATCAAGAATGGAGATAGAACATGGTAAAAACAAACATATGGGTAAATACAATATTTTTCTTTTCATCTTGAGTTTTCTAAATTATGTTTGATGGTTGAAGCAAAAACTTTACCACTGTCTTATGTAGTCCTAAATTTATGTGGAGTAAGTGTGTAAGACAATTATATTGCAAATATGGGAAGGTACTGAAAGTATAGTGAGGTAAGTTTTCTCCACAACAGTGAACTGGTAAAACAATGACACCAGTAAATTGTGATGTTATATAATATAATACCTAAAACAACCACTATCAATTTATACTCAAAAATACTAAAGTTAAATAAAAATAGAATTGTAAAATATGTTCAAATAATCCACAAGAAGGCAGGAAAAAGAAAACAGGCTGTTATAAACTGAATATTTGTGTCTCCCCAAAAATTCACATGTTGAAATTTAATCCCTAATATGATGGCATTTGAAGATGGGAACTTTGGGAGGATATGAGGTCTTGTTGGTGGAGCCTTTGTGATGGAATTAGTGTTCTTATAAAGGCCAAAAAGCTAGCTTACTGTTTTTATGTCTTCTGAGGATACACAGAGAAGTTGGCAATCTGCAACCTGGAAGAAGGTCCTCACTGAGATTCAACCGTACTGGCAACCTGATTTTGGCCTTCCAGAACCTACAACTGTGAGATAATAAATAAATAAATAAATAAATAAATAAATAAATAAATAAATAAATAAATAAGCATCCTGTCTCTGGTTATAGCAGCCTGAACTTACAAAGGCACAGAAAATAAACAACAACAACATATCATAGAGAACACACAGAAAACAAAAAAATAAAATTTCAGACTTAAACCCTCAGAACACTAATTACATTATAAGTAGTTGGTCTAAATATACAATAGACAGGCATTGGTAGAGTAGATTTAAAAACGTATATATACTATATATGAGAAACCTACTTCAAATATAACAATATATATGAGATCTGACAATTAACTTTGCAAACTTGTTGCAACGATGTTGTTAACCTTTTTTCGATATCAGAGGGATTATTCATTATGAATTTGTACCAACTGGACAGTTAACCAAGTTTATCATTTGGAAGTGTTGAAAAGGCTGTGTGAAAAAGTTAGACAACCTGAACTTTTCGACAACAATACATGGCTCTTGCATCACGAATGCACCAGCTAACGTGGCACTTTCTATGAGGGAGTTTTTAGCTAGTGAATAAATAACTATATTGGAACACCCTCCCTAACTACCTGATCTGGGCCCCAATTACTTCTTTCTTTACCTGAAGATAAAGGAAATATTGAAAGGAAGACATTTTGGTGACATTCAGGACATCAAGGGTAATACAAAGACAGCTCTGATGGCCATTCCAAAAAAAGAGTTCCAAAATTGCTTTGAAGAGTGGGCTAGGCACTGGCCTCGATGCATAGCTTCCCAAAGGGAGTACTTCAAAGGTGACCATAGTGATATTCAGCAATTAGGTACATAACACTTTCTAGGATGAAAGGAGAAATAGGAAAGTCCACAATTATAATTGTAGTTTTCAATAGCCCTTTCAATAGGTGAAAGATCAACTAAATAGAAAATCAACAAGGATATAGAAGAATTAAAAAATAAAACACTCTCAATCATTAGGCTGTAATTAACATTTATGGAACACTTCATCTAGCAACAGCAGAATATCCATATTTTTTCAAGTACCCATGGAACATTTACCAAGATAGACCATATTTTGGTGGGGGTGGGGAGAAACCTTAAGAAGTACAAAAGAACTGCAATGATACAGAATACGTTCTATGACCATAATGTAGTAAAAGATATCAATAACAGAAAGATAAGAGGAGAATATTCAAATCCTTGAAATCTAAATGATACACTCCTGTATAGGTCTCAAAAGAAGTCTCAAAGAAAATTTAAACAAATATATTGAGTAAAAATGAAAATATAATGTATTAAAATTTGTGGGATATAGCTAAAGCAGTGGTGAGAGTTTAATTTACAGTACTAAGTACTTGCATTAGAAAAGTCTGAAATTAATCATCCAAGATGCCATCTCAATAAACCAGAAAAAGAGGAGAAAAATAAAGTCAAAGCAAGGAGAAGGAATAACATAATAGAGGTAAGAACAGAAATCAAGGAATTTGAAACAGAAACACAATATAAAGTCAATTAAAAAGCTGGTTCTTTGAAAATATCAATAAATTTGACAAATCTCTGGCAATACTGACAGAAAAAAGACAGAAGACACAAATTACCAATAGTGATATTCATTCTTGAGAATGAAACGGGATATTACTGCAGACCATGCAGTTATCAAATGGGTAATACAACGATACTACGAACACCTCTACACACACAAATTTGACAGTTTAGATAGAATAAACCAATTCCCTCAAAAACACAATCTCAACTGACAAACACTTTGAATAGTCCAACGACTATCAATGAAATTTAATTTGTAATTAAATATTTCCCCCAAAGATAAATCTCAAGGCCTAGATTGTTTCATCTGGGTATTCTACCAAAAAGTCTACCAAAAGTATAATTAACACCGATTCTATACATTATCTTTCTGAAAATAGAATAATGAACACTGTCCAATTCATTTTATCAAGGTAATGTTACCTTGATACCGAAACAGACAAAGGCAGTACAGAAAGAGGAAACTACAGACCAATATACTCTAGATAATATTATTCTGTTTAATGATAAGGAATCAGCATAAGGAATGATAGTGGTTCTCAGAGCTTTTAGTATTTTCTTGAACAAGAGCTTGAATTCCTGACCTCTGAAGTGTGATGACTAACAGCTACCTTCCCCCTACTACTACTGGTTGTGTGGGTTTTCTTTCTTAGCCCCTAATTGTTCTCTTTTCTCTAAATATTCCTCTATCTATTGGATATGAATCCCAGCATCACCACTTACTGGAGAAGAGTAGGCATGTCACATATTTTCCAGAATTTAAATTTCCTTTTCTGTTCAATGTGGGTATGTTGGGACTAATCTCACAAGGCTGTGAAAATTAAAAAAACAAATGCTTGCTAGGTGCTTGGTATAGTGCCTAGAGAGAGTGATGCCAATTTGTTATCATCGTCATCACTTTTTATTAAATTCTCTAAGTTGACGTTTTCCAAGGGTTACTTTGTTGTTCAGTGAATCCAGCTATTCAAATCCATTCCTCAATAGAATTGTAAAGTTTGTGACTTGCTAAATTTTATTTGGTGGTAGAGAGAAAAGACTTCAGATCATAAATGTAGCTATGTACTAAAGAATCCATCCAGGGCTTCAGGGTTTCATGATTTAACAAGGCATTTTGGGTGCATTTTGTGTTAGTAAGCTAGTTATTGACTTTTTCTGTCTAATTTATTTATCTCAGCATAATAATCTCATGATCCATCCATGTTGTCACACATGGCGCTATTTCATCTTTTCATATGGCAGAATAGTATTCCATTGTGTATACCACAATGTATACCACATATTTTTCATTCAATCATCTATCAAAGGATCTTTGATTGTTTCCATGTCTTGGCCACCATTGCAATGAACATCGGAGCACATATATCTTTATGGATAAATGTTTTCAGATTTTTTTGGCATATACCCAGGAGAGGGTTTGCTGGGTCATATGGTAATTCTATTCTTAAGTTTTTGAGGAACCTCCACACTGCCTTCCATAGTGGCTGCTCCAGTCTGCATTCCCACCAACTGATATGTGGTATATAAAATTGAAAACAATAAAGGAATAAGACAAACGAAGAAACAAAAACTCATAGACACAGACAATAGTTTAGTGTGTTACCAGAGGATGACGGGGGAGAGTGGTGGTAGGTAAGGGTAAAAGGTATCAAATATATGGTGATGGAAGGAGAACTGACTCTGGGTGGTGAACACACAAAGTGATATATGCCGGGAGATGATGTATTGCAGAATTCTACACCTGAAATCTACGTAACTTTACTAACAATTGTCACCCCAATAAACTTTAATTATAAAAAGAATGAAGAAGAATGAAGAATAAGGAGGATGAGAAAGAGGCAGAACAGAAGGAAATGGGAGACAAATGTGTATACAAACAGAGAGAGTTCATACAATTTGGAATAAAATCCAGACCTCAGATGTAATTGGAGAGATTTAAAATCCAAATTTGAGTTTGAATTCAAGCCACAGAAACACAATTCAAGCAGAAGACATTTGTTGACTGCAATAAAATGAACCTGAACTGTTAGATAGAATTAATTTGGTCTCAAGCTTTTTCATCAGTGAGTAGTCTGTCTTTGATTTAAACATTCTATCATTCTTTATTTTCATTAGTTATAAAATCTGTCAAATCATGAGTCCTGGTGGCAAATGTCTGGGATTTAACTGAGCCACATTATTTAAACTCTTTCATTGTCTTTAATAGTACCAGCTGGAATACTTTCTCATTTCTACTGCATAGACGCAGGTAGTAAAATTGTTGGGAACTTTTCATTTCATAGAATAATATATTTCTATTTTTTGTGTGGTGTGGTATAGTGGAGGGAGCACTGAAGAGTTTTGGGCAAGTGAATGCATTTTCCTGAGCCTCAGAGTCTCAACCCTGAAAAGTAGATGGTGAAAACCATCCTGCTAACATCATAATTTTTGAGTTGTTCAGATGTTATCAAATGGGACAATGCATGAAAAATGTTTTATAAATTTTTCAGCAATTTGCACTGTTGTTCACATAATTAGATATAGACAATAATGAGCAGTAGTAAAATATATTTTGATGTTTGTTTTCAGTTTCACCACAGTATTGCTAATAATCACACAGTATGATTTTTTCTTCTTCAAGATAACTGAAGCCATTTTTCTTTTCTCTCTCTCTCTATACATATATATCCAGAGATAAATCCATTTTTTATAAAGTTAGGCATGAATATTGAACTCAGTTCAGTACTTCTACTACTTCAATCGTGTGGAAATAGCACATTTGTGTATGTGTATGTGGTATGTATACACACACATTAGCACACATATTGGAGAATTCTTTGAATTCTATAGGTTTCTACCAGAATTTAAGGTCCAGGCCACATGAGGTCGATATTATGTCAGCCAAATTGACTGCCTGCACTGACAGTATAAAGACTGACTTTCAAAGAGAGAAGACTTCAAAAAAATGTGGCGTCTTTACTCAACAGGTGTTGAATATTGTTACTCAAAAGATGTTGAATATTGCAAGAAATAAATGAAAATAGATTTCAGGACTGATTTATTTTTAGAGTCTGTCTAGAAAAACAGGTATTTAGGCCATATTTTAATTGAAATTAATCCAGCCCAACTCCCAAAACCCGTTCATCAAAACACACACACAGACACACACACACACACAGACACACACACACACACACATTTTTATCCTTCTAACTATTATGGGTTTTTTAATCAAACAATTCATCTTTCCAGACTTTATAATTACTCCTTTGTGCAAGCTAAAATGGACTAGATTCTTGCAATAGATAGCCTGTCCATGGTAAGTTTGGATAGGCGTGGCTTGATGAAAAAATGAAACTTGACTCTACTTTTGTATTTTAATCAACAAAAGAACAGACATCAAAGAGAATGTTGAGACATGATATCATTGCAATTTTAGGTAACTGTTCTAAAACATTATTAATAACTTCATAAATATGGCACACTGTATGATGACAATGACATTCTTACTTTCAATGAAAACAGTCAAACTTCTTTTTTATAGAATTGTCACAATATTGCCATCTATTATTATTAAAATATGACGAGAAACTTTTATATTTTGAAGAGAAGAGGTGATATTTAGTTATGGTGTAGCACTTGTGTTGGAATTGAAACACTATGTTCAAAAACTGTCTTCCCCTTTACTAACTGAGTAAACTTGTGCAAGTTATCTGATTCTATAAGTTTCAAATCACAAAGACAAGAATGAATGATAACATTGTTATGAGAGCTAAAAGAGACTTGTGGCAGCCATTGTTGTCTTTAGTACTGTGCTTATCACTTTGAGATGTGCAAAAAACTGGTTTGTCTTTCACCTATTTTATGTCTTTCCTTTGATGATATTACTAATCTTGATGTTTCAGCATTATTATCTAATTCATGGGTGGTTTTACCTGATTTTATTCCAGCTTTCTGTAGATTTATAATTTTAAGTATCGCTTTCATATTCTTTACATTTTCAGCTTAACCATGCATTTATTTTTATTTTTTTAAAATTAAAGTTTATTGGGTGAAAATTGTTAGTAAAGTTACATAGATTTTAGATATACAATTCTGTATTACATCATCTATAAATCACATTTTGTGTTCACCACCTAGAGTAAGTTCTCCTTCCATCACCATGTATTTGTTCCCTGTTAACCTCATCTACCACCCCTCTCTCCCCTTACCCTCTGTTAACCATACATTTAATTGTTATCTTATTGGAAACAGAAAAATCAGTGAGGGAATGGTAAAGTATATTGGTTAGTTTAGAGACTTTCTACTGCATTGCTCTGGTATAATTTCATATTTTCTCTGGACACATAATACTTCCATTTTACAGCAGACTATTAAAAAGAAAAATATACTTCCCACTCAGCTAGGTTCATTTGTTCTTTTGTGCAAGCTTATGGTTTATGGCTATGTAGAGCTATCCATCATTTATCTGAAAGTTTACAGGTAGAAATTGAGATTTGTGGTCATTTAGAGAAAACTCATCAGGACCATCAGGAGTGAAGAGTGGGTGGGGAAGGTGAGGATATTATATCCTCTATTTTTATAACAATGTAATTTTTCATGGTGTATAACAATACATATCCATCTTGGAATAAATTTAAATTTTCCTATTTGTGGAAAAGAAGAAAGATAATTATGGCAAGTCCATAATGTTACCCTGTTCACCAGACAAAAGTGAGATTGGCAATTTTTGTTGGAATGTGGCTTGTGTTTCCCTTTAACTCTATTCTAAGAGAATATATATATATATATATATATATATATATATATATATATATATATATATATATATATATAGAGAGAGAGAGAGAGAGAGAGAGAGAGAGAGAGAGAAAGAGAGAGAGAGAGAGAGAGAGAGAGAGAGAGAGAGAGAGAGAGAGAGAGTTCTTCATTCATACTCTGTCAGTCAAAATTGTAAGATAAATTTTCTTCCTTGTCTAGTAACCATTTTCATAGAGATGGTGCAAGGAGAAATTCTAACCAGTCAGCTGCTAGTTTGAAAGGGTTGAGTATATTTGTTCTGTGCGTGAATACATATTTACTTAGTGTTAGGCAGAGTATGTGCTAGTGCTGGGGTTGAAAAGATGAAAAGATGAAGGATACTTGAGCCTTTCCTGTGTGTCCTCAAGGAGAATAAATGAATCAGAGTGAAATTATTAGGTTGGTGCAAATGTAATTGCAGTTTTTGCAATTATTTTTAACCTTTTAAACCACAATTACTTTTGTACCAATCTAAAAGAATCTAGGGGGCCTATGCTATGCTAATCCTTTCCAGAAAGCTTATACATTCATTAAAAATATAGCAATAACATGATTTGTTTGAGAGTGTAATTACTGAACAATGATTTGAGATCTTCAAAATTTAAAATCTCAAATCCTTAGTACAGCCAAATGAGGTTGTGGCAGACATTGCAGATTGGTGGACTCAACTCTACCCACATACCTTAGATACATTCCTTGAGTAAAGGATTCGGGAACACGTGTGGTTACCTGAGGAAAAACGGGCAGAGTGTGCTGAATGGCCCACAACCCTTTCCCCATTTCCCTTAGCCCCTTCACTTGCGTGGGACAAAGAAGTGGTGCCTAGAGGTACAGAAGCCGTCAGGATTCCACAGAAAAAAAGGTCAGTGTGCTATCGATAGGTTGTGGTAATCATTGAGACAGCCCTGGATAGCCTAACACCAGCCATTTTTATGTGAGAAACAAGTTCATATTTGTATAGGCCACTCCTGACATTCTCTCTCTTGCAGTTAAACATATTCCTAAGGGACACAAAGGTCCTCCATGATCTGGTCTTTGCCCTCTTGTTCATTCCACTCTTTCTGCACTCTAATCTGCTGCATGAGGCTGTGCAGGACACTGTTCCAAGTGTAGACAATGGGGGTTGTGCAAAGCCCCTGACTGATGGTGCCTGGTGGCCCTGCCAGCCACATTGGCCTTTGTTCTGGGCTTTTTTCCAGGCCTATCTCTGGGTCTTCACAATGTTTTGTTGTCCTCTTGGCAAGTTTTCTCTTTTACCACCTCACCCTCGGCCTCCAGCCACCACTTCTTGGTCTGGAGGGCTCCTCCTTATCCTGAATCTTAGTTTAAATGTCACTGTCCGGGGAAGCTTTCACAGACCTCCTCATGCCAAGTTTGGACCCTCTTGTTTATACTCTAATAACATCCTTCATTTATTTTTTTTTCAAAACTTTTATCATAGGTGTAAGCAAATGATTATTTGGGTCATGAAGAAGTGATTGTTTTTCCTCCTGCTTAATTGCAAGAGACCAGGCTATGTATTTTAGTGTGTTGTGTTTGTGCCAGCACCTGGTAGAAGTGAATGGCAAATGACAGGAAATCAGTAAATGCTTGTTGAATGAATACACAAAAGAAAGAGTGGGTTAATTCATTTTTAATAAACTCAGTTATATATTTCTTAAATGCAGAGGACTATTAGGAAGACCTAAGATCAGGAAGTCACAGTGGTTTATTAAAGCTGTGAAATTTTTAGTATGCCCACCAACAATAAACAGCTAACCTCACTGAGAGGTCAGCAGCGTGGGCATATCCAAACAGTGGGGCTCTAGCCAACAGGCAAGGATGGGATGAACATTGTGCGAAGGAGACTCATCAATGCAACTGAGGGAGTAGAAGGCTCCCTGAAGCCACACCACCAATCTGCCACTATTGAGATAACAATGTCTTAGTTCTCATGTGCTGCCATTGCTTTCTGACCTGGACCCCTACTTGTTTTCCTACTTCCTTTCTGAACAGGAGTAGCAACTCTGTCACAAGCTGGGGACAGCTAGTCTACTCCAACAGCTTGGAGAAGAGAGCTTCAGAGCTGCTGTGGGGACAAAACCCCAAAAAACAGTTTCCAGGCTCTTGGCCTCACATAGAAAGGTGCTGGCTCGGGTAGTAAATGGCCATCAACTGTGATCAGATGCCATCAGCTGTGGCTAGTTGGCCGTCAGCTGTAACCCGTAAGCCATTGGCCACTAATATAAAGGTTGTGGCTACGCTAGCTGGAATGGAATGGAATGGAATGGAATGGGGGCTAGCAAGAAGATGGTGGCTGGCAAGCGCGGACTGCTGTTAGGCAGATTATGTAGATCCTGCTTCCTGTGTCTCCAGCTGTCCTGCAGGGCGTCCGGCGGGGTCTCTGCTCCCGCTCCCCACATAAGAACGCAGGACACGGTAAGGCCAAAAAGGAACACCCACGGAGCCATAGATAGGGGAGTCAAACCAATATATTCTTGCTGGCGGCTGGGCTGGAGACACAAGAAGCAGGATCTACATAATCTGCCTAACAGCAGTCCACGCTTGCCAGCCACCATCTTCTTGCTAGCCCCCATTTCTTTCCTGCTAGCGTAGCCACAGCCATTATATTAGTGGTCAATGGCTTACGGGTTACAGCTGACGGCCAACTAGCCACAGCTGCTGGCCATCTGATCACAGTTGATGGCCATTTACTACCCGAGCCAGCACCTTTCTATGTGAGGCCAAGAGCCTGGAAACTGTTTTTTGGGGTTTTGTCCCCACACCAGCCCAGCCGCCAGCGAGAATATATTGGTTTGACTCCCCTATCTATGGCTCCGTGGGTGTTCCTTTTTGGCTGTACCGTGTCCTACGTTCTTTGGCGGGGAGTGGGACCAGAGACCCTGAACGACAGCTGCCCAAAGCCAATAAAGAGTGCCATTTGTTTTTATCTTTGGGAGAAAATGGGACATGATGAGACATAAAGAAACATTATTTCCCAAAGGTAGATTCCATTTCTTTAACCATTTATAAGTTTCAAAAAATAAATTATGACTATTTGGGGATTGATATTATATTTCAATGACTTTTCCAGCTGTTGCTTTCTTGTATACCTTCTAGAGCATTCTTTCATCAGCTGAAAGCTTGCCAGGCGCACACAACAGTGGCAAATTAGCCAGTCATTTGTTGTTTCTGTGTGCGGCCTGGACATGGTGACACATTCACACGCTAAGTGAGTGTCAGGACTCATTGCACAGGGTGAGGCAAACCAATCATGTTCTCTTTGTTCTTGTGATTGATTAAATTTTGCATTTGTAAGCCCTTAAAAAGCTAGGTGGTGGGGTGACTCTCTGCTCAGCATTAATGTGAATAAGTGTTGGCAGATGCTCTCACTCCTGAGAAACATTATTCTCATTTAATAGATAGGGAACATCTGTGATTTCCTTAAAGCTGTGTCTCTGTTATGATGCTTCTGTCCTGACAAAGAAGGGAGCAACTGGGAATGTCCAAACATGCATAGGGGGATGACTGTAAGTCTTCTACTAGTCTCTGTGTTCATGGAATTAAAATAAAATCATGTTTATTCTTTATTAAAGAATATCAAAGACTATTGTCAAGGATTATATTTTTAACTACAGCATAGAAGTATCATTTAGCATTTTTAAAAAATTTGTTTATTGGGGTGACAATTGTTAATGAAATTACATAATTTCAGGTGTACAATTCTGTATTACATCATCTATAAATCCCATTGTGTGTTCACCACCCAGAGTCAGTTCTCCTTCCATCACCATATATTTGATCCCCCTTACCCTCATCACCCTCCCCTCACCCCCCTTACATTATTATACCAGCTAATTCAAAGTTTTATCACATTTCTGCTCTCAATTACATTGGAAATGGGAAATCCTCTGAAATGTATGAATTTTACTTTAAAATAATATCCCCCATGTTTAATCCCTTTCACTTAACTATATCTCTTCCTTCTCACTATTGTTCTTTATATCTCCATATGCCATAGCTTCATCCTTCTAGGCCTTTCCTTTCCTTTCTCTACAGAGCATCAAACCAGGTTTCCATTCCTCCATCAGAGACTTGGATTTCTCATGGGCAACTTCTGAGTGAACACAGGACAGCCCAGACCCTGTTTTGGAAGCTCTGAGAATTGTGACATGCAAAGGAAGGTTATGTCATAAAATTCTAAAAGTTCTACATTTCATTTTATTTTCACAGAACATTAAATACCATGTGGTTTTGAATTTGGGTATGTGCCACCGCCTTGACGTAAGAGATTATACACTGTAATGGGGAAAAAATTCCATTGGGAACAGACACAGGGTTTCTAAGCAGATGGAGCAAACAGATGACAGGGGAGTTCTAGCCTGAAGCAGGTGGCAGGATTCTCTAAACAGCACCAAATCCCTGTGTCAGCCAGTACAGTGAGAGCAGCAGCAGGAGTGAAGGACTCAAGTCGGCATGAGCCAGGACGGCCAGAATCCATGTATGCAAATTACTACCAAGTAGAGCCCAGCCAGGATGGGTGACTACCAGACATTGAAGCAGATGAGTGAGCCCCTAAAACGATTCTGGTCATGACCTAGTGAGAGAGGAGAGAACAGAAGAGGCAGTCAGGAACCAACAGGTGGGCCAACCCAAAGGGGTCACAGACTCACAGCAGGTGGCAGAACAGATGGAGGAGAAATATGGACAAGGACAGGTGGGCAGGGCACCAGCAGGGGGGCTGGTCATGTGGGACATGAAGGCTGGAACGTTTTGATCCTCTCTGACTGCAGGTGCTGTTCTAGCATGTGAAGGCCAGAGGTGCCAAAGTACAACTTGATAATTCAAGTTATTGATCTGTTTTTAAAGGAAATGGCTTGGGATGACTGCAATATTATTTACATTTAAATGAACAGCATTGGACTTCTTTCTCTTTGTGTGATTTTCAAAGTGCCAAAAGGAATTGAAAAAGACTAGACACAGATTATTCTAAAAAATTACATTCTAACCTGTGTGAGGTAATATCTCTTTGTGATTTTGATTTGCATTTCTCTGTAAGTCCTCTTTGGAGAAACACCTGTTCATGTCCTCAGCCCATTTTTTTAAATTAAAGTTTATTGGGGTGACAATTGTTAGTAAAGTTACTTAGATTTCAGGTGTACAATTCTGTATTACATCATCTATAAATCACATTGCGTGTTCACCACCCAGAATCAGTTCTCCTTCCATCACCATATGTTTCATCCCCTTCACCCACATCTAACAACCCCCACCCCTTACACTCTGATAACCACTAGACTATTGTCTGTGTCTATGAGTTTTTGTTTCTCATTTGTTTTGTTTTTTTGTTGTTTTTGGTTTATATACCACATATCAGTGAAATCATAGGGTTCTCTGTTTTTTCAGTCTGACTTATTTTGCTTAGCATTATAATCTCAAGTCCATCCATGTTGTCACAAATGTTCCTATTCATCTTTTCTACTGCAGAATAGTATTCCATTGTGTATATGTACCACAACTTCTTTATCCTTTCATCTATCGAAGGACATTTTGCTTGTTTCCATGTCTTGGCCACCGTAAATATAGCTGCAATGAATATTGGAGCACACTTTTCCTTACGTATAAATATTTTCAGATTTTTTTGGGTAGATACCCAGGAGAAGGATTGCTGGGTCATATGGTAATCCTATTTATAATTTTTTGAGGAACCTCCAAACTGCCTTCCATGCACCAGTCTGCATTCCCACCAACAGTGTATGAGGGTTCCTTTTTCTCCACAGCTCTCTCCAACACTTGTTATTATTTGTTTTGTTGATGATAGCCATTCTTACTGGGGTGATGTGATATCTCATTGTGATTTTTATTTGCATTTCTGGGATGATTAGTGATGTTGAGCATTCTTTCATATGTCTATTTGCCATTTGTATGTGCTCTTTGGAGAAATGTTTCTTCAGGTCCTCTAGCCATTTTTCAATTGGGTTGTTTGTTTTTTTTTGTTACTGATTTGTATGACTTCCATGTATATTTTGAATATTAGCCCTTTATCGGAGGCACTGTTTGCAAAAATCTTCCATTCATTTGGTTGCCTCTTTATTTTGTCAATGGTTTCTTTTGCTGTGCAGAAGCGTTTAAGTTTGATATAGTCCCATTCATTTATTTTAACTTTTACTTCCCTTGCCGTTGGAGTCAAATTCATAAAACGCTCTTTGAACCCAAGACCTATGTTTTCTTCTATGCAGTTTATTGTTTCAGGTCTTATGCTTAAGTCTTTGATCCATTTTGAATTAATTTGGTACATGGTGACAGATAGCAGTCCAGTTTCATTCTTTTGCACATGGCTTTCCAATTCTGCCAGCACCATTTATTGAAGAGGGTGTCTTTTCTCCATTGTATGTTTTTTGCTGCTTTGTCAAAAATTATCTGTCCATATTTATGTGGTTTCCTTTCTAGGTTCTCAATTCTATTTCATTGGTCTATGTGTCTGTTTTTCTGCCAGTACCACGCTGTTTTGATTATTGTTACCCTGTAGTACAAGCTAAAGTCAGGGAGTGTGATACCTCCAACATTGTTCTTTTTTCTTACACTGCTTTGGCTATTCACGGTCTTTTGTGGTTCCAAACAAATCTGATGATTTTCTGTTCTATTTCTCCAAAAAATGTCTTTGGTATTTTGATGGGGAATGCATTAAATCTGTATATTGCTTTGGGTAATATGGCCATTTTAACTATGTTGATTTTTCCAATCCATGAGCACAAAATATCTTTCCATTTCTTTGTGTCTTTTTCAATGTCGTCTTTTTTTTTTTTAATGAATGATCATGGATTTATTTTGCAGGCTGTGATGTGCTGACATTTATCAGCTGAGTTTTGTCTTTATTTTACAACTATTTTTTCTAAATACTTAAGTGGTTTCCTTAGAAGGATTGTATGATAAATGAAAAACAGCAACAAACTCATGATCTAGAATTTGAAGCTATTGAGAAAACAACTCCCAAATTAGTTATTTCCATACTCATTTATGACCCATTTCACTGCAAAAATATGAAATGCTTCACGAATTTGTGTGTCATCCTTGCACAGGGGCCATGCTAACCTTCTCTGTGTCGTTCCAATTTTAGTATATGTGGTGCCGAAGCGAGCACCTTCAATGTCTTTTAAAAATACCTTATAGCTTTCAGCATATAAGTGTTTCACATCCTTGTTTAAGTTTATTCCAAGTATTTTATTCTTTTTACTGGAATTGCAAAAGGAATTTTTTTTGTATTTATTTTTCTGAGATTTCATTGTTAGTATATAGGAATGCAATGGACTTTTGTATGTTGATTTTGTAGCTGGAAACTTGACTGTATTCGTTCATTTTTTCTAATAGCATTTTGGTGGAGTCTTTAGGGTTTATTATATATAGCATCATGTCATCTGCAAAGAGTGACAATTTAAATTCTTCATTCCCAATTTGGATGCCTTTTATTTCTTTCTCTTTCTTATTGCACTGGCCAGGAATTCCAACACTATGTTGAAAAGCGGAGGTGATAGGGCACATCCCTATCGTGTTCCTGAACAGAGAGCAAAGGGCTTCCACTTTTCACCATTAATTATGAGATTAGCTGAGGCTTTGTCATATATGGTTTTTATTAGTTTAAGGTATTTTCCATCTATACCTATTTTATTAAGTGTTTTAATCATGAATGGATGTTGTATCTTGTCAAATGCTTTTTCTGCATCAATTGATATAATCATATGATTTTTCTCCTTTATTTTGTTTATGTGATGTATCACATTGATAGAATTGTGTATGTTGAACCATCCTTGTGCCCCTGGGATAAACCTCACTTGGTCACAATGAATAATCTTTTTAATGTATTGCTGCATTAGATTTGCAAGAATTTTGTTTACAATTTTTGCATATGTATTCATCATTGTTCTATAGTTTTCTTTTTTTTGTGTTATCCTTACCAGGTTTTGGTATGGGGCAAAGTTGGCCTCATAAAATGAGTTAGGGAGTCCTGTCTCTTCTTCAATTGTTTGGAAGAGTTTGAGCAGGACTGGTATTAATTCCTCTTTGAAAGTTTGGTAGAATTCACTAGTGAAGCCATCTGGTCCCAGACTTTTGCTTTTGGGAAGGGTTTGGATGACTGATTCAAATTTGTTACTTGTGATTGGTTTATTTAGAAATTCCAATTCTTCATAGTTCAGCCTAAGAAAACTATATGTTTCTAAGATCGTTTCCATTTCTTCTAGGTTTTTTAAATTGGTGGTATATAATCCTTTATAGTATAGTTGGATGATCCTTTGTATTTCTGTGGTGTCCGTGATAACTTCCCTTTTTTCATTTCTGATTTGTTTGTTAGTGTCTTTTCTTTTTTTATCTTTGTGAGCCTAGCCGAGGCTTTGTCAATTTTGTTATTTTTTTCAAAGAATCAGCTTTGTTATATTATTTTTTTCTATTGTCTTTTTGTTCTCTATTTCATTTAGTTCTACTCTGATTTTTATTATTTCCTTTCTTCTGCTAAAGTTTGTCCCGACCCGCGGGACACTACACGAGGGACCCCGAAGCACCTAGAAAGGAGGAAAATGGGAGACACAAAGACCGGAGACAAGACAGGAGTTCTGATCAAGTCTCTCTTTATTGCAGCTCAATCAGGGGTTATATACATTCTTTTGCTGGGTGGAGGGGCATTAACATAAGAAGGGTTGCTGCAGGCTAGCAGTCTTAAGCCATCCGGACACATCCTACAGAATGTGGGTGTTACCCAAGTAACTTCCTCTATCTCATGCTTCTCAGTTATGTGATGGTGCCTTACAGGCACCCGCCCCCTACAGGTCCCCCTTTTCTGTTTTATAAAAAAAAAAAAAGAGCTCTAAGCCCCTAGGGAACTGTGCCTGTCTTAGGTTGGGACAGTCCATCTCTGTGAAACCTGGTACAGTGACAGGTTTTTTTTTTATTTTTTATGTTACTTAGAGAGCTGTCCTCTTACCCGTCATTGGCTGTCCAGTTCATCTCACAGGGGAGGAGTCCTGTTTTATGACTCCTGTTATTGGAGATAGGGATCTCCTCGCTCTTGCATCTCCAGTCGGGTGTAATGGACCTGTATGGGCTTGGCCTGCAAGGCCTCTATTTATTGTCTGAGAAAGCGCATGAGTTTATTGAGGAGGATGGGTCCCAGTGATAGTAGGATAAAGCACCCAAGTATGGGGCCAAGCAGGGGTAGTAAGTAGGGTAAAAGTCCAGAGAAGGTTGGAAAGGAGGTCTGTTCTTCTTTTTTCAAGGTCTTCTTGTAATTTTTTGACTCTGTCACAAACAATTCCAGATTTGTTAGCATAAAAACAACATTTTTCTCTGAGGGCCAGGCAGATGCCCCCTTTTTCTGCAGTAAGTAAATCTAATCCCCTTCTGTTTTGGAGGACAACTTCTGCTAGGGAATCAACCTGCTCTTGAAGATCTTGGATAGTTTCTGAGAGTACCTGGACATCTGATATGAGTTGCCCAGATAATTTATGGTATTGTACTAGGGAATGTCCTATCTCCGCGGACCCGGTGGCAAGTGCGGTGGTGATGCCTAGACCCGCTAATAAGGGAATAAAATGGACTACACGTTTAATGCGTCCTGCAATATGTTCAAAAGTCGGGATAGGGACTGGCTCATCTCCTGGAATGATGGATACATCTGGGAGGAGGGAGCCTAGGGTACAAACTCCTGTCCAGTTTTGTGGTAAATAGGTGTAGGCATAATTATTTCCACAAATATATACCGATCCATTGGGTGCACACATAGGAGAGGATACATTAATGAAGGAGGAGCAATTTGTAAAGGAGAGGCTTCCTAAAATAAGCTCTGTAGTATCGTTTTGAGTGGGAGAGAGGATGCACGGGGTATTGTTAAAGCCAAGGGGTTGGGCATTGTTTGGCGAAATGTCCGGGCTGGCCACATGAAAAACAATTGTTTTTGCCTTTAGACGGATTAAATAATGAATCTTTTAAAACTGCCCCAATAGCGAGGCCCATTTGGTGACCAGGACCAATATCAGTGCATAGGCGAATGTAATCAGAGAGTGAACCCTTTTTTCTAGGGCGGATGGCTGCCTGAGAGGCAGAATTGGCATTTTCAAAAGCTAATTGTTTGAAAAAATCACTATCAGTTTCTGTGCTACCAAGGAGTCTTTCAGTGGCGTTGGTTAGGCGACTGATGAAGTCAGCATAAGGCTCATCTGGCCTCTGTCTAATACTAGTGAGTTGAGTTGTGGCCGGCCCCTTAGGGAGAAGTTTCTTCCATGCCTTAGTAGCGGCAAGGTGAATTTGAGAAAAAAGGCCAGATGGATATTGTAGTTGAGCTTCATTTGTATCGTAGGGCTTAAAGCCCCTGAGCTTATCATAGGTCCAATCAGTGCACTCGCCTCCCGCTTCTGCGTTGCGGCGTGCAGTTTCTTTACAGGCCTCAGAAAACTCAGATTTCCAGAGAACATAATCGCCCACCGATAGGGTGGCATGGGCCAAATAGTGCCAATCGTGGGTGGTTAACCAGAGGTCATCTAGGGATTGTAAAATTGAGAGTGTAAAGGGGGCTGTGGGGCCATATTCGTCCACCGCTTTTTTGAGTTCTTTTGTGGTTTTTAAATCAAGGCGTTTATAGTGTCTGGCGGGTTCTTTATTGTCTCTGTTGGGGTCTTCATCACTATCTGCACTGCCCTCTTCAGTTTTTATTGGGGGGAATTCAATAACAGGGAAAAGATTAAGAGGGGGTTTTTTAGCAGCAGAGGAGAGTTGTGAATCTAACTGTTGAAGTTGTTTAAGGAGAGTTAAATGTTGTTTTTTGAGTTAAACGGTTTTTTGTAATTGTTGGACTTGGTGGGAGAGGAGAGTTTGATCAGAATCGTGGATAGGAGCTGAAGGCATTTGGGGATTATAGGAAGGGGGCAATTGATTAGAGGCCAGAGACTGCCAGTCAGGATTAACGGCAGCTTCCTCTAAATCAGCCTCGTCCTCAGAGCTTAACTGATTGTCCTCAGGTGGGCTCAAATTAACATTAAAATCAGGACAATTAGGTGAGGATTCTTTTAGTCCTGAGATAAACTTGTCATGAACACTAACCTCTTGTCCCATTATGAGAAGGAATAAAGACTCTCCTCACGTAGGCAGTCGGTTGGTACAATCCGCCAACACGGACCCAAACGAGATGGCACGGATGGTAACGACCCACAGACGAATGTCTTTTGGGACTCACCCGGCCGGAGCGACGGGGGGGGGGGGGGGAAGGGGGGGACGGTTTGGGATGAGAGGAGAAAAAGCCCTTACATGAGCAATCGGTTGGTATAATCCGCCAACACGAACCCCGAGAGGCAACGTGGCTGGTAACGACCCTCAGGCGAAAGCCAGTCGGGACTCAACCGGTCGGGAAATCCTCTGGGTGGACGATTGGAGCTCAAAGTAAGCAGGCAAAATCTCGCTCAAACGGTCCCAAACACCTAGAAAACTGTCTCGTTGGTGAACGACTAAAACCCAAAGTGAGCTGAGAGCAGATAAAAAGGGAGACTGGGACAACAGGTTAGGGGAAAGGGGAACCCTAGTCTAAGTGTCTGAGGGGAAGCCTGTAGACTATACATAAGTCTAGAACACAAATATATGTCCCATTTTTTGAAGGAGTCGTCCGCTTACCTGTACAGATCTCCCACAAGTTGGGTAGTCTTATGGTGATCAAAGAAGAAATATGCTGCAGCTCCTTAGACCGGATGAGCTTAGACGTCTCGTCTTCTAGGAGACTTCAGGCCCCATGTTGGGCGCCAGTTGTCCCGACCCGCGGGACACTACACGAGGGACCCCGAAGCACCTAGAAAGGAGGAAAATGGGAGACACAAAGACCGGAGACAAGACAGGAGTTCTGATCAAGTCTCTCTTTATTGCAGCTCAATCAGGGGTTATATACATTCTTTTGCTGGGTGGAGGGGCATTAACATAAGAAGGGTTGCTGCAGGCTAGCAGTCTTAAGCCATCCGGACACATCCTACAGAATGTGGGTGTTACCCAAGTAACTTCCTCTATCTCATGCTTCTCAGTTATGTGATGGTGCCCTCCAGGCACCCGCCCCCTACAAAAGTTGGGTTTCATTTGTTCTTTTTCTAGTTCTTTAAGGTGTAAAGTGAGGTTATTTATTTGGGATTTTTCTTGTTTCTTGAGATAGGCCAATAATGATATTAATTTCCTTCTTAAAACTGCTTTCATAGCATCCCAAAAATTTTGGTAGGATGTATTTTCATTCCCATTTGTTTCTATGTATCTTTTGATCTCACTTCTGATTTCTTATCTGACCCTGTCATTCTTTAAATTATGTTGTTCAATCTCCACATATCTGTGGTTTTTCCTTCTTTCTTTTTGCAGTTGATATTCAACTTCAAAGCCTTGTGATCAGAGAATATATTTGGTATTATTTCAGTCTTCTTAAATTTGCTGAGGGTAGTTTTATGTCCCAATATATGGTCTATACATGAGAATGTTCCATGTACACTAGAAAAAAAATGTGTCATCTGATGCTTTAGGGTGAAGTTCTCTATAAATATCAGTGATGTCCATTTCATCTAATGTGTCATTTAGAGCTGCTATTTCTTTATTTATTTTAAGTTTGGATGATCTATCCATAGCTCTCATTGATGTATTTAGGTCCTCTAGTATAATTGTGTTTTGGTCAATTTTTCTCTTTAGTTCTGTTAGGAGTTGCTTGGTATATTTTGGTGCTCCCTGATATGGGGCATAAATATTATTTGTGTGTGGTGGTATTCTATGATTTTTACCTCTATTTCTTCTTTTATTACAGTATATATTTCAGTTCTGGACTTGTTTGTTTTTTTTTTTTTTTTTTTTGTGTGTGTGTGTGTGTGTGTTTTGAGTGGTTACCATTAAGTCTATGTAAAAGAAAGTTTGATATTTTGAGTATTCCGTTTTCTTCAGCATGCTTATTTTCTCTATTCCCATATTCTGGTTCAGGCCTTACTCTCCCCCTTTTTAAGTTTTTGTTTGCCACAAATTGTCCCTGTTGATGGTGGTCGAATAGCCTCCTTTAGTATTTCTTATAGTGCAGGTCGTGTATTAGAAAATTCCCTTAGCTTGTTTATGTCTGGAAATGTCTTTATTCCTTCTTCATATCTAAAGGATGTCTTTACTGGGTATATTATTCTTGGCACATAATTTATCTCTTTCAAAACTTTGAATATTTGTTTCTGCTTCTTTCTGGCTTAAGGGATTCTGCTGAAAAATCTGATGGTATTCTAATGGGTTATTCTCTGTAGTTTACCATCTTCTTTTCCGTGGATACCTTGAGGATTCTTTCTTTGTCGTTAATTTTTGACAGCTGCAATACAATGTGCCTTGGAGTAGGCCTGTTGGGATTGAGGTAATTAGGTGTCCTATTTGCTTCTTGGATTCGAGGATCCAGTTCTTTCTCCAAAGTTGGGAAGTTCTCATCGACTATTTGTTTGAATATGCTCTCTGTTCCATTCTCTCTTTCTTCACCTTCTAGTATGCCCATTATTCTTATATTGCTCTTTCTGATGGAATCAGAAAGTTTTTGTAGAGTTCTTTCATTTCTTTTAAGCGTCAAGTCTCTTTCTTCTTCCATCTGTGTCATTTTCAGATTTCTTCATGTTGTTCTTTGATTGTGTTTATGAGCTTGTTAAACTGCCTTTCTATGTTTTGTTGCATCTCGTTGAGTTTTTTCAGAACTGCAATCTTGAATTCTCTGTTGTTTAAATCACATATTGCCATATCTTTAAGTTCATTTTCTGGAGACTTTTCACTTTCTTTATGAGCTGTCTTGTTCCCTTGGTTATTCATGGCAATTAATGATTTATAAGTTCTCTTCGTAGACATCTACAGGAGTAGGTCCTGCAACAGGTCCATAGGAATAGGTCTTTCTTTCATTTTTCATTGCGTGTTGGTAGAATATTTTATTTTCTCTCCGACTGCAGCCTTTTATTTTCTCTCACACTGTAGTGTTATGTTTTCTCTGCACTATTCCAGCTTCTCACACAAAGGTAGGGCTCTCATCTCTTAACAGTTTGCCTTGGTCATAGGGTGCCGCGTCTGTGTGGGGATACGGAGAGCTTTTGAAGTTCCAAAGCTCTTCCTTCACCAGATTCAGAGCCCTGTGTATTTTAGCAGCTCTGTTTACTCCTGCAGGGATCCTCCCAGATAAGTGGGGACAGGGGCAGGGTGGACTGTGAGATGTGGTCCAGAGCAATGGTGGCGACCACCACCACTGGCACTTCTGCTTCCACAGCTCCCTCCCCTTTGCTGGAACTAGTTGGGCTGCAAATCTGTGTCTGTGGACCACAGTTCTCAGAACTGCAAATATTCTGTTCTTTTGATCTGACACTGCTACTGTTCCACTTCTATCACTTGGCAGGTGGGGACAGGGCGAGCTCTGTGAGGGTAGGGAGATGGCAGCTAGTCTCAGTGCCTAAGGCTTCCGTTCTCTGCTCAGCAGTGAGGGATTAAACCACCAGTTTCAGCCTTCTTCCCTCAGTCTTTGCTCCAAGGTCTCTGCCATGAGTGTTGGGTTCAGCCATGCTATATGCTGTCCCCTCAGCCCTGTGGGCGATAAGCAGAACCCTAACTGTCCTAGTTCCCTCTCCCACAGCTGCAGTAGTTCCAGGATTCAGGGAGCTTGGAGCACTGAGCTAGGTCTGCGTCCTGCACCCTTGCGGCTCCATCTCCTCACTTCTCCCTTCCCTCCTCTTCTGTTCCCACAATTTGCCCTCCTTTAAGTTACTTAACTAGTAAGCCTCTTCATCTTTCCAATCTGCTGTGCAGGGAGACATTATGGAGTTATACTTGTTCAATTTGTTATAAATTCCAGCAGAGATTTCAAGAGGCTCACCTCACGCTGCCATTTTTATCCATTTTTTTAATTTGATTTTTTTTCTTTTTCTTTTTTTATTGTTGAGTTTTATGAGTTCCTTATATAGTTTGGATATTAGCCCCTTATCAGAGGCATTGTTTGCAAAAATCTTCTCCCATTCGGTTGGTTGCGTTCTTATTTTGTTGATCGTTTCTTCTGCTTTGGAGAATTTTTCAGTTTGATACTACCATTCATTTATTTTAGTTTTTACTTCCCTTGACTTTGAGATAAAATTCATAAAATCCTCTTTGAACCCAAAGTCCATAAGTTTACTACCTATGTGTCTTTCTATGTACTTTATTGTTTCTAGTCTTATGTTTAGGTCTTTGATCCATTTTGAGTTAATGTTAGTATGTAGTGACAGATAGCAGTCTAGTTTCAATCTTTTGCATGTGGCTTTCCAATTCTTCCAGCACCATTTATTGAAGAGGCTATCTTTTCTCTATTGTATGTTTTGGCTTCTTTGTCAAAAACTATCTGTCCATATTTATGTGGGTTTATTTCTGGGTTTTCAATTCTGATCTATTGGTCTGTGTGTCACTTTTTCTGCCAATACTATGCTGTTTTTATTATTGTTGCTCTGTAAGACAAGCTGAAGTCAGGTAGTGTGATATCTCCAGTATTACTCTTTTTTTCTTAGGATTGTTTTGTCTATTTGGGGTCTTTTGTGATTCCATACAAATTTGATGATTTTTTGTTCTATTTCTTTTAAAAATGCCATTGGGATTTTGACGGGGATTGCATTAAATCTGTATATTGCTTTGGGTAATATGGCCATTTTATGTTGATTCTTTCAATCCATGAGCACACAGAAAGTCTTTCCATTTCTTTGTACCTTCTTCAATTTTTTTCAATATTGTTTTCAGTTTATATGTCCTTCACATCTTTGGTTAAGTTTGTTCCTAGGTATTTTATTCTTTTTGTTGCAATTGCAAAAGGAATTGGTGTTTTGTTTGTTTGTTTGTTTGCTTGTTATTGCTTTTTTTGTTTTTCTGAGATTTTATTGATAGTATATAGGAATGCAATGGATTTTTGTATGTTGATTTTGTAGCTGGCAAATTTATTGTATTCATTTATTGTTTACAATAGATTTTTGGTGGAGTGTTTAGCGTTTCCTATATATGTCATCTGCAAAAAGTGACAATTTAATTTTTTTCATCCCCAATTTGGATGCCTTTTATTTCTTTCTTTTACCTGATTGCTCTGGCTAGGACTTCCAAAAACCACAATGAGAGATCACCTCACACTGGTTAGAATGGCTATCACTAACAAGACAGATAATAACAAGTGTTGGAGAGGCTGTGGAGAAAAAGAAGCCCTCATACACTGTTGGTGGAAATGCAGATCGGTTTAGCCGCTATGGAAGGCAGTGTGGAGGTTTCTCAAAAAATTACAAATAGAATTACCATATGACACAGCAATCCCTCTCCTGTGTGTCTTCCCCAAAAATCTGAAACCATTTATTCATAAAGATATATGTGCTGTGATGTTCATTGCAGCTTTATTTACAGTGGCCAAGACATGGAAACAACCACAGCATCCTTCAACAGATGATTGGATAAAGATGATGTGTTATACATACACAATATAATAGTACTCTGCCGTAGGAAAAGATGAAATATTGCCATTTGCACAAAATGGATGTATCTTGAGTTTGTTATGCTAAGTAAAATAAGTCAGACAGAAAAAGTAGAGAATCATATGATTTCACTGATATGTGGGATATAAAACTGAAAGCAACAAAGGAACAAATAAAAAAAAACTCATAGACACAGACAATAGTTTAGAGGTTACCAGAGAGTAAGAGGGAAGTGGAGTGATAGATTAGGGTAAATGGGGTCAAATATATGGTGATGGAAGGAGAACTGACTCTGGGTGGTGAACACACAGTATGATATATAGTTATGTATTACATAATTGTATACTTGAAACCAATTAATTTTACAAACCATTGTCACCCCAATAAATGTTAACAAAATTTTTTTTCAATAAAATGATAAAGAATTACAACAGCACGGTGTCGTAAAAGATAATATGAATGGAAATCAACACTTCATTTAGCATTTACTACAGAGATAAACACTGGAAGATCAGGTGGAAAGAATTGGGTTGGAAACAGACTACCTAAAAAGTAATCCAGCTTTGCACTGACACACTGCTGGAGCAGGGAAGTCACTGGCCCCACAAGTCCAATTTCTATATCTGTACCTGGGGCAATGCTGATCACATCGTTTAGAGACTGAAGGGGTCAATCTGGGAAAGAGGTGCACTGCCTGAAATAAGCAGGACACTGTCCTCAGTAAGCACTAGTTAGGGGAGTGCTGGGCCACAGATTTTGGAGCCACACAACCTTGAGCTGTGCTCCCTGCTTCACTCATAATCATTAGTTCCACCAGCAAGTCCATGTCTTACCATGAGAGAGAAAGGTCAGTCTAAAAACTAATTTCAGCATGCATACCATGCTTGTAATTTCTTCTGTGCTTCTTCATTAGTGTTCTTATTCCATCTTGATATTAACCTGGGGACAGAAGAAGGGCTGGTGTTATTGGAGGCACTTCATAGATACAGAACCTCAGTTCAGAGATGACAAATGCTAGTTGTTGTGATGACATAGTTAAGTAATGATCCTTATGTGGGCAAACCCTACTTTTGATTTTTAAAATACATTTTCCAGAAACTTAATATAAGGAGTGTTAGCGCTGCAGAAAATGGTTAGAAAATATTTTTAAAAGAAATGAGTTTGTCACTGCTGTCATTGAACCACACTGAAGATGTTATGGAAAACAGATTTCTTTTCCACTGTTGCTCCTGACTAGTCTCTGTATTGCTTATTCTGTGTTCTACCATGAGCATCATTTCTTGAAAAACTACTGTTCTTTTTGTGTGAGCAAATTTTCTTTCTCCTTTACTTTATTTTTCCTTATTTCAGGTGTATCAAACAACATAATGATTAGACATTTACACTCCTCACAAAGTGGTAACCCCAACAAACCTACTACCCATCTGACAGTGTACATAGCTATTGTAATACAATTGACTATATTCCCTATGCTGTGCTTCACATCCCATGACCATTATATATATATATATATATATATATATATATATATATATATATATATATATATATATATATATATATATATATTTGACATTCAATATTTTTATATTAGTTTCAGGCATATAGCACAGTGGTTAGGCATTTATATAATTTATGAAAGTATCCCCCTGATAAGTCTAGTACCCATCTGACACATAGTTTTTACATCATTATTGACTATATTTCCCATACTGCTTTTCCTTCCCCATGACTATTTTGTGACTACCAATTTGGACTTCCTAATTCCTCCAACCTCTCTCCCATCTAGCAAACATCACTTTGTTCTCTGTATCTATGAGTCTATTTTTTTTTGTTTGTTTGTTTATTGTGTTCTTTAGATCCCACATGTAAGTGAGATCATATGGTATTTTTTCTTTCTCAGTATGACTTATTTCACTTAGCATAATATCTTCTAGGTTTATCCATGTTGTTGCAAATGGTAACATTTCGTTCTTTTTATGGAGCAGTAATACTTCATTGCATAAGTACCATCATTTCTTTATCCAAGCATTGAAAAGCCATTTTTCAACTTACAACTCTTTGTCAATAAACCTGTGAAGGAAGATTTGATGGAATAAAACTTTGTTTGTGTTTTAGAGGTTTTCACCCCTTTCTCTCACTTTCCACCTTTTTCTCTTACTTTTCCTGTTCTAAATCTCCTTATCCTAAAGTCTCTCTCTCCCTCTCTCTCTCTCTCTTTCTCTCTCTCTCTCTCTCCCCCCCCTCTCTTCTGCCTTCTAAGGGTTTTCTAAAGCCTGCATTCTCGTAATTCATCTTTATTTTCTAGTTCTTAGAAAGCATGATGATGGACTATTCAACAGAGAATTCAGAGAGAAATATGTCCATGAAAAGAAGAAAATTATTAAACAGAATACCTAAAAACCTACTCTGATAGATGTATGGCTATTGCAGGACAGTAAAGGAAAAGGCCTTAAGGTTTTGCCACAGTGCCAATGGGAATATCCGGTCTGAGAATCTTGTCTGATTTCTTCTGTGTCAGCTATTCAACTATGTACAAGTGTAGAAGGAGGAGGACTTGGTTAATGGTCTCATTTGGTTTTACAATCAACTTTAATTATAAGAAAAATCTTTAATTATAAGAAAAAAAGTAGAAAAAGTACATTAAGTTAATGATCTTTGTGGGAGAAATCCTACTTTTTATTTTTAAAATACATTGTCCAGAACCTTAATATAAGGAGTGTTAGCTCTGCACGGAAAAGATTAGAAAATATTTTTTAAATAAAATGAGTTTGCACCTAAAGGCCCAGATGGAAGAGGCATCCAAATTCCACCAAATATCAGTTCATCCCTAATTACTTCACCTGTCTGCGGTGCTTCTACATGAATGTTCAGTACTCAGCTGGGAGCAGCTCAATGAGTAGAGAAGGAAGCATTAATAGACCATGTTTAAAAATCTGAGACCACTGTATTGATGATCAATGAATTTAACTTCAGTAGATCAGGGTTTCCTGATCATCTGCACCAAAGGTTTGAAAGAGTGTTTTACATTCCAGGTGGACAATGTAGTCTGTGCTGATTTCTGTGAGTATCCTGGCAGGGTGAATCCAGATGGCAGCAGGCTGTGTTATTTATTCTGCAGAGGTGCCATTGGGTCAATCTGAAGAGAAGCTCAGAGAAGTTGGTAGAATCTAATTTTCAAAAACAAAGCAAAGCAAAAAATTGAAGACCAACACTCAATAAGCATGTTGTGACAATACCTGGGTGTAAAACCCAAAGTTTATACCTGGACATCAACCTGATATTTAATTTGAACTTTAGATTGGAGCTGGAAGCTAAGAATTCTCAGCTTATTTCTAAAGGTGGACAAGGTTTATTTACACCATTCCTGGCAATTGGACCTGATGATGCACAGCAAAAAGCTGCACCTCGCACAAGTTGGAGATGGTAGCAATGTCCAGATAAAGGAGATGTATCCTGAGAGAAGGCACTTTGTCATCATTGATCACAGAGGGACTGGTTTGGCCATCTGATCTCCTAATTGACTCTTCAGAAATTATGGCACAGTGATTTTTTGGGTCAATATCTATTTCAGAAATTTAGAAAAGTAAATGGGTCTAGTTGTTCCAGTATTTGATAATAAAACTTGAAAACAAGTAAGCAGTAAGAATGGACCTTGTTACTTCCTAGTGTAGATGGAAAGAAGGCCACATGTTAAACCTGACAAGCTCAGGAGACTGAAAATAACCACATAGTATGGCATGAACATAAAAATTCCTAAATAAGGTGGGCCATGGCACAAAGTCACATCTTTAGTTTGTAGCTTCCTTGAGAAAGGTCAATCTCTACTTTACATGAGCCTGTCTATTGTCTCTTTGCATCTAGGATAACATGCCCTTGGAATGTCAGTAATCCCTTTTTCTGGACCAGAGCAGGAAACTATAGAATCCCTTATTATTATCCTTGTCTTCTGATTACCATTACCATCTCTATGTGTTGTAATAAGTGGACTATTAACTATCCTGTACCCAAGTATGTGAAAGAAGTACCTGTCTCCAATTTACTTTTATCCAATCCCAGAGATTTCCCTGCTTTGTTCTCCTACCCCCTTAATCTACCAGCAATGGATTTCATGTAACCCTCCTCCTTTAATTCTATGTGTATAATAAACTGCAAACACCATTTTGCAGAGCATTTTCTCAATCCATTGAAATTTTTCTTCCTGGCAATTGTCATCAGTTTGGCTCAAATGAATTCTTATAAGCTTTCTCTTAGGCTAGATGTTTTTTCATCAACACTACACATTTTTTATTGGCTGCCCACATTTAGTTTTTAAAATAAACAAGCTTATATAACCAGTGCTGTTCAATAATTTTACATTAAAATGTTAAATATATTTTGTATAAGAATGCACACTGAAGATATCAGGACAAAGGAAAGTGAACCTAATGGAGGATTCTTAGAGAGAGGAGAGAGAGAGAGAGAGAGAGAGAGAGAGAGAGAGAGAGAGAGAGAGAGAGAGAGAGAGAGAGAGAGAGAGAGAGAGAGATGTTATTTAGACACCTTTCATAATGAAAAATGGCAATATCATCTCACCTAAGGCATTTGTACCTGCATATATTATGGCTGAGATGGAAAAGCACTGGGCAGTCAGGCTGCATCCCATCACCCACCCATGAGGGATGCAAGTGGGGAAGCCATCGTCTGCTAGCCAAATGCACACAGTATCTCCACACAGGACAGAGAAAAGGCTGCTTTGCCTGCTTTTGACTCACTGATCCAAGGACAACTACCTGAAGAATGATGAAGCCATCCTTGGTGGCCTTCCAACAGAATAACACCTTTTCAGATGGAGGTCACCACATTATCATTCTGAGTCTGCTGGCTGAGGAAGGAGCTTATGGTTCAGATAGAGAATACAAGCAACAATGTGAATAGTACCTTTCTTTGACGGATGCTTCATGGTTTAAAAAGTCATCTCAAACCTATCTGGCTCACATCACCACTCTAAGTAATGAGGAGAACAATGATGCATGCTTTACCATGGGTCAGGGAAGAACATGTATTTTTTGAAAGTCAGTGAGGGAATATGTAAGGGAAAATTAGAAGATGGAAACTATGGGTCAAAAGAGGGATGCAGCAACATGAAGGAGAATTTTGACTTTGCTACCATCAAAGACTCAAAAGATGTGGCATGGGCAGGCTGGGAGAGTGGCCCTAGTCAAAGCCTATTCTGAGAAAATAACATCAGCTCCTTTCTTTTTAAAACCATAGATATACCTCCCAGCTGGGGCTCAGAGCAGTGCAGCAGCAAGTACCCAGGCTGGTATGACTACGCGGTATTGTGGCCTGCAATACAGTGTGCATTTTCACAAGGTCCTACTAATTTTTTCCAACATTGCTCTTTAAATTGTATTTTTACATAATATGATCCAATAACTATCTTCTTAAAGTTATGCAGCATTGAAGAATGCCATAGCCTACACAATCTATATCATGGAATCGATAAAAAATGAAAATATAGTTATAACACTGTTAATAGTTTGCTGTTTTCTTTTAGTCCTAACAAGAATGTAACATGGGGTTTTGAAAGTAAATCTAAGGATAATCTGAACAAGAGGCTGACCTTGAGAAAGCTGGCTTTTCTCTATAACCAGAAATATTGAAACTTAGGTCTTGGATTAATTATCTAAATCTTTAAAAAATCGTTATTTTGATTCCCTATCTGAAAATGGAAGCCTGTTTCTACCCTCATCTTGAGGGTCTGAGTCAAATAAACAAAATTAATTGGGCAAAACTCTTTGGATTTGAGGGGAAGAAAGTATTTAAGGATGACTTCTAACTAAAGATCTGTTTCTGAGTTGAGCCAGATTTCATAATAATATCCATAAGAGGTTTTTGTTTGTTTATCTGTTTTTTGCTTTTCAGTCTTTTAAGTTTTAGTTTGCTTTTTAACAAAAGTAGATACAAATTATTTAGAAATCTTTTTTTTCTATTTGTATTTTGGATATGTTTCTATGGGAATACAAAAGATTAACATTACTGGTTTTTGTTTGCTTTTTTATTAAGACTTTATTTTTTAAAGCAGTTTTAGATTCAGAGCAAAACTGAGGGGAAGGTACAAAGATTTCCCATACACTCCGTATCCCCTCAGAGGCACAGCCTCTCCCTTTATCAACATCCCCCCCACCAGTAGCAAATTTGTTACAGTTATTGAACCTATGTTGATACATTACAATCACCCAGTTTATAGTTTACCTTATGATTCACTCTTGATTTTGTACATTCTATGGGTTTGGAAAATATATAATGACATGTACTGATTATTACAATATGATATAATAATTTAACTGCCCTAAAAATCCTCTGAGCTTCTCTTGTCTATTTCTCACCCCACCCCCACCAACCCCTGGTAATTGCTGATCTTTTTACTGTCTCTGTAGTTTTTCTTTTCAGAATGTCATACAGTTTGGAATCATACAGTGCGTAGTCTTTCCAGATTGGCTTTTTTTCACAAAGATTCCTTTATGTCTTGTCACTGCTTAATAGCTCATATCTTTTTAGCACTGAATAATATTCCATTTTCTGGATATACTGTATTTTATCCATTCACCTACTGAAGGTTGCTTCTAAATGTTGGCAATTGTGAATAAAGCTGCTATAAACATCCTTGTACAGGCTTTTGTGTGCATATACATTTTCAGCACCTGTGGGAAAATACTAAGGAGCCTGATTGCTGTAATACATGGTAAGAGTACGTTGAGTTTTATAAGGAACTACCAAACTGTCTTCCAAAATGGCTGTACCGCTTTGCATTTCCACCAGCAATGAAAGTGATTTCCTGTTGTTTTACATCCTTGCCAGCATTTGGTGTTTTCGGTGTTTGGGATTTTGGTCTTTCTTATAGGTGTGTAATGTTATCTCATTATTGATTTTAATTTTCAATTACCTGATGACACATGATGTTGAACATCTTTTCATAAGCTCATTTGCCATCTGTATATCTTCTTTGGAAAGGTGTCTGTTAAGGTATTTGACACATTTTTAATTGAGTTGTTTGTTTTGTTATTATTTTTAAGAGTGTTTGTATATTTTGGATAATGATCTTTTATCAGATTGTCATTTATAAATATGTTCTCCCAATCTGTGGCAAATCATTTCATCATCTTGTCACTGTATATTACAGAGCCTTCATTTTTTATTTTTTTAGTTGGGGTGACAATTGTTAGTAAAATTACATAGATTTCAGGTGTACAATTTTGTATTACATCATCTATAAATCCCATTGTGTGTTCACCACCCAGGGTCAGTTCTCCTTCCATCACCATTTATTTGATCCCCCTTACCCTCATTTCCTCCCACCACCCCCCTTACCCTCTGGTAACCACTAAACTATTGTCTGTGTCTAAGAGTTTTTATTTCTCATTATCTTTTTCTTTTGTTGTTTTTGGTTTATATAACACATATCAGTGAAATCATGTGGTATCTGTTTTTTCTGTCTGACTTATTTCACTTAGCATTATACTCTCAAGATCCATCCATGTAGTCACAAATGTTCCTATAGCATCTTTAGTTACCGCTGAATAGTATTCCATTGTGTATATATACCACAACTTCTTTATCCATTCATCTATCAAAGGACATTTTGGTTGTTTCCATGTCTTGGCACTGTAAATAAAGCTGCAATGAACATTGGAGCGCACGTGACTTCATGGGTAAATGATTTCAGAATTTTTAAGTAGATACCCAACCGAGGAATAGCTGGGTCATATGGTAATTCTGTTTGTAATTTTTTGAGGAACCTCCACGTTGCCTTCCATAGTGGCTACACCACTCTGCATTCCCACTAACTGTGTACGAGAGTTCCTTTTTCTCCACAGCCTCTCCAACACTTGTTACTATTTGTCTTGTTGATGATACCCATTCTCACTGGGGTGAAGTGATATCTCATTGTGGTTTTTATTTGCATTTCTCTGATGATAAGTGATGTTGAGAATTTTTTTCATATGTCTATTTGCCATTTGTATGTCCTCTTTGGAGAACTGTCTCTTCAGGTCCTCTGCCCATTTTTCAATTGGGTTGTTTGTTTTTTTGTTGTTGAGCTTCATGAGTTCCTTATATATTTTGGATATTAGCCCCTTATCAGAGGCACTGTTTGCAAAAATCTTCTCCCATTCAGTTGGTTGCCCCTTTATTTTGTCGATGGTTTCTTTTGCTGTGCAGAAGCTATTAAGTTTCATATAGTCCCATTTGTTTATTTCAGCTTTTACTTCCATTGCCTTTGGAGTCAAATTCATAAAATGCTCTTTGAACCCAAGGTCCACAGATTAGTATCTATGTGTTCTTCTATGCAGTTTATTTTTTCAGGTTTCATGCTTAAGCCTTTGATCCATTTTGAATTAATTTTGGTACATGGTGACAGATAGCAGTCCAGTTTCATTCTTCTGCACGTGGCTATCCAGTTCTCCCAGCACCATTTATTGAAGAGGCTGTCTTTTCTTCATTGTACGTTTTTAGCTTTTTTGTCAAAAAATATCTGTCCGTATTTATGTGGTTATATTTCTGTGTTCTTAATTCTATTCCATTGGTCTATGTGTCTTTTTTTCTGCCAATGCCATGCTATTTTGATTATTGTAGCCCTGTAGTACAAGCTAAAGTCAGGAAGTGTGACACTTCCAGTATTGTTCTTTTTTCTTAAGATTGCTTTGGCTATTCGGGGTCTTTTGTGTTTCCAAGCAAATCTGATGATTTATTGTTCTAGTTTTTTTAAAAAATGCCATTGGGGTTTTCATGGGGAATGCATTAAATTTGTATATTGCTTTGGGTAATATGGCCATTTTAACTATGTTGATTCTTCCAATCCATGAGCATGGAATGTCTTTCCATTTCTTTGTGTCTTGTTCAATTTCTTTCAAAAATGTCTTATGGTTCTCAGCATGTATGTCCTTCACATCATTTGTTAAGTTTATTCCTAGGTATTTTATTCTTTTTGCTGCAATTGCAAAGGGAATTGCTTTTTGTATTTCTTTTTCTGAGATTTCATTGTTAGTATATAGGAATGCAATGGACTTTTGTACGTTGATTTTGTAAGCCAGCAACTTTACTGTATTTGTTAATTGTTTCTAATAGATTTTTGGTGGAGTCTCTAGGGTTTTCTATATATAGCATCATATCATCTGCAAAGAGTGACAATTTAACTTCTTCATCCCCAATTTGGATGCCTTTTATTTCTTTCTCTTCCTTGACTGCTCTGGGACTATGTTGAAAAGCAGAGGTGATAGGGGACAGCCCTGTCGTGTTCCTGAAGTTAGAGCAAAGGGCTTCAGGTTTTCACCATTAATTATGAGATTAGCTGAGGGCTTGCCATATATGGCCTTTATTATGTTAAGGTATTTTTCTTCTATACCTATTTTATTAAGTGTTTTAATCATCAATTGATGTTCTATCTTGTCAAAAGCTTTTTCTGCATCAATTGATAAAATCATATGATTTTTGTTTTTTATTTTGTTGATGTGATGTGTCACATTGATGGATTTATGGATGTTGAAACATCCTTGAGCCTCATGGATGAACCCCACTTAGTCGTGATGAATAATCTTTTTAATGCATTGGTGCATTCGATTTGCTAGAATTTTGTTTAGGATTTTTGCATCTGTATTCATCAGAGATATTGGTGTGTAGTGTTCTTTTGTGTGTTGTTCTTACCAGGTTTTGGTATCAGGGTAATATTGACCTTATAAAATGAATTAGTGAGTACTGTCTCTTCTTTAATTTTATGGAAGAGTTTGAGCAGGATAGGTATTAGATCCTCTTTGAAGGTTTGGTAGAATTCACTAATGAAGCTGTCTGGTCCCGGACTTTTTCTTCTGGGAAAGTTGTGGATGACAGATTTCATTTCCTTACTGGTAATTGGTCTGTTTAGATTTTCCAGTTCTTCAGTTTTGGAAGGCTATATGTTTCTAAGAACTTGTCCATTTCTTCTAGCTTATTGATTTGGTGGCATATAGTCCTTCATAGTATTCTTGGATGATCATTTGTATTTCTGTGGTGTCCGTGATAATGTCACCTTTTTCATTTCTAATTTTGTTAATTAGTGTCTTCTCTCTTTTTATCTTAGTGAGTCTAGCTAAAAGTTTGTCTATTTTGTTAATCTTTTCAAAGAACCAACTCTTTGTTACATTTATTTTTTCTATTGTCTTTTTGTTCTCTATTTCATTTAGTTCTGCTCTGATTTTGTTATTTCCTTTCTTCTGCTGACCTTGGTTTTCACTTGTTCTTCTTTTCTAGTTCTTTAAGGTGTAACATGAGGTTACTTATTTGGGATTTTTCTTGTTTCTTGAGATAGGCCTGTAATGATATAAATTTCCTCTTAAAAGTGCTTTCGCTGCATCACAAAACTTTTGGTAAGATGTATTTTCATTGCCCTTTGTTTCTATATATCTTTGAAATATAGATCTCTCCTCTAATTTGATCTCTCCTCTAATTTCTTCTTCACCAGTCATTCTTTAAAAGTATGCTGTTTAATCTCCACGTATTTCTGTTTTGTTTTTTTTTTTTCTGCTTTATTTTTGCAGTTGATATCCAATTTCAAAGCCTTGTGATCATAGAATGTGCTTGGTATGATTTCAATCTTCTTAAATTTGCTGAGGCTGATTTTATGTCCCAATATATGGTCTATCCTTGAGAATATTTCATGTACACTTGAAAAGAATGTATAGTCTGATGTTTTAGAATGAAGGTCTCTACATATGTAAATTATGTCCATTTCATCTAATGCGTCATTTAATGCTGCTATTTTGTTATTTATTTTCTGTTTGGATAATCTATTCATAGCTGTCAATGATGTATTTAAATCCCCTAGTATAATTGTGTTTTGGTCAATTTCTCCCTTTAGTTCTGTTAGTAGTTGCTTGGTATATTTCGGCGCTCCCTTATTGGGGACATGAATATCGATGAGTGTTATGTTTTCTTGTTGTATAGTTCCCTTTACCAATATGAAATGTCCATCTTTGTCTCTTGTTATCTTTTTCACCCGCAAGTCTGTTTCATCTGATATCTGCATGGCTACACCTGATATTCTCTGGGTACCATTTGATTGGAGTGTCAATTTCCTCCCTTTCACTTTGAGTCTATGCTTGTCCTTGTAGCTGAGATGTGTCTCTTGGAGACAGCATATGGTTTGTTTCACTTTTTTGATCAAATCTGCTCCTCTGTGCCTTTTTTTTTTTGGTGAATTCAGTTCATTTGCATTTAGAGTGATTACTGATAGGTGAGGATTTCCTGTCATTGTATCTTTAGTTTACTGGTAAGGCTGTGTCTCTATTGTTTCTTTGCCTTTTTGTTGTTGCCTATTATTTCCATGTGCTGGTATTCTATGATGTTTCCTTCTGTTTCTTCCTTTAGTACAGTATATATTTCAGTTCTGGATTTTTTTTGAGTGGTTACCCTTAAGTTTATGTAAAAGAAAGTTTGATATTTAGAGTATTCCATTTTTCAGCACACTTACTTTTTCCATTCCCATATTCTGGTTCAGACCTTACTCTCCCCCTTTTTAGGTTTTGGTTGCCACAGATTTTCCTTGTTGATGGTGGTCGAATGGCCTCCTTTAGTATTTCTTGTAGTGCAGGTCATTTATTAGAAAATTTCCTCAGCTTCTGTATGTCTGGAAAGGTCTTTATTCCTCCTTCATATGTAAAGGATAACTTTGCTGCGTATATTATTCTAGGTTCATAATTTCTCTCTTTCAATAGTTTGAAAATTTGGTTCCACTTCCTCCTGGCTTGTAGAGTTTCTGCTGAAAATTCTGATGATAATCTAATGGGTTTCCTTTTTAGGTTACCGTCTTCTTTTCCATGGCTGCCTTGAGGATTTTTTCTTTGTCGTTGATTTTAGACAGCTTCAATACAATGTGCCTTGGAGAAGGCCTGTTGGGATTGAGGTAATTAGGTGTTCTATTTGCTTCTTGGATTTGAGGGTCCAGTTCTGTTCACAAGTTTGGGAAGTTCTCATCAACAATTTGTTTGAATATATTCTCTGTTCCCTTCTCTCTTTTTTCTCCTTCCTGTATGCCCATTATTCTTATATTGTTCTTTCTGATATAGTCAGAAAGTTCTTGTAGAGTTCTTTCATTTCCTGTAAGTTTCAAGTGTCTTTCTTCTTTCATTATGTAATTTCCAGGTTTCTATCTTCGATGTCACTGATTCTTTCCTCAATCTGGTCAACTCTAAAACCTAAGCTTGTTATTTCATTCTTAATTTCTTGTATTTATTTCTTAATCTCCAGAAGTTCTATTTGGTTCCTTTTTAAAATTCCAATCTCTTTCGTAAAATGCTCATGTTGTTCTTTGATTTCGTTTCTGAATTCATCAAACTGCCTTTCTGTGTTTTCTTGCATCTCCTTGAGTTTTTTCAGAACTGCAATTTTGAATTCTCTGTCATTTAAGCCACATATTTCCGTATCTTTAAGTCCCTTTACTGGAAACTTTTCATTTTCTTTCTGAGCTCTCTTGTTGCCTTGGTGATTCATGGCAATTACTGATTTAGTGTTTATCTTCCTAGACATCTACAGGAGTGGCTTCTGCAACAGGTTGATAGGAGTAAGTCTTTCTTTTGTTTTCCGGTATTTGTCATTAGCATGTTTTATTTTCTCTCCGACTGCAGCCTTTTTTTCTCTCTCTCACAAGGTAGTGCTATGTTTTCTCTGCACTATTCCAGCTTTTCACACAATGGGGGGATTCCCTAGGAATGGACTTCTCCTCTGTTAATAGTTCACCTGGGTTATAGGGCACAGTGTCTGTGTGGGTATACAGAGAGCTTTTGAATTTCCAAAGCTCTTCCTGCACCGTATTTAGAACCCTATGTTTCAGCAGTTCTGTTTACTTCTGCAGGGATCCAACCGGATAGGTGTGCCAGGGGCGTGGTGAATTGTGAGAGGTGGTGCAGAGCAATGGTGGTGACCACCACCACAGCCGTTCCTGCTTCCACAGCTCTCTCCCCTTTGCCCGAACTAGTTGGGCTGCAAATCTGTGTCTGCGGTCCACAGTTCTCAGAACAGCAAATATGCTGTTCTTTTGATCTGACACTGCTACTGTTCTGCTTCTAGCAATGGGTAGGTGGGGTCGGGGCGAGCTCTGGGAGGGTAGGGAGGGAGCAGTTAGTCTCTGTGCCTAAGGCTTCCATTCTCTGCTTGGCAGTGAGCACTTAAATCTTCGTTTTCAGTCTTCTTTCCTCAGTCTTTTCCCCGAGATCTCTGCCGTGAGTGTTGGGTTTAGCCATGTTATATTGTGTCCCCTCAGCCCTGTGGGCCACAAGCGGAGTCCTAGCAGTTTGAGTTATTCCCTCTCCTGCAGCTGCGGTAGTTACATATTGCGGTGAGCTCAGAGCACTGATCTAGGTCTGCATCCTGAGCCCACCCATGCGGATCCGTCTCTGCACTTTTCCCTTCCCTCTTCTCCTGCTTGCATGATTCACCCACCTTTAGTTGAATTCAATAGCGGGCCTCTTCGTCTTTCCTGTCTGTTTTGCAGGGAGTCCTTTGTGGTGTGATTGTTGTTTGATTAGTTGTGAATTCCAGGGTAGCTTTACAGAGGCTCACCTCATGCCGCCATTTTGATGACGTAATATATATTTTTTTAATTAAAGTTTATTGGAGTGACAGTTGTTAGTAAAGTTACATAGGTTCGGTGTACACTTTGTAATACATCACCTATATAAAACATAGTGTGTTCACCACCCAGAGTGAGTTCTCTGTCTTTCACCTTATATTTGATCCCTTTTTCCCTTGCCTACCCCCTTATATTCTGGTAACCACTAAACTATTGTCTGTGTCTATTAATTTTGTTTCTCATTTGTTTGTCTTGTTCTTTTGTTATTTCCAATTTTATATACCACATATCAGTGAAATCATGTGGTTCTCTACTTTTTCTGTCTGACTTGTTTCACTTAGCATAATAATCTCAAGGTTTATCCACGTTGTCACAAATGGCACTATTTCATCTTTTCTTATGGCAGAATATTATTCCATTATATGTACATACCACATCTTCTTTATCCAATCATCTATTGAAAGATACTTTGGTTGTTCCCACGTTTTGGCCACTGTAAATAAAGCTGCAATGAACATCAGACCACATATATCTTTATGAATAAATGTTTTCAGATTTTTGGGGTAGACACCCAGGAGAGGGATTGGTGGGTCATACGGTAATTCTATTCTTAATTTTTTGAGGAACCTCCACACTGCCTTCCATAGCGGCTGCTCCAACCTGCATTCCCACCAACAGTGTATGAGGGTTCCTTTAATTTTAATAAAGTACGAATTATCCATTATTTCTTTCATGGATTGTGCCTTAAATGTTGCATCTGAGAAGCCATAGCCATACTTAAGGTTATCTAGGTTTTCTCTTATTTTATATTCTACGAGTATATATTTTACATTTAGGTCTGTGATTCATTTGGAGTTAATTTGGAGAGAATCATGTACGATTTATGTGTTTTTGTTTTTTTTTTTTGCATGTTGATGTCCAGTTATTCTAGCACCATTTATTGAAAAGAATGTCTTTGCCCATTGTATTGCTTTTGTTATTTTGTAAAAGATAGTTATGTGGGTCTATTTCTGTGTCCTCTATTCTGTTCCATTGATCTATTAGTCTATTCTTTCACCAATATCACACTGTTTAGATTACAGTAGCTTTATACTAAATATTGAAGTTGGGTAGTGTCAGTCCTTCAACTTTGTTATTGTATTAGTTATTCTGAATCTTTTGGCTTTTTATATGAACTTCAGAATCAGTTTGTCAACATCCACAAAATAACTTGCTTGGATTTGTATTGGAATTATAATGAATCTACATATCAAATTGGGAAATACTAGCATCTTCAGAATACTGAGTCTTCTTAACCATGAAAAGGGAATATCTCTTCAATTATTTAGTTCTTCAATTCTTTCATCAGAGTTTTGTAGTCTTCCTCATGTAGATTTTGTATATAATTCATTATACCTACTTATACGTACCTAAGTGTTTAAGTTTTTTAGGACTTAATGTAAATGGCATTATGTTTTTAATTTCAAATTCCTCTTGTTCATTAATGGTATATAGGAAAGTGATTTACTTTTGCATATTAACCTTGTAGTCTGCAACTTTACTATAATTGCTTACTAGTTCCAGGAGTTTTTCTATCTTTTTTTCTTCAACATTTCTATGTAAATGATCATGTCACTCATGAACAAGGACCATTTAATTGTTTTCTTTTCAATCTGTACTTTATTTCCCCCACCCCTTAGATAGGACATGATAGCTAGAGTGGGCTGGAGTTAATATTTTCCTTCTCACAAGTCAGTTAAACTCTGATATCACAGCAGGTTAAGCTCTAGTTTTCCCTAAAAGCAGGTCTTGTTAAGGAGAACAGGATTTGCTGGTATATATTTCAAAATGGTTCCTTTTTCCCTCCTCCTGCTGGAAGCACAAGGGCGTCTTATTTCCCTGATATTTACTGTGGGAACCTGGTTGAGCTTTTGCAGGCAATTTTCACAACACTGTGTCCCTCACCCCCAGACTGGGTTCCCATGGAGTTTTGAACTCTCAGATTTGCCCTCTTTGAGTCACTACCAATTCATCAGTTACAGTGAAGGATTTACTACCATGGCAGTCATTCTCACAGTGGTTTCTGCTCATGAGTCTGTTCTGGAAAGCCAGGATACCTGAATTTACCTTGAGGGCAGTGGTTTTCCCTATATTTTCCCCTCTTTTATGGATCTAAGAAGCACGGTTGATTTTTCAGTCTGTTCAAATTTTTTTCTTGTTGATGGGATGGAGTGGTGACTTCTAGGTATTTTACGTGTGGGACCAGAAAATGGAAGTTCCATAAGAGGTTTTGATATTAGTTCCTGCAGTTACTTAATTTTCTGGACCGTAGACAAATGATGTTCCCTTTTCCCAGAATTCCTAAATTTATGTGGAATGCAGGACTTTGATAACAAGTTTAGTTAACAATATACTCACATAAACAAAATAAAGTACAAAAATCATATGATGATATCAATTGATGCAGAAAAAGCATTTGACAAGATACAACATCCATTTATCATTAAAACACTTAATAAAATAGATATAGAAGGAAAATACCTTAACATAAAAGCCCTGGACCAGATGGCTTTACAGGTGAATTTTTCAAAACGTTCAAAAAAGAATTATCACCTATTCTCCTCAAGCTCTTCCAAAAAATCCAGAAGGAAGGAAGACTCCCAAACACTTTTTACAAAGCCACTATCACCCTGATCCCAAAAGCAGACAAAGACACCACAAAGAAAGAAAACTACAGGCCGATATCTCTAATGAACATAGATGCAAAAATTCTCAACAAATTATTAGCAAACAGAATTCAGCAATACATTAAAAAGATCATACACCATGATCAAGTGGGATTCATCCCTGGTATGCAGGGGTGGTTCAACATGCGCAAATCAATTAATGTGATACACCACATTAACAAAATGAAAAATAAAAATCCCATGATCATATCAATAGATGCAGAAAAAGCATTTGATAAAATACAGCAACCTTTTATGATAAAAACCCTTAAGAAAGTGGGAATAGAGGGATCATATCTTAACATAATAAAGGCCATATATGACAAACCCACAGCTAACATCATACTCAATGGGGAAAAGCTAAAACCATTCCCCCTAAGATCAGGAACAAGACAAGGTTGCCCACTTTCTCCACTTCTATTCAACATAGTGCTGGAAGTTGTAGCCACAGCAATCAGACAAGAGACAGAAATAAAAGGCATCCAAATTGGTAAGGAGGAAGTAAAATTATCATTATATGCAGATGATATGATACTATATATAGAGAACCTAAAGACTCCACCAAGAAACTATTAGAACTGATAGATGAATTTAGTAAAGTAGCAGGATATAAAATTAATATTCGGAAATCAGTTGCATTTTTATATACCAATGATAAAATAGCAGAAGGAGAAATTAAAAAAACAATTCCATTTACAATTACTCCAAAGACTATAAAATATCTGGGAATAAATCTAACCAAAGATGTAAAGGATCTGTACTCAGAAAATTATACAACACTGAAGAAAGAAATGAAAGAAGACATAAATAGATGGAAACACATTCCATGTTCATGGATAGGAAGAATTAATATAGTTAAAATGTCCATACTGCCTAAGGCAATACACATATTCAATTCAATTCCTATCAAACTACCAACGACGTTTTTCACAGAAATAGAACATATAATCCTAAAATTTATATGGGACCATAAAAGACCCCGGATAGCCTCAGCAATCTTGAGAAATAAGAACAAAGTGGGAGGTATAACGATACCTGATTTCAAACTATACTACAAGGCTACAGTAATCAAAACAACATGGTACTGGCATAAAAATAGATACATAGATCAATGGAACAGAATAGAGAGTCCAGACGTAAATCCATGCCTATATGCCCTTCTAATCTATGACAATGGAAGCAAGAATGTACGATGGGGTAAAGACAGTCTGTTCAATAAGTGGTGTTGGGAAACCTGGACGGACACATGCAAGAAAATGAAGCTGGACCACCTCCTTACACCATATACAAAAACAAATACAAAATGGCTTAAAGACTTAAATGTAAGATCTGAAACCATAAAATATCTAGAAGAAAATATAGGAAGAAACTTCATGGACATTACCCGGAGTAAGATTTTCACTGATATATCCCCTCGCGCGAGCGAAGTAAGAGAAAAAATAAACATGTGGGATTACATCAAACTAAAAAGTTTTTTCACAGCAAAGGAAACCATCAATAAAACAAAAAGGGATCCTACTGTATGGGAAAAGATATTTGCCAATGATATATCTGATAAGGGATTAATATCACAAATCTATAAAAAACTTACTCAACTCAACTCCAAAAAAACAAACAACCCAATTAAAAAATGGGCAGAGGACTTGGGGAGACATTTCTCTAAAAAGGACATACAGAAGGCAAGAAGACATATGAAGAAATTCTCAACCTCACTAACCATCAGAGAAATGCAAATAAAAACCACAATGAGATACCACCTCACTCCAGTCAAAATGGCTATTATCAATAAATCAACAAACAACAAATGCTGGCGCGGATGTGGAGAAAAGGGAACGCTAGTGCACTGTTGGTGGGACTGCAGATTAGTGCAGCCACTATGGAAAACAGTATGGAGGTATCTCAGGAATCTGAAAATGGAACTACCCTATGATCCAGTAATTCCACTCCTAGGCATCTACCCGGAGAAATCCAAAACTCCAATTCAAAAATCTGTATGCACTCCTATGTTTATTGCAGCACTTTACACAATAGCCAAGATATGGAAACAACCAAAATGCCCATCGGTAGATGACTGGATTAAGAAGCTGTGGTACATTTATACAATGGAGTATTATGCAGCCATAAAGAAGAAAGAAATCTTATCATTTGCAGCAACATGGATGGATCTAGAGAACATTATGTTAAGTGAAATAAGTCAGAAAGAGAAAGACAAGTACCATATGATCTCACTTATATATGGAATCTAAAGAAAAGACTATGTGAATGAACTAATCAGAGACAGTTTTGGGGACGCAGAGAAAAAACCGAGAGTGGTTAGATGGGTATGTGGGAGGGGGTTGAGGATAAGGGGAAAGGTGAAGGGATTTGGAAGCAGCTGGTAACCACAAGATGGCCTCAGGGTTTTTTTGAAAATTAATTTGGGGAAGGTATTCTATAATGTTGTAAAGATTTTGTTGGGTATCCGATGGACATGTGTCCTATTTGGGAGACCACCTCAGGGATACTGTGGATACCTGATCATGGCATTGTACACCAGAAGCTAAACATTAATGAATGCCAACTATAATTTTATATATATAATGTGATGGTTCATGGTGAGATCAGAGGGATAGTGGATGGGGGGAGGGGGGTTCACAGTGTGAGGGATATAAATGATGAACGTCTAAGTATTACCTTGTTTTGTGCACCTGAAACTAATAAATAAATTAATTAATTTAAAAAAAATAGAGGCAATATATGACAAGCCCTCAGCTAATCTCATAATTAAGGGTGAAAAACTAAAGCCCTTTGCTCTACGTTAAGGAACAGGACAGGGCTGTCCCCTATCACCTCTGCTGTTCAACATAGTGTTGCAAGTCCTTGCCAGAGCAATCAGGTAAGAGAAAGAAATAAAAGGCATCCAAACTGGGAATGAAGAAGTTAAATTGGCACTCTTTGCAGATGACATGATGTTATATATAGAAAACCCTAAAGACTCAACCAAAAAAGCTATTAGAAACAATCAACGAATACAGTAAAGTTGCTGGCTACAAAATCAATGTACAAAAGTCCATTGCATTCCTATATACTAACAATGATATCTCAGAAAAAGAAATAAAATTGAAAAAAAAAAAAAACAATCCCCTCTGCAATTGCAGCAAAAAGAATAAAATACCTAGGAATAAACTTAATCAAGGATGTGAAGGACCTATATGTTGAAACTATAAGACATTTTTGAAAGAAATTGAAGATGACACAAGGAAATGGAAAGACATTCCATGCTCATGGATTGGAAGAATCAACAGAGTTAAAATGTCCATATTACCCAAAGCAATAGACAGATTTAATGCAATCCCCATCAAAATCCCAATGGCATTTTTTAAAGAAATAGAACAAAAAATCATCAGATTTGTTTAGAACCACAAAAGACCCTGAATCGCTCAAGCAATCTTAAGGACAAAGAACAATGCTGGAGGTATCACACTGCCTGACTTTACCTTGTACTGCAGGGCTACAATAATCAAAACTGTATGGTGTTGGAAGAAAAACATACGCATATACCAATGGAATTGAATTGAGAACCCAGAAATAAAACCACATAAATATGGACAGATAATTTTTGACAAAGAATGTAAAAACATACTATGGAGGAAAGACAGCCTCTTCAATAAATGGTGCTGGGAGAATTGGATAGCCACGTGCAAAAGAATGAAACTGGACTGCTATCTGTCATCATGTACCAAAATTAATTCAAAATGGATCAAAGACTTAAGCATAAGACCTGACACAATAAACTGCATAGAAGAAAACATAACTACTAAACTTATGGACCTTAGGTGTTTTTAGTTTTATATACCACATATCAGTGAAATCATATGGTTATTTATTTTTTCTGTCTGACCTATTTTGCTTAGCTTGATCATCTCAAGATGCATTCATGTTGTTGCAAATGACACTATTTCATCTTTTCTAATGGCAGAATAGTAAAGATATATGTACTATGATATTCTCTGCAACTTTATTTATGGTGGCCAAGACATGGAAACAACAAAAGTGTCCTTCAATAGATGATTGGATATAAAAGACTTGGTATATATACACAATGGGATCCTTTTAATTTCTAATCTGAAAAATATAAGAGAAAGAATATGATCTTTAGCATTAAAGGTATGTTTGAAAGTCCCCAAGTTGATACTCTCTTACACACCTCCTTACTTATCCAGTGGACCAAATAATAATTCTCTTGTGTTGCTTTTCATTCAACCCTAAGTGTGAGTTCTACAAAACTAAACAAAGCAAAGACACACACACACACGCACACAAAACAAAACAAAACAAAACAAAAACATTGTTTATCTTGTTTCTCTAGTTGCTACTAAGAAGTTTTTGGTCATACAATGTGAAGTTAGGATGTTGAGTTGACTTTTTCACTTCCTCAGTATTATTTAAAATATTTAGATGGAAGGATTTTATATTTCACCTGTAGTATTTTATTTTTGAAGTGATATTGTAATCCAACTCCTAACATATTGATTGACACATAGTAGAGACTTGTGAGTAACTGTTGACTGAAGGACAAATGCTAACTCTGATAAAAACACATATTTGGCCTGAGTTACCAGAACAGTCAGTCCAATTCTTCACATTATTCTGGAAGTATAAATACATATTCGAGACTGTATGCACTTGCCTGCATTTTTTTGTTTTTCTTTTTTCTTTCTCATTCTTAACTTTATTTTCTTTTCTGCTGTAGGCATAGCAGTCTCACCCATACATATGTAATGAAACTACATAGACCTTTTTACCCTGGTGCCTCCTGAAGCAATTTGGATCTCTTTGCTAGTATCTTATACTCAGCTAAAGTAATTTTCCATTGGTGTTATTTTCCTATTAACTTCAATAGAGAAACCAAACACTCCATGCTCCATTGGGCTCAAAATACCCGACATTGGGCTCAAAATACGCCACATCTTCTTTTCATTGCCAAAAATATAGCACCATTTTTCTCAAAGATTAAGAAAAATAATGTGAAAACAATTAACTTTGGAGACTTTGAGTTTGTATGAATGATACATAGAAAAATATTAAACAAACATTTCTTTCTTTCTTTCCCAGGATTTTATGATATTTTCCTCTTTCGTTTCTTAAGAATTCTTACCACACCATATATATCATATAATATTATATAATCATATAATCATATATATCATATGATAATAATAAACTTTCTGATAGAAATGAAATTATATATTCAGTTTAGTGGAAATTCCCCAATCAGTTGTAAATGCAGATATACATCAAATTGTAATAGATGCAAAAAGGTAATTAGAATGAAAAGGATATCTCAAATACAGAAAATAAGAATGCAAAAGAACACAGTTAGCAAAAAAAAAACAAAAAAAAAACTTTTGGAGATTTTATTTAGAACTCTGTTTTATTATCAAATCGAGAATTTCTAGGACATAAATGAAACCTATTTTTCAGAGGTTTATAGCTCTTTTTTCTCTCTCTGTTTTTAATTTAAAAAAATAAAAGAATTAAAAAGGACTTGAAATGACACATACTTTAACTATTTTGATTTGTTAGCTAGATTTGAAAAAGAAGTGTTGACGAAGCAAAAATTGAACAGCATTTTGTAGCAGGTGGCAGAGACCATAAAAGAAAGTGGGAATGTGCAAAGGCAATTTGGTAGTGGGTAGCAGTGTGGTGCCCCTTTGGGAAATAAACAAGGATGAATTGTTTAAAATCCCACAAAAGAAAATAAACATGTATATCTCAGGGTACTCAGGAGATGTGTTTTCATTAGTCTTTTTATACAGAAATATTCACCCCTCACTCAATTTCATTTCCATCATTTTATTTTTGTTCAAAGTTGAAAAAACCCAGTATTTCTAAGTGTAGAGAAATGGAGCAGAATTGTAACTTGCTAAACCTGAGATACTAAAATTCATTTTTCTCAGTCCTTTAACTGTTAAAAAGAACGCAGACACATTATTAGAATTCAGTATGTTCCCATGAGCCTGGTGGGGCACTGGAGTCAAGGAAAAAGGGTCCTTGACAGTAAAACTATTGGACCCACATAATCACTGGATTGTGAAAATTATTTTTAAAAGGGTTTTATGTAATAACTATAATTAGAGTTTAAAATCCAGTACATTGGAATAATTTTCAAGAGACTAAATTAAATGTATGCTAAATTAATTGCATAAAATTTTAAATTTTGAGCACAGAATTTTACATATAATTCTAGTGCTGGGAATTTTTGGGTGATAGTGGATAGATATGTTTTAAATGTCATAATTTTTCCTATTGAAGGAAGTTGGATTCCAACCAAAAAAAACAGGAAAAAGTGCAGGTAGTGATCAAGCACAGGGAGAAGATAGTGCTGAGTGTAGTCGGATATGGGATGTAGGCATTCTCAGGACATGAGACGGGACCACAGTTGTTCTACAAGTGTAGTGCTTTCTTCCCAGCTTAATCATCTGAAAAAAATGTCCTGGACATGGAGGCAGCATGTTTCATAGTAAAGGCTAGTTTTAAATTTAGCTCCTAAGGTAGGGTGGCATCATTCTAGATCTAGGTAAAAGTAGGACTACTTTTAAGTTCCCTTCTAAAGTATTGTCCTCTTTGAGCAAGAAAAATAAAACAATCAAAATTGCTGTAAATGACATAGATCCAAGATGGTGGAGTAGATAAACCCTGTGCTTGCCTCACTCTGTAAACACATCAAAATTACAGCTAATTATAGAATAACCAGGAGAACAATCAGAATTCTAGCTGAACAGAAGTTTTATAACTAAGGATATAAAGAAGGAGCCATGTCAAGGCTGGTAGAAGCAAGGGAGAGGTGAAAGGTGCTAGCCCCAAAACCTCCATATGGTGGATGAAAATTTGGGAGGGATATCTTGGCCACAGAGGTTTCTCAAAGAACAGTAAGGGACTGAAGGCCCATACTAGGCTTCCCAGCCTGGAGTACTGGTGCTTGAAAGAGGAGCCCGCACATCAACTAGCTGTGAAAAACAGTGGGGATTCTGACCTTTGGGTGGGATGGAAGGCTGTAGGAAACCCAAACATTCACTTAAAGGGCCTGCACAGGTTCATTCACAGACACTAACCCTGAGTTCTGGTGGAGGGACAATATCTAGGAGGCATCGGAGACATACGGTGGGCAGACTAAAGTGTGTGGCTTCAGGTAAGGGCTGGAAGATAGTCAACATTTTTCCTGTGTAGGGTCCTTCTTCTGTGTGGCCAGCAGGCAGGCACCATCTTTCCTGTGTTGAACCCTCCTCCTACACCCATGGACAAATATCAATCTGAATTGGTTTGATGAGCTCAACCTGGTGACTCACTGAGACCCTGTCACACCAAATTTTATCTTGCAGGAGGCTTTATCAGCAGCTGAAGCTTACGGGAGCTAACAGTTAACAACAGCCCTTGGAGTGCCCTGGCTTATTTTGCAGTACCCTAACCCGGTACTGGGGATAGACATCTTTGGTTCACAGAATGGCCTCTCCCATATGCTACTAGGTCTAGCACAGGCAGCAACAAACCATAGATCACTTTGTAGCTCCTACCAGGTAGTCACTAGCTGGTAACAGGCAGTAGTTGACTTGGGCCTGCACAGAGCCCCTCCCAAGAGGCCCCAGAATGAACATAGTTGGAGGTTGGATTCAACCACAGCAAAGCACCACTCAATTAGCCCCACATGTGGCACACCCAAAGGGTGGCTTCAACAGGCACCAGAGCCCACTGGTGAGAATTCTACTCCTTGGGTAACCTCTCCAAAACAATAGCCATAAACTGTGGATGTGGCTAATCCTCACAGCCAGTCAGCCTGAGGGTCAATCCCACCCATTGAAATGCCAATAGCAATCAAGGCTCAGATATAACAGGAGAGCACACACAACCCACAGACAAGACACTCCTGGACCACCAAGTGCAGGTGACCTCACAGGGTACTTACTACCTAAGGCCACCCAGCAAGACTTAGAGACATAGCAGGTCTACATAATACACAGAAACAAATGCAGAGAGGCATACAAAACGAGAAAAAAAAATACATCTCAAATGAAAGAACATGAGAAAATTTCAGAAAAATAATTAAAATGGAGGCAAGCAACCTACCAGAGACAGAATTCAAAACACTGGTTATAAGTATGCTCAAGGAACTTAGTGAGGACTTCAATAAAAAGTTAGCAAGCAGAAAACAATGACATAGAAACCATAAAAAAGAACCTGTAAGAAGTGAGGAATACAATAACTGAAATGAAGAATACATTAGAGGGAATCACCAGCAGACTAGATGAAGCAGAGGATTGAATTAGTAATTTGGAAGACAAGGTAGCATAAAACATCCTATCAGAAGAGAAAAAAGAAAAAAGAAGTTTAAGAGACCTCTTGGACAACATCAAGAATCATAGGGGTACTAGAGGGATAAGAGAGAGAGCAAGGAATTGAAAACCTATTTGAAGAAATAATGATGGAAAAGTTCCCTAACCTGGTAATGGAAATAGACATAGAATCCCAGGAAGGACAGAGAGTCCCAAACAAAAAGAACCCAAAGAGGCCCACACAAAGACACATCATAATTAAAATGCCAAAGGTTAAAGACAAAGAGAGAATCTTAAAAACAGCAAGACAAAAACAGTTAAATTAGTTCCATACAGGGAGCTCCCATAGAAAAATCAACTGATTTCTCAACAGAAACTTTACAGGCCAGAGGGATTGACAGGAAATATTCAAAGTGATGAAAAGAAAGGATCTACAACCAAGACTACTTGATCCAACAAAGCTATTATTTAAAATCAGAGGACAGATAAAGAACTTCCCAGACAAGAAAAAGCTAAAGGGGTTCGTGACCACCAAACCAAAATTACAAGGAATGTTAGAAGAACTTCTAATATATATACATATACATACATATATATATATATATATATATATATATATACATATATATATACACATACATACATATATATATATATATGTATATGTGTGTGTGTGTGTATATATATATATATATATATATATATTTAGAATGACAATAACTACATACCTATCAATAATTACTTTTAATGTAAATGGATTAAATGCTCCAATCAAAGACATAGGTGGCTAAATGGATAAGCAAAGAAAACCCACACATATACTGCATACAAGAGACTCACTTCAGATTAAAAGACAAACAGACTGAAAGCAAAGGCATGGAAAAAGTTATTACATGAAAATGGAAGTGGGAAACAAAACTGAAGTAGCCATACCTATACCAGACAAAATAACTTTAAATCAAAGTCTATAACAAGAGACAAAGAAGGACCCAGTAATCCCACTTCTGGGTATTTATCCAAAGAAACCCAAAACTCTACTTCAAGGGGATCTGTGCATCCATATGTCAATTGCAGCTTTATTTAGAAGAGCCAAGATGTGGAGGCAGCCTTGGGTCCATCTATGGATGAATGGATAAAAGAAGGTGGTACATGTATACCTATCACATTACTCAACCATAGAAGGGAAGAGGCTCTTGTGTTCTGCAGCAGCATTGATGGACCTGGAGAGTTTTGTGCTGAGTAGAATATATCAGACAAAGAAATATACAATGTGATTTCACTCATATATGGAATCTAAAGAACAAAATAAACTGACAATACAGAAATATACTCATAGATCCAGAGAAAATTTTGATGGTTGCCAAATGGGAGATGGTTTGAAGGGCTGGATAAAAAAACAGAAAGAAGGGATTAAGAAATTCAAATTTGTTGTTACAAAGTAGTCATAGAGATGTAAAGTAAAACGTAGGAAATATAGTGAATAATATGGTAATAACTATGTACTCATATAGTGCCAGGTGAGTACTAGACTAGTCAGGGGATTCACTTCTGAAATTACACAAATGTCTAACCATTGTGCTGTACACCTGAAATTAATATAAAATAATACTGAATGTTAACTGTAATTGAACATTTTTTAAAGGGGGGGAAGCTGAAGGGAAATAAGAGGTTCACATTTCCAGGTATAAAACAAGTCCTGGGGATGTAATGTTCAGTATGGAAAATATAGTCAATAACATTGTGATAGTGTGATGTAGTGTTAGGTGGTTGCTGGACTTATCATGGTGATAACTTCTTTAATTATATAAATGTTTAGTAACTATGATATACAACTGAAACTTATATAATGTTGTATGTTAGCTATATTTTTAATAAAAAATGTAATTGCTGAAATGAACACTTTGTTATTGAGTTAAATAAGAAATCTATCGAAGTGTGGTCATTTTCTTCAATAATGATGATACTGTTATAATAAATGTCTTTCCTTTGTGTAAATTAGTGGAAATGAATTGGTAAAGATTAGTATAATAAATGAGCATCTTAGGAGGAAAGAAATGAGCAGAAAATGTAACAGTCAGTCCCCCAAATGAGGAAACATTTCCACCAGACTATGGTTCTGGTCTGTACAAACATTGTAAATTTTTACATATTTTGAATTTACATATTTTACACCATTTTGCAAAAGCAAATTGGTGATTGAATCAAAATACCTTCATTTACCTGTTGATGTTTTTGGAGGCGGAGTTGGCTTGAAGTATTTCCTTAATATTATCTATAAGATAATATTTAGACAGTGTCTATGTCCAATTTAATTTAGATTTACTCGTGTTTTTTCTTATTCTTCATGAGAATCTATGCATTCTGAAAATGGCAACCATGTGAACCATATGAGTTTGCTATCTCTATTCCCCAAACTATTTTTTTAACTGCAAGATTAAAGGTAGAGAGCAACCAAACACTGGGCAGTTTTCTAAACAGAAGAGTCAAAAATTTCCAAAGGGAGACTCCAATTGAGCTAACTTATAGATTAAGACCTTTGCTGGCCTCTCCTAACCAGCATTCTCACCTGGTCCTTAGATTATCACATTGTACAAATTAAGACCTTTGACAATGTTCCAAAAACCTGAGAACTCTTAACTCTGGGTGTTTTTTTTTATTTAAAGCCCCTTCGAAAAAAGCCCTCAATAAATTGGGACAAACCTTAACTAGGTATCTTTCTACCACTTGAGCAGGTTAGACACTGCTAACCTCAGTTGGTTCTGATGCAAAAAAAAAAAAAAAAAAAAAAAAAAAAAGTGAGATAATTGAGGTCAGTACCTTCCAACTAAACACAAAAGGGCAACTACAGTTGACCCTTGAATAACGGGTTTTAAGAGTACAGGTCCACATATACGTGAATTTTTTTCAATAAATATACAGTTGGTCTTCCATATCCCTGGGTTTCTCATAGATATGCAGTGGGAATCCTCAGATGCAGAGAGCCAACTGTATGTATTATTCTATGCCATTTTATATAAGGGTCTTGGGAATCTGCCAATTTTAGAGTCCTCAGAGGTCCTTGAATCAATCATCCACAGATAGTAAAGGTTGAGTGTAGTTAAGTTTTGGGGGAGTCAAAAGTTATAAATGTATTTTCCACTGTGTAGAGGTCAGCGTCCCTAAGCCCCACTTAAAGTTGTTTAAGGGTCAACTTTACTTCCTTCCAGATATTCCATACTTCCCTACCCTTGGCCTTCTCATCCTGGAATAATCCTTCACAAGATTTTTCACATGTCATCTATAAATCTCATTTTACTATTTACAGTAACTAATATGATTTTACTTTAATTAAAAATTTTGCTGAGATAATTATAAATTCAAATCCTGTTGTAATAAATAGTACAGATAGATCCTTTACACACTTTGTCCTTTGCCCCTTAATGTTTACATTTTGGAAATCTATTCCGTGTTTCCCTGAAAATAAGACAAGGTCTTATACCATATTTCCCCAAAAATAAGACTGGGTCTTATATTAATTTCTGCTTCAAAAGATGCATTAAGACGTATTTTCAGGGAATATCTTACTTTCATGTACAGCAATCTACATTTATTAAAATACAGTCATGCCATCTTCTGGAACACCGTCATAACGTACTAAATGCGTCCATCTGGCTGATGATCTTAACTGGGGCTTATTTTCGGGGTAGATTTTATTTTCAGGGAAACACCATAGTGTTTTATCACAACCAAGAAATTAACATTGATACAATTCACCAATATTACTCAGATTTCCCGAGCTGTACGTGTATTCATTGTACGATGTCCGATAACTAAGTTTGTGAACTCATCCTAAAAGAACCACTATATACCTCATTGCTGAATATCACTATGGTCAACTTGAAAGCACACCCCTTGTGAAGCTATGCACCAACACCAGCACCTAGTCCACCCTTAAAAGCAATTTTAAAACTTTTTCTGGAATGGCCATCAGAGTCGTCGTCATATTACGCAGGATGTCCTGAATGTCATCAAAATGTCTTCCTTTCAATATTTCCTTTAACTTTGGGCAGAGAAAGAAGTCTTTGGGGGTCACATCAGGTGAGTAAGGAGGGTGTTCCAATACATTTATTTGTTTACTGGCTAAAAACTCCCTTACAGACAGTGCCATGTGAGCTGGTGCATTGTCATGATGCAAGAGCCATGAATTGTTGGCAAAAAGTTCAGGTCGTCTAACATTTTCACACAGCCTTTTCAGCACTTCCAAATAGTAAACTTAGGTAACTGTTTGTTCAGTTGGTACAAATTCATAATGAAAAATTCCTCTGATATCAAGAAAAGGTTAGCAACATTGTTACAACACGTTCGAATCATCCAACTTTCGTATCTGTGCTTTAGTTCTAGACAATAGTCACTTGTGTAGTTTCTTGTATCCACCACCACAATTTAAAATGGAGAATTGAAAAGTTCTAACATTTTCCCCTTGTAGTGCTCTTATAAACTCTGTATAATACCTTTCTCGCTCCTGCCCTTCATCCCCACCTCTGGACCTGAACCCTGGCAACAAGGAATCTGTCCTCTTTTTCTAAAAAATTTAAATATTATAAAATGGAATATATAATGGCTTGTCTAACCATTCACCTGTTGAAGAACAGCTGGACTATTTCCAGTTTTGGGCTATTGAAAATGAGCTGGTATAGACATACGTGAACAGGTTTTTTGTAAACATAGTTTTCATTTATCTGGGATAAATGCCCAAGAGTGTAGTTGCTGTGTTGTATGATAGTTGAATATTTAGTTTTATAAGAAACTATCAAGTTATGTATATTTTCCAGAGTGGCCATACAATTTCACATTCCATAAGCAATATATGAGCGATCTGGTTTCTTCGCAGCCTCATCAGAATTTGTTGTCTATTTTTCAGTTTAGCCATTCTGATAAGTGATATCTCATTTTGATATTAAATTTGCATTTCCTTAAAGGCTAATGATGTATTTATTTACCATCTATATATCTTCTTCAGTAAAATGTATGTTCATGTAGTTTAAACATTATTTCATTGGATAGTTTATTTTTACAATTGAGTTTTGAGACTACTTTATATATTCTAGATATGAGTCGTTGTTTTATCTGTGTAAATATTTTCTCCCAATCTCTAGCTTATTATTTTATTCTCCCAATCTCTAGCTTATTATTTTATTCTCTTCATCTGGAATTTAAAACAAAAAGCTTTTGGATTGGAAAAAAAAATGGCGGCGTGAGGTGAGCCTCTGTAACGCTCCCCTGGAATTTACAACGAATCGGACAACAATAACTCCACAAAGGACTCCTTGCACAGCAGACAGGCAAGACGAAGAGGCCGACTACTGAATTCACCTCCAGCTGGGTGAATCGCGCGAGCAGGGGAGGAGGGAGAGGAGAAGTGCGGAGACTGAGCCTCGCGGGCGCAGGACACAGACCTAGCTCAGTGCTCGGAGCCCGCTGCTCCCGGAACTACCGCCGCTGCGGGAGAGGGAAGGACTCGGACTGCTAGGGCTCCGCTTACGGCCCACAGGGCTGAGGGGGCAGCATACAAAACCGCTGAACCCAACGCTCGCTCACGGCAGACCTCGGAAAAAGACTGAGGGAAGAGGGCTGAAACCGGTGGTTTAAGCCCTCACTGCCGAGCGAGATCGGAAGCCTTAGGCACGGAGACTAGCCGCCCCCTCCCTACCCTCCCAGAGCTCGCCCCGCCCCCACCTGCCCGGTGCTAGAAGCGATAAAGTAGCAGTGTCGGATCAAAGGACAGAATATTTGCTGCTCTGAGAACTGTGGATCGCAGACACAGATTCTCAGCTCAACTAGTTCCGGCAAAGGGGAGGGAGCTGTGGAAGCAGGACTGGCTGTGGTGGTGGTCCCCGCCATTGCTCTGGACCACCTCTCACAACTCACCCCGCCCCTGGCCCCACCTATCTGGGCGGATCCCTGCAGGAGTAAACAGAACTGCTGAAACAAACGGGCTCTGAATCTGGTGCAGAAAGAGCTTTGGAACTCCTAAAGCTCTTCGCATACCTATCAACCTGTTGCAGAAGACACTCCTGTAGATGTCTAGGAAGAGAAATAGTAAATCAGTGATTGCCATGAATAACCAAGGCAACAAGATAGCTCAGAGAGAAAGTGAAAAGTCTACAGAAAAGGAACTTAGAGATATGGACCTTTGTGATTTAAATGACAGAGAATTCAAGATCGCAATTCTGAAAAAACTGAACGAGATGCAAGAAAACACAGAAAGGCAGTTTAATGAACTCAGAAACACAATCAAAGAACACCATGAGCATTTTACAAAAGAGATTGAAATCTTGAAAAAGAACCAAATAGAATTTCTGGAGATTAAGAACTCAATAGAAGAAATTAACAATAAAATATCCAGCTTAGGTAGTAGAGTTGACCAGATGGAGGAAAGAATCAGTGACATCGAAGATAGGAACCTGGAATTTACACAGAGGGAAGAAGAAAGAGACTTGAGACTTAAAAGAAATGAAAGAACTCTACAAGAACTTTCTGACTCCATCAGAAAGAGCAATATAAGAATAATGGGCATACCAGAAGGAGAAGAAAGAGGGAAGGGAACAGAGAATATATTCAAACAAATCGTCGATGAGAACTTCCCAAACTTGTGGACAGAACTGGATCCTCGAATCCAAGAAGCAAATAGAACACCTAATTACCTCAATCCCAACAGGCCTTCACCAAGGCACATTGTATTGAAGCTGTCTAAAATCAATGACAAAGAAAGAATCCTCAAGGCAGCCAGGGAAAAGAAGACGGTAACTTACAAAGGAAAGCCCATTAGATTATCATCAGATTTTTCAGCAGAAACTCTACAAGCTAGGAGGGAATGGAACCAAATATTCAAACTATTGAAAGAGAGAAATCATGAGCCAAGAATAATATATCCAGCAAAGATCTCCTTTAGATATGAAGGAGGAATAAAGACCTTTCCAGACATCCAGAAGCTGAGGGAATTTTCTAATACACGACCTGCACTACAAGAAATACTAAAGGAGGCTATTAGACCACCATCAACAGGGACAACTTGTGGCAACCGAAACATAAAAAGGGGGAGCGTAAAGGCCTGAACTGGAATATGGGAATAGAGAAAGTAAGCGTACTGAAGAAACTGGAATACTCTAAATATCAAACTTTCTTTTACATAAACTGAAGGGTAACCACTCAAAAAACATCCAAATCTGAAATATATACTGTAATAAAAGAAGAAACAGAGGGAAACATCATAGAATACCACCACACAGAAATAACAGACAACAACAAAATGGCAAAGAAACAATGGAGACACAGCCTTACCAGAAAACTAAAGACAGAATGACAGGAAATCCTCACATATCAATAATCACCCTGAATGTAAATGGACTGAACTCACCAATAAAGAGACACAGAGTAGCAGATTGGATCAAAAAACTAAACCCAAACATATGCTGCCTACAAGAGACACATCTCAGCTACAAGGACAAGCATAGACTCAAAGTGAAACGGTGGAAATTGACACTTCAAGCAAATGGTACCCAGAAAAAATCAGGTGTAGCCATAATGATTTCCGATGAAACAGACTTCAGGGTGAAAAAGATAACAAGAGACAAAGATGGACACTTCATAATGGTAAAGGGGACTATACAACAAGAAGACATAACAGTCATCAATATTTATGCCCCCAATCAGGGAGCACCGAAATATACCAAGCAACTACTAACAGAACTAAAGGGAGAAATTGACCAAAACACAATTATACTAGGGGACTTAAATACATCATTGACAGCTATGGATAGATCATCCAAACAGAAGATAAATAACGAAATCGCAGCCCTAAATGACACATTAGATGAATTGGACATAATTGAAATATATAGAGCACTTCATCCTAAAACATCAGACTATACATTCTTTTCTAGTGTACATGGAACATTCTCAAGGATAGACCATATATTGGGACACAAAATCAGCCTCAGCAAATTTAAGAAGATTGAAATCATACCAAGCATATTCTCTGATCAAAAAGCTTTGAAATTGGATATCAACTGCAAAAAGAAAGCAGGAAAAAACACAAATACATGGAGATTAAACAACATACTTTTAAAGAACGACTGGGTCAAAGAAGAAGTTAGAGGAGAGCTCGAAAGATACATAGAAACAAATGACAATGAAAATACATCCTACCAAAATTTTTGGGATGCCGCGAAAGCAGTTTTAAGAGGGAAATTTATATCATTACAGGCCTATCTCAAGAAACAAGAAAAATCCCAAATAAATAACCTCATGTTACACCTTAAAAAACTAGAAAAAGAAGAACAAGCGAAACCCAAGGTCAGCAGAAGAAAGGAAATAACAAAAATCAGAGCAGAACTAAATGAAATAGAGAACAAAAAGACAATAGAAAAAATTAATGTGACAAAAAGCTGGTTCTTTGAAAAGATTAACAAAATCTACAAACCCTTGGCTAGACTCACTAAGATAAAAAGAGAGAAGACACTAATTAACAAAATCAGAAATGAAAAAGGGGAAGTTATCACGGACACCACAGAAATACAAAGGATTATCCAAGAATACTATGAAGGACTATATGCCACCAAATTTAATAACTTAGAAGAAATGGACAAGTTCTTAGAAACATATAGCCTTCCAAGGCTGAATCATGAAGAACTGGAAAATCTTAACAGGCCGATCACCAGTAAGGAAATTGAATCAGTCATCAAAAACCTTCCCAAAATCAAAAGTCCTGGACCAGATGGCTTCACCAGTGAATTCTACCAAACCTTCAAAGAGGATCTAATACCAATCCTGCTCAAACTCTTCCAAAAAATTGAAGAAGAGTCAGTACTCCCTAACTCATTTTATGAGGCCAACATTACCCTGATACCAAAACCTGGTAAGGACAGCACAAAAAAAGAAAACTACAGACCTATATCTCTGATGAATACAGATGCTAAAATCCTAAACAAAATTCTAGCAAATCGAATACAACAATGCATTAAAAAGATTATTCATCACGACCAAGTGGGGTTCATCCCCGGGGCACAAGGATGGTTCAACATTCGCAAATCCATCAATGTGATACATCACATAAACAAAATAAAGGACAAAAATCATATGATTCTATCAATTGATGCAGAAAAAGCATTTGATAAGATACAACATCCATTTATGATTAAAACACTTAGTAAAATTGGTATAGAAGGAAAATACCTCAACATAATAAAGGCCATATACGACAAGCCCTCAGCTAACCTCATAATTAATGGTGAAAAGCTGAAGCCCTTTGCTCTACGTTCAGGAACACGACAAGGTTGTCCCCTATCACCTCTGCTTTTCAACATAGTGTTGGAAGTCCTCGCCAGAGCTATCAGGCAAGAGAAAGAAATAAAAGGCATCCAAATTGGGAATGAAGAAGTTAAATTGTCACTCTTTGCAGATGACATGATGCTATACATAGAAAACCCTAAAGACTCCACCAAAAAGCTATTAGAAACAATCAATGAATATAGTAAAGTTGCTGGCTACAAAATCAACGTACAAAAGTCCATTGCTTTCCTATATACCAACAATGAAATCTCAGAAAAAGAGATAGAAAAAACAATTCCTTTTGCAATTGCAGCAAAAAGAATAAAATACCTAGGAATAAACTTAACCAAGGATGTGAAGGATTTATATGCTGAAAACTATAAGACATTTTTGAAAGAAATTGAAGAAGACACCAAGAAATGGAAAGACATTCCGTGCTCATGGATTGGAAGAATCAACATAGTTAAAATGGCCATATTACCCAAAGCCATATACAGATTTAATGCAATCCCCATTAAAATCCCAATGGCATTTTTTAAAGAAATAGAACAAAAAATCATCAGATTTGTTTGGAACCACAAAAGACCCCGAATAGCCAAAGCAATATTAAAAAAAAAGAACAATACTGGAGGTATCACACTCCCTGATTTTTCCTTGTACTACAGGGCTACAATAATCAAAACAGCTTGGTATTGGCGGAAAAACAGACACATAGACCAATGGAATAGAATTGAGAACCCAGAAATAAAACCACATAAATATGGACAGATAATTTTTGACAAAGAAGCTAAAAACATACAATGGACGAAAGACAGCCTCTTCAATAAATGGTGCTGGCAGAATTGGATAGCTACGTGCAAAAGAATGAAACTGGACTGCTATCTGTCACCATGTACCAAAATTAATTCAAAATGGATCAAAGACTTAAGCATAAGACCTGACACAATAAACTGCATTGAAGAAAACATAGGTACTAAACTTATGGACCTTGGGTTCAAAGAGCATTTTATGAATTTGACTCCAAAGGCAATGGAAGTAAAAACTAAAATAAACAAATGGGATTATATGAAACTGAAAAGCTTCTGCACAGCAAAAGAAACTATTGACAAAATAATGAGGCAACCTACTGAATGGGAGAAGATTTTTGCAAACAGTTCCTCTGATAAGGGGCTAATATCCAAAATATACAAGGAACTCATAAAACTCAACAACAAAAAAACAAACAACCCAATTGAAAAATGGACAGAGGACCTGAAGAGACATTTCTCCAAAGAGGATATACAAATGGCAAATAGACATATGAAAAAATGCTCAACATCGCTAATCATCAGAGAAATGCAAATGAAAACCACAATGAGATATCACCTCACCCCAGTCAGAATGGCTTTCATCAACAAAACAAATAGTAACAAGTGTTGGAGAGGCTGTGGAGAAAAAGGAACTCTCATACACTGTTGGTGGGAATGCAGACTGGTGCAGCCGCTATGGAAGGCAGTGTGAAGGTTCCTCAAGAAATTACGAATAGAATTACCATATGACCCAGCAATCGCTCTCCTGGGTATCTACCCCAAAAATATAAAAGCATTTCTCTATAGAGACACGTGTACGCCAATGTTCATTGCAGCTTTGTTTACGGTGGCAAAGACATGGAAACAACCAAAATGTCCTTCGATAGATGAATGGATAAAGAAGTTGTGGTACATATACACAATGGAATACTATTCGGCGTTAAGGAAAGATGATATAGGAACATTTGTGACAACATGGATGGATCTCGAGAGAATAATGCTAAGTGAAACAAGTCAGACAGAAAAAGCAGAGAACCCTATGATTTCACTGATATGTGGTATATAAACCAAAAAGAACAAGAAGAACAAATGAGAAACAAAAACTCATAGACACAGACAATAATTTAGTGGTTACCAGAGGGTAAGGGGGTGGGGGGTGCGTGATGAGGGTAAAGGGGATCAAATATATGGTGATGGAAGGAGAACTGACTCTGGGTGGTGAACACACAATGGGATTTATAGACGATGTAATACAGAATTGTACACCTGAAATCTATGTAAATTTACTAACAATTGTCACCCCAATACAATTAATTAAAAAAAAAAAAAAAGCTTTTAATTTTGATGTGATCCAATTTATCACTTTTTTTTTCTTTTTGGATCATGCTTTTGTGTCATTCTAATCCTTTTTTGACTAACCTAGGTCTCAAAAACTCTCTTTTTTTCTAAAGTTTTTATGCTTTTACATTTAACATTTAATCTCAGTACCCATTTTCAGCTGACTTTTGTATAAATGTGATATTTAGACCAAAGTTCATAATTTTTTGCTTATGGATGTCCAACTGCTCCAGCACCATTTGTTGAAAAAACTTTCTTTCTGCTATTGAATTGTTTTTGCACCTTTGTCAAAAATCATATTGTGTAAACCACTTTTTAGCTTCCTATTCAGTTCCATTTGTCTATGCCTCTATCTCTCTGACAATGCCCTACTGTCTTGATTACTTTACCCAACCTTAATTTTGGGTAAAGTGATTCCTCTCATTTTGTTCCTCATTGTCTAGATTGTTTTACCTAGAAGAGCCTGTGCTCTTCAATATAAAACTTAGAATAATCTTGTCTTATGTCTGTAAAAATCCTTGCTGGGATTTAATAGGAATTACATGGAATTATATTAAACCTATATGTATGTGCATATTTATATTCTTGGAATATTTATAATATATCAATATATAAATAATATAAATATGTACATGATATTTATGTATTCATTTATATATATATATATATACATATATATATATATATGTATATATATATATATATATATATATATATATATATATATATATATATATAAAACTTGAAGGATAATTGAAGTTTCCAACTATAGTTGCAGATTTATTCATTTCTCCTTTCAGCTCTATTAGTTTTTGTTTCAGATATCTTAAGACTTTTTTGTGCATACTCATTATAATTGTTATGTCTTTCTGATAAATTTATCCTTTTATCATTATGTAGTGTTCCTCTTTGCCTCTAGTAATTTTCTTTTCTCTCAAGTCTATTTTATGTGATATTAATATAGAGACACTTGCTTTTAAAAATTTAATGTTTATATGGCAATTTTTTTATATCCTTTTGCTTTCAACCTACCTATATTATTGAATGAGAAGGGGTTTTCTTTTAAACAGTATAAAATTGGGACTTATATTTTTATCTACTCTGATAATCTCTGTCTTTTCGTTGATGCATTAGTTCACTTACATTTAAGGCATTTATTGATATGATAGCAAGTACATTTGCTATTTTATTTCTGGATTTCTCTTTCTTTCTTTTGGTTCCCTTCCTCTGCTTATTATTATCTTGCCTTCCTATGGATTACTTAATGTTTTGTTTTTTTTAAGATCCATATTAATTTGTTTGTGGTGCTTGGATTGTATCTCTTTGTATAGTCTTAATATTCATTGCTATGGTTATTAATATATACATAAGTAACATGACAGTTTAATGGTTTCAACATTTTACTATTTCACATAAAGTGCAAAAATCTCACTTCGATTTTGGTCCCTTTATCATCACCATTTAAAAATGTCGTGGTCTTGAATATCAGATGATACCGTTTTGTTTCAATCATCAAATATGATTCATAAGACTCATGAAGAAAGGAATAGTTTATTGTATGTACCCATATTTCTCATTTTTTCATTGTTCCTTATTTCTTTTTGATGTTCCAAAATTGTTTCTTTTTCTTTAAGAACTTCCTTTAACAATTCCATAAGGTTAAATGTAGTAGCAACAAAATCTTTTCGTTTTCTTTTTTTTTTGCATTTATTTATGAATTTATTTTTTAAATAATTTATTAGTTAAAGGTGTACAAGACAAGGTAATACTTAGACGTTCATCATTTATATCCCTCACACTGTGAAACCCTTCCCCCATCTACTATCCCTCCGACCTCGCACCGAGCCATCACATTATATATATAAAATTATAGTTGGCATTCATTAGTGTTTAACTTCTGGTATACAGAGCCATGATCAGGCATCCACAGTATCCCTGAGGTGGTCTCCCAAATAAGACACATGTCCATCAGATACCCAACAAAATCTTTACAACATTAATGATTACGTTCCCCAAATTAATTTTCAAAAACCCTGAGGCTGTTTTCTTTATCTGAAAGTGTTTTTATTTTCCTTTCATTCCTGAAGGATAGCTTTTTTAATTTATAGAATCAAAAGATTACAGCTATTTTCTTGGGCACTTTAAAAATATTGTGCCACTTCCTTCTGACCTTTATAGTTTCAGATGATAAATTTGCTATCATTATAATTGACGGTCTTCCATAGATTATGTTTTGTTTTTCTCTAGCTGCTTCCAAGATTTATTCTTTGTTTTTAATTTTCAACAGCTAATAATTGTGTGTTTTCGTCTTTATTGCTTTGGATTTTTATTCTTTGGTAATTGTTCATCTTCTTGAAGATGTAGGTTTTTGTCTTTCATCAATTTGTAAAGTTTAGCTTTCATTTCTTTAAATACACTTTCAGCCTCAGTCTTTGTTCTCTCCTTCTGGAAGTGTGACGCAGATGTCAGATTTTAGTTATTGCCACTCAAGTCTCTAAGCATATTTATTATTAACATTTTAGTTCATTTTGTCCAGTTTGGGTGGATTCTATTGTTATTTCACTCAAGTTCACTGACTGTATATTGTCATTTCCATTTAACAGATTTTTAAATTTCTTTCATTGTATTTTTCACTTTATAATTTTCACTTGATTCTTTTTTATAGCTTCTATTTCTTTGGTCAGAGTGCTTATAGTTTTTATTTGTTTCAAGAAAATGTGTATATAATTACTGAACTGTTTTTATGATGGCAGCTTTAAAATACTTGTCAGATAACTTCAACATCATATTTATATCACCATTGGCTTTAGTTTATTGTATTTTTTTTCATTCAAATTGTGATTTCATTAGTTCTTAGTATGACAGATTAATTTCAGGTTTATCCTAGACATTTTGTCTGTTATGTTAGGAATCTCTTTAGATTTTATTTAGATTTTATATTTTAACAGACATTTACCCTGTTTAGGTTTAGTATGTGAGTCTTGTACTATTTTTACAAACTGTGGTTCCAATGGCAATTTAATTTTCAGAGTCTTTGCAATGTTGTGTTTGTCTGCCTGGTTTTCTGGTTACTTAGGACTCCCACTAGTCCCTGCTGTTGTGACCTGTGGAGCATAAAGGACTTCCCAAAGCCAGCTTCTAAATGTCTCTCAGTGGGAGAAGGGTGTGGTGGGATCCCTGTACCTGTGCCCCTGGATGCCAAGGGGTGCCCCAAGGAGCCCTTTGTGACAGAGTGTTCCTAACCGGCCTTTGCTGTGGCAGGTCCCTTCTCTAGTTTCACTCCTATCAAAATGTGTATGCCCAGGCAAAAAAGGAGGCATCTCAGGCCCAGTGGGCAGAAGAGCCACCTGGCCACTGATTTTTGGTAGGGCTCCAATGGGCATCTGATATTGTCTTACCTGCAGGTTGTTGGAGGAACCCTGTTTCATCTAGAGAGTGAGACCACCTGGGTACCACTATCATTGGGTGATGGTTGTGAAGTGCCATGCCTGGTGGTCTTCCTCTACTTGGTGGGGACTAAGACCAAGCACAGTGCTACTCCTTTAGCCCTGGGTCCCTTGTCCACCTGCCTTCTTCTCACCTCCTTCAGAGTCCTCTGAAAGTTGACTTATGCACCATCTCGAAGTATGTACTTGTGTTTAGTTAGGGATGGGGTTAAGGTACAAGGAGAATGGGTCTACAAATCTTGTAGAGACCAGAAATCCACAGAGCTGCTTTAATCCCTCATTTTTTATATCCATCAAATCATCTTGCGATAATTCTATGGTTTTCATAAGCTATCCGATTTGTCTCTTCACTTTCATCTATAATCCATTGTCTAGTCAAATTTTTATCAACTCTTCTTGGGACTATAGTGAAAGCTACAAAACTGAACTCCTTCCTTCCAGTTTTTAGCCCCCTGGTTTGTCCTCACTGATGCACACTGATCTAGGACCTTCCCATGCTTTCTCCTGAGATCATCATCTGAGATTCTCTAGGCCTGCTTCCCTGGGATTGCCTCTCACCTGTTCCTAACTAGTGTACCTAGCTACTTACAGTTCCCCTACATGCTACTCTCTATTTCACTTTAATGCCTTGTTTATTTTGTTTTCCTGTATCTAATTAGTTAATTCTTTATATTTTTACCCATTAATTGTACCTCAATTTACAAACTGAGTTAGGCATGACCTCTCAAAGAAGTTTTGCTTGCCTCCAGGTTGGTAAGGGGCCATTTTTCTTGCCTTTCTCAATGTCTTATCCATTTTTCTGTTTCTGAGCTCTTGTATGTGGCTGTCTCCCACAGAGCTGGCACCACATCAATCATCCCATCATTGCAATTACTATATGCTCTTATAATTAATTGCTTATCATTAATTGTTCATTCATTTATTTTCTCAGATTATGCATTTGTGTTTAGTTGGGGGCAATGGCAGAATTAATTATTTATTTATTTCTGTATCCTCAGAATTTTTTGAATATTTGACATTTAATCATTGTCAAGTGGCTAACTGAATAAATACTACCTCTCATTTATTTTTTTTTCTTCCTGTTCAGATTTCTAATGTCTTTTTCTTATTTTTTTTCTTTTCTTTTTGAACTGGAGAAATTCAGTATTTTCTTGTTACTGAATAAGGAGTACAAGACAAGAGTGAGATACAATGTATTTTGCAAACCATTTTTCTATAGAAACGTGATTCAGGGAATATATTTCCTAAATATATACTTCCATTTACACACAATGAACAATGTTTACACATTTAAAATAGGAAAGCTGATGATACAGAGGAAGTTTCTAGGGACAGTGTACTCAAAGTAAAATGGAATCTGTGAAGAAGCAACTCTGTGTGCCGGAGTCAGCCACTGGGCATTACAAGTTCCTTTACTCAGCAATACTCCCTGAGCACCATTGCACAGTGGAGATTAGAAAGAAAAAAATATATTTTTTTGTTTTATGACATTTTTAATGACTAACTTGACTTTAAGCAAGTTTTACAGTCATGTCCTTCAAATACACATAAAGTTAGATTGCTTTCTTGCCACTTCACATAAATTATGCCCAATTGTCTAATATGCTAGTTCGTGGGCAGCTGGATATCTCAGTTGGTTAGAGTGCAAGCTCTGAACAACAGGGTTGTTGGTTCAATTCTCACATGGGACAGTGAGCTGCGCCCTTCACAACTGGATTGAAGGACAACGACTTGGAATTGATAGGCCCTGGAGAAACAGTGTTCCCCAACATTCCCCTATAAAATCTTAAAATAATAATAATAATAATAATAATAATAATAATAATAGTAATAATATGCTGGTTCTTACTAAAGACAGATTTTAAAAGCAACAACAACAAAAATATGTTCCTTTCACTCAGTAAGTTTAAACAACAAACAGACTGTCTTTTATTCTTCCAAGTAAGTCAGGGAACACTGATTTGGATTTCCACTGTTAGATCACCTAAAAATTCCTTTTATATGAAAACATTCTGGAGAATCACTATAGCAAATCATTGAGGACATTTGTAGGTGGCTTTTGTTAATATAATCAAGAATTTGGGAAAACCGGGGATAGAATGCTAAATATTTTTTTTGAGATAAAATATATCTCTTTTAGAAGTTTATCATCATCAGCTTTTATGACCTGATACCCTGACATTGTGAGACATACAGGAGTTGCAATCTGAGTGGGTTGGGGAGGCCTGAGCAGGCTTGGCTTTGGAAAGGACTTGGGCTCTGGTCTCCTGCACATCCTCACACAGATCCAGGCTCTGTTACTTGACACAGAGGTGACTGTGGGCCATCAGTGATCTCACCCAGGCTGTCCTCTCATCTACAGCTTGAGTATAATAAAATGTGACTCTTTGGTATGCCTGAAATATTGAACAAGGCAGCTTATCCCAAGTTCCTAATATAGATTTGGACTCACGATCTGTTGATTCTTCTCCTGCCTATATTCTACCCCAGGATTTGAATGCTCTGAGGAGCCATCTCTCAGAATAAAACATTTGAATGTCCAATTTGTCGTTGTCAGCTTTGTGGGGTGGGGTAGAAAATGGGGCTCTGCCCTCACAAGCTTTCTAGCTTTCTTGACAGCTTGGTTTCACCCCCAAGAAATAAGAACCCCCACTTTACCATCTATGAGCATCCTTCACAGTCTCTCTGGATGCTTACAGCTCTGCTTTATGTGAGAGGAGGCCATCAAGATCAGGACATGCAAACATAACAGAGGGTTTGGGAACACAGCTTCACTTGGGGAATAGGAGCCAAGTATATTGATTTCTGACTATAGTCTTGACTCAACAAGAAATGGTATAAAAAACATTCAGCTATTACTTTGGTATCAGTCAGCACACACACACACACACACACACACACACTTTGTAGAATGAGGCTTATTCCCTGTTCAATACCTTAACCTAGGGTGCATATGGAGAGACATGAGATAGACATTTATCAATAGGGATGAGGAGCAAAGAACAGTCAGTCAAATTAGCAGAAGAGAAATTAGAGAGCACAAGAACATTGAGTAGAGACAAGAAATTAGTAAGAGGCATACCCTAGGCAGGTATTAAACAGGCATGAAGAAATAATGAAGGTGAAAGGGGAGGACTAGAATCACTACCAATGATCCCAGATGGCAGGCAAACAGCTCAACTTGCCTCAGAGTGCCTTTACATGTAATTAAGTAGAATTTCCAGGCTTCCTTTGTGCTCCACTCAGCTGTGTGAACATTTTCCTGGCCTGCTGAGGAGACTCAGTGGCTCCTGAATGCTATGCTATACTGGGAAGGACCTATCTCTTATTAATTGAAGTGCAGGGCAGTCCAGGAAGAAAAGGCACTCCACACAGATGTCTCTGGGTTGTCCTGGGGTCTATAGGCTTGAAAGGCCACATCCTTTCACTGCACTAACACCTCACTTCTGAAGAAAAGTAGGATGAAAATGAGAATCTGAGCTGTATTGCTGTAACAGAAAATGAGAAGCTGCACTGTGGGCTCTCATTTGAGAGTGCTGCTGTTGGAACTTGCTCTCTTACTGAAGTGTGCAGTGTAATGCAACACAGATGGACTCCAACCATAGTGCATGGGCTCACTGTGCTTTCTTTCAAAGCCAAGAATGTGCCACATAAAATGAAACAGCTTTTAAATAGGAATTAAAAACCCTTATAAGATTTGTGCCTGGTTGCCCAGTCAAAGCGGAATAGTCAATAGTGGTTTTAACCTGGTCTCGCCAAGCCTTGCATTTTAATGTTATAGTTGTCAACTGATGTAATGAAATCTTGAGAGGATGGTAAAGTATAGGTCAGAGAATTTTCAGTTCTCCCACTGGAGAACAGTGCTCAAATATCATACACAGCACCTTTGGTCTATTGATGTGAGTACCCCCAAAGAAACAAGGTCAATTATGTCCATTTCATCTAATGTGTCATTTAGGACAACTATTTATTCATTTTCTGTTTGGATGATCTATGCATAGCTGTCAATGATGTGTTTAGGTCTCCTAGTATAATTGTATTTTGGTCAATTTTGCCCTTTAGTTCCGTTAGTAGTTACTTGGTATATTTCAGTGCTCCCTTATTGGGGCCATAAATATTGATGACATTATATCTTCTTGTTGTATAGTCCCCTTTATTATTATGAAATGTCCATCTTTGTCTCATGTTACCTTTTTTGTCCTGAAGTCTGACTCATCTGATATCCGTATGGCTACACCTCATTTTTTCTGAATACCATTTGCCTGGAGTGTCAATTTCTACCTTTTCACTTTGAGTCTGTGTTTGTTCTTATAGCTAAGATGTGTTTCTTGGAGGTAGCACAAGGTTGGGTTTAGTTTTTTGACCCAATCTGCTATTCTGTGCCTTTTTATTGATGAGTTGAGTCCATTTATATTTAGGGTGATTATTGATATGTGAGGATTTCCTATCATTCTATCTTTGGGTTTTTTATAAGACAAAGTCTCCATTGTTTCTTTGACTTTTATTGTGTCTTATTTCTCTGTGGTGGTATTCCATGATATTTCTGTTTTTTTCTTTTATTATGTTATATATTTCGGTTCTGGATTTTTTCTGAGTGTTTACATTTAAGCTTATGTAAAAGAAAGTTTGATATTTAGAGTATTCCAATTTCTTCAGTATGCTTACTTCCTTCATTCCCATATTCTGGTTCAGGCATTTACTCTCCCCCCTTTTATGTTTTGGCTGCCACAAATTATCCCTATTTATGCTGGTCGAATAGCCTCCTTCAGTATTTTTTGTAGTATAGGTTGTGTGTTAGAAAATTCCCAGATTTATATTTTTGATGTCACTGACTCTTTCCTCCATTTGGTCAACTATACTACCTAGACTGGCTATTTCATTCTACATTACTTTTATTGAGTTCTTAAACTCCAGGAATTCAATTTGGTTGTTTTTTCCTGTTCTTTTTAATTTCTTATATTGCCAAAAATATCTTAGGAAAAAAGAACAATAAGAAAAAAGATCAATGTATCACAGTCCCTGACTTTAGCTTGTACTACAGGAGTGACATTTGGTTGTATTACACTTTGTTGACATTTATACAGCACTTCATGCTAAAACATCAGACTACACATTTATTTCTAGGGTACGTGGAATATTCTCAAGGATAGACTATATATATTGGGTCATAAAACAAGCATCAGCAAATTTAAGAAGGTTGAAATCTGATCACAAGGCTTTGAAATTGGATAACAACGGCAAAAGGAAAGCAGGAAAAACCACCAATACGTAGAGATTAAACAACATACTTTTTAAGAACGACTGGGACAAAGAAGAAATAAGAGGAGAGATCAAAAGATACAAAGAAACAAATGATAATGAAAATACATCCTACCAAAATTTTTGAAATGCAGCAAAATCAGTTTTAAGAGGGAAATTTATATCATTACAGGCCTATCTCAAGGAATAAGAAAAATCCCAATTAAACAACCTCATATTACACATTAAAGAACTAGAAAAATAAGAAGAAATGAAATCCAAGTTCAGCAGAAGAAAGGAAATAGAGTTGATCAGATAGAGGAAAGAATCAGTGACATCAAAGATAGAAATCTGGAAATGACACGGATGGACGAATAGACTTGAAACTTAAAAGACATGAAAGAACTCTAAGGGAAAAAACACAGCACAACTCAATGTAACAGAGAACAAAAAACAATAGAAAAAATTAATGTGACAAAGAACTAGTTCTTTGAAAAGATTAATGAAATTCACAAACCCTTGGCTATACTCACTAAGAAAAAAAGAGAAAAGACACTAATACATAAAATCAGATATGAAAGAGGGGAAGTAATCACGGATGCCACAGAAATACAAAAGATCATCCAAGCATATAATGAGGGACTACATGCCACCAAATTCAATAACCTAGAAGAAGTGGACACGCTCTTAGACACATATTGCCTTCCTAGACTGAATCATGAAGAACTGGAAAATGTAAATGGACAGATCACCAGTAACAAAATTGAATCAGTCATCCAAATCTTCCCAAAAGCAAAGTGTGGGACCAGACGGCTTCAGTAGTGAATTCTAGCAAACCTTCAGAGAGGATCTAATACCTGTCCTACTCAAGCACTTCCAAAAAATGGAAAAAAAGACAATACTCCCTAACTCATTTTATGAGTTACCTTGACACCAAAACCTGGTAAGGATAACACAAAAAAAGAAAACTAAAGACCAATATTGCTGATGAATACAGATGCAAAAACCTAAACAAAATTCTAGCAAATAGAATGCAACAATGCATTAAAAAGATTATTCATCACGACCAAGTAGGGTTCATCCCTGGGGCACAAGGATGTTTCTCAACATACACAAATCCATCAATGTCATACATCACATAAACAAAAAAAAAAAGGACAGAAATCATATGATTATATCAATTGATGCAGAAAAAACATTTGACAAGATGTAACATCCATTTATGATTAAAACAATGAATAAAATAGGTATAGAAGGAAAATACCTTAAAATAATAAAGGCCATATAGGAAAAACCAACAGTTAATATACTTAATGGTGAAAAATGGAAGCCCTTTGCTTTCTGTTCAGGAACACTACAGGGCTGTGCCTTATCACCAGCGATTTTCTTTTCTTTTTGATTTATTGATTTTATTAATTAAAGTTTATAGAGATGGAGAGGTCATATTGAGGTCCTGAAAATGGCGGAGTAAGGTAAGCCTCTGTAAAGCTCCCCTGGAACTTAAAACTAATCGAACAATAATAACTCCACAAAGGACTCCCTGCAGGGCAGACAGGAAAGACGGAGGCCCACTACTGAATTAACCTAAAGGTGGGCTAATCACACAAGCGGGAGAGGAGGGAAGGGAGAAGTGCGGAGACGAGCCCGATGGGTGGGCACGGGACACAGACATAGATCAGTGCACTGAGCTCACTGCTCCCCAGAACTACGGCAGCTGTGGGACAGGGAAGAACTCAGACTGCTAGGGCTCCGCTTATGGACCACAGGGCTGAGGGGACAGCATATAACATGGCTGAACCTAACACTCACGGCAGAGACCTCAGGGAAAAGACTGAGGGAAGAAGGCTGAAAACGGTGGTTTAAGACCTCACAGCTGAGAAGAAAACGGAAGCCTTAGGCACTTAGAATAGCCATCGCCTCCCTATCTTACCAGAGCTCGACCTGCCCCCACCAGCCAGGTGTTAGTAGTGGAACAGTAGCAGTGTCAGTTCAAAAGAACAGCATATCTGCTGTTCTGAGAACTGTGGACCGCAGACAGAGATTCACAGCCAACTAGGTGAGCAAGGGGAGGGAGCAGTGGTAGCAAAACCAGCTGTGGTGGTGGTCACTGCCATTGCTCTGGGCCACCACTCACAACTCAACCCGCCCCTGGGCCACCTATCTGGGTGGATCTGTGCAGGAGTAAACAGAACTGCTAAAACATACGGGCTCTGAATCTGGTGCAGGAAGAGCTTTGGAACTTCAAAACGCTCTCCGCATACCCACCGGGATATTGTGCCCTGTGACCCAGGCGAACTATTAACAGAGAAGAAGGCCGTCTCCCAGGGAATCCAGCCAATGTGTGAGAAGCTGGAATAGTGCAGAGAACACATAGGACTACCGTGTGAGACAGAACAACAAGGCTGAAGTCAGAGAGAAAATAAAACATTCTACAAACAAGTACTGGAAAACAAAAGAAAGACCTCTTCCTATCAACCTGTTGCAGAAGCTACAACTGTAGATGTCTAGGAAGAGAAATAATAAATCAGTAATTGCCATGAATAACCAAGGCAACAAGACAGCTCAGAAAGAAAGTGAAAAGTCTTCAATAAAGGAACTTAAAGATATGGAAATATGTGACTTAAATGACAGAGAATTCAAAATTACAGTTCGGAAAAAACTCAATGAGATGAATGAAAACAAAGAAAGACAGTTTAATGAACTCAGAAACACAATCAAAGAACAACATGAGCATTTTACAAAAGAGAATGAAATTTAAAAAAAAAAGAACCAAATAGAATTTCTGGAGATTAAGCACTCAATAGAAGAAATTTAGAATGAAATAACCAGCTTAGGTAGTAGAGTTGACCGGATGGAGGAAAGAATCCGTGACACTGAACATAGAAACCTGGAAACTACACAGATGGAAGAAGAAAGAGACTTGAGACTTAAAAGAAATGAAAGGAGTCTACAAGAACTTTCTGACTCCACCAGATGGAACAATATAAGAATAATGGGCATACCAGAAGGAGAAGAAAGAGAAAAGGGAACACAGAATATATTCAAACAAATTGTTGATGAGAACTTCCCAAACTGTGGACAGAATTGGATCTTCGAATCCAACAACCAAATAGAACACCAAATTACCTCAATCCCAACAGGCCTTCTCCAAGGCACATTGTATTGAAGCTCTCTAAATCAAGAACAAATAAAGAATCCTCAAGGCAGCATGGAAAAGAAGATGGTAATCTACAAAAGAAAGCCCATGAGATTATCCTCAGGTTTTTCAGCAGAAACTCTACAAGCCAGGAGGAAGTGGAACCAAATTTTCAAACTATTGAAAGAAAGAAATTATGAGCCAAGAATAACATATCCAACAAAGATACGCTTTAGAAATGAATGAGGAATAAAGACCTTTCCACACATACAGAAGTTGAGGGAATTTTGTAATACACGTCCTATACTACAAGAAATACTAAAGGAACCTATTCGATCACCATCAACAGGGACAATTTGTGGCAACCGAAACACAAAAAGGGGGAGAGTAAAGGCCTGAACCGGAATATGGGAATGGAGAAAGTAAGCGTGCTGAAGAAAATGGAATACTCTAAATATCAAACTTTCTTTTACATAAACTTAAGGGTAACCATTCAAAAAAAAAAAAATCCAGAACTGAAATACATACTGTAATAAAAGAAGAAACAGAGGGAAACATCATAGAATATCACCACACAGAAACAATAGACAACAACAAAAAGGCAAAGAAACAATTGAGACACAGCCTTACCAGAAAACTAAAGATAGAATGATAGGAAATCCTCATGTATCACTAATCACTGTAAATGTAAATGGACTGAACTCACCAATAAAAAGGCACAGAGTAGCACATTAAATCAAAAAACTAAACCCAACCATATGCTGTATACAAAAGACACATCTCAACTACAAGGACAAGCATAGATTCAAAGTAAAAGGGTGGAAATTGATACTCCAAGCAAATGGTACTGAGAGAAAATCAGGTGAAGCCATAATGATATCAGATGAAACAGACTTCACGGTGAAAAAGATAACAAGAGACAAAGACAGAATTTTCATAATGGTAAAGGGGACTATACAACAAGAAGACATAATAATCATCAATATTTATGCCCCCAATCAGGGAGCACCAAAATATACCAAGCAACGCCTAACAGCACTAAAAGGAGAAATTGACCAAAACACAATTATACTAGGGGACTCAAATACATCATTGACAGCTATGGATAGATCATCCAAAAAGAAAATAAATAAAATAGCAGCCCTAATGACACATTAGATGAAATGGACATAATTGACCTATATAGAGCACATCATCCTAAAACATCAGACTATACATTCTTTTCTAGTGAACAGGGAACATTCTCATGGATAGACCATATGTTGGGACATAAAATCAGCCTCAGCAAATTTAAGAAGATTGAAATCATACCAAGCATATTCTCTGATCACAAGGCTTTGAAATTGGATATCAACTGCAAAAAGGAAAGCAGGAAAAAAACACAAATGCATGGAGATTAAACAACATAATTTTAAAGAACGACTGGGTCAAAGAAGAAATTAGAGAAGAGATCAAAAGATACATAGAAACAAATGACAATGAAAATACATCCTACCAAGAATTTGGGGATGCAGCAAAAGCAGTTTTAAAGGGAAAATTTATGTCATTGCAGACCTATATCAAGAAACAAGAAAAATCCCCCAAAATAAACTAATGTTAGACCTTAAAGAACTAGAAAAAGAAGAACAAGTGAAACCCAAGGTCAGCAGAAGAAATGAAATAACAACAATCAGAGCGGAACTAAATGAAATAGAGACCAAAAAGACAATAGAAAAAAAAATAATGTGAGAAAGAGTTGGTTCTTTGAAAAGATTAACAAATTGACAGACTATTGGTTAGACTAACAAAGATAAAAAGAAGACACTAACAAAATGAGAAATTAAAAAGATGAAGTTATCACACAAACCACAGAAATAATAAGGATCATCCAAGAATACTATGAAGGACTATATGCCTAGAAGTAATGGACAAGTTCTTAGAAACATATAGCCTTCCAAAGCTGAACCATGAAGGTCTGGAAAATCTAAACAGACCAATCACCAGTAAAAAAATTGAATCAGTCATCCAAAACTTTCCCAATAGCAAAAGTTCGGAACAAGATGGCTTCACTACTGAATTCTACCAAACTTTCAAAAAGGATCTAATACCAATCCTGCTCAAACTCTACCAAAAAATTTAAGAAGAGACAGTACTCCCAAACTCATTTTATGAGGCCAACATAACTCTGATAAAAAAATCTGGTAAGGACAGCACACAAGAAGAAAACTACAGACCACTATCTCTGAAGAAAACAGATTCAAAAATCCTAAACAAAATTCTTGCAAATTGATTACAACAATGCATTAAAAAGATTATTCATCACGACCAAGTGGGGTTCATCCCCGGCGCACAAGGATGGTTCAACATCCGCAAATCCATCAATGTGATACATCACATAAACAAAATAAGGGACAAAAATCACATGATTATATCAAATGATGCAGAAAAAGCATTTGAAAAGATACAACATCCATTTATGATTAAAACACTTAATAAAATAGGTATAGAAGGAGAATACCTTAATATAATAAATGCCATATATGACAAGCCCTCAGCTAATCTCATATTTATGGTGAAAAACTGAAGCCCTCTGTTCTACATTCAGGAACACGACAGGGTTGTCCCCTATCACCTCTGCTTTTCAACCTTGTGTTGGAAGTCCTTGCCCAAGCCATCAGGCAAGAGAAAGAAATAAAAGGCATCCAAATTGGGAATGAAAAAGTTAAAATATCATTCTTTGCAGATAACATGATGCTATACATAGAAAACCCTACAGACACCACCAAAATGTTAGAAACAATCAATGAATACAGTAATGTTGCTGGCTACAAAATCAATGTACAGAAGTCCATTGCATTCCTATATACTAACAATGAAATCTCAGAAAAAGAAATACAAAAAACAATTCCTTTTGCAATTGCAGCAAAAGAATAAAATACCTAGGAATAAACTTAAGCAAGGATATGAAGGACCTACATGGTGAACATTATATGACATTATTCAAAGAAATTGAAGAAGACACAAAGAAATGGAAAGACATCCATACTCATGAATTGGAAGAATAAACATAGTTAAAACGGCCATATTACCCAAAGAAATACACAGATTTAATGCAATCCCCATCAAAATCCCAATGGCATTTTTTTAAGAAATAGAACAAAAAGAAATCATCAGAGTTGTTTGGAATCACAAAAGACCCCAAATAGCCAAAGCAATGTTAAGAAAAAAGAACAATGCTGGAGATATCACACTCCCTGACTTTAGCTTGTACTACAGGGCTACAATAATAAAAACAGCATGGTACTGGCAGAAAAACAGACACATAGACCAATGGAATAGAATTGGGAACCCAGAAATAAAACCACATAAATATGGACAATTTTTGACAAAGAAACATAAAACATACAATAAATAAAAGACAGCCTCTTCAATAAATCATGCTGGGAGAATTGGATAGCCACATGCAAAAGAGTGAAACTGGACTGCTATCTGTCGCCATGCACCAAAATTAATTCAAAATGGATCAAAGGCTTAAGTATGAAACCTGAAACAATAAACTGCATAGAAGAAAACATAGGTACTAAACTTATGGACCTTCGGTTCAAAGAGCATTTTATGAATTTGACTCCAAAGGCATGGAAGTAAAAGCTAAAACAAATGAATAGGACTATATGAAACTTAAAAGCTTCTGCACAGCAAAAGAAACCATCGACAAAAAAAAGAGGCAACCAACTGAATGGGAGATTTTTGGAAACAGTGCTTCTGATAAGGGGCTAATATCCAAAATACAAAAGGATCCCATGAAACTCAACAACAAAAAAAACAAACAACCCAATTGGAAAATGGGCAGAGGACCTGAAGAGACATTTCTCCAAAGAGGATTTACAAATGGCAAATAGACATATGAAAAAATACTCAACGTCACTAATCATAAGAGAAATGCAAATAAAAACCACAATGAGATATCACTTCACCCCAGTTAGAATGGCTATCATCAACAAGACAGATAGTAACAAGTGTTGGAGAGTCTGTGGAGAAAAAGGAAGCCTCATACACTGTTAGTGGTAATGCAGACTGGTGCAGCCATTATGGAAGGCAGTGTAGAGGTTCCTCAAAAATTATGAATAGAATTGCCATATGACCCAGCAATCCCTCTCCTAGGTATCTATCCTAAAAATCTGAAAACATTTATCCATAAAGACACGTGCTCCAGTGTTCATTGCAGCTTTGTTTACGGTGGCCAAGACATGGAATCAACCAAAATGTCCTTTGATAGATGAATGGATAAAGAAGTTGTGGTATATATACAGAATGGTATACTATTCAGTGGTAAGAAAAGATGAAATAGAACCATTTGTGACAACATGGATGGATCTTCAGAGTATAATGCTAAGCGAAATAAGTCAGACAGAAAAAGCAGAGAACCATATAATTTCACTGATATGTGGTATATAAACCAAAAAACAACAAAAGAAGAGGAGGAAACAAATGAAAAACAAAAACTGATAGATACAGACAATAGTTTAGTGGTTACCAGAGGGTAAGGGGGATAGTGGGTGGTAGAGATAGGTAAGGGGGATCAAATATATGGAGATGGAAGGTGAACTGACTCTGGTTGGTGAACACACAATGGGATTAATAGATGATGTAATACAGATTTGTACATCTGAAATCTATGTAATTTTACTAAAAATTGTCATCCCAGTAAATTTTAAAAAATGTTTTATTGCGGCGATAATTGTTACTTTAGTTACATACATTTCAGATATACAATTGTACATTACATCATCTGTAAATCACATCGTGTATTCACCACCCAGAGTCAGTTCTCCTTCCATCACCATGTATTTGATCCCCTTTACCCTCATCTACCACCCCCCTACCCCGTTACACTCTGGTAACCACTAACCTATTGTCTGTCTATGAGTTTTTTTCTCATTTCTTTATCTTGTTCTTTTGTTGTTTTGGGTTTATATACCACATATCAATGAAATCATATGATTCTTTACTTTTTTGTTTGACTTATTAGGCTTAGCATTATATTCTCAAGATCCATCCACGTTGTCACAAATGGTCCTATTTCATCTTTTCTTACCGCCGTATAGTATCCATTGTGTATATATACCACAACCTCTTTATCCATTCATCTATCAAGGGCTATTTTGGTTGTTTCATGTCTTGGCTACTGTAAATAAAGCTGCAATGAACATTGGATCACACATATCTTTACAGATAAATGTTTTCAGATTTTGGGTTAGATACCTAGGAGTCAGATTGCTGGGTCATATGGTAATTCTATTTTTAATTTTTTATGTAAGCTCCAAACTGCCTTCCATAGCAGTTGCACTAGTCTGCATTCCGACCAACAGTGTATGAGGGTTCCTATTTCTCCACAGCCTCTCTAACACTTGTTACTATTTGTCTTGCTGATGATAGCCATTCTAACTGTGATGAGGTGATATCTCATTGTGGTTTTTATTTACATTTCTCTGATGATTAGTGATGTTGAGCATTTTTTCACGTGTCTATTTGCCATTTGTATGATCTCTTTGGAGAAATGTCTCTTAGGTCCTCTACCCATTTTTCAATTGGGTTTTTTTGTTTTTCTTGTTTTTGAGTTGCATGAGTTCCTTGTAAACTTTGGTTATTGGCCCCTTATTGGAGGCACTGTTTGCAAAAATCTTCTCCCATTCTTTGGATTCCTCTTTATTTTGTAGATGGTTTCTTTTGCTGTGCAGCAGCTTTTAAGTTTGATATAATCCCATTCATTTATTTTAGCTTTTACTTCCCCTGACTTTGGAGTCAAATTCATAAAATATTCTTTGAACCCAAGATCCATAAGTCTACTACGTATGTTTTCTTCTATGCAGTTCATTGTTTAAGGTCTTATGCTTCAGTCTTTAATCCATTTTGAATTAATTTTGGTACATGGTGACAGATAATAGTCCTGTTTCATTCTTTTGCACGTGGCTTTCCAATTCTTTCAGCACCACTTATTGAAGAGGCTGTCTTTCCTGCATTGTATATTTTTTTCTTCTTTGTCAAAATTATCTGTCCATATTTATGGGGTTTATTTCTGTGTTCTCAATTCTATTCCACTGGTCTATGTGTCTGTTTTTCTGCCATATCATGCTGTTTTCATTATGGTAGCCCTGTAATACAAGCTAAAGTCAGGGAGTGTGATATCTCCAACGTTGTTCTTTTTCTTAAGATTGCTTTGGCTATTCGGGGGTCTTTTGTGATTCCAAACAAATCTGATGATTTATTGTTCTATTTCTTTTAAAAAATGTCATTAGGATTTTGATCGAAATTGCATTAAATACGTATATAGCTTTGGGTAATATGACCATTTTAACTATGTTAATTTTTCCAATCCATGACCATGGAATGTCTTTCCATTTCTTTGTTTCGTCTTCAATTTTTTTTTAAATGTGTTGTAGTTTTCAGCATATAGGTTTTTCACATCCTTGGTTAAGTTTATTCCTACATTTTTTATTCCTTTTGCTGCAATTGCAAAAGTAGTTTTTTTTTTTTATTTCTTTTTCTGAGATTTCATTGTTAGTATATAAAAATGCAATGGACTTGTGTACGTTGATTATGTAGCCAGCCACATTACTATATTCGTTGATTGTTTCTAATACCTTTATGGTGGAGTCTTTAGGGTTTTCTATATACAGTATCATGTCATATGCAAAGAGTGACAATTTAACTTCTTCATTCCCAATTTGGATGCCTTTTATTTCTTACTCTTGCCTGATTGCTCTGTCTAGGACTTCCAACACTGTGTTGAAAAGCAGAAGTGATAGGGGACAACGCTGTCGCGTTCCTGAACATAGAAAAAGGGACTTCAGGTTTTCATCATTATGTGATAAGGTGCGGATTTGTCAGATATGGCCTTTATTATGTTAAGGTTTTCTTTTTCTATACCTATTTTAGTCAGTGTTTTAATTATAAATGGATGTTGTATCTTGTCAAATGCATTTCTGCATCAATTGATATAATCATATGTGTTTTCTCCTTTATTTTGTTTATGTGATGTATCACATTGATGAATTTGCATATGTTGAACCATCCTTGTGCCCCTGGGATTAACCCCACTTGGTCGTGATGAATAATCTTTTCAATGCGTTGTTGGATTCGATTTGCTAGAACTCTGTTTAGGATTTTTCCATCTGTATTCATTAGAGATATTGGTCTGTAGTTCTCTTTTATTCTGTTGTCCCTGACAGGTTTTGGTATCATGGTAATGTTGGCCTCATAAAATGAATTAGGGAGTACTGTCTCTTCTTCAATTTTTTGGAAGAGTTTGAGCAGGATTGGTATTAGATCTTCTTTAAAGGTTTGGTAGAATTCAGTAGTGAAGCCATCTTGTCCCGAACTTTTGCTTTTGGGAATGTTTTGGATGACTGATTCAATTTCGTTCCTGGTGATCGGTCTGTTTAGATTTACCAGTTCTTCATGGTTCAGCCTAGGAAGGCTATATGTTTCTAAGAACTTGTCCATTTCTTCTAGGTCATTGAAATTTGTTGCATGTAGTCCTTCATATTATTATTGGATGATCCTTTCTTATTTCTGTGGCATCCATGACAACTTCCCCTTTTTCATTTCTGAATTTGTTAATTAGTGTCTTCTCTCTTTCTATTTTAGTGAGCCTAGCCAAGGGTTTGTCAATTTTGTTAATCTTTCAAAGAACCAGCTCTTTCTCACATTAATTTTTTCTGTTGTCTTTTTATTCTCTTCTGACTTTTATTATTTTATTATTTTATTATTTTATTATTTCCTTTTCAATTGCTGTTCTTTTCATACTTCTTAAGGTGTAAAGTGAGGTTATTTATTTGGATTTTTCCTGTTTCTTCATATCTGCCTGCAATGACATAAATTTCCCGCTTAAACTGCTTTCCCTGCATACCTAAAATTTTGGTAGGATATATTTTCGTTGCCATTTGTTTCTATGAATCATTTGATCTCTACTCTATTTCCTTCTTTGATTCAGTCGTTCTTTAAAAGTATGTTGATTAATCTGCATGTATTTGTGGTTTTTCATTCTATCCTTTTGCATTTGATATCTAATTTCAAAGCCTTGCGATCAGATAATATGCTCGGTGTGATTTCAGTCTTCTTCAATTTGCTGAGGTTAGTTTTATGTCCCAATATATGGTCTATCCTTCAGAATGTTCCATGTACACTAGAAAAAAATGTATAGTCAGATGTTTTAGGATGAAGTGGTCTATAAATATCAATGATGTCCATTTCATTTAATATGTCATTTGGGGCTGCTGCTTCGTTCTTTATTTTCTGTTTGGATGGATCCATAGCTGTCAATGTTGTATTTAGGTCCCTTAGTATAATTGTGTTCTTGTCAATTTTTCTTTTTAGATCTGTTGGTAGTTGCTTGGCATATTTCAGTACTCCCTGATTTCGTGCATATATATTGATGACTATTATGTTTTCTTGTTGTATAGTCCTTTACCACTATGTAATGTCCATCTTTGTCTCTTGTTACCTTTTTCACCCTGAAGTGTCTTTCATCTGACGTCAGTATGGCTAAACTTGATTTTCTCTGGATACCATTTGCTTGGTGTGTCAATTTCCACCCTTTCACTGTGAGTCTATGCTTGTCCTTGTAGCCGCAATGTTTCTTTTCGAGATAGCATATGTTTGGGTTTAGTTTTTTTTTTTTTAATCTAATCTGCTACTCTGTGCCTTTTTATTGGTGAATTTAGTCCATTTACACTTTGGGTGATTATTGATATGTGAGTATTTCTGACCATTCTATCTTTAGTTTTCTGGTAAGAGTGTGTCTCCATGGTTTCTTTACCTTTTTGTAGTTGTCTATTATTTCTGTGTGGTGGCATTCTATGATGCTTCCATTTGTTTCTTCTTTTATTATGTTATATATTTCAGCTCTGGATGTTTTTTTTTTGAGTGGTACCATTAAGTCTATGTGAAAGAAAGTTTGATACTTAGAGTATTCTTTTTTTTTTTTTCCGCATGCCTACTTTCTTCATTCCCATAATCCGTTTCAGACCTTTACTATCCCCCTTTTTATGTGTTGGTTGCCCCCAAGTGACCCTGTTGATGTTGGTCGTATACCCTCCTTTAGTGATTCTGGTAGTTCAGGTCATGTATTAGAAAATTCCCTCAGCTTCTGTATGTCTGGAAAGGTCTTTATTTCTCCTTCATAGCTAAAGGATATCTTTGCTAGATATATCATTCTTGGCTCATAATTTCTCTCTTTTAACAGTTGGAATATTTGGTTCTATTCCCTCCTGGCTTGTAGAGTTTCTGCTGAGAAATCTGATAATAATCTAATGGGCTTTCTTTTGTAGGCTACCATCTTCTTTTCCCTCGCTGCTTTGAAGATTCTTTTATTGTCATTGATTTTTGACAGCTTCAATATAATGTGCCTTGGAGAAGGCCTGTTGGGATTGAGGAAATTAGGTGTTCTATTTGATTCTTGGATATGAGGATCCAGTTCTTTCCACAAGTTTGGAAAGTTCTCATCGACTATTTGTTTGAATATACTCTGTGTTCCCTTCTCTCTTTCTTCTCCTTCTGGTATGCCCATTATTCTCATATTGCTCTTTTTGATGGAGTCAGAAAGTTCTTATAGAGTTCTTTTATTTCTTTTAAGCCTCAAGTCTCTTTCTTCTTCCATCCATGGCATTTCCATGCTTCTATCTTCGACGTCACTGATTCTTTCCTCCATCTGGTCATCTCTACTACCTAAGCTGGCTATTTCATTCTAAATTTCTTCTATTGAGTTCTTAATCTCCAGAAATTCTATTTGGTTCTTTTCTAAAATTTCAATCTCTTTGGTAAAATGCTCATGTGTTTTTTTTATTGTGTTTCTGAGTTCATTAAACTGCCTTTCTGTATCTTCTTGCATCTCGTTGAGGTTCTTCAGAACTGCAATCTTGAGTTCTCAGTCATTTTTTCACGTATTTCCATATATTTAACTTCAATTTCTGGAGACTTTTCACTTTCTTTCTGAGCTGTCTTGTTGTCTTGGTTATTCATGGCAATTACTGATTTATTGTTTCTCTTCCTAGACATCTACAGGAGTGGGTTTTGCAACAGGTTGATAGGATATCTTTCTTTTGTTTTGCAGTACTTGTTGGTAGAATGTTTCATTTTCTCTGCGACTGCAGCCCTTTTTTCTCTCTCTCACTGTGTGTTTTGTTTTTTTGCACTATTCCAGCTTCTTACACAATGGTGGGATTCCCTGGAATGCCGGCTTCTCCTCTGTTCACAGTTCACCTGGGTTATAGGGCGCAGCGTCCCTGTAGGAATCGGGAGAGCTTTTAAATTTCTAAAGCTCTTCCTGCACCTGATTCAGAGCCCGTATGTTTCAGCATTTCTGTTTACTCCGGCCGGGATCTTCCCAGATAGGTGGGGACAAAAGCAGGATAAGTTGTGAGAAGTGGCAGTGACCCCCACCCTGGCCATTCTTACTTCCACAGCTCCCTCCCCTTTGCCGGAACTAGTTAGGCTGCAGATCTGTGTCTGTGGACTACATTTCTCAGAACTGCAAATATTCTGTTATTTTGATCTGACACTTCTACTGTTCCTCCTCCAGCACTGGGCAGATGGGGGTGGGGCTAGCAATGGGAGGGTAGTGAGGGGGTGACTAGTCTCAGTGCCTAAGGCTTCTATTCTGTTTGGCAGAGGGCTTAAACCACCATTTTCCATTTTCTTTCCTCAGTCTTTGCTCTGAGATCTTTGCTGTGAGCGTTGGGTTCAGCCATGTTACATGCTGTGCCCTCTGCCCTGTGGGCCATAAACAGAGCCCTAGCAATCGAGTTCTTCCCTGTCCCACATCTGTGGTAGTTCCGGGATGCAGCAAGCTCGGAACACTGAGCTTTGTCTGAGTCCTGTACCAGCGCGATCCGTCTCCTCACTTCTCCCTTCCCTCCTCCCCTGCTCAAACAATTTGCCCACCTTTAGGTGAATTCAGTATTGAGCCTCTTCATCTTGCCTGTCTGCTATTCATGGAGTCTATTGTGGAGCTATAATTTTAAAATTTGTTGTAAATTCCAGAGTAGATTAACAGAGGCTTACCTCACACCGCCATTTTGATGATGTCTCTAAACCGCTTTTAAACAGTGTTGGAATTCCTCGCCAGTGGAATCAGGTAACAGAAAGAAATAAAAGGCATCCAAATTGGGAATGAAGAAGTTAAATTGTCACTCTTTCCCGATGACATGATGCTATATATAGAAAATCCTAAAGACTCCACCAAAAAAGCTATTAGAAACAATAAACGAATACAGTCAAGTCCAGCAGCAAAATCAAAAACAAAAGTCCATTACATTCCTATATACTAAGAGTGAAATATCAGAAAAGGACATAAGAAAAACAATTCCTTGTGCAATTGCAACAAAAAGAATGAAATATCTAAGAATAAACTTCTTCAAGGTGGTGAAAGACCTATACGCTGAAAACTGCAACATATTTTTAAAGAAATTAAAGAAGAAACAAAGAATGGAAAGACATTCTATGCTCATGTATTGGAAGAATCAACATAGTTAAAAAGGCCATATTACCCAAAGCAATATACAGATTTAATGCAATCCCCATCAAAATCCCACTGGCATTTTATAAAGAAAGAGAACAAAAAATCACCAGATTTGTTTGGAACCACAAAAGACCCCGAATAGCTAAAGCAATGTTAAGTAAAAAGAATAATGCTAGAGGTATCACACTCCCTGACTTTAGCTTGTACTACAGGGCTACAATAATCAAAACAGCATGGTATTGGCAAAAAAACAGACACATAGACCAATGGAATAGAATTGAGAACCCAGAAATAAAACCACATAAATAACAGATAATATTTGACAAAGAAACAGAAAACATACAATGGAAAAAAGACAGCCACTTCAATAAATGGTGCTGGGAGAATTGGATAGCCATGTGCAAAAGAATGAAAGTGGTCCATGTACCAAAATTAATTCAAAATGGATCAAAGATTTAAGCATAAGACCTCAAACAATAAACTGCATAGAAGTAAACATAGATACTAAACTTATAGATCTTGGGTACAAAGAACATTTTATGAATTTGACTCCAAAGGCAAGGGAAGTAAAAGCTAAAATAAATGAATGGGACTATATCAAACTTAAAACCTTCTGCGCAGCAAAAGAAACAATCCACAAAATAAAGAGGCAACCAACTGACTGTGACAAGATTTTTGCAAATAGTGCCTCTGATAAGAGGCTAATATCCAAAGTATACAAGGAACTCATGCAACTCAAAAACAAACAAACAAAAAAAAAACATACAACCCAATTGAAAAATGGGCAGAGGACCTGAAGAGACATTTCTCCAAAGAGGACATACAAATGGCAAATAGACATATGAAAAAATGCTCAAGATCACCAATCACCAGAGAAATGCAAATATAAACCACAATGAGATATCACCTCACCCCAGTTAGAATGGGTATCATCACCAAGACAGTAGTAATAAGTGTTGGAGAGGCTGTGGAGAAATAGGAATTCTCATACACTATTGGTGAGAATGCAGACTTGTGCAGTCTCTATGGAAGGCAGTGTGGAGGTTCCTCAAAACATTAAAAATAGAACTATCGTATGACTCAGCAATCCCACTGCTAGGTATGTACCCCAAAAATCTGAAAACATTTCTTCATAAAGACACGTGTGCTCCAATGTTCATTGCAGCTTTATTTACATTTGTCAAGATATGGAAATAACCAAAATGGCCTTCGATAGATGAACGGATCAAGAAATCGTGGTATATATACACAATGGAATACTATTTGGCAGTAAGAAAAGATGAAATAGTACCATTTGTGACAACATGGATAAATCTTGAGATTATAATGCTGAGTGAAATAAGTCAGATAGAAATAGTAGAGAATCACATGATTTCACTCATATGTGATACATAAACCAAAAACAATAGAAGTAGAAGACAAACAACTGAAAGAACCAAAACTCATAGACATAGACAGTAGTTTAGGGGTTATCAGAAGGTAAAGGGGGAGGAGGGAGCGGGGCTCTAGAAGAGGGTAAATGGGGTCTGATATATGGTGATGGAAAGAGAATTGACTCTGGGTGGTGAACACACAATGTGAGATATCGATAATGTTTTACAGAATTGTATACCTAAATCTGTGTAACTTTACTATCAAGTGTCTTCCCAATAAACTTGAATTAAAGAAAGAAAGAAAGAAAAAAAGAAAATCCTTTACATTGGAACTACACATTAGGCTTGTATGCCCCTCATATGAGTTATTTGATTTCTGTAGATGCTTAGAGATTACATACAAAGTAAAGTTTTGTGGATCTCAACTCTGTTTAATTTTTCACTTGGAAGTGTCTTGCAAACTTGACTTAAAACTACAAGAAATAAGTGAACCCTTCCTAGCATTCGTAAAACTATGCTGCTCCAGGAAATGTAGGATTCCATTAATTACACGGGAATTCTGGCATTGTTTATGGTATTTTTTATATTTTTGAACTTAGAAGGAATCTATAATTTGCTAACTTATTTAATATTTGCATACTGCTTTCAGGAAATAAATCTAAAAGAACACTGCTAGTGGCTAATAGTACAACAGAGACAAATTGTATTGTTTATACCATGTAGTGTTTATCTTTATTGTTATTATTCAGTATATCCAGTGAACCAGTTCTCAAATTTTCCCTTGTCCCAGTGTCCACAGTCCTACCTATCCCTTTTAGAAATATTCTTGGTGAAAAACACTTCCCTGGAATACATGAAACAGTCCACCTGGCATTTCTTCCTTGCACTTTACTCTTCAAGATAATTAACCTGTACGACACAACAAGAAAAAGCTTGAACCAAACCATCAGGCATGTTTGCAGTTCATGGCACCAGTCCTAGTACATGCTTTTAAATGATGCCCTAACACAGGGTTCTCAGAAAGGAATGCAGCCAAATAATGCTTAATTCATATCATTTAAACAGCAGCATGAATGACTAGCTGCAAAGGGTAAAATATAGCAGTGTTAAGAAAATAATCCAAACTGAATTGCAAAATCGAATGAGATGTCACTTCCTATGTGATTGATATTATCAGCCTTCCATCACCTCTGCTTTAACAAACATTTGGAAGGCTATGGGACCAGACAGACAAGTGTACTCAGTACACAGAGGAAGTGAGAGCTTCCCACAACTTGCTGGGGCCTTGAGTAGTACATGGAAGTGTATGTCTTCCTCTAGGAAATTACCATCTTCTCAGTTTTTTCCCTGTCCAGTGGTAATAGAGTGTCCTAGATTTTTTTATAAAGCACTTTAGTGGAATTAAGCATTATTCATTACTGTGTTTTTCCAAGATAATAACTAAAACATGCTGGGGGGAAATTTTACATTTAATATTGGGCTGTTGTTACTGACACAGAGAAGAAAGAGGTCACAGTCTATCCTCCAGAGGCTTACAGCTTTGACATATGTGCAGAGACACAACTAGAAGGTTGTACATATATATGTATGTATTCTGCGTTTTTCTGGTTCATGTTGCTTTCTGCTGTTGAAGAACTTTCATTTTCCTGAATAGGCTTCCCATCTGTAACTCCAAGGGGTTCTGGAGATTCTTGGTGTATCACATGTGCTGAGACATGCTCTCTTCTCTCCTGCTTTCATCCTTCCTGCCCTCCATGCCCAGCACTGCCAGGCCCTGAGATAATAGGAACTGTAGGCCCTCAAAGTGCTCAGGTGGGTGATTTGGACTCTGTGAGACACCCTGTTTTGTTCTCAAAATGAAGTGAAGTGAGTCCTGACCTCTGTACCCCAGAGCCATTTCTTGGGTCCTTATTTATCACCTCACAGCATTGTTTGCTTTTAAACCAGCTCTGAGCCCTTGTGTGGCTCAATGGTCAGGATAAGAACGAAAGTAAAAAGATACCAGTGAGGAGGCCAAGGATGGGGACAGCTAATGTTTCCTGAGCTCTTACTTCCTGAATGTGGAAGTTGACTCTTCTAGCCCTCCCATCATCCCAGCAGCAAACAAGCCATGCAGTTAAGCTGGGGTGACTTGGGAGGGTGCTTAATAAAGAAAACTCCACAGCCTTGTGCCAGTGCCTGGGTCAAGTTGCTAGATTTTAGGAGGCATGCCTGCATCAACGGAATGTGCACCTAACCCTCACTTCGCACCCCTCTCCTCCTCTGACCCTAATCCTGCTGCATTACCTATTGGCTATATCCCAAAGCCAGTGGGTACCTGTCTGTCAGGGCAGGGTTGGGGTTGGGGACCAAGAATGGACTTTAAGGACCAACCAGAAGATATCAGGCACAAATCTTGTAAAGGCAGGTGATTTCCTAGCTCCATTTTCCCCATGTGGGAGGAAAATGAAGCTTTATAGGTAAGGAGTGAAAGCAGAAAAGAAGCTCCCTGGGTTTAGAGCCTGAAAATCAAATCATACACTCTGTACTGAGTATTTGCACCTTTCCTCTAGATGCTCTCCCTTTTATGCCTCCCTTTTTATGCCTCCCTTTTTCTCTTCTTTTTTATGCCTCCTTTTTTCTCCTCTTACTATGGAATGTTCCCTATGGAATGTTCCCCTGAAGGTCTTTTATGTCTGCCTTTTTATGCCTCCCTTTTTCTCCTCTTATTATGGAATGTTCCCCTGAAGGCCTTTTATGCCTCCCTTTTTATGCCTCCCTTTTCTCCTCTTTTTTATGCCTCCCTTTTTCTCCTCTTACTATGGAATGTTCCCCTGAAGGCCACTGGGTTTCTCATGGAAAGAAACATCTGTGGGCCCATAGCACTTCACCTTGTGTGCTGGCATCTCTGGAGCAGGCACAACTAGTCTTGCTGGACCATCCTCCCATTCCCCCATCCCCCATATGCTCAAAGTCCATGGGAAGCAATAAGCAGAGACATGGAGGAATGGACCCAGAATGTGCCTAACATTTACAAATGAGTTCAAGTGTTAAGAATAAGTAAAAATCCCTTCTCCTTTGTCTGCTATTTCCTAACTCCCCCTGCCCTATGTTGTACTAGTCTCACCAAAACAGAAATCTGATACTAGCTACCCATTGGCTACAATTCCCCTGCCTTCTCAGACTCTGTAGCACATCAGACACAGCACATAGGACTCAAACTTGCCTTTCTCCTCAAGTGCTTCTACCAGCAGCATCATATATACAACCTGTTCTCCAGCAGTGCTGAACTATTTTTATTTTCTAGAAAGTAACACATCCTTCTGCACCTCTGTACCTCTGCATGTGTGTTCCCCTGACTGTGATATGCATTCTCACCACAGTCAAAGACCAAATACTCGTCCTTCAATACTCAACTGTAACATCAGCTCTTTTGAAAAGCTTCCTTGCTCCTCTTTAGACAGGTTAAAACTTTCCCCTTCTATGTTCCCCAAAGTACTTGCATATACCACTATGATAGCCACTAAGATAATATCTTGATATACTTACTTTTTACCTTCTAGCCCAGTAGGACAGGGACTCTGCTCATTTTGTATATTCACTAATCAGCCTTGTGCTCAAATACTGAAGAAAGGGGAAAAAACCACACTTAATCCTTAAATATTGATATTTACCAGCTAATTTAACCTATTTTTCATAGTTTTTAAATTTCAAACCTACAAGACCTGGATAGACATTTGCTTTCAATGAGGACATACAGCACATGAAAAGGTGCTCAGCATCACTGAACATCAGGGAAATGCAAATCAAAACCACATTGAAATATCACTTCACACGTGTGAGAATAGCTATCATCAAAAAAACAAGAAATAGCAAGTGTTGACGAGGATGTAGAGAATAAGGGAACCCTTATACACTCTTGGTGGGAATGTAAATTGGTAGAATGACTATGGAAAATAGTATGACGGTCTTGAAAAAGTTAAAAAATTGAACTACCATATGATCCAACAATCCCATTCCTGGGTATATATCCAAAGGAAATGAAATCACTAGTTCAAAGAGATATCTGTATTCTCATATTCATTGGCTATTTACAACAGACAAGTAATGGAAACAACTTAAATAAATATTTATTAAAGTTGAGTAATATTTTTTTAAACACAACCCTTACTCAGAAGTTATTTTACAAGCTGTAAAGTGAGTTCACCAGAGGATCACCTACCTATAAGATTGTATATTGAATTTGAAGTCAGCTCTTGTTTAAATAGAGTTTTTATAACAGCCCAAAAACATTTTGAGAATTAAATTAAAATGAAACCGATGATTCAGTGATCATTCAGTTGTTTTAATATATCTAAACAATTTGGTCTTTTTTTACCTATTAAAAGAAGAGTTAAGTCTAGCTGTAAGTTTAGTTTTGGCCTAGGAGACTAAGAATTGCCTTAGGAGCAGGTAAACGATGTGTTTGCCTCTTCCCATGACCACATCAAAATTACAACTAAATTATGGAATATACACCCTTGAGAACTACCTGAAGATTAGCTGAACAGAACTCCTACAGCTAAGGACACAAAGAAGAAGACAGGTAGGAGGGGCAGAATGCAAAATGGGCTGCATCTACACCCACATGTGGCAGTCAAGAATCAGGAAAGATATGTCAGCTGTGGAGGCCCCCACTGAGGAGTGAGGGGTCCTAGTCCCACACTGAGCTCCCCAGCCCAGAGCACCAGTGCTGGGAAGAGGAGTCCCTATAACAGCTGGCTGTAAAAGTTAACAGGGACTCAATCAGGATGAAACAGAGGGCTGCTGTAGACCCAGGCAACCTCTTAAAAGGCCCAAGCACAAAGTCAGTCACTCACAGACATTCATTCTAAACTGCAGCAAAGGGACACCTGTTCAAAAGTGAGATGGACATACGGGGAGGAATTTAATTGGCTGGCTTCAGGGTAAGAACTGGAGGGGCAGCTCTCTTGGGGACTAAAGTGCAAGGAGGCACTATTGTTCCTTTATTGAGCCCTCCTCTCTCATAACTGACAGGCACAGGCAGGTTCCAAATGATCTCTATCAGTTTGGCTAATCACTCTTGCTCTGCCCTGGTGATTCCCTGAGTACCTACCCCACATAACTTGCTCACCAGAATCTTTTTCAGTGGCTGTCTTTCACAAGAAGCCAGCCTCAGCCTGCACTGTGGACTTTCCTAAAATCTCTCAAAGGTCCACAGATCCCAGACAAGCAACAGCTGGCCTTAGCATGTCCTGTACTTCATACTAAGTGACCTCAAGCATGACACTAATGATAGCCAGCCTTGGTTCACAGCATAGCCTCTTCCAGACACCTCCAAGTCCAGCACAGAGAGCTACCAACCTCAGATCACTTTGTAGCTCCTAACAGGTGGTCATGGGCCAGACACAGACTGACTTTTTCTTGCACCAGAGTCCATTCCAAGAGGTCCAAGAACCAACACAAGCAGCGACAGGCTTTAGAATCACCAGAACACCACCCAATTAGTGCCACAAATGAAAGACCTAGAGGGTGGACTTGATAGGCACTAGAGCACCACTAAAGCAAATCCTGCTCCATGAGGTCAGCCCTTGCACAGCAGCATTTCCACTGTAGTCACAGCCAGTTCTCACATCCACTGAGACTGAGGGTCAGTCCCACCCAATGATGTGCCAACACCATTCAAGGCTTAACTGCAATAGGAGTGCGCACACAACCCACGCAAGGGACACATTTGGAGGATCCAGCTCAGGTGAATTGGGAGACTGCACCACTGGGACCCACATGACACCTCATACATGAGGTTACTCTGCCAAGACTGAGATATAGCAGATGTATGTAAAATATAGAAATAAACACAGTGAGGCAGCCAAAATGAGGAGACAAAGAAACATGTCCCAAAAGAAAGGACAAGACAAAGCTCCAGGGGAAAAAAAAAAAAAAAAGGAGGTAAACCAGATGCAGAGTTCAAAAGACTGGGTTTTAAGGAGGCTCAGTGAACTTAAGGAAAAAATAGATGATCATAATGAGAACTTCAACAAAGAGATAGGAAATATGAAAAAGGGAGATAGTAAACATTTTTAAAAAAGAACCATTCAGAAATAGAGTACAATAACTGAAATGAAGAATACAACAGCAGATTAGATGAAGCAGAAAATTGAATCAGTGATTTGGAAGACAAAATAGTGGAAAACACCCAATCAGGACAGCTAAAAGAAAAAAAGAATTAAAAAAAAAAATGAAGGTAGTTTAAGGGGTCTCTGGGACAATGTCAAGCATTACAACATTCATATAATAGGAGTACTGGAAGGTGAAGAGAAAAAACAAGGGATCTGAAAAAAATTGGAAGAAATAATGACTGAAAACTTTCCTAACCTGGCAAAGAAAATGGACATACAAGTCCAGGAAGTGCTGAGAGTCCCAAATAAGACAAACACAAAGAAGTCCATATCAAAACACATCATAATTAAAATGTCAAAGGTTAAAGAAAAAAAAAAATCTTTAAAACAGCAAGGGAAAAGCAGTTAGGTAACTACAAAGGAGGTCCCATAAGACTGTCAGCTGACTTTATTCTAACCAGCAAAACTATCATTTAGAATTGAAGGAGAGGTAAAGATTTTCCAAGACAAGAAAAAGCTGAAGAACTTCATCATCACTAAACCAGTATTACAAGAAATGCTGAAGGGGCTTCTTTAAGAAGGAAAAAAAAACAACAAAAATATGAATAAGAAAATATTTCAAAGAAAAAATTTACTCACTGACAAAGGCGAATACATCATAAAAGCAGTGGATCAACAAACACTAAAGCTAATACAAAGGTCAATAGACAAAAGAAAGAAGATCATGTGTAATTACAGCAGTAAATTGAGGGATAGAGACAGACACACACACACACAAACACACACACCAACCACACTAAATAAAAATGACAAAACATAAACGTGAAGTGCATGAGTAAAAATGGTAGTAATTTTAGAATGTGTCTGAACTTAAACACCATTAACTTAAAATAGACTTATATAAACATTGTTTGGTATACATATAAAGCACACGGTGACCACAAACCAAAAATCTACAAGAGATATACAAGAAATAAAGAGAAAGATGTTCAAACAGCCCTACAGAAAGTCAACATACAAAAGAAGAGAGTAAGAAAATAAGGAACAGAGAATAACTATAAAAACAATCAGAAAACAATTAATAAAATGGCAATAACTAAATTCCTTTTAATAATTAAATGGAAATGTGTTAAATGTTCCAATTAAAAGATAAATGAATAAAGAAGATGTAGTACATATACACAATGGAATATTACTCAATGGTTAAAAGAATGAATTCTTACCATTTGTGACATAGATGGACCTAGATGATATTAGGCCAGATCAGGTGAGTAGGGAGGGTGTTCCAATACAGTTATTTGTTTACTAGCTAAAAACTCCCTCACAGACAGTGCCTGGTGAGCTGGTGCATTATCATGATGCAAGAGTCATGAATTGTTGATGAAAAGTTCAGGCCATTTTCATCTAACTTTTTCACACAGACTTTTCAGCACTTTCAAATAGTAAACTTGGCTAACTGTTTGTCCAGTTGGCACATATTCATAATGAATAATTCCTCTGATATAAAAAGAAGTTAGCAATATCGCTGCAAACTTACTTGTCAGACCTCGTGTGTGTGTGTGTGTGTGTGTACGTGTGTGTATAAAAATATATATAAATACATACATATATAATTAAAGTCATGAGACCAATGGAGATCACAGGGAGGGAGTATCTGTGAACAGAGCAAAGCACAAAGATGTGAGCTTGAGCTCTGCTAAGCTCAGGAATACACACTGAAACAACAGGTTAACTGGAGCTGCCCTAACCCGGGGTATAAGTGATTGGGCTTATCTTCCTTTAGGTGACACCCAGAAACTAGAAACATGATAGTTACATGGGAGACCTTCAGTGAATAGTTGCCAAAGTAATAAATGGCTGCATTATCCTGTGAAATATGCTATTGAAATGACAACTATTTCATATTTTGTTACTAGCTCTATTTTTTTTTTATTAAATTTATTGGGGTGACAATTGTTAGTAAATTTACATAGATTTCAGGTCTATTTTTTATAGCAGCATAAACTTAAAGGTATTGATTTAGGATTTTATAACAAGATAACTGACTATTCAGAATCCTAAGAACAAAGCCATTTAATGAGCACTAATTTGTTGAAAAAGAATGCGTTCACAAGTTTGGAAATTGAAATGATACAAAACATAGTACAGGGAAACTCTCCCATCACTGCCCAGCAGCCATTTAGCTGGGATGGATCCAACAAAGACAACTTACACCATTGACCCATGCCTTATGTGTGTCTCCAGAAATACTTTGTGAATAAAGAAGACATACACATATGCTCAGTATTCCACCTTTAGTTAAAAACAGTTGAAAGTATTTTATACACACCGATATACACTTAGTTTTCTTTTCGTCTTTATCTACTTTATGCTATTCCTTGGAGCTTTTCCCAACTCTGTACATAAAGGATTTCATCCTGTCAACCCACCTTTACCCCATTGCTGCAAAGTATTCCATTTTCTGAATATAACATGATTTACTTAAACATTCCCTCTTGATAGATATTTAGGTTATTTCCAATCTTTTGTTATATAACCACTGTTTCCATGAGTAATCTTGACATTCTATTTCCGACATGTACTAATGCATCTATAAAATGAATTTCTAAAAGTGGAACTTCTGGGTCAATGGCTATGTCGATTGTAATTGAAATTGATATTCCCCAATTGCCCTCCAGACAGTTGGGACACTTAATACAGTTAGAACAGTACATATTTTTGCCAACAAGTGTTTGTTTCTGGACATTCTTGCCAAAAGTGTGTATCAAATATTTTGACCTTTGTTTTAATTTGATAGGTGAAAAATTGAATTTCCATGTATCTTTCATTGCATTTATCTCATTAAGAAGTTGATCACTATTCAGATGTTTAAGAACCATTTAAATTTCATCTTTAGTCAACTGTTTATTTCCTTTACTCATTTTCCCATTAGTTTATAGAATCCCTTTATGTATGTTAGAAAAATAGGTCTTTTCTTTATAGCACAAATTTTTTTTCTAGTTTGTCCTTTGCTTTTTGTTTTTATTTATGATGGTTTTGACATTGACACTTTACTTTTATGTAATAAAATTTATCAATACATTTTTATGGCTTCTGAATTTGTCTCATAGCTATAAAAGTCTTTGCTTCTCTAGGATTATAAAATAATTCTCTTAAATAATTCTCTTAAATTTTCACTTCTTGTTTACCTGATTATTTATTTTATGTTGTTGGTGTGAATCAAGCTTTCTTTTGCCCAGGTGGCTACTCACTTGTCACAATATCAATCACTGAATAACTTTTATTTTCCTTCTTTAAATAAAATAATTCCTTTATTTTATATAATATGCACAAATGTATTTGAGGCTACACCTGATTTTTTTTCTGTTCTTTTGTTCTGTTTGTTTATTCTTGTATTAGACCCATATTAATTTGATTATCATGGCGTTATGCTATGCTTATTTTCTGGAAACATTAGTACCCTCTTTCTACTCCCCCCCCCAAATTTCTTGATATTCTTGTATCTGTAATTTTTGAATAAATTAATTTTAAAAATATCTCATCCTGTTTTTAATGGGAGTATGTTACATTTTAGATTTACTTAGAATGGATAGCTTCATAGAAACAATTATTTTATACATATGCATATTGCAAATATTTTCTACAGATTTGTTTAGTCTTACAAAACAATTATAGTCTTTATGTTTTCGGATGCTCTGTAGTTTTGTGAATATAAAAATCAATCTTTTTTCTTTGTGCTTGCCATGGGTTCTCATGTGTTTCTCTGGGTTGGGATACCAGATATACTATAAAGTATTTTTTATAATCATTTTGACGTAAGAATCTCCATAATGTGATTAAGATTTATATTCAGTATATCAGTAGAGATAAGTTACACTTTATCAAAGACTACCTCATATATATAAAGTCAATGCTTTAGGAAAACCCATTAAAATGTCAATGAACAAGGATTGAATTACAGTGCAAAAGAGTTTACATATCCTCTGGCTTATTAAATTTCCCAAGATCATTTCAAAATAGAATGTTCATTTATCAATAAAATACTTCCTTACAACGGAACAGTCTAAAATAATTTTTTCTTTGGTAAAAATCCTGTTTTATAATTTTTGATTGTGGATATTCAAATATAGGAGTCTATGTTTGAAGCACATCATACCTGTGTAGTTCCCATGGGAAATATGTTTTAAATTTTCTTCTAATTAGCCTAACAAAATATTTGACATCATTTTATCCATTTGAATGTGGCATTTTCAGGACCATTAGAAATTTGCAGCTAATTCAGCATGTTAATTGGTTCCTACTGTTGAAGAAAAGGTGTGTTCTATATTTTAAAACATCAAAAAAGAGATCAAAATGGTGGTGTGAGGTGAGCCTCTGTAAAGCTCCCCTAGGTTTAAACTAATCAGACAAAAATAACTCCACAAAGGACTCCCTGCACAGCAGAAAGGAATGAAGAAGAGGCCAACTACTGAATTCATCTCCAGGTGTATGAATCGCGCAAGCAGGGGAGGAGGGAAGGGAGAAGTGCAGGGACGGAGCCCTGCGGGCGCAGCACGCAAACCTAGCTCAGTGCTCCGAGTTCACTGCATCTCGGAACTACCGCAGCTGCAGTAGAGGGAAGAAATCGGACTGCTAGGGCTCCGCTTGCGGCCCACAGGGCTGAGGGAGCAACATATAACACGGCTGAACCCAATGCTCCTCGGAGCAAAGACTGAAGGAAGAAGGATGAAAAAGGTGGTTTAAGCCCTCACTGCCGAGCAGAGAATGGAAGCCGTAGGCACTGAGACTAGCCACCCCCTTCCTACCCTCCCAGAGCTCGCCCCACACCAAACTGCCCGGTACTAAAAGCGATGAAGTAGCAGTGTCAGACAAAAAAGACAGGATATTTGCTGTTCTGAGAATTGTGGAATGCAGACACAGATTCGCAGCCCAACTAGTTCTGGCAAAGGGGAGGGAGCTGTGGAAGCAGGAATAGCTGTGGTGGTGGTCGCTGCCATTGCTCTGGACCACCTCTCACAACTCACCCTCCCCCTAGCCCCACCTATTTGGGCGAAATCCTGCAGGAGTAAACAGAACTGCTGAAACATACAGGCTCTGAATCTGGGGCAGAAAGAGCTTTGGAATTTCAAAAGTTCTCCGCACTCCTACAGGGACATGCCGCCCTATGACTCAGGTGAACTGTTAACAGTGGAGAGGCCCATCTCCCAGGGATCCCCCCATGTGTGGGAAGCTGGAATAGTGCAGAGAAAACATAGCACTACTGTGTGAGAGAGAGAAAACAAGGCTGCATTCAGAGAGAAAATAAAACATTCTACCAACAAGTATTAGAAAACAAAAGAAAGACATCTTCCTATCAACCTGTTGCAGAAGCCACTCCTGTAGATGTCTAGGTAAAGAAATAATAAGTCAGTAATAGCCATGAATAACCAAGGCAACAAGACAGCTCGGAAAGAAAGTGAAAAGTCTCCAGAATAGGAACTTAAAGATATGGAAATATGTGGCTTAAATGATAGAGAATTCAAGATTGCAGTTCTGAAAAAACTCAAAGAGATGCAAGAAAACACAGAAAGGCAATTTAATGAAGTCAGAAATGCAATCAAAGAACAACATGAGCATTTTATGAAAGAGATTGAAATTTTAAAAAAGAACCAAATGAAATTTCTGGAGATTAAGAAATCAATAAAAGAAATGAAGATGAAGTAGCCACCTTAGGTAGTAGAGTTGACCAGATAAAGGGAAGAATCAGTGACATCGAAGATAGAAACTTGGAAATTACACAGATGGAAGAAGAAAGAGATTTGAGACTTAAAAGAAATGAAAGAACTCTACAAGAACTTTCTGACTCTATAAGAAAGAACAATAAGAGAATAATGGGCATACCAGAGGGAGAAGAAACAAAGAAGGGAACAGAGAATATATTCAAACAAATTGTTGATGAGAACTTCCCAAATTTGTGGACAGAACTGGATCCTCAATCCAAGAAGCAAATAGAACACCTAATTACCTTAATCCCAACACACCTTCTCCAAGGCACATTGTATGAAGCTGTCTAGAATTAACACCAAAGAAAGAATCCTCAAGGCACCCAGGGAAAAGAAGACGGTAACCTACAAAGGAAAGCCCATTAGATTATCATCAGATTTTTCAGCAGAAACTCTACAAGCCAGGAGGGAGTGGAACCAAATATTCAAACTATCGAAAGAGGGAAATCATGAGCCAAGAATAATATATCCAGCAAAGATATCCTTTAGATATGAAGGAGAAATAAAGACCTTCCCAGACATACAGAAGCTGAGGGAATTTTCTAATGCATGACATGCCTACAAGAAATACTAAAGGAGGCTATGCGACCACCATCAAAAGGGAGAATATGTGGCAACCGAAACACAAAAAAAGGGAGAGTAAAGGCCTGAACCGTAATATGGGAATGGAGAAAGTAAGCGTGCTGAAGAAATGGAGTACTCTAAATATCAAACTTTCTTTTACATAAACTTAAGGGTAACCAATCAAATAAAATCCAGAACTGAAACATATGCTGTAATAAAAGACGAAACAAAAGGAAACATCATAGAATACCACCACACAGAAATAATAGACAACAGCAAAAAAGCTAAGAAACAATGGAGAGAAAGCCTTACCAGAAAACTAAAGACAGAATGACAGGAAATCCTCACGTATCAATAATCACTGTAAATGTAAATGGACTGAACTCACCAATAAAAAGGCACAGAGTAGCAGATTGGATCAAAAAACTAAACCCAACCATATGCTGTCTCCAGGAGACACATCTCAGCTACAAGGAAAAGCATAGACTCAAAGTAAAAGGGTGGAAATTGACACTCCAAGCAAATGGTACCGAGAGAAAATCAGATGTAGCCATAATGATATCAGATGAAACAGACTTCACGGTGAAAAAGATAACAAGAGACAAAGATGGAATTTTCATAATGGTAAAGGAGACTATAAAACAAGAAGACATAACAGTCACAGTATTTATGCACCCAATCAGGGAGCACCAAAATATACCAAGCAACTCCTAACAGAACTAAAAGGAGAAATTGACCATAACACAATTATACTAGGGGACTTAAATACATCATTGACAGCTATGGATAGATCATCCAAACAGAAAACTAAGTAATGAAATATCAGCCCTAAATGACACATTAGATGAAATGGACATCATTGGCATATATAGAGCACTTCATCCTAAAACATCAGACTATACATTCTTTTCGAGTGTACATGGAACATTCTCAAGGATAGACCATATATTGGGACACAAAAGCAGCCTCAGCAAATTTAAGAAGATTGAAATCATACCAAGCATATTCTCTGATCACAACGCTTTGAAATTGGATATCAACTGCGAAAAGAAAGCAGGAAAAAAGACAAATACATGGAGATTAAACCACATACTTTTAAAGAACGACTGGGTCAAAGAAGAAATTAGAGGAGAGATCAAAAGATACATAGAAAAAAATGACAATGAAAATATATCCTATGAAGATTTTGGGGATGCAGCGAAATCATTTTTAAGAGGGAAATTTATATCATTACAAGCCTATCTCAAGAAACAAGAAAAGTCCCAAATAAATAAACTCATGTTACACATTAAAGAACTAGAAAAAGTAAAACAAGTGAAATTCAAGGTTATCAGAAGAAAGGAAATAACAAAAATCAGAGCAGAGCTCAATGAAATAGAGAACAAAAAGACAATAGAAAAAATTAATATGACAAAGAGCTGGTTCATTGAAAAAATTAATAAAATTGACAAACCCTTGGATAGACTCACTAAGATTAAAAGAGAGAAGACAGTAATTAACAAAATCAGAAATGGAAAATGGGAAGATATCATGGACACAACAGAAATATAAAGGATCATGCAAGAATACTATGAAGGACTATATGCCACCAAATTTAATAACCTAGAAGAAATGGAGAAGTTCTTAGAAACATATAGCCTTCTAAGCCTGAACCATGAAGAACTAGAAAATATAAACAGACCGATCACCAATAAAGAAATTTAATCAGTCATACAAAACCTACCCAAAAGCAAAACTCCGGACCAGATTGCTTCACTAGTGACTTCTACCAAACCATCAAACAGGATCTAATACCAATCCTGCTCAAACTCTTACAAAAAATTGAAGAGTCAGTACTCCCTAACTCATTTTATGAGGCCAACATTACCCTGATGCCAAAATCTGGTATGGATAACACACAAAAAAAGAGAACTACATACCTGTATCTCTGATGAATACTGATGCAAAAATCCTAAATATAATTTTAGCAAATCGAATACAACAAAGCATTAAAATAATTATTCATCATGACCAAGTGGGGTTCATCCCTGAGGCACAAGGATGGTTCAACATCCGCAAATCCATCAATGTGATACATCACATAAACAAAATAAAGGACAAAAATATGTGACTATATCATTGATGCAGAAAGGCATGTGACAAGATGCAACATCCATTTATGATTAAAACACTTAATAAAATAGGTATTGAAGGAAAATACCTTAAGATAATAGAGTCATCTATGACAAGCCCCCAGCTAATCTCATAATTAATGGTGAAAAACTGAAGCCCTTTGCTCTATGTTCAGGAACACGACAGGGCTGTCCCCTATCACCTCTGCTTTTCAACATAGTGTTGGAAGTCCTTACCAGAGCCATCAGGCAAGGGAAAGAAATAAAAGGCATCCAAATTGGGAATGAAGAAGTTAAAATATCACTCTTAGCAGATGTCATTATGCTATATATAGAAAACCCTAAAGACTCCACCAAAAAGCTGTTAGAAACAATCAACGAATAGAGTAAAGTTGTTGGCTACAAAATCAACGTATAAATTCCATTTCATTCCTATATACTAACAATGAAATCTCAGAAAAAGATTTACAGAAAACAATTCCCTTTGCAATTGCAGCGAAAAGAATAAAATACCCAAGAATAAACTTAACCATGGATGTGAATGATTTATATGCTGAAAACTATAAGACATTTTTGAAAGAAATTGAAGATGACACAAAGAATATGAAAGATATTCCATGCTCATGCATTGCTTTAATTAACATAGTTTAAATTGCCATATTACCCAAAGCAATATACAGATTTCATGCAATCCCCATCAAAATCCCAATGGCACTTTTTAAAAAAATAGAACAAAAAATCATCAGATTTGTTTGTAACCACAAAAGACCCCGAATAGCCAAAGCAATCTTAAGAAAAAAGGACAATGCTGGACTTATCACACTCCCTGACTTTAGCTTGTACTGCAGGGCTACAATAATCAAAACAGCATGGTATTGGCAGAAAAACAGAAACACAGACCAATGGAATAGAATTGAGAACCCAGAAATAAAACCACATATATATGGACAGATAATTTTTGACAAAGAAGCTAAAAACATACAATGGAGAAATGACAGCCTCTTCAATAAATGGTGCTGGGAGAATTGGATAGCCACGTGTAAAAGAATGAAGCTGGACTGTCATCTGTCACCATGTACCAAAATTAAGTCAAAATGGATAAAAGACTTAAGCATAAGACCTGACACAATAAACTGCGTAGAAGAAAACATAGGTACTAAACTTATGGAATTTGGGTTCAAAGAGCATTTTATGAATTTGACTCCAAAGGCAATGGAAGTAAAAGCAAAATAAACAAATGGGACTATATGAAACCTAAAAGGAAAACAAACCATCGAGAAAATAAAGAGGCAACCGACTGAATGGCAGAAGATTTTTGCAAACAGTTTCTCCGATAAGTGCCTGATATCCAAAATATACATGGACACATGAAACTCAACAACAAAAAAACAAACAACCCAATTGAAAAATGGGCAGAGGACCTGAAGATAAATTTCTCCAAAGAGGACTTACAAATGGCAAATAGACATATGAAAAAATGCTCAACATCACTAATCATCAGAGAAATGCAAATGAAAACCACAATGAGATATCACCTCATCCCGGTGAAAATGGCTATCATTAACAAGACAAATAGTAACAAGTGTTGGAGAGGCTGTGGAGAAAAGGGAACCCTTTTACACTGTTGGTGGGAATGCAGACTGGTGCAGCTGTTAGGGAAGGCAGTGTGGAGGTTCCTCAAAAAATTAGAAATAGAATTACCATATGACCCAGCAATCCCTCTCCTGGGTATCTACCCAAAGAATTTGAAATCATTTATACATAAAGACACATATGCTCCAATGTTCATTGCAGCTTTGTTTACGGTGGCCAAGACATGGAAACAACCAAAATGTCCTTCGATAGATGAATGGCTAAAGAAGTTGTGGTATATATACACAACAGAATACTATTCGGCGTTAAGGAAAGATGATATAGGAACATTTGTGACAACATGGATGGATCTTGAGAGTATAATACTAAGCGAAATATGTCATACAGAAAAAGCAGAGAACCCTATGATTTCACTGATATGTGGTATATAAACCAAAAACAACAAAAGAACAAGACAAACAAATGAGAAACAAAAACTCATAGACACAGACAATAGTTTAGTGGTTACCAGAGGGTAAGGGGGGTGGAGGGTGGGAGACGAGGGTAAGGGGGATCAATATATGGTGATGGAAGGAGAACTGACTCTGGGTGGTGAACACACAATGGTATTTATAGATAATATAATACGGAATTGTACACCTGAAATCTATGTAAATTTACTAACAATTGTCACCCCAATAAATCTAATTAATTAAAAAAAAACTCAAAGACACAGACAATAGTTTAGTGGTTACCAGAGGGTAAGGGTGTTGGGGGGTGGGAGATGGGGGTAAGTGGGATCAAATATATGGTAATGGAAGGAGAACTCACTCTGGGTGGTGAACACACAATGGATTTATAGATGATGTAATACAGAATTGTACACCTGAAATTATGTAATTTCATTAACACTTGTCACCCCAATAAATTTAAAAATAGAAATCAACAAAATATTTAATAATATACAAAACTAACTAATGAGAATCAACATGTTTCCAAAAGACAATGAGTGAAAGAGGCCTAGCGGTGCTTTTGTTTTAATGCTACCAATGCTTAGCTATAGACAAGCCTCTTAAATGAGTTTGTCCTAATTCAATTTGTAAACCACGGTGGGGTATGGAGAACACAAATTTGGCCCACCTGATTGGTGGGGCAGGTGTGTATGCAGTTGGGCATGGCCATAGGAAAAAAGAGGTACCTGAGAGTTTTGTCAAAAACAAAGCAGACATAACAGAAATTCAGATTAGTGAACACATAAAATTTGAGTAAACATTTGAGAACTTTGATGTAGACATGGAATATGTTTTAATTGGCACAAATGGTGTTGTGTAATGAAAGGCAACTAAAATAGTTTCAAGGGTTTATTGAAGTCATAAGTGAAGTTTGGTGTACATTCAAGTTCATTATTCATTGGATGAGAGTTCTAATCTCTCTGTAAGTTCATTCAGCTCCATTGCATGTTAAAAAGAAGAATGTGGTCATGATCAGTGATATTTTTCAAACTTTGCATTTAATCAAGGATATATTATAGGATATGTGGGGAAAGGTGAAAGGAGAGAATGAAGATTGTAATACTTTAAATGCATGGAAAAACTATGTGTAGATGGATTTTAACAATCTACTTCCTCTGATCAAGGAAGCTATTTGCGAATACTTCAGTAGCTCATTAATGTAATAAGGAACTTACACTCCCCACTGAAGAGAATAAAAAAAATTAAAGAAACACAGGTATTATGTTTTCTATAACATTGGAGTTAATTAATAACATGCTGCTTAAAATCTTTACATCTGCCCACGGGAGAGATTGGTCTGTAAATTCCTTTGTAATGATATGCATGTCAGATTTTGGTGTGAAATTTATGCTGGTCTAATGAAATAAGTTGAATGCTATCTCTTGTTTTCTATTCTTTGGGAAAATTTGTATAAAAATTGATGTTATTTGTCCTTTAAATGTTTGGAGGAAATTACTTTTAAGTAGAAGGGTCATGGGGCCTCAACAGGGGCACTAGTTAGTTCTTTGAACTAAAGTTATTTGTTTAATTTCTCTGAGTCTCTGTCTCAATATTTGTAAAGTTTATTTTATTTGTAAAGAAACATATTTAATGTATCTTTCAAATTCATGAAGATAACAAGATCCTCTTGTTTTACATTACATGTGTAAGCATGTAAAGAGCCATGGAAATTTATCATAAACATCTTTATAAGTCTTAACATTGTTTTATGTAAGAAAGCAATTTAGTAGAGAACACAGTAGTGGTCACAAAGTCTAATCAAAATATAAGAAGGTAAATGCATCCACAGAAGGAAATAAATAGACGTCATAAAAGAGATCCTCTGTACATCAGGTGAGGTACACTAAAATTTCTGGTAGAGAGGATTGGACCAGCTTCTCCCCACCAACCCACCAAGTGTAAAGCCAGGCAGCACCATCCCTTCTCTATCTTCTATATCCATTAGAAAGCACCTATGACATATGGGTAAATATCTGGGATAGAATTTTAGCAGTTCGGATTTCAAGATGTATGTGAGAATACTTAGATCAAGATTGAACTTTTATTTTTGAGAGAATATTTTTAAGTTACAAAAATGAAGGAGTGGGTGAAAAAAATGCTTTACTCAACTGACTACAGAGTGCTTTCTTTCTGTGTCCCAGAAAATCATACACAATTTTTATTCTTGATGGAACCTTTAATAACTACCCTGCTCTCAGCAGGTCAGCAACTTTCCAGTGCCTGAAGCAGAAGCTGTGGATGTCTTTTCCTGTCCGTGGCATCTTAGTCTATCCTATCAATGCTCAGTGAGGAGCGGTGGCACCTGCTGGGGTGGGTTGAGATAGCCTGAAGTACAGTGACACTCAGGAGGATTCTCAACAAATTAGAAAAAGGATCTATGAATAAACACTCCAACTTCCTTGCCTCTCAAAGGGATTAAATCTGAATTGTCTTCTTTAGGGTCTGCACTGATTTGAGTTGTATTGGTCCATAGGAGTCACCCTTCATTCATTCTTTTATTGATTTCCCTCTCTTCCCTATCTCGATTTCCTACTCTTTCTGAGTGTTTTCTTTTTCTTTTTTTTTTTTTGGATCACATTCTAAGTAAACTACATGCATTTAAGTCCTTGTCTCAGGGTCAACTTCTAGGGGACCCCAAACTAAGACACGGAATTTGATATATTGTCAACTGTTAGCTGCCTCTTGGGAATACCATATTTTATACTGAGGACAAGAGAGAGCTCTGTTTTAACTTGTCGGATCAATATTTCATATTTTCTTTCAGCTCCATGGCAACTTAAAAAAAGTTGATTGACTTGGGTGAAGCAATGGTATTCTATGAAGAGATGTTTCGATTGAGTTTAGTTTTAATTTTAGTTTGAGGGCTTCATCTTTAAACAAAATAGCAGCTGAAAAATTTCCAAATGGATTGTTTCAATAATTTAAAAATGACATTTTACAAATGTACTTAGTAAAGGAATTTGCTACATAGACAGAGGTCTCTTTGGTTGACTTGGATAAAGCACATAGTTCATTAAGCCACTAGATAACATAAGATCCATAAAATTGAAGGCCCCACAAACTGCCATGCAAATAGTTGCCATTTTTAGTCATTGGCTATTATTCGGTCTAAGAATAATTATTTCAAAAAGTATGTGCTGGAGTAAAAGAGGCTGAAGGAAATATGTCAAAACCTTTATTCATTTATCCAGTTATTCATTTATTCATAGGGCATTTATTTAACACTAGTATATTGAAGCCATTTGTTTTACTCAAATTGTGGGAAAGATTGTGTGACATAATTTTGAGGACTCAATTGTGTTAAGGTTTGATTTGTGTTCTGTGTTTTGTTTTTCTTATTTTCTGATCTACTAGTAAGTCATACTGAAGGAAAAATAACCCTGTGATTAGTCTCTAGACTAGAGAAAGGAAAAAGAACTATTTAGCCTGTAAGTTAGCGAGAGGGTATGAAAAGTGAAACTATTCAGGGTCTCAGTAAACCTCTGCTATGAGGACAGTCCCATTTCATTGTTATTTTTTTTCTTTTCCTTTTTTCTGTGTGTGTGTGTGTGTGTGTGTGTGTGTGTGTGTGTGTGTGATGTGTTAAGATGAAAAGACAGAAAAGATATATACACTTTTTGGGTGGGAGCTGAGGGGACACAGTTCAGAGTCCAAAACAGGAAAATGAATGAGTGAAAGCTAGAGAGTGGGGGCCTTGTTTTTGAGGATGCAGAGCTGCTGGGGTTCAGCTTTGCTGGGATGCCCACTGCTTTTCAGGATTGGAGTTCCCACTACTATTTCTCTTTCTCCAAAAGAGCTGCTGTCCCACATTATGAAATATTACAAGATAGACTAGGAGGTCATCTAAATGCCATTCCATATGTTTTCTCTTCCTCTAAGTAATTTCCTATCATCAATAAATCAACAAACAATAAGTGCTGGTGAGGAAAAGGGACCACTCATGAATTGTTGGTGGGATTGCAGATTTGTGCAGCCACTGTGGAAATCAGTATGGAGGTATCTCAAAAAACTGGAAATGGAACTACCTTATGACCCAGCAATTCCACTCTTAGGTATCTATCCAGATAAATCCAAAATGCTAATTTGAAAAAAAAAACATATGCACCCCTATGTTTATTGCAGTGCTAGTCACAATAGCTAAGACATGGAAACAACTGAAATGTCCATCAGTAGATGACTGGATTAAGAGACTGTGGTACATTTACACACTGGAGCATTACTTGGCCATAGAGAAAAATGAAATCTTACCATTTCATTCAACAATATGGATGGACCTGGAGAACATTATGCTAAGTGAAATAAGTCAGACAGAGAAAGACAGAGAAAGACAAATACCATACGATTTCACTTATATTTTGTAGAGGGCGGGTGCCTGTAAGGCACCATCACATAACTGAGAAGCATGAGATAGAGGAAGTTACTTGGGTAACACCCACATTCTGTAGGGGGTGTCCGGATGGCTTAAGACCACTAGCCCGCAGCAACCCTTCTTATGTTAATGCCCCTCCACCCAGCAAAAGAATGTATATAACCCATGATTGAGCTGCAATAAAGAGAGACTTGATCAGAACTCCTGTCTTGTCTCCGGTCTTTGTGTCTCCCATTTTCCTCCTTTCTAGGTGCTTCGGGGTCCCTCGTGTAGTGTCCCGCGGGTCGGGACAATATTTGAAATCTAAAGAACAGAATAAATGAGCAAACTAAACAGAAATAGTCTCAGAGATAAAGAAAAAACGGATGGTTGCTAGATAGGAGGGATCTGGGAATGAGGGTGAAGGTGAGGGGATTAGAAAGCACAAATTGGTAGCCACAATATTGCTACAAGGATACAAAAGACAATTTGGGGAATATAATCAACAGTGTTGTAAAGATTGTGTAGGGTGTCAGATGGGCACTTTTCTTTTTAGGGAGATCACTTCATGGACTGTGTAGATGTCTGACCAATGCATTGTACACCTGAAACTGAAGCTGAATAATATTGAATGTCAACTATAATTGACAGGATGTGGAGTACAGCATAGGGAATAGAGTCAATGGAATTGTAACAGATGTCAGAAGGGTAGTAGATTGGGGGAGGAGGGTTATCACTTTATGAGGAGTGTAAATGTCTAACTAGTAGTATATTGTTTTGTACACGTGAAACTAATGAAAGAAAGAAAGAAAGAAAAAAAGAAAGAAGGAAAGAATAAAGAAATGTCCTTATTGTGTGTATTTGAGGAAGGGTGAATATGCTAAGGGCCAAAACAGGGAAATCTTATACATGTGAATGTGATCTGAACCAGGTGAAACTAAGACCAGCCATTTCTCCTGCCTGACTGTATGTACTGATGTGGACCTGTTGATGAGAAAATTTACACTGACCTCTAAGTTCCCTAAGCATGGGGTGAAGGATGGAGAGGTTTTCCTTGTGATACTGGATGCTGAAAGTTGCAGAGAGTAGTTTCTGCTCCACTTCTAACAAGAATATAGGCCCTTCTGGCACTAGATTTGTAGTCTCATTCAATTCATTTATCCTACTATTCATTCTGACATTACTTTTCTATTATTTAGATTTTAAAACATTGTATTAAATAAATTTGTATATACTTTGTAGCCTTTTGAGAATAGAATTAATATATTCAGATAGCATTCAGGGCAGTTTTACATCTGATAAAACCCTAGCAATACTAGCAAATGGCTTTAAATTATAGCAAGAAGAGTTAAGTTAGATATTAAGAAGAACTTACAGGTTATCAAGGTTGTTACATAACTTGCCAAGGAATTTTGTTAAATCACTTTCTCTGGATACTTTAATAGTAGTTTACTCTCTGAAGCAGTTTAGTTAGAGTTCTGTTTGGAGAGAGAGAGATGTGATTTGTTTTTCCCAGATGAAAGATTTAGAATCTCAAATCACTGAGTTTGTTTCTTTTGTGACTGAAAGGGTCAGCAACTGTCAACCCTCTGAAGTTAAGGGGATGAATAATAAAAAGAAACGAAAATAACAAAAACAACAAAAACTTCCTCCCAATCTTTACAGATAAACAATCACACAAAAAAGAAAACTCTTCTGTGTAACTAAGGCTACACTTCTGGAAATCAGTAAGATGCTTATTTAGATAATTAAATTTATACTCACTCTTCTTACAGTCACTCCAGGTCCTCTTAGCCAAGTGGCTGGAGGACACACACATATGCACCAGATGCTCTGCAGGTCTAGGCACCAGACCAGCCTGGGAGATGCAGCCCAACCGTATCACAAAATGACACTTTACTTAGTGGGATAAGCTGTGCTGTGCTGCAGTAACCAACTACTAATCCAAATGGCAGTGTGGCAAGTAGTTTATCTTTAGGCCTGCTATGGGCCTTGCCATAGGGACTGTCATAAGGAGTCTCCTGTCCCGCTCCCCACATAAGAATGCAGGATATGGTAAGGCCAAAAAGGAACACCCACAGAGCCATGGATAGGGGAGTCATACCCCTGAATTCTTACTAGCGGCTGGGTTGTATACACAGGAAGCGGGAGCCACACTATCTGCAACCTACCATTCAGTTCTCTCTGCCAACCAACCAACCCCACTTGCTAGCTTCAATCTGCTGTGCTAACTACAATCCACTCTTGCTAGCTCAGCCACCATCTTCTTGCTAGCCCCCATTTTCTGGTAGCATAGCCACAGCAGTTATATTAGTGGCCAATGGCTCACTGGTTACAGCTGAGGGCCAACTAGCCACAGCTGATGGCCATCCAATCACAGTTGATGGCCATTTACTACCTGAGCCAGCACATTTCCACGTGAGGCCAAGAGCCTGGAAACTGCACTCCTGGCTCTGTTGTACTTCAGCAGGACCTCAGCTTGTTTTTGTTGCTCAGAAATCAGGCTGATAGAGCTATTGTCTAAGCTCTATGTATAAGTTGCCAGCTGTTGGTCACAGGGAGAGAGAACTCTGGAAAGTCTTGCATTCGCAATTACATGTTTGGCTGGGAAGTGAGGCACATCAATTCCACTCATGACTCATAGGTTAGAACAATTATATGGTCTCATCTACCCAATAGAGTGTCAGAAATACAATCCTACAAGGGGAAAGAACAAAAAATAATTAAGGACGGCACTAAAGAGTCTCTCTCTTCTCTTTCTCTCTCTCTCTCTCTCTCTCTCTCTCTCTCTCTCTCTCTCTCTCTCTCTCTCTCTCTCTGTGTGTGTGTGTGTGTGTGTGTATGTGTGTCATTTTCTTTTGTGAAATGCAAAATTGGTCAAAATTATTGGGCACATATTACCATGAGGATATCTTTTCTTCACTGATTTCAAAAAAGTTAATAAATATCTGTTGATAATACTGAGTGCTGAGAGCTCCTAGATATTTTTTTTCAATTAAAGTTCATTGGGGTGACAATTGTTAGTAAAGTTACATAGATTTCAAGTGTACAATTCTTCTATCTGTCACCATGTACCAAAATTAATTCAAAATGGATCAAAGACTTAAGCATAAGACCTCACACAATAAATTGCATAGAAGAAAACATAGGTACTAAACTTGTGGACCTTGGGTTCAAAGAGCATTTTATGAATTTGACGCCAAAGGCAATGGAAGTAAAAGCTAAAATAAATGAATGGGACTATATCAAACTTAAAAGCTTCTGCACAGCAAAAGAAAGCATCAACAAAATAAAGAGGCAACCAACTGAATGGGAGAAGATTTTTGCAAACAGTGCCTCCAATAAGAGGCTAATATCCAAAATATGCAAGGAACTCTTGCAATTCAACAACAGAAAAACAAACAACCCACTAGATCATTTATTTGAGGGAAAATATATGATTTACAATATCTATTGGACATGAGAAATATATAAGAATGTTAACTTTTTTTATTCCTGTGCATTTTCCTTTTAAAGACTAAGAAAGTCTTTCAGTTCTAAGGAAAAGAACCATTTTGGCTTTCACTGATTTAATAAAATCACTTGATTCCATTTTTAGGGCTAAGCTAGAAAACATGCCAAGAAGTGTTCATTAACTGAGCCATGAGATATAAAGGGAAAGAATAGGCATTTGTTCTAATCAAGTGTTACACAAATCTAGACTGCCTGATGTTAGCCAGGTAGGCATGATACCGCTTGTTGAGTTTGGTACAAGGAATAAGTTGTAGGTTAACTAGAGGATGTTTCACGATCCATATTCGAAAAACTACAAGGTTGTTTTGTTTTTTTTTTGACTTTTATTAAATTTATTGGGATAACATTGGTTAGTAAAATTATACAGGTTTCAAATGTACATTTCTATAATACATCATCTATATATTGCATAGTGTGTTCACCACCCAGAGTCAGTTCTCCTTCCATCACCATTTGTTTACATATATGCAGAGAGTGCCAAAATAATGTATACACATTTTAAGTAAGGAAAAAACTATTAATATTGTAATACTCAATATATACTGATAACAAAAGTTGACCATAAGTCATGTTTGATTGCTGCAATTATAAGAGGTGCTCAAAGTGGTTACCATCAACTTCCAGACACTCTGATTATGGCAAACTACTGCTTGAGCAACGCTGACCAAAGTGACCACCTGTATATGTTGTTTTGGCACTCCAGTACACAGGATTTGCCAATTAAGTTCATGAACTAATCTTAGAAAAAGAACTATATACCTCATTACTGAATATCACTATGGTCACCTTTGAAGTACTCCCCTTGGGAAGCTATGCACCAGTACCTAGTCCACCCTTCAAAGCAATTTTGGAACTCTTTTTCTGGAACGGCCATCAGAGCTGTCATCATGTTACACTTGATGTCCTGAATGTCACCAAAACGTCTTCTTTTCAATATTTCTTTTATATTCAGGTAAATAAAAAAGTCATTAGGGGGCAGATCAGAATGAGTAGGGAGGGTGTTCCAATACAGTTATTTGTTTACTGGCTAAAAACTCCCTCACAGACAGTGCCGTGTGAGCTGGTGCATTGTCGTGATGCAAGAGCCATGAATTGTTGGAGAAAATTTCAGGTCGTTTATGTCTAACTTTTTCAAGCACCCTTTTCAGCACTTCCAAATAGTAAACTTGGTTAACTGTTCATCCAATTGGTACAAATTCATAATGAATAATCTCTCTAATATCAAGAAAGTTTAGCAACATCATTTTGAATCTATATTTGGACTGACAGAACATTTTTGGTTGTGGAGAATTGGCTGATTCACACTGCACTTTGGTGCTTTGTTTCAGGGTCATATTAGTACACTCATACTTCATCACCAGTGATAACATGGCCCAAAACATCGACTTGCCAGTCCAAAAGATCTTGGCAAACTTCAACTCTCCTTTGCTTTTGTTCATTGGTGAGCTCCTTCGGGACCATTTTTGCACATATTTCTCATGTCAAGATTTCAGTTAAGATTCTTATAACCATTTTTCTATTGATGTTTACTTGATCTCCTGTGCTTCTCACAGTCAGCCGACAATTTTGATACAAAATTCAATGAGTTTTTGCAATGTTTTCATCAGTTATGCTTGTTACTGGCTGCCCTGACCTCGCTTCATCAGTGATACATTCTCTCCCCTCAGAAAAATGTTTAATCCATTTGTACACTGCTGTTTTCTTCATGGCATTATCGCCATAACCTTAGACTAACATGTCAGTGATTTCACTTCCACTCTTGCCAAGTTTAACAAGAAAGTTAATGTTTGTCCATTGCTAATTCAAGCTCAGACATTGTAGCAACAGCACACAAAAACATGCAACAACAATAATAAACACCATTCAGCAAAACACTGCCACATATTGACACAAACACAACTGTGAGACATGATATACCAAGGTTATGGAACCTCACCGAGTAGTTTGTACAGTGCTGCCAATGTAAGTGCATGGTGGCAAGTTCAGGAACCTAATTGTCAGATATCGTGTGTGTGTGTGTGTGTGTGTGTGTGTGTGTGTGTGTGTGTATCAGTATATCTTTCCCTCCCCGCTCTCTGGTTGAGATTCACAGAAGGAACACAGACTCTTGATTTAATACAGATAAATAAGCATGTTTGGGAGACATCAGATATAGTCTCTGCATTCACTTTTAAGGAGAGTATAAATTATAGCTCTTGTTCATGAAGACTTTATTATATCTGAGACAGAACTTATGTGTAATTATTTAAGAAAATTTAGAGAATGTCATTGAACTACTGGCGTGAGGTGAGCGTCTTGAAATCTCTCCTCGAATTTACAACAAATCGAACAACTATAAATATACCAAGAACTCTCTGTGCAGCAGACAGACAAGACTAAGAGGTGCACTACTGAAGTCATCTAAAGGTGGGCAAATTGCACGAGCCAGTGAAGAGGGAAGAGAGAAGTATAGAGACGGGGCATGGGGTGGGGGTTCAAACCTAGCTCAGTGCTCTGAGCTCGCTGTATTCTGGAATGATGGCAGCTGCAGGAGAGGGAAGATTTCAGACTGCTAGGGCTGAGGGCACAGCATATAACACAGCTGAACCCAACATGCACAGAAGAGATTCCAAGCAAAGACTAAGGAAAGAAGGCCAAAAATTGTGATTTAAGCCCTCACTGAAGAGCAGAGAATGGAAGCTTTATGTATGGAGCTTTGAGACCCTTCCTTACCCTCCCAGAGCTCACTGCACCCCACCTGTCTAGTGCTAGAAGCAGAACAGTAGCAGTGTCAGATCAAAAGAACAGAATATTTGCAGTTCTGAGGACTGTGGTCCACAGACACAGATTCGCAGCCCAACTAGTTTCGGTAAAGGGGAGAGAGTCGTGGAAGCAGGACTGGCTGAGGTGGTGGTTGACACGATTGTTCTGGGCCACTTCTCAGAACCCATCCCACTCCTGTCCCCACCTAGCTGGGCAGAGCCCTGCAGGAGTAAACAGAGCTGCTTAAAAACACTGGCTCTGTATCTGGTGCAGGAAGAGCTTTGGAAATTCAGAAACTCTCCACATTCCCACACGGAGGTGGCACCATAATACCCAGATGAACTGTTCACAGAGGAGAAGCCCACCATCCAGGGAATCTATGCATTATGTGAGAAGCCAGAATAGTGCAGAAAGCATAATACTGCAGTGTGAGAGAGAATCAAATGTGGCAGTCAAAGAGAAAATAAAACATTCTACCAAAATCTACTGGAAAACAAAAGAAAGACCCCTTCATATCAACGTGTTGCAGAACCCAATCCTGTAGATGTCTAGGAAGAGGAATAATAAATCATTAATTGCCATGAATATCCAAAGCAAAAAGACAGCTCAGGAATAAAATGAAAAATCTCCAAAAAATAAACTTAAAGTCATGGAAATATGTGATTTAAATGACAGAGAATTCAAGATTGCAGTTTTAAAAAAACCCAATGAAATGCAAGAAAAGACAGACAGGCAATTTAATGAACTTAGAAACAAAAGGAAAAAAAAATGAACATTTTACCAAAGAGATTGAAATTTTCAAAAAGAACCAAATAGAACTTCTGAGATTAAGAACGCAATAAAATAAATGAAGAATGAAATAAACAGCTTAAATAGTAGAATTGAACAAATGGAGGAAAGAATCAGTGACATTGAGGATGTCATCAAAATGGTGGCATGAGGTGAGCCTCTGTAAATCTCCCCTGGAATTTACAACTAATCAAACAACAATAACTCCACAAAGGACTCGCTGCACACCAGACAGGCAAAAAGAAAGACCCACTACTGAATTCACGTAAAGGTGGGTGAATCACACGAGCGAGGGGAAGGAGGGAAGGGAGAAGGGCAGAGAGTGGTGCAGGTGCAGCATGCAGACCTACCTCAGTGCTCCGAGCTCCCTGCATCCCGGAACTACCGCAGCTGCAGGCAAAGGAAGAACTCGGACTGCTAGGGCTCCATTTATGGCCCACAGGACTGAGGGGCCAGCATATAACACGGCTGAACCCAACGCTCAAGGCAGAGTCCTCAGAGAAAAGACTGAGGGAAGAAGGCTGAAAATAGTGGCTTAAGCCCTCACAGCCAAGCAGAGAACGGAAGCCTTAGGAACTGAGACTACCCGCCCCCTCCCTACCCTCCCAGAGCAAGGCCCATCCCCACCTGCCTGGTGCAAGAAGCGGAACAGTAGCAGTGTCAGATCAAAAGAACAGAATATTTGCTGTTCTGAGAATTGTGGACCGCACACACAGATTTGCAGCCCAACTAGTTCTGGCAAAGGGAAGACAGCTGTGGAAACAGGACCAGCTGTAGTGGTGATTCCTGCCATTGCATGGGGACACCTCTCACAATGCAACCCGCCTCTACCCCGACCCATATGGGTGGATCACGGAAGGAGTAAACAGAACTTCTAAAAAATACGGGTCTGAATCACATGCAGGAAGACCTTTGGAACTTCAAGAGATTTCCGCAAAACCACACAAACAATGCAACCTGTAACCCAGGTGAACTATTAACAGAGGAGAAGCCCATCTCCCAGGGAATCACCCATGTGTGAGAAGCGGCAATAATGCAGAGAAAACATAGCACTAACGTACTGAGAGAGAGAAAAAAAGGCTGCAGTAAGAGAGAAAAGAAAACACTCTACCAACAAGTAGTGGAAAACAAAAGAAAGACCTCTTCCTATCAACCGGTTGCAGAAGCCAACACAGTAGATGTTCAGGAAATGAAATATTAAATCAGTAGTTGCCATGAATAACCGAGGCAACAAGACAGCTCAGAAAGAAAGTGAAAAGTCCTCAGAAAAGGGACTTAAAGGTATGGAAATATATGACTTAAATGACAGAGAATTCAAGATTGCAGTTCTGAAAAAATTAATGAGATGAAAGAAAACACAAAAAGGAAGTTTAATGAACTCAGAAATACAATCAGAACAACATGAGCATTTTACGAAAGAGATTGAAATATTAAAAAAGAAACAAATAGAATTTCTGGAGATTAAGAACTCAACAGAAGAAATGAAGAATGAAGTAGCCAGCTTAGGTAGTAGAGTTGACCAGATAAAGGGAAGAATCAGTGACATTGAAGATGGAAACCTGTAAATGACAGGGATGGAAGAAGTAAGAGACTTGAGACTTAAATGAAATGAAAGAACTCCACAAGAACTTTCTGACTCCATCAGAAAAAGCAATATAAGAATAATGTGCATACCAGAAGGAGAAGAAAGAGAGAAGGGAACAGAGAATATATTCAAACAAATTTTCGATGAAAACTTCCCAAACTTGTAGACAGAACTGGATCCTCGAATCCAAGAAGCAAAAGAACACCTAATTACCTCAATCCCAACAGGCCTTCTCCAAGGCACATTGTACTGAAGCTGTGTAAAATCAACGATGAAGAAAGAATCCTCAAGGAAGCCAGGGAAAAGAAGACGGTAACCTACAAAGGAAAGCCCATTAGATTATCATCAGATTTCTGAGCAAAAACTCTACAAGCCAAAGGGAGTGGAACCAAATATTCAAACTATTGAAGGAGAGAAATTGTGAGCCAAGAATAATATATCCAACAAAGATACCCTTTAGATATGAAGGAGGAATAAAGACATTTTCAGACATACAAGGGCTGAGGGAATTTTCAAATACACGACCTGCACTACAAGGAATACTAAAGGAGGCTACTCGACCACCATCAACAGGAACAATTTGTGGCAACAAAAACGTGAAGAGGGGGAGAGTAAAGGCCTGAACCGGAATATGGGAATAGAGAAAGTAAGCGTGCTGAAAAAAATGGAATACTCTAAATATCAAACTTTCTTTTACATAAACTTTAGGGTAACCATTCAAAAAAATCCAGACCTGTAATATATACTATAATAAAGGAAGAAACAGAGGGAAACATCATAGAATACCACCACACAGAAATAATAGACAACAGCAAAAAGGAAAAGAAACAATGGAGACACACCCTTACCAGAAAACTAAAGATAGAATGACAGAAAATCCTCACGTATCAATAATCACTCTAAATGTAAATGGACTGAACTCACCAATAAAAAGGCACAGAGTAGCATATTGGATCAAAAAACTAAACCCAACCATATGCTGCCTCCAAAAGACACATCTCAGCTACCAGGACAATCATAGACTCAAAGTGAAAAGGTGGAAAGTGACACTCCAAGCAAATGGTATCCAGAGAAAATCAGGTTTAGCCATACTGATATCAAAAGAAACAGACTTCCAGGTGAGAAAGATAAAAAGAGACAAAGACAGAAATTTCATAATGGTAAAGGAGACTATAAAACAAGAAGACATAACAGTCACAGTATTTATGCACCCAATCAGGGAGCACAGAAATACATCAAGCAACTACTAACAGGACTAAAGGTTGAAATTGACCAAACACAATTATACTAGGGGACTTAAATACATCATTGATAGCTATGGATAGATCATACAAACAGAAATAAATAATGAAATAGCAGCCCTAAACGACACATTAGATGAAATGGACATCGTTGACATATAAGAGCACTTCATTCTAAAACAGCAGACTATACATTTTTCTCTAGTGTACAAGAAACATTCTAAAGGATAGAGCATATATTGGGACATTAAATCAGACTCAGCAAATTTAAGAAGACTGAAATTATACCCAGCATATTCTCTGATAACATGGCTTTGAAATTGGATATGAACTGCAAAAAAGAAAGCAGGAAAAAACACAATTACATGGAGATTAAGCCACATACTTTTAAAGAATGACTGAGTCAAAGAAGAAATTAGAGGAGATCTCAAATGATACATAGAAATAAATGAGAATGAAAATGCATCCTACCAAAATTTTGGGGATGCAGCGAAAGCACTTTTAAAGGGAAATTTATGTCATCACAGGCATATTTCAAGGAACTGGAAAAATCCCAAATAAATAACTTCATGTTACACCTTAAAGAACTAGAAAAAGAACAAGTGAAACCCAAGGTCAGCAGAAGTAAGGATATAACAAAAATCAGAGCAGAATTAAATGAAATAGAGAACAAAAAGACAATAGAAAACAATTAATGTGACAAATAGATGGTTCTTTGAAAGATTAACAAAATTGACAAACCCTTGGCTAGACTCACTAAGATAAAAAGAGAGAAGACACTAATTAACAAAATAAGAAATGAAAAAGGGGAAGTTACCATGGACACCACAGAAACACAAAGGATCATCCAAGAATACTATGAAGGACTATATGACACCAAATTCAATAACCTAGAAGAAATGTACAGGTTCTTAGAAATGTATAGCCTTCCTAGACTGAACAATGAAGAACTGGAAAATCTAAACAGACCAATCACCAGTAACGAAATTGAATCAGTCATCCAAAACCTTCCCAAAAGCAAAAGTCCGGGACCATATGCCTTCATTAGTGAATTCTACCAAACCATCAAAGACCATATGAACTCTTCAAAAAAACTGAAGAACAGAGAGTACTCCCTGACTCATTTTATGAGGCCAACATTATCTTGATCCCAAAACCTGGCAAGAACACAAAAAATGAGAACTACGGAAGAATATCTCTTAAGAATACAGATGCAAAAATCCTAAACAAATTCTAGCAAATAGAATGCAACAATGCATTAAAAACATTATTCATCACGACAAAGTGGGGTTCATCCCCGGGGCACAATGATGGTTCAACATCCACAAATCCATCAATGTGATATGTCACATAAACAAATTAAAGAGAAAAATAATATGATTATATCAATTGATGCAAAAAAAGCATTTGACAAGTTACCACATCCACTGATGATTAAAACACCTAATAAAATAGGTATAGAAGAAAAATACCTTTAATAATAAAGGCCATATATGACAAGCCCTCAGGTAATATCATAATAATGGTGAAAAAGTGAAGCCCTTTGCTCTATGCTAAGGAAAAACATAGTGTTGTCCCCTATCATCTCTGCTTTTCAACATAGTGCAGGAAGTCCTGGCCTGAACAATCAGGCAAAAGTAAGAAATAAAAGACATCCAAATTGGCAATGAAGAAGTTAAATTGTCACTCTTTGCAGATGACTTGATGCTATATATAGAAAACCTTAAAGACTCCACCGAAAAGCTATTAGAAACAATCAACAAATACAGTGAAGTTGCCACCTTCAAAATCAATGTAGAAAAATCCATTGCATTCTTATATACTAACAATGAAATCTCAAAAAACGAAATTAAAAAAAATCCTTTTGCAGTTGCAGCAAAAAGAATAACATACCTAGGAATAAACTTAACTAACGATGTGAAAGTCCTATAGGATGAAAACCACAAGTCAAATACTTTCTCCTGTTTAGTAGGTTGCCTTTTCATTTTGTTGATTATTTCCTGTGCTGTGCAGAAATTTTTTAGTTTGATGTAGTCTCGCTTTTTTTTCCTTTTTTTGCCTTTACTTCAGGAGTAAGACACAAAATATTATCACTAAGACCATGTCAAAGAGATAACTGCCTATGTTTTCTTCCAGAAGTTTTATGGTTTCAGATATTATGTTCAAGTATTTTATCCATTTCGAGTCAATTGTTGTGTATGATGCAAGATTGCAAATTCTTTTGCATATGGCTATCTAACTTTCCAAATACCACTTACTGTTTTTTCTTCATTGTTTATTCTTGTCTCTTTTGTTGTAAATTAATCGGTGCCATATGCATGGGTTATTTCTGGGCTCTCTATTCTATTCCATTGTTCTATGTGTCTGTTTTCATGCCAGTACCATTTGTTTTGATTACCATAGCTTCAGAACATGGTTTGAAATCAGAAAGTATGATGCTTCCAGCTTTGTTTTTCTTTCTCAGGATTGCTTTGAATGTATGGGGTCTTTTGTGGTAACATACAAATTTGGGTGTTTTTCATTTATTTCTGATAGTCTAGGGTAAAAATAAAAGGTGAACTGTGCAGTTATGAATAAGGAGAAGCACATCTGGATTTAGGGTCATAAACACAAAATGACCCACCCCTATCAGAAGTAGGCTGTATGACCCCATCAACTTGAAACTTATGTGAGCTTTAATTTCTTCATCTGCAGAAATAGAGGATAAGACCTGTCTTTCCAAATAAATTAAATAACATATGTGAGAGAAGCAAAAAATATAGTTAATACATCCGTTTTTAATAAGAATTGTTCCATCCTTCTATCTATCCATCCATTCATCATCCATGAGTCCAACCATCCATGCATCCATCCATGCATTCATTAATTGACTTCTACAATATTTAAGAAACATCAGGAAATATCCTGAGCACTTTGTAGGCTTCATACTATCCCTACCACAAATTTGAAACTCAAGCAGCCTTGGAAGACCTGTCAGAGAACAGGGAAATAAGAGAGGGGTATTAGTAATTGTGGTAGACAGAATAATGGTCCCCGAAGATCCTAGCCTCCACGTCCTTGTCCCCAGAAACTGTGAATATATTGCCTTACATGGCAAAAGGAACCTTTAAAATATGATTAAGTTAAAGTGTCTTGAGATGGAGAAATTTTTCTGGATTATCCTGGTGAGCCCAATCTAATCAGGCCTTTAAACGCAGAGTCTTTCCTAGATGGAGTCAGAGAGAAAGATGGGAAACAGAAAAAGAGGCAGGAGGAATTTGAAGCATGAAATTCCTCAAAGTCACCACTGCTGACTTTGAGGATGGAAAGAGGGGTCACGAGTCAAAGAATGTGGTGGTCTCTAGAAAAAGTAATGAAAGGAAACAGATTTTCCTTTTGAGCCTCCAAAAGCAACCAGCTAAGAAGGTCTACAGGAGACAGACAATTGGAAGATTGGGAGGGGCATTATGGTGGGGACCATACAGTCATACTAGATATGTACATAAAAATATAATACAAATATGATAAACTTATCATAATTACAGTGGGTCTGTTTGTACAGACTCTGCTCCCCCGGTGACTAGCTCACAGTGCATAATACTTATAACTAGATGCTCAATAAAAATTTTCCAGTTAATACTATTTTTAGTTATTACCCTCATTGGATAAATTATTTATATATATATATATATATATATATATATATATATATATATATATATATGTATGTATGTATATATATATATATATATATATGTATGTATATTTAAATATATAATATATATATTTAAAGTATGTCAATTTCAAGGACTACCAAATCATTAGCCTTTTTAAACCACATCACTTTCTGGCTGTGTGATGAATTAAAGGTTATTAGCAATAAGACTTTTAAAAACATAGTTACACAATGGTCACATAGTAAATTATAATGCTGCCCTAATATATCTCATTTTAATACAAATGTTCAGGTTTTCACTTTGATTGGAGCATGAGAGTCTTTTTTTTTTCTTTCTTTTTTTTTTCTTTTTACTTTGCATGGTTCTTTTGTACAGTGGTACTGTGGTCCTCACCTGGATATTCCATGTGCTCCCCTTCACTTTGTCCCTGTTTCTGCCACAACCAACACTCTCAGCATGTCTCCACACACTACCTGTGTTTGGCCAAATCTCACAGTCTTTTATTCAGTGCACACCTTGGTTGTGCCCATTTGCAAACTGTGCCCATAAATCTGAAAGGAGCTGGTTGGGGTTGGAGGAGAATGGCTGCATTTCAGTCTGCATTTTCCTAGCATGCTCAAGAGTTCCATCTGGTCTCAATGCCCACTTTGTTCCTCTGGACTCCAAGGCTCCTATCTGCATCTGAACCCACTGCCCTTCAATTACTGCCAGAACAAAGTATCACAAAACTGAGGTTCAAAACAACACAAACATTTTAAAAAATATATTAGGGTGACATTTGTTAGTAAAATTACATAGATTTCAGGTGTACAATTCTGTATTACATCATCTATAAATCCCATTGTGTGTTCACCACCCAGAATCAGTTATCCTTCCATCGGGGGAGGTGGGGGGGGTGGGAGATGAGGGTAAGGGGGATAAAACACAAACATTTTATCTTACAGTTCTGGATATCAGAAGCCAAACTATGAGTCTCACAAGTGAAAACCTGAACATTTGTATTAAAATGAGATATATTAGGGCAGCATTATAATTTACTATGTGACCATTGTGTAACTATGTTTTTTAAAGTCTTATTGCTAATAACCTTTAATTCATCACACAGCCAGAAAGAGATGTGGTTTAAGAAGGCTAATGATTTGGTAGTCCTTGAAATTGACATACTTTAAATATATATGTATCATTTATTTAGTGAGGGTAGGAAGAAACTGAACTTTTTACTAATAACTAAAAATAGTATTAACTAGAAAATTTTTATTGAGCATCTAGTTATAAGTATTATGCACTGTGAGCTAGTCACCGAGATCTGTACAAACAGATTCACTGTAATTATGATAAGTCTATCATATTTGTATTATATTTTTATGTACATATCTAGCATGGTGGTATGGTCCCCACCATAATTCCCCTCCCAATCTTCCAATTGGCTACTTCCTGTAGACCTTCTTAGCAGTGTCTAGAAATTTCGGGCTCCTGTCCCTGCCATGTGGGTGCTAATCAGGGGGAAGCTAACCACCTCCAGAATTTCTTCCTTCCACCTTACTATGCTTCATTGTACTTTGAATGATTTTGTATTGTTTGTGGACAGCGTGATGCATCACTTGATAAACAGCCTTCTTCCAGAGCTCCAAACATCAGGCAGAAAAGCACTCTTTCTCTCAGAATGCCCCTCATTTATCTGAAAGTTGCCCCATACTGACTCTTCCTCTGGGCTAAAGCCCAGATACGGGAGATGAAAACTACCCAGCTTCTTCCTTCTACCTTGGCCAGGAGGCCTGGTGGCCCAGAACCACAACTGGGATATCTATCGTCTTTACTCCATGAAATGATCTGAGTCTGCCTGACTTTGTTCTCATTTTGTTTTTAAACCAATGTGTAGATTATTAGCTCTTCCACTGGAAGTTTCAGGCTAGATGAGTTCCATCCTCTGTGATGCCAGTGGGGCCCTCAGGTGGTGTTCTTGAGATGCTCTGGAATTTGGGACACATTCACTGACTTTGAGTCTATTGTCCTGCTGAAAAGTCCTGTTGTACTTGCAGGAAGTTTTATGAGCTGCATTCAAGTTTATCTGTATCCCTGCTAAACCATCTTAAGCCTTCTCCCCTTACCCACTGGCATCTTGTGGGGGGGGGAAATTACTTGAACAGTTTGACAAAGAAAAGTTTATGAACACTGAAACGTAAGCAAAGAAAGCACATTCTGCATCCTACTTTCTTCTAATGTAAAATGTAGGGATATTGGGAGAATGAGAGATGAATGATGATCTGGCCACCTTGGTGTGATGCACACACATGAGATTCTGTAACAGACTCTATCTACTAATGAATAATACGTGTGTATGTACCTGTATAGGGAAAATGTGTTAGGGGAGTAAAGAAGGGCTATATTTCATTACCAAGTGATACTGACAATGCATCTTTAGACCCCACATAAAGTACCTGACTTTTTTATTTAGGTCTAATTGGATAACCTGATTTATCAGAGTCTATTTGATGAAACTTTGCAGTCTTTGAAAATATCACTCCATTAGGCTGTAAGTAACAGTTGGCTGAAGGGTAGGCTCCCTTTACAATTTGATAACATTCTTTTATTAGGTTGGTGCAAAAGTAATTGTGGTTTAAAAAGTTAAAAAGAATTGCAAAAACTGCAATTACTTTTGCATCAACCTAATATATAAACTCTAGTGTTCTTTGACCCTATGGGGTTTTAAAAATATGAGAACTTGAGAATAGATTGGGCCTCTGCTTTAGAAGGTTCTCCTTAAACTCACGTGACCTGGGTTTTTGGTAAAATGGAAATAAAACTCACTATCTCTCTGTGGGGCTTGAGATTCATCCTAATGAGAAAGTGCCAGGTGATAGCAATACTGCTGATTCACAAGCCCCCTTGTGTGGGGGCTGGGGCAACATACTCTCTGTGGGATTCCAGGCAATGCACAGCTGGTGTTACTGACCCCTTTGTGAGTGGTGGGTCACTGAGCATGTTGTCTGGGAACTTACATGACGTTCTTGCTACTTAGGCTCATAGAAAACAATGTGGGGTATTTGAGGAAATGCCAGCATGCTTGCCCAGGGCTGTTTGCCTCCTTGCTTGGTGAGCAGGAAGGGTATAGAGCACAGCTTTGGATCCTATGGTAGGTGGTGCAGGCGCTGCTGCACTATAGATTACAATGTTAGTAGTGTGTGTGTGCACTATAGGGTTTCCCAGCAGAACTCCATTCTTCTTCCCATTGCACTCACTGAGTTTTGAGAAGAAATGCCTGTGCAATGTCTCCACGGCCCATGATGGGAAGAATGGGGGTTTTCATTGGAGGGTTTGGTGTCCTTATGATTCTCATGTCCTTGTAAAGTAACCATGCTGGGCAGTGGGGTGCAGTGCAGACTGCTGGGAGTCCCAAGAGAGACTAATACTACATGTCCCACTGTGGGTAGGAGTAGAGAGCACAATGTTCACAGCCTTCCAGGAGACTTTGCTGCTTTTTCACAGAGCCTGTTTTGAGGACTGGGTCTTAGAGCACTGTGATTGTTAATTTTATGTGTCAATTTGGCAATTCCATAGTATGCAGATACTTGGGGAAATACCAGTCTAGGTGTTGCTCTAAGGATATTTTAAAAACATGATTAACATTTAACATTAGTAGACATTGGAGGAGATCCAAAATGGTGGAGTAGATCAATGCTGTACTCGCCTCCTCCCATGAACAGATTAAAATTACAGCTAAAATATAGAACAACCAACCTGGAGACCATCTGAAATTTAGCTGAACAGAGTTTTATAACTAAGAATATAAAGAAAAAGCCACATTGAGACTGGCAGGAGGGACAGAAACATGAAACAGGCTGCCCATAAACTTCTGTGTGGTGGTTGAAAATCAGGAGGGATACCTCAGCTGTGGAGGTTTCCTCCAAAGGATCCAGGGACCCTAGGGTCCACACCAGGGTCCACAACCAGGGTCCCCAACCAGGAGTACTAGTGCTGGGAAGAGGAATATGCACAATATCTGGCTGTGAAAAACACTGGCAATTCTGACCATCCAGAGGGAAGCCCAGACATCCTTTTAAGGAGCCTGTGTACAGACTTACTAACTCACAGGTACTCATTCTGGGCACTCGTAGAGTGACAATGACTCCAGAGGTGTCAGAGATACATGGGGAAAGACTGAATTGTGTGGCTTCCAGGCAAGGACTGAAGGGACAATTGCTGATTTCCCTGTGTGGGGTCTTTCTCTCATGCAGTCAGCCAGGGGTGGGGGTGCATCTTTCCTGTTTTGAGCCCTACCCCCAAGCCCATGGCCAAATCTGAATTGGAATTGGTCTGGTGAGCTCTGCTCGCTCCACGATGGTGACTCACTGAGACCCTACCACACCCAACAATTCCCTATTACAGGAGGCTTTATCAGTGGCTGAACCTTATAGGAGTCAGAAGTTGGCAACAGGCCTCGAAGTATCCTGGTTTTTTGTGGAGCTACCCAGTACCAGTGACAATTATTTTCAGTTCAAAATAATTAAACTGAATGGCCTCTTCCACACAACTTCAGGTGCAGCAAAGACAGCAACCAATTGTGGATAGCTTTGTAGCTTCTTCCAGATAGACTTTGGCTAATCATAGGAAGTAGCTGATCTTGGACAGCACCAGAGCCCCTCCCAAAAGGCCCCACTTCAATATACTTGGAAGTTGGCTTCAGACCACAGCCCGGCACCCCCCACAAATGGTACAGCAGAAGGGCAATCTCAATAGGCACCAGAACTCACTGGGGCAAATCCCGCTCTGTGGGGTAAGCCCCCCTGCACAGTAGCCCCTAAGCTGTGGACAAGGCCAAACCTCACATCCTGTCAGACTGAGGGTCAATTCCAGTGATGGATGACCAATAGCAACCAAGTCTCAACTACAAGAGGAAGGCACACACAGCATACACAAGGAACACTCCTGGAGAACCCAGAGCAGGATACCAGGGAGACTGCACCACTGGGCCCCAAAGAGCATAAGACTAGGAGATGTAGCAGATCTACCTAATGCATAGTAGCAAATACAGATAGGTAGCCAAAATGAGGAAACAAAGAAATACACCCCAAATGTAAGAACAGGAAAAAACTCCAGAAAAAGAATTAAACAATATGGAGGCAAGCAGCCTACCAAAGACAGAATTCAAAACACTGGTTATAAGGATGCTCAAGGAACTTAGTGAGAACTTCAACAAAGAGACAGCACAACAAGCAGAAAAAAGAACATAGAAATTATAAAAAGGAACCAGTCAGAAGTGAAGAATAAAATAACTGAAATGAAGAATGCACTAGAAGGAATAACCAGCAGACTAGAAGCAGAGGACAGAATCAGCAATTTGGAACACAAGGTAGCAGAACAATCAGAACAACAAAAAGAAAAAAAAATGAAGATAGTTTAAGAGACCTCTGGGACAACATCAATCATATCAACATTCACGTAATAGAGGTACCAGAAGAAAAAGAGAGAAAGCAAGGAATTGAAAACATATTTGAAGAAATAATGACAAAGAACTTCCCTAACCTGGGGAAGGAAATAGACGTACAAGCCCAGGAAGTGAAGAGAGCCCCAAACAAGTGTACCTAAAGAGGCACACACAAAGACACATCATAATTAAAATGCTAAAGGTTAAAGACAAACAAAGACTCTTAAAGGCAGCAAGAGAAAAGCAATTAAGTTAGTTACCTGCAAGGGAACATCCATAAAACAATCAGCTGATTTCTCAACAGAAATTTTGCAGGCCAGAGGGATTGGCAGGGAATATTCAAAGTGATGAAAATTGAGGATCTCCAACCAAGACTACTTGATCCAGCCAGGCTATTATATAAAATCAAAGGACAGATAAAGAACTCCCTAGACAAGATAAACCTAAAGGGGTTCATGACCACCAAACCAGAATTACAGGAATATTAGAAGGACTTCTTTAAGACATATATATAATAAAATGGCAATAACTACATACCTATCAACAATTATTTTTAATGTAAATGAATTAAATGCTCCAATCAAAGACATAGGGTGGCTGAATGGGTAAGCAAAGAAAACCCGTACATATGCTACCTACAAGAGACTCATTTCAGATTGAAAGACACACAAAGTAAAGGTATGGAAAAAGTTATTTCATGAAAATGGAAATGGGAAAAAAAGCTGGGGTAGCAATACATATACCAGAAAAAAATAGACTTTAAATCAAAGGTTATAACAAGAGCCAAAGAAGGACCAGTAATCCCACTTCTGTAATCCCACAGAAACCCAAAGCACAACTTTGAGGGGACGTATGCATCCATGTGTTCACTACAGCATTGTTTGCAATGGCCAAGATGTGGAGACAGCCTAAGTGTCTATTGATGGATGAATGGATAAAGAGCAGGTGGTACTTATATACAATGGAATATTGCTTGGCTATAGAAGGGAATGGGTCCTTGCCATCTGTGGCAGCCTGCATGGACCTGGAGGATATTGTTCTGAATGGAGTAGCCAGACAGATAAAGACAGATGCAACGTGATTTCACTTATATGTGGAATCTAAAGAACAAAATAAATAAATAAACAAACAAAACAGAAATAAACTCATTGACACTGAGAACATTTTGGTGGTTGCTGGATGGGAGGGGTTTGAGAGGGTGGGTGAAAAATGGGAAGGGATTAAGAAGTACAAAGTGGTTGTTGCAAAGTAGTCATGGGGATGTAGGCTATAGCATAGAGAATATGGTCAATAATATTGTAATAACTATGTATGGTGTCAGAGAGGTAACAGATTTATTGGGGTGATAGATGTGAGGCAAGTTGAGGGAGAGAGTGAAGAAGGTGAAGGGATGAAGAAGTACAAACTTGTAGTTAGGATATAGTCACAGAAATATAAAGTAAAGCATATGGAACATAGTCAATAATATGGTAATAACTATGTATAGTGCCAGGTGAGTACTAGAACAGTTAGGGGATCACTTCTGATATTATACAAATATCTAACTACCCTGCTGTACACATGAAATTAATATAAAATAATATTGAGTGTCACCTGCAATTGAAAAATCAAAAAAGAAGGGAAAGGTGAAGGGGAATAAGAGGTATAAATTTTCAGGTATAAAACAAGTAAGTCATGGGGAAGTACGTACTGCATGGGGAATATAGTCAATAACATTGTGATAGTGTGATATAATGTCAGATGGTTGCTGGACTTATCATAGTGGTAACTTCCTTAGTAATATAAATGTTGAATAATTACGGTGTATTCTGAAACTAATATAATGTTGTATGTTAGCTATATTTTAAATAAAAGTTCTTTTTTTTAAATTAGTAGACTTTATATAAAGCAGATTACCCTCCATAACATAGTTGGGCCTCACCCAATCAGTTGAAGGCCTTAAGAGAAAAAGAACTGTGGTCCCCCATGGAAAGGGGAATTCTCCTCTAGACAGCCTTCAGACTCAAGCTGCAACATTAGATATGCCATGAGTCTTTGGGTTGCCAGCTTGCTCTGCAAAATTGGGATTAGCTAGTCCCAAAAATGACGTGAAACATTCCCTTAAAATAAATCTGTCCCTTTCTACATACAAACATTTTTTGGTTTTGTTTCTTTCGAAGGCCCTGAAAAGGAAGTGTGGTGTTGGGTATCTTTGGTGATGCCTTGCAACTTTCCCACAAATACTCTTTGAAAAGTTGACAGGAGAGCACAGTGGTGCATGTCCCTCTCCCTGGATCACACAGTGACAGTGGAGATTGATGTGCAGCATTGGAAACCCCAGGACTTCCAATGTGCTACGCCATGAACCCCACTGTGAGTGATGGGTATGGAGAGAACAGAGTGTGGAATCCCACAGGATGCTCATACTGATTTGTCACAGAACCCATGTGACTCATGTGAGTATGGGGCACATCGTGGGGCCCCCAAGATATAGGTAAAGATGGACACAGGGCACATGTGAGTGCAGGGTTGTGGGGTAAAGGGTGAGATCCCCATGGACATCGATGTTTCCCATCCACAAACTGCCCTATAGGAATTGCGATAGTGGTCACAGGGTCTGGTACCCCAGCAATGCATGTTATGCTGGTCCATAGGACACAATTCATGTCCTAGATGTACAGTACAGTGCCATGGAAGCATGAGATACCTGTTATGCTGTTCCATGGTCCACTCTGTATTCTTGGTGTCAGAGCACAATGCTTGACAGCCAAGTGATGTTGCTACTGCTAATCCATTAGCTATACTTTGAGTTTGGGGTTATAGAACACAGTGAGGGTGACCTATGTAATGCTGTGCTGAACTCAGGGACAACATGGTAAGGATGTGTGGAGTCCATGGTGGGAATTCTGGGTTTCATTGATGCTGCTTTCCAAGCCCTCACTGTGCCTGGGGGCTGTGTACTTCTTAGTGTATCTTGGATGGTACTCATACTGCTGGTCCATAGACCACTATGGGAACATTAAGTTTTCAGCACAGTGTTCCATATCCCAGGTGATCTGCCTGTTTTTCCATGAACCAGTCTTTGATTAGTGGTGTGTAGAACACACAGGTTTGGGTGTTTCAGATCATGCCAGCACTTCACTTCTCCACAGATAGTACCAGTAATGGCTGCAGGCCACATCTCAGTGCTGAGTATCCAGACGCTGCTTGTACTGTTGCTTTACACACCTCACTGTAGTTCTCACAGTGTCCTGCATATCATGGAAGACTTTTCTGCATTGTTGTTCCCACACTCCTGTATAAAATGCTTGACTTAGTTCTGCAGTCACTGTGTGATGGTATAACCAAGGCTAAATAGATGCCATCCCTCTTCCTCGTGCACTGCAAGATGAATATGTGACCAAAAAATAGTTCATGATTTTTGACCACTGCAATTGATTCCCTAGAAAGATCTTAAAATGCTCAAACTGCTTTGGAATTCCCACCCACACACCGACCCACCCTTGCTTGGAGAAATGGTAGGAAGGGAAGAAGAAGAAGGAGAAGTCTGAAGTCCTAAAGAATGAGAAGGTGTTTGTAACCTTGCTTTGCGTATTCTGAGAAACCTCATAGAGACTGGCCCATAGTGTTCTCAACACACTCTTGGAGAACTAATGAAGTTCTGTTCCAAGAAGATGAGTCCCACAGGCCTCTTCCTCTCCTGTCCAAGCGTTTTCATTTCCCTGTAAGAGAAAGAAAAGGACTGCTGCTTGCAGAGTAGCTGTCATGAAAGAAAAACATATCTCCCAGCAAAATGTTCCCGTCATGAGCACACGTCTCACAGTGTTTCCCTGTTAGCCTCATCACGTGTTTGTGAATCTTTGAGAAGAGTGTTTCAGCACTTTGCAGGAGATTTAATGGGCCCCTGTGAAGTCTGTGTCTTCATATGACATACTTCACTGAGCCTCCCACACAGGTGACTGCAGTCAAGTCAGGTCTAATGCCTGCCTCTTACTAAAATCTTGTAAAGCAGGTATAAACTCCTTGCTGTCTGCTTAACCTGGTGATAAAGAAATAGGGCTGGGAAGCATTCTTCTGGGTGGATCCTTTGGGCTGTTGGAGCTAAAGAGGAATAAAGTGTGCAGCCTAAGAAATCCTCCTCCTCAGGCTGCTATGATCTTAGCCCCAAGGAGAACATTCAGAGGGGCAGAAAAGTCCTTCTGTTTAGCTGGCAGAGAGGGTGTATTGCCAACAGCAAAACAGCACCTCAAAAAAGTTTCAAATAATATTTCAAAGGTTGACTTTGTACCTGAATTTGTTAAAGAGTGAATAAGAGGTTTTCCCCTGAGACCTTTGAGAGGTACACTGCAAGAGTAAGTTCCCATGGGAAGCACTGGTGCAAAAGAACAGAGGGCCAAGGAGTTATACAGTGCCTGGAGGCACAGGAACAAAACATGTGGTAAGGAAGGCACATGGGGCTGCCTGAGTGCTTGAACAATGCCCTGATTTCTTCCACAAACACACAAAACTCATGCTGCCCCAGGGCACAAAATCAACTCCAGAGATTTTCAGGGCCACTCAGAACACGACTGAGGCTCATCTCTATTCAACCACTTTCAAACCGGCTTTTAGTTTTGGCTCTCAATGATATAAGGGTTTTTTGTTTTGTTTTGTTTTTTAAGTACAAAGGGTCAGAGCAAAACCTGGTGATCTGTGTAGGGCCAGTGCTTCTTTGGCAAGTCATGTTGCAATGAGGGAAGGAAGCAAGCACTGGGCACGAGCTGTCCAAGTGTCAGGAAACATCCCTATCCGACTGGCATGGCATCCCTGATGGCTGTGACTTCACTTAGAATCCTCACTAAGTCATGGTCCAGAGGGCTCTGTTTACCAGAAGGTATGAGGAATTGGTGGTGGATAGTGGGTCCCCAACATCATTATTGCACTACCTCTCCCTGAGGGTCCTCCACTTGGCCTATTGGGACAATGATTGGAGCAGCATGCCATGAGAACTGCTCAGCCATGGGTCTGGAACCCTGTGATGTAGGGCATGTGAAGAGTGCCTTCCCTGCTCACTCTTGCTCTACTTTCTCTTAATGGGACATTTCCATCCAACCACCCAACAGCTTTCATTCTCTCCTTCTCCACAGAAGTCACGGCTCCTATGGGAGTTTCTAGTGGGACTGTTCAAGGGCTATAGTGTGAGTGTGTGTGTGTGTGTGTGTGTGTGTGTGTGTGTGCGTATGTACAGTCAGCCCTTCCACATCCATGTATTCAACCAACCATGGATTGAAAATAATCGGGAAAAAAATGTTATGTGTTGCTGGCATGTACTATGTAGTTAATCCTACGATGGTTGCATCTTTATTAAACATGTACAGACATTTTTCTTGTCATTATTCCCTAAACAATATAGTGTAACAACAGCTTACATAACATTTACATTGTTTTAGGTAATATAAGTAATCTAGAGTTGATATAAAGTATACGGGAGGATATGCTTATGTTATATGCAGATACTATGCCATTTTATATAAGGGACTTGAGCATTGGCAGATTTTGGTATCCAAGGGGGTCCTGGTACCAATCCCCCTCAGATATATGTAATTTTTTCCCCATGTACTGTTTATATATGAGGGGGTAGTCTGTAGTCAATGCACTCAAGGAAGGAGGCCCTCAGTGGAACAAGAACATATCCCTCCTTCTTGCTTTAACTGCTTCCATCATTGATTATTGCTCCTGAGAAGAAGAGATAGAGCTGTAAGGCTTAGATTTTGGGGGTGTAACAGAGCAGGGCTTTTTCCAAATGGGCAAAATGGCATCAACATTCGAACAAACAACAGGAGATCATCGTTGTGTAGGCAACATTCAGTGGCTGTGAAGGAGGGTCACAGAAAAGGAGAGAGCCTTTATCAGAGGACCAGTCATGCTGGGGAGGAGCAGGGCTGCATTCCACACTTGCAGGTGCCACTTCCTTCCTTCTGTTCCACAGGCTAAAGCCAAACTCTCAGTCATGACTACACACACCCTGGTGGATCAGGCTGAACAGGTGACTGTTATTCTCTGTTCCTGCTCTTACAGGTGTCTGCATTCCTGAGAGCGTTGTCACTGCAGCAGCGCTAGCTGCAGGCTGCACCTTTTCCTGTCCTCCGAGTGGGGATGGATGCCCTGCCCTGCTTAAAAGATGTCTTCTAGGTTTGAATTAGAGCTCCAAATAACCCTGCTGACTGCCCTGCCTCAGGGGAAGTACTGGGTGCTGAGGGTGTTGGCTTAGCCGCATATTACATTTCTATAAGAGGCAGTTAGGAAAGACGGAGATTCAGGTGATTTCTAATAAAAAGGGCCGGAGTTGGTTCCACCATGGATTCTGATCACATCTTTTAATTTCAGATAATATTAGAATTTTTTTAAAAATTACCTTTCACGGAAACTTGTTGAGGTTCAGTAAATTGTGCATGTTTTGCATCATGCGTTCCGGTCTCCTGTACTCATCCTAGAAGTGAGCAATTGTAGAGGCTAAACCCTTTGCTGAAGCTTTCAGTGGTTTCCACCCAATTAATCTGAGTTGTAGTTCCAGTTTTGCTACTAATGAGCTCTGTGTCCTTGGGCAAGCTGCTCATTGATTTTTAGTGGCGGAGCGTATTTTCCTGACAATCCATCCTCCATTTGTGATACTGTGTCCACCTGTGTCAGCGTCACCCTCAGTACCCACCACACAGCATTGCTCATGAGTGTGAACTCCCCCTCCTTTATTCACCCAGGCACTTCTGTGTATAAGAAGCTGTTGTCCACATTGTCAAATTATAACAATGCACATTTAGTTATCATTGCATCTGAGATAGTGTTAATGTAGGACCTCAATTATATAGGTGGAGAAAGAAGCAACAAAGGGAATGTCCAAGAAAAGGAAGACTATAGGAAAAAATGAGAGAGGTCTTAAGAGGATTGCACACAGTCTAAAAAACAATGATTTCTTTTATTAAAACATATTGTGCCCTTAATTAATTTGCTAAATGAGAGATAACAAACCAGTTCCTCAAATAGCCAGGCTGTTTTTATTCTCATTCAAAACATAATGTAACTTTTTTATAATTCCATCATCAGTTATTATATTATATACACATTTCTCAAAAAAATTGGCCTTGATGTCTTTTAAATGGCTACAAGACAACCACCACTTGGCATTCCAGGCCCTGCACTGCCCAACCCACCTGTCCTTCCTGCCTTCTAGCCTGCCTCTCAACCCCCTAACCCTCTGACCTCTTCTCTCTATACTCGAGCTCATTCTGCCTTATTCTACTCTCTGGAATCCCCTCCCACCACATCTTGTAGGTGGATCACCTCCTTCTTAACATTTCTGGGATTTTTTAAAATAAATTTAATTTTAGAGCAGTTTTAGGTTAACATCAAAATTGAAATGAAGGTGCATAGATTTTTCATGTACCTCCTACCTCCTATAGCTTCCCCATTATAAACATCCCCCAACAGAGTGGCGCATTTATAACAATACATGAAGCTATATTAATACATCATAATCACCCAGAGTCCACAGTTTACATTAGGGTTTGCTCTTGGTGTTGTCCATTCTATAGGTTTGGATAAATATATAATGACATGTATCCACCATATAGATTTTTTTATATATATATATATACATAACCTTAAGGATCCTGATCTCCTTCCTGCCTACTTATTCTGTTTAGCAAACTGTAAGGCATTACCTTGTTTATGATCTCCTTTTTATCACCCTTGGTTAACTGATTAAGCTATGCATGGTTCAAACACCATCACTTCAAGCCAGGGTCTATCTACTTCAGGACACCCTCATTGTCATCTGGGATAAATGTCAAGAAGTGTTTGTTAACTTGATTTTACTCTGTCCATACCTTCAACTTTACCTCATAGCTCCTGTTTGTTTTTTCTCCTATATATTATTTTGTTACACTTAGGCCATAAAGATTTTAATCCCTTATGTTGCTCTATTATACTATATAGATGGACTCACAAATATAGCAATATGGTGGATACTAGCCACCATAATTTTAAATAAATTGAAATTGAATTAAATTAAAATTTTAGTTTCTCATTGGAACTAGCTGCATTTCATGTGCTCAGTAGCTATCTATGGCTAATGGCTACCATATTGGTCAGTACTGATTACAAAACATCCCCATCATTGCAGAAAGTGCTATTGGACAGCATTGCCACATATTTAAAGGTCAATAGATATAATGATTTTTAAAAGGTGGAAAACAGATCAAATTTCCATATTCATTGCCCTAGACAATGCATTTTAATATATTCATTTTCCTTTTTAAAGCTACATAGTCAATAGATTGCCCTTATAGTAAATTTTTCTGGTTAGAGAGTGAGCTATGCAATTTTGGGAGCATTTTTATATATTTTTCTCCTTATTTGGCAAACTAAATGAAGAGTGTTAAAATCTAAACAGTGTTTATGCATTAAGTTCATATTTTGGAACAGATGAAAATTGTCTCCTAAAAAATGGAAGACCAAATAAGAGCAAAGGTCATAGACAGTATCTCTTGGTTTTTAGGTTGGAGAAGAAAGTTCTAGACATGTTTATTATCAATTTGTAATTATTTGACTTCTGCTTTAAGAGGGAAGTAGAAAGTTGTTCTTTTTTAAAGAAAGATGTAGTCCACTTCAAGTTCAAAACTATACCAAATAGAAACAGCTGTGTCCATATGTTGCTTAAAAATTATTGTCTAAATAGTAACACTAAAATTAAACTTTATGTTAGAAAGAAACACATGAATGATTGAGGACACTGTGGGCAACTCTTTGCAGAGTTGCTTTTATTTTGATTCCACAAGAGCCCAGTCAGGTGGAAAATGTGAGCATATTGGATTTTTTTTTTTAATTAATTTTATTGGGGTGACAATTGTTAGTAAATTTACATAGATTTCAGGTGTACAATTCTGTATTACATCGTCTATAAATCCCATTGTGTGTTCACCACCCAGAGTCAGTTCTCCTTCCATCACCATATATTTGATCCCCTTTACCCTCATCACCCACCCCCCACCCCCTTACCCTCTGGTAACCACTAAATTATTGTCTGTGTCTATGAGTTTTTGTTTCTCATTTGTTCTTCTTGTTCTTTTTGGTTTATATACCACATATCAGTGAAATCATAGGGTTCTCTGCTTTTTCTGTCTGACTTGTTTCACTTAGCATTATTCTCTCGAGATCCATCCATGTTGTCACAAATGTTCCTATATCATCTTTCCTTAACGCCGAATAGTATTCCATTGTGTATATGTACCACAACTTCTTTATCCATTCATCTATCGAAGGACATTTTGGTTGTTTCCATGTCTTGGCCACCGTAAACAAAGCTGCAATGAACATTGGCGTACACGTGTCTCTATAGAGAAATGCTTTTATATTTTTGGGGTAGATACCCAGGAGAGCGATTGCTGGGTCATATGGTAATTCTATTCGTAATTTCTTGAGGAACCTCCACACTGCCTTCCATAGCGGCTGCACCAGTCTGCATTCCCACCAACAGTGTATGAGAGTTCCTTTTTCTCCACAGCCTCTCCAACACTTGTTACTATTTGTTTTGTTGATGAAAGCCATTCTGAATGGGGTGAGGTGATATCTCATTGTGGTTTTCATTTGCATTTCTCTGATGATTAGCGATGTTGAGCATTTTTTCATATGTCTATTTGCCATTTGTATATCCTCTTTGGAGAAATGTCTCTTCAGGTCCTCTGTCCATTTTTCAATTGGGTTGTTTGTTTTTTTGTTGTTGAGTTTCATGAGTTCCTTGTATATTTTGGATATTAGCCCCTTATCAGAGGAACTGTTTGCGAAAATCTTCTCCCATTCAGTTGGTTGCCTCATTATTTTGTCAATAGTTTCTTTTGCTGTGCAGAAGCTTTTCAGTTTCATATAATCCCATTTGTTTATTTTAGTTTTTACTTCCATTGCCTTTGGAGTCAAATTCATAAAATGCTCTTTGAACCCAAGGTCCATAAGTTTAGTACCTATGTTTTCTTCAATGCAGTTTATTGTGTCAGGTCTTATGCTTAAGTCTTTGATCCATTTTGAATTAATTTTGGTACATGGTGACAGATAGCAGTCCAGTTTCATTCTTTTGCACGTAGCTATCCAATTCTGCCAGCACCATTTATTGAAGAGGCTGTCTTTCCTCCATTGTATGTTTTTAGCTTCTTTGTCAAAAATTATCTGTCCATATTTATGTGGTTTTATTTCTGGGTTCTCAATTCTATTCCATTGGTCTATGTGTCTGTTTTTCCGCCAATACCAAGCTGTTTTGATTATTGTAGCCCTGTAGTACAAGGAAAAATCAGGTAGTGTGATACCTCAAGTATTGTTCTTTTTTTTTAATATTGCTTTGGCTATTCGGGGTCTTTTGTGGTTCCAAACAAATCTGATGATTTTTTGTTCTATTTCTTTAAAAAATGCCATTGGGATTTTAATGGGGATTGCATTAAATCTGTATATGGCTTTGGGTAATATGGCCATTTTAACTATGTTGATTCTTCCAATCCATGAGCACGGAATGTCTTTCCATTTCTTGGTGTCTTCTTCAATTTCTTTCAAAAATGTCTTATAGTTTTCAGCATATAAATCCTTCACATCCTTGGTTAAGTTTATTCCTAGGTATTTTATTCTTTTTGCTGCAATTGCAAAAGGAATTGTTTTTTCTATCTCTTTTTCTGAGATTTCATTGTTGGTATATAGGAAAGCAATGGACTTTTGTACGTTGATTTTGTAGCCAGCAACTTTACTATATTCATTGATTGTTTCTAATAGCTTTTTGGTGGAGTCTTTAGGGTTTTCTATGTATAGCATCATGTCATCTGCAAAGAGTGACAATTTAACTTCTTCATTCCCGATTTGGATGCCTTTTATTTCTTTCTCTTGCCTGATAGCTCTGGCGAGGACTTCCAACACTATGTTGAAAAGCAGAGGTGATAGGGGACAACCTTGTCGTGTTCCTGAACGTAGAGCAAAGGGCTTCAGCTTTTCACCATTAATTATGAGGTTAGCTGAGGGCTTGTCGTATATGGCCTTTATTATGTTGAGGTATTTTCCTTCTATACCAATTTTAGTAAGTGTTTTAATCATAAATGGATGTTGTATCTTATCAAATGCTTTTTCTGCATCAATTGATAGAATCATATGATTTTTGTCCTTTATTTTGTTTATGTGATGTATCACATTGATGGATTTGCGAATGTTGAACCATCCTTGTGCCCCGGGGATGAACCCCACTTGGTCGTGATGAATAATCTTTTTAATGCATTGTTGTATTTGATTTGCTAGAATTTTGTTTAGGATTTTAGCATCTGTATTCATCAGAGATATAGGTCTGTAGTTTTCTTTTTTTGTGTTGTCCTTACCAGGTTTTGGTATCAGGGTAATGTTGGCCTCATAAAATGAGTTAGGGAGTACTGACTCTTCTTCAATTTTTTGGAAGAGTTTGAGCAGGATTGGTATTAGATCCTCTTTGAAGGTTTGGTAGAATTCACTGGTGAAGCCATCTGGTCCAGGACTTTTGATTTTGGGAAGGTTTTTGATGACTGATTCAATTTCCTTACTGGTGATCGGCCTGTTAAGATTTTCCAGTTCTTCATGATTCAGCCTTGGAAGGCTATATGATTCTAAGAACTTGTCCATTTCTTCTAAGTTATTAAATTTGGTGGCATATAGTCCTTCATAGTATTCTTGGATAATCCTTTGTATTTCTGTGGTGTCCGTGATAACTTCCCCTTTTTCATTTCTGATTTTGTTAATTAGTGTCTTCTCTCTTTTTATCTTAGTGAGTCTAGCCAAGGGTTTGTCGATTTTGTTAATCTTTTCAAAGAACCAGCTTTTTGTCACATTAATTTTTTCTATTGTCTTTTTGTTCTCTATTTCATTTAGTTCTGCTCTGATTTTTGTTATTTCCTTTCTTCTGCTGACTTTGGGTTTCGCTTGTTCTTCTTTTTCTAGTTTTTTAAGGTGTAACATCAGGTTATTTATTTGGGATTTTTCTTGTTTCTTGAGATAGGCCTGTAATGATATAAATTTCCCTCTTAAAACTGCTTTCGCGGCATCCCAAAAATTTTGGTAGGATGTATTTTCATTGTCATTTGTTTCTATGTATCTTTTGAGCTCTCCTCTAATTTCTTCTTTGACCCAGTCGTTCTTTAAAAGTATGTTGTTTAATCTCCATGTATTTGTGTTTTTTCCTGCTTTCTTTTTGCAGTTGATATCCAATTTCAAAGCTTTGTGATCAGAGAATATGCTTGGTATGATTTCAATCTTCTTAAATTTGCTGAGGCTGATTTTGTGTCCCAATATATGGTCTATCCTTGAGAATGTTCCATGTACACTAGAAAAGAATGTATAGTCTGATGTTTTAGGATGAAGTGCTCTATATATGTCAATTATGTCCAATTCCTCTAATGTGTCATTTAGGGCTGCGATTTCATTATTTATCTTCTGTTTGGATGATCTATCCATAGCTGTCAATGATGTATTTAAGTCCCCTAGTATAATTGTGTTTTGGTCAATTTCTCCCTTTAGTTCTGTTAGTAGTTGCTTGGTATATTTCGGTGCTCCCTGATTGGGGGCATAAATATTGATGACTGTTATGTCTTCTTGTTGTATAGTCCCCTTTACCATTATGAAGTGTCCATCTTTGTCTCTTGTTATCTTTTTCACCCTGAAGTCTGTTTCATCGGAAATCATTATGGCTACACCTGATTTTTTCTGGGTACCATTTGCTTGAAGTGTCAATTTCCACCCTTTCACTTTGAGTCTATGCTTGTCCTTGTAGCTGAGATGTGTCTCTTGTAGGCAGCATATGGTTGGGTTTAGTTTTTTGATCCAATCTGCTACTCTGTGTCTCTTTATTGGTGAGTTCAGTCCATTTACATTCAGGGTGATTATTGATATGTGAGGATTTCCTGTCATTCTGTCTTTAGTTTTCTGGTAAGGCTGTGTCTCCATTGTTTCTTTGCCTTTTTGTTGTTGTCTTTTATTTCTGTGTGGTAGTATTCTATGATGTTTTCCTCTGTTTCTTCTTTTATTACAGTATATATTTCAGATTTGGATGTTTTTTGAGTGGTTACCCTTGAGTTTATGTAAAAGAAAGTTTGATATTTAGAGTATTCCAGTTTCTTCAGTACGCTTACTTTCTCTATTCCCATATTCCAGTTCAGGCCTTTACGCTCCCCCTTTTTATGTTTCGGTTGCCACAAGTTGTCCCTGTTGATGGTGGTCTAATAGCCTCCTTTAGTATTTCTTGTAGTGCAGGTCGTGTATTAGAAAATTCCCTCAGCTTCTGGATGTCTGGAAAGGTCTTTATTCCTCCTTCATATCTAAAGGAGATCTTTGCTGGATATATTATTCTTGGCTCATGATTTCCCTCTTTCAATAGTTTGAATATTTGGTTCCATTCCCTCCTAGCTTGTAGAGTTTCTGCTGAAAAATCTGATGATAGTCTAATGGGCTTTCCTCTGTAAGTTACCGTCTTCTTTTCCCTGGCTGCCTTGAGGATTCTTTCTTTATCATTGATTTTAGACAGCTTCAATACAATGTGCCTTGGTGAAGGCCTGTTGGGATTGAGGTAATTAGGTGTTCTATTTGCTTCTTGGATTCGAGGATCCAGTTCTGTCCACAAGTTTGGGAAGTTCTCATCGACAATTTGTTTGAATATATTCTCTGTTCCCTTCCCTCTTTCTTCTCCTTCTGGTATACCCATTATTCTTATATTGCTCTTTCTGATGGAGTCAGAAAGTTCTTGTAGAGTTCTTTCATTTCTTTTAAGTCTCAAGTCTCTTTCTTCTTCCCTCTGTGTAAATTCCAGGTTCCTATCTTCGATGTCACTGATTCTTTCCTCCATCTGGTCAACTCTACTACCTAAGCTGGATATTTTATTGTTAATTTCTTCTATTGAGTTCTTAATCTCCAGAAATTCTATTTGGTTCTTTTTCAAGATTTCAATCTCTTTTGTAAAATGCTCATGGTGTTCTTTGATTGTGTTTCTGAGTTCATTAAACTGCCTTTCTGTGTTTTCTTGCATCTCGTTCAGTTTTTTCAGAATTGCGATCTTGAATTCTCTGTCATTTAAATCACAAACGTCCATATCTCTAAGTTCCTTTTCTGGAGACTTTTCACTTTCTTTCTGAGCTATCTTGTTGCCTTGGTTATTCATGGCAATCACTGATTTACTATTTCTCTTCCTAGACATCTACAGGAGTGTCTTCTGCAACAGGTTGATAGGTATGCGAAGAACTTTTGGAGTTCCAAAGCTCTTTCTGCACCAGATTCAGAGCCCGTTTGTTTCAGCAGTTCTGTTTACTCCTGCAGGGATCTGCCCAGATAGGTGGGGCCAGGGGCGGGGTGAGTTGTGAGAGGTGGCCCAGAGCAATGGCGGCGACCACCACCACAGCCAGTCCTGCTTCCACAGCTCCCTCCCCTTTGCCGGAACTAGTTGAGCTGCGAATCTGTGTCTGCGGTCCACAGTTCTCAGAGCAGCAAATATTCTGTCCTTTGATCCGACACTGCTACTTTATCGCTTCTCGCACCGGGCAGGTGGGGGCGGGGCGAGCTCTGGGAGGGTAGGGAGAGGGCGGCTAGTCTCCGTGCCTAAGGCTTCCGTTCTCCGCTCGGCAGTGAGGGCTTAAACCACTGATTTCAGCCCTCTTCCCTCAGTCTTTGCTCCGAGGTCTGCCGTGAGCGAGCGTTGGGTTCAGCGGTTTTGTATGCTGCCCCCTCAGCCCTGTGGGCCGTGAGCGGAGCCCTAGCAGTCCGAGTCCTTCCCTCTCCCGCAGCGGCGGTAGTTCCGGGAGCAGCGGGCTCCGAGCACTGAGCTAGGTCTGTGTCCTGCGCCCGCGCGGCTCCGTCTCCGCACTTCTCCTCTCCCTCCTCCCCCGCTCGCGCGATTCACCCACCTGGAGGTGAATTCAGTAGTCGGCCTCTTCGTCTTCCCTGTCTGCTGTGCAAGGAGTCCTTTGTGGAGTTATTGTTGTCCGATTCGTTGTAAATTCCAGGGGAGCGTTACAGAGGCTCACCTCACGCCGCCATTTTTTTTCGTCTCTCTAGCATATTGGATTTTAAAATGAGTGGTAGATCGCAGTTGGTGGTGCAGAGCAGTATATCAACACTGATGGGTACACTTATTGACATTGTGTCAACCTGACGTATTTTCTTTTATTATGATGGGGGGGGATCAGTATATTTCTGAAAACCTTGAATTTTCTTCACATTTGACATATTAAGAGTTAGGAGATTGGGATTATCTTTGGCATTATTTTTTCTTGAATAAAATTAAAGTTAATTTCCTCAGGCTTTGTACTGGATTTACTACTTGTAAGAATCAGCTGGCTTTAGGAAAAAATGATAAAATTAAGAATGAATTCTTAATATTTATCAGTTCAACTCAGTCTCCAAAACGCTTTTCCCCCAGGTCCTATACCATGTTTCCCTGAAAATAAGACCTACCTGTGCAATCAGCTCTAATGCGTCTTTTGGAGCAAAAATTAATATAAGACCCGGTCTTATATTATAGTAAAATAAGACCGGGTCTTACATTACATTTTGCTCCAAAAGACGCATTAGAGCTGATTGTATGGGTAGGTCTTATTTTCGGGGAAACAGGGTATAAATACATAGTTTTTAGCTTAGCAGAAAAATGCCCATGACACAATGTCATTTTACCCATTACTTTTCACATCCATGTCTCCTGAGCCATTTTCATTTTCTCCAGTTAAGCAGGAGCTTTGTGAGGTCCAACAGACCTCAGGATTACATCACATGTGGTTACTTAATGGATGATAATTTATAGGATTTGCAGGGCAAGATCTTCATAGGAATATTCAAGTCCAGGTCTTTTTTTTTTTTTTTTTTTTTTTTTTTTTGATTACCAGTAAGGGGATTTTGTATTTCCAGATATATTTAAGCCTATTTGCGATATGCATGTTGGCTTATCATAGGGTTTTCAAATCAGCCTCAAGCAATTGATTTTTCAGTACGAAAGTGAGGAAGGAAACACACTCGTGGAGATCTGGTTTCACATGAAAACAGCTAAAATAAATAAGATTTAGCCAAGAAAATGTATCCATAACATTTAATAAGCAGTCAACTTTGCTGAGACAAAATAGTTATTCATTCAATTTTAATCACAGGGATTTTGCAGTTTATGAACACATAGTGATCTCAAAATTAATTTATTAGTTAGTTGTTTGGAAGTCATGATTCATTTTCTCATAGAAATGGTGTTATTGACTGATGTTGTACTCCCAGGTTAGTCCATAAAAGCTTGTTAATCCATAGCATAACAAGACTATATTCCCAGCTGTCATCCAGTGACCCAGATTCCTGTGAGCCCACAGTTTTCTGAGCTGGAAAGCAAGCAGTAGGCAGGCAAGTGGAAAAGAAGGTGGGGCACCAGATCAAAGTTCTGGAAACCAGGGAGCTCTGCAAGCATTCATATAACCAGATATTGGAAGCAGACATGTGGGAAGGTGGGATGGTATAGGGCCTACAATAGGGCTCTTTTGGTGGCAGTGATTTTGAACTGTGGGGCATCCATCTGTAGTGAATGGGGAGGATCTTGACTACAAGAGTGTCCCTGGACAGAAAGCAATGTGGGGGCTGGGGAAGGGATTCAGGTAGAAATGCAGTAAGGTTTTTGAATGTTCCACATTATTTCAAAGTCAAATATCCTCCAGCAGAACCCTGTCATATCAGGTTGACTTTCGCCACTGAACCACAATGGCCTTGGGGTGAACAATCTCTATGTTGTATTAGGATTCTGGGGTACCCTGATTATAAAGATGCTTTATTATTACCTTTACAACTGTGTTTCCCCAAATATCAAACATAGCTGGACAATCAGCTCTAAAGCGTCTTTTGGAGAAAACATTAATACAAGACCTAATCTTATCTTATATTATATTATATAACACCTGGGCTTATATTATAGTAAAATTAGACTGGGTCTTATATTAGTTTTTGCTCCAAAAGACGCATTAGAGCTGATTGTCTGGCTAGGTCTTATTTTTTTGGAAACATGGTAGGCATGTTTGAAATACTTTTGCGCAAGTAAGTGTAATATCTTTCAACCTCAATTTCTTCATTCATAAACTAGAGATAATAGTTGTTCTTTGATGTGTATCTCACAGGAATCCTGTGAAAATCTAAACGAAATGAATTTTTAAATATTTAAAATAATATATGTAGCTTATGCCAACACCAACTTATTTAAGGAGATTTTATATAAAATTTAGGTAATAAATGTAGGAAGAGACCGGTTAACTGCTCTGATGTTTATGTCTGCTAATTTGTTTTCATGAATTTCCAAATTACAAAAAAAAGGCATAAATATAAATCAGGTGGTTTGTATAGTTTAAGAGAGGATTTTGTTATAACTGTCGGTTCCAAACTACATATCTGATGTATATAAAAATGTGTACAGTGATGACACAGAAAAAAAACAAGAGTAAATTGCTGGAATAACTTTCAGTAAAGACCTATTAGGAGGGTTTTAACCTGCACTTGCCTGTAAACCAAGAAGAACTGAAATGCATGTTATGAACACTATGCCAAGACTTTTACCAGAATTAAACAAATCCCGAGCATAAATGTGAATGTTTGCAGCAAAATTCCCTCCTCAGTCATCCTGGTGCCAATCTCCTCTGGCCTCCCAGTTGTTCTCGCCCCACACCAGGAGTTGTCATCCATAAGGGAGAGGGCATGGGGCCGGCTGGACCCGTGTCTGGAGTGTGAGCCAGGTGACACACAGCTTTGGGCTGCGGTTCACTTGCAGGTCTCGCACAGTTCGGGCTTGTCAGCTGAGGAACGTCAGGCAGTGCAGGGACTTGTAATTAGGCAGCCGGGGGCGGCGGTCCTCTCTGAGCATGCTTTGTTTCCTCTGCTTGCCCAGTGGGTATCCTGCCTCCACAGAACGTCTACCAGAGGCCTGGCGCAAGAGGGGGTTGGGGGTGGGAGGGAATGGGTACAGAAGTATGTGGAGGAAGGAAAACAGGTATGAGGCTTCAAGTCCAGGCAGCATGCCTTATTAGTCATGTTATCATAAAGTGGGCAGAACCCGCCTCTCAGTTAGTCAGAGCAACAGGTAAATAAAGAACTCAGTGTCTAAGGGGTTTTCACCCAGAGTGGTGAGCTGTATCATTCTGTTTCCAAAACAAATGATCCAGCAAGTCCTGCTTTAATGATTTCCTCGGGTAAAGTGAGTACTTGAGGCAAAACGTTTATAGAGGTCAGCTGTGGTATTTACTGCCATAGGAGGCACAAGCTTCTGAGGAAAAGGGAGCATTTCCAAAACCCCTTTCTCTCTATTTCCTCCTCTCCCTCTTCTGCCTCATTTGCCCTACAAAGAGCATCTCTCTGAAGTAGGGGTAGGACACTATGGTGGATGCTGGTATATACACCTTCCCCACACACAGACATACATATGCCCACACAAAGATTTGGAAAGTGTTAGAAAAAAAAAAGGAACTCAGATTATTTGTTAGAAAATTAAAGCAAAACCTTTGTTAAATGTAAATGATCAAGCATATTTTAATGCTGCTGCCAGAAGAGTTCTATAATAATGATTATTCCTTGTTATAGCCATTTATTATATACCTATATGATAACCAGATGACATTAACTGGACAGGTATAGACATGACATTCCATACTTTATTACATGTAAATTTCTTTACAGTGGACGCTTTTGGTTCTTCTAGGTAACAGTGGAAAAGATGCCATGTCTGAAAATTTCCATCCAGCTCTTTGACACCATGTAGCGCTGAGAGGGATCTCCACAAGATGTGCATCTGAGTTTTTGTCACTTGATAATTTTGCCAAATTTCCCAAATAGATATGGACTGGGTGGGATCATGAAATGCAGGCTTGTCAAGGAAGGAAATCCTAAGGTTCAGACTATTATGATGAAGGAGGAACCGATGCTAGGAAATACCGTTTTCTTATCTCATAAATGTTTATTTTTCCATGCGGGCAAATAAGAAGGCAATGTTTGCAAATGTCAGCTGACATGGTGGCCCTATTTCTTAGTCTTTTTAGGGCATGCAGCAAGTGTGAACCGATTGACAGGAGATGAGAGCTGTATGAGTTTAAAAATATGCTTACTTTTTATTGCTTTCTTTCTAACTGTTGCTGTCTGGATAAAATCCTTCCACACTGAAGAGAGATAGAGAAGGAATTACTAAACTCATAAAGAGCGACACACAAGATTGACTTCAGTTTGAATTTGCTTCATCTGGTAGACCTCATTTCTTTCTGTTGCCTTGAAGCTCATAGTCCCGGTCTAATCAGAGATCTTCATCTCTGATGGAGGTAGGGAAGAAAGCTCTCTCTTCCATGATATGTGTTTGGTAAGGATAATATATGCAAGAAAATATAACCACTTTCCTTATGCTCCACAAGTTCTTTATAAGATTTTTTTTTGTTGTTATATAAACTATTACATACTCACTGTCTATAAAAATGTGCTTTAAAGAAGTGGTACTATACACTAATGTTTCTACCACTAGCCTCTCACTCTTTTGCCATATTTCTGAGACTCTGTGCTCCATCTTTTCCTTAGTGACTAAGAGAGCTTTGAAATGTGCATGACTTCAGTACCACCTCTATGTTGATGATTTCAAAATTTTCATTTCTTATTTCACAGATTCTCCCTGCTATAAATCCCTATCTTGTTAGAGGCAATTTTGATATCTTCCCGGGCATGGCTATATTTAATTTTAATTTCTAAATGTTCAAAACTGAGTTCTGGGACTTCTGGTCCAGACAGAAAACATTGACTCATCGCTTCTCATGTCCACAAGTTCAGCTACAACACTGGAAACAACAAAGAAACAGTCACAGGAGGAGTTGAAGAGGGAAGCAAACTGGTCTGGGACCCGGACTCCAACCACAGCACAGTGCAGGGTCTTAGGGCCCCACCCAACAGATAAAGGCCAAGGCATGCTCATTCGTCCTGGAAGATACAAGGTCAGCCTAAAGCACCCATAGAGATATCAGTGCAGAACCTTGCTGACTCCAAGAGGATGAGCTTTCCTTCTCACTGGGCCTGAGATCTTTTCCCTGCCCTAGACAGCGGCACCAACAATAGGATGTCAACATACACTCGTTGTCCCCACAGGATGGAGACCTCCCATTTTCCCTTCTAAAAGCAACATGGAGCCAGGCAGATCCACTACAATAGGTGCCCAGATCCAGAAGCTCTCTTCAAGACCAAGGGCAGGAATTCCTTCCACCACCTGTGCACACCAGGCAGCTGAACAGAGAGCAGCAGATTCAGCCACAACAAGCAGCCATTCACCCCGGGAAATTTTTTCTGCCAGGCTGAACCTATAACTTCCCTCCCCTTATTAGGGACATGGGACATCCGGGTAGCAGCTGCAGCGCTGCGATGTCACAATAAGCATTAGCCTGGGAAGGGTTATTTGTCCCAGAAGGCCTGAGACACCTTCAGCATTCAGAGGCCCCATGCCTCCTTGTCTGGGGTCTCCTTCTGCCTCTCAACCAGCATCAGCAAGGATCAGTGGAGCACAGGTGTCCCCAGACAAACCAATCAGACCAAACTAATACCAACAAGGACTCTGAATTTAAACTGTCACTCGAGGCACAGCCAACAAAATTACCCAGGATTTGTCAGTTAGCTTAGACAATCAACATATCTGATGATTTTTTGTTCTGTTTCTTTAAAAAATGCCATTGGGATTTTGATGGGGATTGCATGAAATCTGTATATTGCTTTGGGTAATATGGCCATTATAACTATGTTGTTTCTTCCAATCCATGAGCACGGAATGTCTTTCCATTTCTTTGTATCTTCTTCAATTTCTTTCAAAAATGTCTTATAGTTTTTAGCATATAAATCCTTCACATCCTTGGTTAAGTTTATTCCTAGGTATTTTATTCTTTTTGCTGCAATTGCAAAAGGAGTTGTTTTTTGCATTTCTTTTTCAGAGATTTCATTGTTGGTATATAGGAATGCAATGGACTTTTGTATGTTGATTTTGTAGCCAGCAACTTTACTGTATTCGTTGATTGTTTTGGTGGAGTCTTTAGGGTTTTCAATATATAGCATCATGTCATCTACAAAGAGTGATAATTTAACTTCTTCATTCCCAATTTGGATGCCTTTTATTTCTTTCTCTTGCCTGATTGCTCTGGCAAGGACTTCCAACACAAGGTTGAAAAGCAGAGGTGATAGGGGACAGCCCTGTCGTGTTCCTGAAGGTACAGGAAAGGGCTTAAATTTTTCACCATTAATTATGAAATCAGCTGAGGACTTGTCATATATGGCCTTTATTATGTTAAGGTATTCTCCTTCTATAAATATTTTATTAAGTGTGTTAATCATAAATGGATGTTGTGTCTTGTCAAATGATTTTTCTGCATCAATGGATATAACCCTAAGATTTGGGTTCTGTATTTTGTTTATGTGATGTATCACATTGATGCATTTGCCTATGTTGAACCATCCTTGTGCCCCTGGGATGAATCCTACTTGGTTGTGATGAATAATCTTTTTAATCCATTGTTGCATTCGATTTGCTATAATTTTGTTTTGTATTTTTGCATCTGTGTTCATCAGAGATATTGGTCTGTAGTTCTCTTTTTTTGTGTTGTCCTTACCATGTTTTTGTATCAGGGTAATGTTGGCCTCATAAAATGAGTTAGGGAGGACTGACACTTCAATTTTTTGAAGAGTTTGAGCAGCATTGGTATTAGATCCTCTTTGAAGATTTGGTGGAATCCACTAGTGAAGCCATCTAGTCTGGGACTTTTGCTTTTGGGACGGATTTGGATGACTGATTCAATTTCGTTACTGGTGATCGGTCCGTTTAGATTTTCCAGTTTTTCATGGTTCAGTCTTGGAAGGCTATATGTTTCTAAGAACTTGTCCATTTCTTCCAGGTTATTAAATTTGGTGGCATATAGTCCTTCATAGTAATCTTGGATGATCCTTTGTATTTCTGTGGTGTCCGTGATAACTTCCCCTTTTTCATTTCTGATTTTGTTAATTGGTGTCTTCTCTCTTTTTATCTGAGGGAGTCTTGCCAAATGTTTGTCCATTTTGTTAATCTTTTCAAATAACCAGCTCTTTATCACGTGAATTTTTTTTATTGTCTTTTTCTTCTGTATTTCATTTTGTTCTGCTCTGATTTTTATTTCCTTTCTTCTGCTGACCTTCACTTGTTCTTCTTTTTCTAGTTCTTTAAGTTGTAACATGAAGTTATTTATTTGGGATTTTTCTTGTTCTTGATACAGACATGTAATGATATAAATTTCCCTCTTAGAACGGCTTTCCCTGCATCCCAAAAATTTCAGTAGGATGTATTTTCATTCTCATTTGTTTCTATGTATCTTTTGATCTCTCCTCTAATATCTTCTTTGACCCAGTCATTCTTTAAAAGTATGTCATTTAATCTCATGTATTTGTGTTTTTTCCTGATTTCTTTTTGCAGTTGATATCCAAGTTCAAAGCCTTGTGATCAGAGAATATGCTTGATATGATTTCAATCTTCTTAAATTAGCTGAGGCTGATTTTATGTCCCAATATATAGTCTATCCTTGAGATTGTTCCTTGTGCACTCGAAAAGAATGCATAGTCTGATGTTTTAAGATGAAGTCCTCTATATATGTCCATTCTGTCCATTTCATCTACTGTGTCATTTAGGGCTGCTATTTCATTATTTATTGTTTGTTTGTATGATCTATCCATAGCTGTCAATGATGTATTTAAGTCCCCTAGTATAATTGTGTTTTGGTCAATTTCTCCCTTTAATTCTGTCAGTAGTTGCTTGGTATATTTCTGTGCTCCCTGATTGGGGACATAAATATTGATGACTGTTATGTCTTCTTGTTGTATAGTCCCCTTTACCATGATGAAATATCCATCATTGTCTCTTGTTACCTTTTTCACCCAGAAGTCTGTTTTGTCTGATATCATTATGGCTACATTTGATTTTCTCTGGGTACCATTTGCTTGTAGTGTCTTTTTCCACCCTTTCACTTTGAGTCTATGCTTGTCCTTGTAGCTGGGATGTGTCTCATTGAGACAGCATACGGTTGGGTTTAGTTTTTTGATCCAATCAGCTACTCTGTGCCTTTTTATTGGTGAGTTCAGTCCATTTACACTTAGGGTGGTTATTGATATGTGAGAATTTCCTGTCATTCTATCTTGAGTTTTCTGGTAAGGCTATGTCTCCATTGTTTCTCTGCCTTTTTGTTGTTGTTCGTTATTTCTGTGTCTGGCGGTATTCTATGATGTTTCCCTCTGTTTCTTCTTTTATTACAATATATATTTCAGTTCTGGATTTTTTTTTGAGTGGTTACCCTTAACTTTATGTAAAATAAAGTGTAATATAAAGAGTATTCCATTTTCTTCAGCATGCTTACTTTCTCCATTCCCATACTCTGGTTCAGGCCTTAACTCTCTCCCTTTTTATGTTTTGGTTGCCACAAATTGTCCCTGTTGATGGTGGTCGAATAGCCTCCTTTAGTATTTCTTGTAGTGCAGGTCGTGTATTTGAAAATTCCCTCAGCTTCTGTATGTATGCAAAGGTGTTTATTCCTCCTTCATATCTAAAGGATATCTTTGCTGGATATGTTATTCTTGGCTCATGATTTTTCTCTTTCAATAGTTTGAATATTTGGTTCCACTCCCTCCTGGCTTGTAGAGTTTTGCTGAAAAATCTGATGATAATCTAATGGGCTTTCCTTTGTAGGTTACCGTCTTCTTTTCCCTGGCTGCCTTGAGGATTCTTTCTTTGGCGTTGATTTTAGACAGCTTCAATACAAATTGCCTTGGAGATGGCATGTAGGGATTGAGGTAATTAAGTGTTCTATTTGCTTCTTGGGTTCAAGGATCGAGTTCTGTCCACAAGTTTGGGAAGTTCTCATCAACAATTTGTTTGAATACATTCTCTGTTCCCTTCTCTCTTTATTCTCCTTCTGGTATTACCATTATTTTTACATTGCTCTTTCTGATAGAGTCAGAAAGTTCTTGTAGAGTTCTTTCATTTCTTTTAAGTCTCAAGTCTCTTTCTTCTTCCTTCTGTGTAATTTCCAGGTTTCTATCTTCAATGTCACTGTTTATTTCCTCCATCTTGTCAACTCTACTACCTAAGCAGGTTATTTCATTCTTAATTTCTTCTTTTGTGTTCTTAATCTCCAGAAATTTCATTTGGTTCTTTTAAAATTTCAATCTCTTTTGTAAAATGCTCATTTTGTTCTTTGATTGCATTTCTGAATTCATTAAATTGCTTTTCTGTGTTTTCTTGCATCTCGTTGAGTTTTTTCAGAACTGCAATCTTGAGTTCTCTGTCATTTATGTCACATATTTCCATATCTTTAAGTTCCTTTTCTGGAGACTTTTCACTTTCTTTCTGAGCTGTCTTGTTGCCTTGGTTATTCATGGCAAGTACTGATTTATTATTTCTCTTCCTAGACATGTACAGGAGTGCCTTCTGCAACATGTTGATAAGAAGACATCTTTCTTTTGTTTGCCAATAGTTGTTGGTAGAATGTTTTATTTTCTCTCCGACTGCAGCCTTTTATTTTCCTCCCTCACACGGTACTACTGTTTTCGCTGCACTATTCCAGCTTATCACACAATGGGGCGATTCCCTGGGAAACGGGCTTCTCCTATGTTATTAGTTCGCCTGAGTCATAGGGCACCAATTCCTTGTGGGAATGCGGAGAGCTTTTGAAGTTCCAAAGCTCCTTCTGTACCAGATTCAGAGCCCATGTTTTTCAGCAGTTCTGTTTACTCCTGCAGGGATCCGCCCAGATAGGTGGGTCCAGGGGCGGGGTGAGTTGTGGGAAGTGACCCAGAGCAATGGCCGCAACCACCACCACAGCGGGTCCCGCTTCCCCAGCTCCCTCCCCTTTGCCAGAACTAGTTGGTCCGTGAATCTGTGTCTGAGGTCCACAGTTTTCAGAACAGCAAATATTCTGTTCTTTTGATCTGACACTGCTACTGTTCTGCTTCTAGCACTGGGCAGGTGGTGGCAGGGTGAGCTCTGGGAGGGTAGGGAGGGGGTGGCTAGTCTCTGTGCCTAATGCTTCCATTCTCTGCGGCAGTGAAGGCTTAAACCACCATTTGCAGCCTTCTTCCCTCAGTCTTTTCTCCAAGGTTTCTGCCTTGAGCATTGGGTTCAGCCGTGTTATATGCTGTCCCCTCAGCCCTGGGGGCCATAATCGGAGCCCTCGTGGTCCGAGTTATTCCCTCTCCTGCTGCTGCGGTAGTTCCGGGATGCAGCGAGCTCGAAGCACTGAGCTATGTCTGCATCCTGCACCGGCGCTAGCTCCGCAGTTCTCCCTTCCCACCTCCCCTGATGTAGCAATTTGCCCACCTTTAGGTGAATTCAGTAGTGAGACTCTTCATCTTGTCTGTCTTCTGTGCAGGGAATCCTTTGTGGAGTTAGTTTTTCAATTTGTTGTAAATTCCAGGGGAGATTTCCAGAGGCTCATGTCACCCCCACATTTTGATGACATCTCCTAGGTCTTCTTTTGTTATCCATTCAGTCACCCTATCTTTTGATTGAAGCATTTAATCCCCTTACATTTAAAGTAACTGTTGATGGATATGTAGTTATTGCCATTTTATGATTCATGTTTTTATATTTTTCTCCTCCTCCTCCTCCTCCTCCTCCTCCTCCTCCTCCTCCTCCTCTTTCTTCTTCTTCTTCTTCTTCTTCTCCATTTAACATTTCTTACAGTACTGGTTTCGTGGTAAACTCTTAAGTGTTTCTTTTTTGAGAAGCTCTTTATTTGTCTTTCATTTCCAAAGATAGTTTTACTACTAGAGTAATCTTGGTTGGAGGTCCTTGTTTTTTATCACTTTGTGCCAATCTCTTCTGTACTGCAAAGTTTCTGTTGAGAAATTAGCTGACAGTCTTATGGGAACTCCATTGTAAATAACTAATAATTTTTCTCCTCCTGCATTTAAGTTTCTCTTTTTGTGTTTATCTTTGGCACTGTAATTATGATGTGTCTTGACATGGGCATCTTTGGGTTCATTGTTTGGGACTCTCTGCACTTCCCCAATATGTATGTCTTTTTTCTTCACCAAATTAAGAAGGTTTTTCTGTCATTATTTCTTCAAATAGGTTTTCAATCTCTTGCTCTCTTTCATCCCCTTCTGGTACCCATATAATACAAATGTTGGTATGCTTGATATTTTTCCAAATGGCCTTTAAACTACCCTCATTTGGGGGAGGGGATTCTTTTTTCTTTCTGCTGTTTCGATTTGTTGCTTTCTGCTACCTTATCTTCTAAGTAGCTGATTCAATCCTCTGCTTTATCTAATCTATTGTTGATTCCTTCTAATGTATTCTTCATTTCAGTTAATGTAGTCTTTATATCTGACTTGTTCTTTTTTTATTTTCTTTATCTCCATTTTATGTTTCCTATCACTTTGTTGAAATTCTTCCTGAGCTCATTAAGCAACTCTGCTTTTCTTATCTCCATTTTGCTTAGTACTTTTTCTCAAGCTTGGTTCTGTTGTTTAATTTGAGACATGTTTCTTTGTCTGCTCATTTTGACTGCCTCCCTGTGTTTGTTTCTACGTATTAGTTAGTGCTCTGTGTCTCCTGATCTTAGTAGAGTGGCCTTATGTAGTAAGTGTCCTGTGTAGCCCAGTAGCACTGTCACCTAAGCCAGGTGCTCCAGGTGTGTCCCTTGTGTGGGTTATGTGTGGTCTCCTGTTGTAGTTGAGCCTTGGTTGCTGTTTTCATGTCAATAGAAGGTATTGACCCTCAGGCTGATTGGTTGTGAGGACTGGCTCTGACTACAGTGGAGGAGCAGGGATCTACCCTACTGAGCATGATTCACTTTAACAGGGCTCTGGTGCCTTCCTAGTCTGCTCTTTGTGTGTGTAGTCCACAGAGGCAACTGGGTGGTGCTCTGGCTTTGTCTGAAGCTGGACACTGGGTATGACAGCCCCAAGGCCTCCTGGCAGGGACCCTGCTGCAGGCCACGCTCAGTGGCAGCCTGTGTCTTGACAAGAGCCACCTGGTATGACCCATAAAGCAATCTTCAGATGGCTGTCACCCTTACTGGGCTTAGAGGTACCTGGGAAAGGTCAAGCCACAAAATGAGGCCTGCTGTCACTAGTGCAAGGCTTGGTGCTGCTCAGTAAAAGTTATGGAGCACTCTAAAGCTAGATGCTGCATGTTTGTTGTTTATGAACCTTTGAGAGATTTTAGGAAATTCCACAACATTACTCAAGATAGGATGTTCATACGGATAAACCACTGGAAGCAGGGACCTCCACAGCCAAGATCTCTCTCCATATTTTTAATGGTCACATGCAGGTGTGGGACCAGCCTGTTCCATGTCTCTGCCCCTCCTACTAGTCTCAATGTGGCTGCTTCTGTATGTCCTTAGTTGTACGAATTCAGTTAAGCTGGACTTAAATGATGATTGTTCTGTAGTTTAGATGTAATGATGTTGTTGTGAGAGGAGGGAAGCTCCACATTTACCTACTCCAACATCTTGACCAGAAATTGAACAGCAGTGATGTATTTTCAAACTATAAATCAATAATTAGAAGCAAACATGAGTCCCGAGACCATCTTTTGATATTTGCCATTGGGCATACAATTATTTTACACATCAATCATTCATCTTGTGCTTTGTCTTTGGGATATATGAATACACATGATGGAGCTTATCCCCAACACCACATGTTTCCAGTACAGTTGCCAAGACAGCCATTGAAGATAAATCTTGAAGAGGATGGAAAATTTGTCAAAACTCCCACAAGTTGCAAGGAATGCTACCCCACCCCCACCCCTTTACAGATAAGGAAACTAAAGCTCTAAACTAAAGAGATAAGTAACTGGTCTAATGTTACTTAGTAAATGACAGTATAGTAAATGACAGAAAAGAATTCTAACAGCTCTGCCTCAAAATTCTGTGTTCTTCACACTCTGCCCTAGCTCCAATAATGAAAACCATGCAATGTAGATGGCTTGTGGAACAGCCAGTGGAGAGGATGAGCAAAGCATGAATAATCACCATGCTGTCATTGAACTTCCTTTTTCTAAGGAGGGCAATCTCAGCAGGGGAATCTAGGTCTTTAAGGCCATTGAACCAGAACCAGGAGGTAAAACTCCCATCTCCATCACGGCTTCCTAGAAGTCAGATAAGTGTTTATTCCTTAGAATCTCACCCACAGGTGAAGTCTACTTAAGATGTCTTCTTTTTAGTGCAGTCTCCCCGGGACTCAATCCTGCCTGGCCTTGATCACTGTATTTTTTTAAAGTGCTATGGATGTAACCTGGATTGCTCTTGGGGAACTTACCAACATTGACTTTGTGTTATGCTGATTCTATGCTTCTGTAACACAAGACATAGGTATTACAATCCAAGAGACCTAGGGTTGGATCTGAGCTCTGCTATTTAGTTACTGTGTGACATTGAATGATTTAGTAAAATACTTAAAATCTTGATGTTCTCATATAAAGTGGACGTAATGATATTACCTACTTCCTTGGATTGTTGTATGGATTAAATGAGATAATGTACATAAGTACTGAACATAGAACTGGCACATGGTAATCTCTTAACAACAGTTTTTGCAAACTTTATTAATAATAAAAAGTATTAATATTATTCAATTTATTCCACAATATAGCCTGATCAAAGCTGGTCTAATTTAAGACTAATCTGTACATATTCTGTTTAGTAAGTAAAAGAAAATAAACCTGAATCACATTAAGTATGTCACTTAAGAACAGGATCAGACATAAAAATTATTAATGCAACTATTTCTTGTTTTTGTATAGTTAGCAAATACTAATTTGAGCATTCATATGTAAGCCACTATTCTCTTCTCTATAGATACAGCTATACCTCCTGGAACTTATAGTTTTTCATTTATGTAGGAACCTCAAAATTAAGTTAAATATTTAAACTTTAAGTACATACATATTCTTTTTTGGCTATCAGTTTCAGACAACATGCTTGAAAATGAGCATTAGAATAGCCAGTTTCACAGCGATGTTAAATAATATTTCAATACATAAGAAATTTTATAATATTTATTTAGAATATCCTGTATTTCCAGATAAATGTATGGAATTAGTATTTGGTGTTGTTTATCAGAAAAGAGAGCCTTGAAAATATAGGTGTTTCAAAGGAAAATTGTGCTACTCCCAAATAAAATCAGAGTTTTATGACTAAAGAAGAATATGAATGTTGGGAACAGCCTACATTCAGTGCAACATTAGGAAGTAACCATGCCAGATCCTGAAGGACAAGGTAGACCTGGATAATAAGTTGGTAAGCAAAAGAAAAAAGGTTACACACTGTATGAATCAACGTTACAATATTTTTTAAATGACAAAATTATAGAGATGGAGGACTATGAGTTCTGCTTCATGACTTTGAGGCTCTATTGTTTGGTGCATATAATTTTGGATCATCATATGACCCAGTAGATTGATCCTTTTGCCAGTATATTAGTTTCCTAGGGCTGCATAAAAAATTCCCACAAACTGTGTGGCTTAAAAAAACAGAAATTTATTGTTTCAAAGTTCTGGAAGTTAAAAGTCTGAAATCGAAGTGTTGGTTGGGCCACACTCCCTCTAAAGGCTCTTAGAAAAAATCTTTTTCCACTTATCTCCTAGCTTTCAATGGATGCCAGTGATACTTCCAGTGGTTTCTAATGGTTGGAATTATTTGACTTGTACATTCATCACTCCAATCTCTGCCTCTGCTGTCACATGACATTCTCCCTGTTTGTCTGTCTGTGTCCAAATTTCCTTCTTCTCTTATAAGAATCCATATTGGATTAGGTTCTACTCTTAAGAAAGACCACATCTTAACTTGATTATGTCTGCAAAGACCTTATTCCCAAATAAGGTCACATTCACATGTACCAGGCATTAAGGTTAGAACATATCTTTTTTTGGGGGGGTCACAGTTCAACCCACCCTAAGCAGTATGTCATATTCCTCTTTGCCTCTAGTAATTTTCTTTTTCTCTGAAGTTTATTTTATTAGATGTTAACATAATCATTCTTCCTTTTTTTTTCTTTTATTACTAATGTTGCATGGCATATCTTTTCCCATCCTTTACTTTCAACTGTCTGTCATTGTATTTGAAATAAATTTCTTTTCTTTTTGGCTTACAACAATAAAGGTTTACTTATCACTTATAGGACATTTTGGCTGTGGAATGGCTGTGAGATTACTGCATGTGTCTTCTTCATTGGGTTCCAGACTGCTAATAAGGACATGTCATTATCTGGAATAGAGAAAGACACAGAATTGGAAACAGCAAAAGCTGTCAAAGCTCCTGCTAGGAATAGCACACACCACTTCTACTCGTGTTCCTTTGGCCAATGCAAGTCATGTGCCCAAGCAGCAGGTTTGTTTCTCAAGTCGTATTCATGCTGGATCCAAATCAGCTGTGGCTCTCTTCCCCATGTCATCTTCATTCCGGGATCCAGGCAGAACTAATAGTTTCTATTTGAGATCTGCATCACACCACTACTTTGGCTTTCAAGCTGAAATCCAATGGAAATGAGTTTCACATCTTCCTCCCCTGGACATTTGCATCCAGATTCTTGGAATAATTCAAAACTTCCCAAGAAAATGATGAAAACAGTTTCCACATGCTGTGTTCATATGTACTACTTGAGTAACAGTGTTGTAAGCTCTTTTGTACTCTCTGGGCCTGGCCAGTGTTTAAAGCAGAACTTTTCTTTATTGGAGAACTTTGGTGGATTCTCTGGAGAATCCTTCTGTAGATATCTCTTCCCTACCATCCCCTTGATGTAAGTAGACACATCTCTGTTTTTATGAGTGGCTTAATCTTTCTGCAGCACCACAGGAATCTGGTGGTTTATCTCTAGGTGTTTCCTGCTGAGGTCCCATCAACACTGCAGGCAGCCGCATTGCATAGAAAGGATGATAGCCCAGACTCTCCCTCACTTGTAGAGCCTTCATCTGCTCAGTGGAAAACAGGCAGTTCCTGCGCTAATAAATTCTGAGAGCATGAGATGAATTTCTTATAAGCAGCATATGGTTGGGTAGATTTTGTATATTCTTTCTTGCCAGTTCTGTCTTTTGATTGGAATATTTAAGACCATTGAAGGTTATAGGGCTCAAATATGTCATTTTATTATTCGCTTTCTGTTTGTTTCCTTTTTTTTTATTCCTTGGTTTCTAACTTGTTGCCTTTTTTGTGGGTTACATGAACACTTTTAGGATTCCATTTTGATCTTTTTATATTGTTTTTGAGTATATCACATATTATATTTAAATTATTGGTTGCTTTAAGTATTACCATATAGATATATAAAATGTTTACTGTCATTGACTTTTTATGACTCCAAGTATAGGAACCATACTTCCATTTGGGTCTCGTCCATTAACCTCTTAATTTAAAAAACAAACCAAAACAAAACACACACAAACACACACAATTGTTTTAAGTATTTCATATATATATATATATATATATATATATATATATATATATATATATATATGCACTTAGTACCATATCAGATGGTGTTATACATATTTTGTTTTAACCACCAAATATAATTTAGGAAAATCATCGGAAGGACAGTCTATTATATTTACCCCTATTTTTACTCATTCCAATGGTTTTCTTTCATTTCTGAACTTATGAGCAGTCTGATATTTCATTATTGTTTAGAGAACATTCTTAATCTGTTTTTCAAGGGCCATTTTGCTAGCACCAAGTGCTCATAGTTTTTTGTTTTCTTTTTGTTGTTGTTATTGTCAGAGAATGCCTTTATTTCCCCTTCATCCCTAAAAGAAATTTTCACTGGATATGAAATTGCTGTTTTTTTCTTCTTTCAAATACTTAAAATGTGCCAATTACTTCTGGTCTTCATCATTTTAGATAAGAAATCTGCTGCCACTCAAATTGGTATTCTTCTATAGATATACATGGTCTGACAATTAAGTTTGTGAACTTGTTCAATGATGTTGCTAATCTTTTTTTGGTATTAGAGGGATTAATCATAAAGAGTGGACTAGGTAGGCTCTGGCATCAATGCATAGCTTCCCAAGGGGAGTACTTCGAAGGTGACCATAGTGATATTCAGCGATGAAGTATGCAACACTTTTTCTAGGATGAGTTCACTAACTTAATTGGCAGACCTTTGTAAGTCAGTTTTCCGGCTGCTATAAACATTTTTTCTTTGCTTTAGTTTTCAGACATTTGATTATGAAGTGTGTCATGCATTTCAATCGATTCATTCAATTTGAGGTTGTCTTAGCATTTTGCAAATGTTGCTTTATGTCCTTCATTTTCCACATTTGGAAATTCGTACTCATTATTTCTTTGAAAGTCTTTCAGCCTCACTTTCCTTCTCGTTTCCTTCTGGGACACTGATAATACGATTGTTAGACCTTTTGCTATTTTCTCTCTGGTTCTGAAGACTCTGATTATTTTTTTTTTCTATTTACTTTGTCTCCTTTGTTCAGATGGGCAAATAGTCATCCAGTTCAGTGATTTATAATCTGTCTTTTCTATGTTGCTGTTAAACTCACCCAGTATGATTTTATTTTTGTTTCTGTATTTTTCAGCTTTATAATTACCATTTTGTTTTTTCTTATAACTTCTCTTCCTTTGCTTCTATAATTTCTATTTTTATTTTTCATTTATTTCAAAAAGATTTCAAAATTACATGTTAAAGCACTTTTATGATGGCTACTTTAAAACTCTTGTTAGCTAATTCCAAAAAGTGATTCAACTCTGTGTTAGGATCTGTTGATCATCTTTTCTCAGTTAGTTTGCAATTTTTCTTGTTGTTGTTTATTTTTTTTCTTTTTATTTTTTATTTTTTGGTGTGTGTGTGTGTGTCAGGTGAGTTTTGGTTGTATCCTGTAGTTTTTGTCTATTAGGAGCCTCAGAGTCCTATTCAAATCCTCCATTTTAACAAGCTTCACGTTGTCTAGACTAACTGGCAGATCCTAGATAATTTTGTGAACTGTGGCTCCAAAGACAATTTAAATTTAAAGTCCTTGTGATGTTATTTTGGTCTGGTTGGTTTGTCTGATGCCACTGGTGCCTCACTGATCCCTGCTGATGCTGGCTGGGTGTGCAAAAGGAGTCCCCAGATGAAGAAGCATGGGGCCTCTGAATGGGGAAGGGATCTGAGTTCCTCAGACTAACAGCAAGAAAAGGTGGATGTAGAATATCAATAACCTACCTCATACAACTTCCTTAAGTTTTCTTAGTGCCAGCTGGGGGTCAAGGCTTAGATGGCTACTGGACCCTGTTGACACTCCCCAGGTAGGGAATGGAAGATCAGCTCCTTGCTCAGTCCTGCTGGAGACTACCCCAGCAGAGGAGTTTGAATACCACAGGATAAAAAGAGGTGTGGAAATACAGATCCACTTTTGGCCTACTGAAAATGTAGAGATAAAGGGGGAACAGTGATTCTCAATTGGTGTTTTTCTGCAGTAGAGGACTTATTACAGAAAATGTTTTCTGTTGTTAAGCTACCTTCTTCTTGCCTTGTTTTGTTTGTTTGTTTTAGCAAGAAGAAATAGACTCTTCTTAGAATTCTGTTTGTGCTGCTGGTGTTTCTGGATTGGAGGCTTCTACAGCACCCTAATACACACACACACACACACACACACACACGTATATGTATATATACATACATATATGGGAGGAAAAGAGGAAACCCAGGGCACATACATATATACATATATGTATACATATATATGTATGTATATGTATACATATATATGTATATATACACATATATATGTGTGTATATACGTGTATATATATATGTGTGCATATATGTATACATATATACATATACAGCACCCTAATACACACACACACACACACACACGCACATGTATATATACATACATATATGGGAGGAAAAGAAGAAACTCAGGGCACATACATATATACATACATATACATATATATGTATACATATATACATGCAAGTATACACATATGTATGTATAGGTATATATATATGTATACATGTGTGTATACATATATATGTATACATATATGTATATATATACTCATATATGTATATATACATATATATGTATATATACGTATATATATACATATATGTATATATATACTCATATATGTATATATACGTATATATATACTCATATATGTATATATACGTATATATGTATATATACATATATATATAGATATATATATATATATATACATACATATATGGGAGGAAAACAGGAAACCCAGGGGACTCCCTGCTGTGTTGTTTCTCAACTTCTGAGCTCCCTATGCTGTCTTCTTTCTTTTTTTCACCTTTCAGAGATTTCGAAAGCATGTTTTTTTGTTTTATGGCTAAGGTTTTTAGTTATAAGATGGAGGACCTGGAAGGAGCTGGCTGGGCTATTCTATCTTGGAATAATGGGAAGTCACTTTTTTTCTTTTCTTTTTTTTTTTTTTGTGAGTCGTCATTTACTTTTGATAACTGACTATTCTGATCTACTTTGAAGAAGATGTCATTCAATCAGGTAAACCATGCAATGGTATTCAGCTCTGAAAGGTTTGTAATTATGATAAATCCATAACTAAATGGGGGGGTACAATGGAGAAGCCATTTGTCCACATGTATTTTGTGGGTAAAATACATACTACCTTTTTGCAAAGTTCAAGTTGAAGGTGAAATTTCATAAACCAAGGTAAATAAAATCCCAACCACAGAATAAAAAGCTCATGCAATCTCAGATTATAATAGTTTTATTGACAATTTGTAGCTGGCAAAACGTTAGGATGAACATACAAGGTCTGGTAATTAAGTTTGCAAACTTGCCACCATGTGCTTACATTGGCAGCACTGTACAAATAGCTCAGTAAGGTTTCATAACCTTGGTATATCAGTGTCTCACAGCTGTGTTTCTGTCAACATGGAGCAGTATCTTGCTGAGTGGCATTCGTTATTGTTGTTGAGTGTTTTTGTGTGCCATCATGAGAATATCTGAGCTTGAATTAGAGCAATGAACAAACATTAAATTTCTGGTTAAACTTGGCAAAAGTGGAAGTGAAATCAGAGACATGTTAGTCCAAGTTTATGGGTATAATGCCATGAAAAAAAAACAGCAGTGTACATATGGATTAAATGTTTTTCCTTGGGGAGAGAATGTGTCACTCATGAAGAGAGTTCAGGGTGGCAGAACTGATGAAAACATTGCAAAAATTCATTGAATTGTGTGTTAAAATAATCAGCTGACTATGAGAAGCATAGCTGATCAAATAACATTGATAGAGAAACAGAAAAATCTTCACTGAAAATCTTGGTGTGAGAAAGGTATGTGCAAAATGGTCCTGAAGGAGCTCACTGATGAATAAAAGCAAAGGAGAGTCAAAGTTTGCCAAGACCTTTTGGAGAGGCAAGACAATGTTTTGGGTCATTTTATCACTGGTGATGAAGCATGGGGGTACCAACATAATCCTGAAACAAAGCAACAAGTTGCACAATGGAAGCCAGAGAATTCTCCACGAACAAAAACTTTCCATCAGTCCAAATCAAGTCAAAACGATGTTGCTAACTTTTCATGATATCAGAGGGATTATTCATTATCAATTTGTGCCAACTGGACAAACAGTTAACCAAGTGTACTATTTGGAAGTGCTGAAAAGCTGCATGAAAAAGTTAGATGACTTGAACTTTCCGCCAACAATTCTTGGCTCTTATATCATGACAATGCACCAGCTTGCACAGCACTGTCTGTGAGGGAGATTTTAGCTAGTAAACAAATAACTGTATTAGAACACCCTTTTACTCACCTGATCTGGCCCCCAGTGACTTCTTTCTTTACCTAAAGATAAAGGAAATATTGAAAGGAAGGCATTTTGCTGATATTCAGGACATCAAGTATGATATTAATATGATGACAGCTCTGATAGCCATTCCAGAAAAAGGGTTCCGAAATTGCTTTGAAAGTGGACTAGGCACTGGCATCAGTGCATAACTTCTCAAGGGGGAGTACTTTGTATTCATCAATGAGGTATGTAGCACATTTTCTAGAATGAGTTCGCAAACTTAATCATCAGACCAGGTAAATGGGAGATACAGACTTTAGGTTTGAGCATTACCTAACCACTGGAGATGACTGCATTTTGTTGAGTTGAGTAAGAGAAAAAATTCTTATTTTCCATTTTGATATTAAGTCTGTCTAACAGAGCACAGCATCTCCACGATATTTAAGATTTAGCAAGAACAAAAGAAACATTTGCATATAATTTTTGATACCCATGAAAGAAATGACTGCGCACACAGAGTTAGTATACTTAACCTGGCTACTACCTCCTAGGAGTCACTAGTCAATAGTCCTCTCTAGCTTGAGTACTGTTAATCTCACAGAAATTTCCCTTGATGTGAAAACCAACCAGTAACAGTCCACATATTTCTCTCCATTAAAGTAAAAGAAGACACTGATATGATAACAAAATGATACAGATCAGGTTTTTTGAGAACTTTCTCACCTGCTTCCACATTTCAGCAATTTTTCCTATTAAAGTCTTTAGTGACATTCTTAATTGCCTTAAGTTAGATTTAGCACAGAAGATAAAGTTCTAACACAGCCTGCCACTCTAAGAGAGAGTGGTTAAGTATGAATAACCTAGACATTGTAATTTAAACCAAACTCAAGCTTTCATCATAGAAACTGAAGTATAACATCACCTCTGCTTAAAGTTTGATTTTCCACATTATTTTTTATATATGTGAAAGGATCCTAACCTTATATTCACTTTTGGCAGCATTTAAAAGTCTATTAAACTTTAAAACACCATACAAGCAGGTAATCAAGAAAATTTGTATAACATTATCAATATGGCTTTGATCTACTTAGGATCTAATATAAATATTTAGCATATTTAGTGTTTTAGAAGCTCAGTATAAAAGTGTCACCTCCTTGGAAACTCCTTCCCTGAAAACCCATGTAAGTTAGCTTCACAGTCTCCATTATAGTTCCTTATTTCTTTTCTTTCTACCACTAATCATCACAATACGAACTTATCTTGTTTATTCATTTTTGTCTTTACATTTCTACTGTGTGGCTTCTGCAACTAGGATGTAAGTTCCATGAGTGTAGCAATATCATTTATCTTTTACTGCCCTGTCAGTGTGCCTCATCCAGTGTCTAACATATATTAGAACTTCAGTAATAATTGTTGAATAAATCAATCAATCAATCAATCAACTAATTCACAAATGTATTCTGTAAGTGTAAGAATTATTACCACATTCAATAGATTATGATATTGAGGCTCTCAGAAGTGTAAAATGGATATTATGATACCTTTAGTCATTGTTAGAAGGGGTTATTCCAAAGCCAAAGAAAATGGAGGTTGGAGGACACTAAAGACAAATGTGTTTTCCATGGTTTAGGTTGCTTACATGTAAGTGCTGAGTAATAAGGTTTGCGTATTTGAGTTAAATATTAAATGTTTTTCCTTGTTCCTCATTGCCACTTTCAGATTATTGTCCCTCTTACCACTCTCAAAGCCCTAAACTTTGTCATCATCATATTACATTTCCTATCTAATCCTCATTTCAGCAACCTATTGACTCTGGAAATGTGCTTGTAGTTCTTGAACAATTTTAACCCCTAAGTTATTGTTATTCTTTCTAACACCTCAGTGGTTATCATGACTGTCAGTTTTAGAATCCATATAATAGATGATGACTCAGATATTCTGACTTCTCAGCCTTTCCAGTGAGCCTGTTTCCACTCTTAATCTGCCATTGACACCAATATCTTGATCCAAGTCTTGTGAATACCACCCATTATCTCAAATTCAATTATCTTACTTTTCATCTACCTATTCAATCTTTTTAGCACATGCTGCTTTAAGAATCTCCAGTCTAACAATTGTTTGACCCTACTGAGTTTTAAAATTCATTAACCTTACTTACCTTCTTTCACTTTAAACCACTTTCCTAATGTTCTCCCCTCATTTCATAACCAGTTTAAACACTGTAATCCATTATTATAATTCCTCCTTTTTATCACCTGTTAATCCCCTTGCTCTTTTTTCCCATCTTCATACTCCTTTGGCTAAACCCTAAGCCTGATCATATCCAACTCTACCTACTCCATTACTGTACCAGGACACCTAAGTATGGCAGAAAAACAATCAACAATTTTAGGCAGATCCTCATATTGCATTTATCTATCTGAATATTTTACACATTTTCCTCTTTCTTAAAATTGTTAATAACACATTCTTGGCTGATGACTTTATTTTTTATTTCACTAAGAAAAGAAAATTTCCACTTACCACTAAATCTATCTATCTGCCTACACATATGTCCATGTTTCCTCCCTACCCATTTGTTACTATAAATTAATGCTCCTTTGAAACAATAACCCTTCCACTTCTGCATTATATCTTATTCCTTCTTGCGTACTCAATAAAATTCTAAAAATTATCTCTTTCTCTTATATCATAAAATCTTCCCTCCCTACTATGCTAAACACATCAGAAGCATGTTGTAATAGCTTCTATCTTAAAAAAAAAATCAAAGTCAAACTCTCCCTTTACCTCATTACCTTTTATATGCTGTTTAGCCCCCTTTTTTCTGTTTTTTAAAGAAAATTTCTCAACAGAGTTGTCCAATTCCTCTTCTCCCATGACCCTTTTGGAATACTCCAATCTAAGCAGATCAGTCTGAGTCACCAATAAACCTCACTCAGCAAAAATCCTGTAATTAAGTCTCAATGTCCTCTTAGTAAGCCTAGCAGTGACAGTTGACACAGGTGATTGTTTATTGCTTCATACTTGAGACTCATTCTTTCCTTAGCTTTCTGGAAAATACTTGTGGCAGGTTATATTTTCCAAAGAGGCCCACAACTGTATTTCCCAACTTATAAGCTCTTTTATCATGTAACCTTGACACTCTTCTATTAAAAGCTGGGCTCTATGTTCCCTCTCAGTGAACTGGGGCAAGCTTGTGATTGTTCTGGCCATAACATATGATCAAAGTTTCACTACATGAATTTTTAATACATTTTTATTAAAATATAACTAACACATATTATATTAGTTGAAGGTGTACACGTTATTCAATATTTATATATCTAAAGCAATGTTCACCATGGTAAGTCCAGCAATCATCTGACAATGTACCACATATCACAATATTATTGACTATATTCCCTATGCTTTACACTACATCCCCATGACTATTTTTGTAACTACCAATTTGTTCTTTTTAATGCCTTTACCTTATTCACCCTGCCCCCAAAACCCTCCCATATATCACCCCAATAAATCTAGTACCCATCAGACATCATACATAGTTATTACAACATTATTGACTATATTCCCTATGACTACTTTGTAACAACCAATTTGTATTTTTTAATATGTACTCATTTTTCACCACCCCTCAAAGCCTTTCCATTTGGTAACCATCAAAATGCTCTTTGTATCTATGAGTTTCTTTCTGTTTTATTTGTTTGTTTATTTTGTTCTTCAGATTCCCATATGGGCAAAATTACATTGCATCTGTCTTTCTCTGTCTGACATACTCCACTCAGCACAATATGCTCCAGGTTCATCCATGCTGCCACAGATGGCAAGAACCCGTTTTCATCCATGGCAAAGCAATATTCCATTCTATGTATGTGCCAATCATCCATTGATGGACAGCCAGCCTTCCTTCACATCTTGACTATCATAAACAATGCTGCAATGAACAGATGGATGCATTCATCCCCTCAAAGTAGTGTTTTGGGTTTCTTCTGATAAATACACAGAAGTGGGATTACTTGATCCTTCTTTTTCTCTTCTTATACCCTTTGTTTTAAAGTCTATTTATTCTGGTATATGTATTGCTACATGAGCTTTTTTGTTTTTTCGTGCAATATCATTTTCCCATCCCTTTACTTTCAGTCTGTGTGTGCCTTTCGATCTGAAGTGAGTCTCTTGTAGGCAGCATATGAAAGGGTCTTATTTTCTTACCCATTCAAACATCCTATTTTTTTATTGGAGCATTTAATCCATTTACATTTAAAGCAACTGTTGATAGATATGAAGTTATTGCCATTTTATTATTTATATTTTTTATCTTTTCTCTTTTTTCCTCTCCTCCTCCTCCTCCTCTTCTTCCTCTTCCTCCTCCTCCTCTTCCTCCTCCTCTTCTTCCTCTTCCACCTGTGCCTCTTCCTTCTCCTTCTCCTTCAAGGAGTCCTTTTAACATTTCTTACAATACTGGCTTTGTAGTAAACTCTTTTAACTTTTTGTTTTTTCTGGGAAGCTCTTTATCTGTCTTTCAATTCAAAATGATAACTTTGCTGGGTAGAATGCTCTTGGTTGTAGGTCTTTGTTTTTCATCATTTTGAATATTTTCACGTCAATCCTTCTGGACTGCAGTTTCTGTTGAAAAATCAGTTGAGTCTTATGTAAGCTCTCTTGAAAGTAACGAACTGCTTTTCTCTTGCTGATTTTAAGATTCTCTCTTTGTCTTTAAGCTTTGGCATTGTAATTATGACGTGTCTTTGTGTGGACCTCTTTGGGTTCATCTTGTTTGGGACTCTCGTCACTTCTTTGTTTTGTATATTTATTTCCTTCACAAGGATAAAGAAGTTTTCATCATTATATCTTCAAATAGGTTTTCAATTCTTTGCTCTCTCTCTTCCCTTTTCAATACTATTATGATGCAAATGTTAGTACACTTGCTGCTATACAAGGGACCACTTAAATTATCCTCATTTTTAATTTTTTTTCTTTGTGTTGTTGTGATTTGTTGTTTTCTGCTACCTTATTTTCCAAATTGTTGATTCGTTCCTTTGCTTCATCTAATCTATTGTTGATTCCCTCTAACATATTCTTTATTTCAGTGATTGCATTCTTCATATCTGATTGGTTCTTTTTTATATTCTTTATCTCCATTTCATTTTTCCTATCACTCTGCTTTTCTTGTCTCCATTTTGTTTAGTTCTTTTTTTTGAGCTTTCTTCTGTTGTTTTGTTTGAGACATTCCTTTGTCTTTCAATTTTGACTGCCTCGTTGTTTTTGTTTTTATGTGTTACTATGTATAAGGCTGCTGCATCTCTTAATCTTAGCAGAGTGGTCTTATGTAGTTGGTGTCCTATGTGGCCCAGTGGCACCAGTAACTTGATCAACTGAGCCAGGTGTTCCAGGTGTGTTTTTTGTGTGTTTTGTATGTGTGCTCCTGAAATAGTTGATCCTTGTTTGCTGTCTGCATGTCAGTAGGAGGAATTGGCTGATTGGTTGTGAGGACTGGCCATGACTACAGTGGAGGAGTTCTTGTGCAGGGCCTGACCCTACTGAGCAGAATTTGCTTTAACAGGGCTCTAGTCACTGCCCACTCTGCCCTTTAGTTATGTAGTCTTCAAAGGTGGCCACATGGTGCTCTGGCTCTGTTTGAAGCTGTTCACCATAAGTGCCATCCGTGGGGCCTCCTGGGAAGGGCCCAGTCACAAGCTAAGTTCAGCCACAGCCTGTGCTCTGCCTGGGGCCACCTGGTGTTACCCACAAAGCAGTCTGCAGATGTCCACCATCCGTGTTGCACTTGGAGGTGCCTTGAGAGGCCAAGCCATGAACTAAGGTTGGCTGCCCCTTGTGCAGGGCTTGGGGCTGCACAGCAAGTGGTACAGGGCACAATAAATCCAGACGCTTCTTGATTGGGGTTTGTGAACCTTTGGGAGATTTTAGGAAATTCCACAACATGAGCCAAGACCGGCTATTTGTAAGCAAAAGGCTCTGGAAGAGGCTTGAGAGGGACCAAATGTTGGGTGGGGAGGGGTCTCATGGAATCACTCGAGTGGGACAAACACTGTTAGCCAGGTTGATGGAGACTCAGATATGGCAGAAGCCTGCATTTGCATAATGAGACAGAGGAAGCCTCAACAAAGAAACAATGGATTCGGTCAGTACTTCTGTCTGGGAGGAAACTTCCTCTCCAGTCCTCAACCTGAGGCCACACAATTCAGTTCCTCCCCATATGTCTCTGGTGCCTTTCAAGCTGATGCCCCAGCCCTGGAGCTCAGAGCAAATGAGGCCATCAGTGAATATGTCAGTACACGTGCCATTTATGAGCAATGTCTGGGACTCCAGCAACCCTTGATTTCATTCAGACACAATTTCTGCTGGTTTTCAAAGCCAGAAGTTATGGGGACTTCTCTCTTCAACACAGGAACCCTGGGCTAGGGAGCCTAGTGTGGGACTGTGACCTCTCACTTCTCCAGGGGTGGTGGTTAACCTCCACAACTGAAATATCCCTTCTGATTTTTAATGGTTACAAGTGGATGTAGGATCAACCCTTTCTGAGTCTCTTCTTCTCCTACCAATCTTGAGGTGGCTTCTTTTGTATATCCTTAGTTGTAGGACTTTGGTTAAGCTAGACTTCAGGTGATTCTCAATGATGGTTGTTCTGTAATTTAGCTGTAATTTTGATGTGGTCTTGTGAGTAGTGGGGTACAGTGTACCTTCTCCAACATCTTGACTGGAAATCACTATATGGTATTTTAAAATAGATCATAGAAGGCCAGGCAATTGTATCTTAGCCATTGGAAGAATGGGCAGGGGGGAAATGTGAAGTTGTGGGCATTACCCCCAGAGATCTTCCTTATAGATTGCTTAAGTATACTTAACCTTCCTGACACAAAACTATTATTGTTACAATTCTGAAAATTACCATTCTTTAAATTAAATGTAGATTGGACTCTTAATATATATCCAAAATCAAATGTTTTGTTGTTATACTGCTGTTTTATTGAGGCTATGGAAATATACTCTAGATGAAGAACAAAGCAAAACTTTTTTCCATGAATATATTGTAAGTAAATCATTACAAATAAAGCCTTTTTTTCTTATAACTCTCCTCCTCGCTCATTTTTCATTTCCCCTTCTCTCCTTTCGCCCACTTTTCCAATCTTTATAGTCAATTCTGTGTCATACCACCCTTGATCTGAATACTGATGCAAATACACCCTTCTTTCTCATTTTTATACCTCTTTTTTCTATGGTCTTTTCTACTTACTCCTTAATATTAAAAGCTCACTAGTTCTCTGCCAGGAACTCAAAGTTATACCAGATACTTAGAAAATATGTCATTTGGTTATTTTCTTCAAATAGTTTGTAATCTAGTTGCAGAGTAAATGAATGTAGATGAAGCAATTGAAGGAAGTAGATGTCTTCTTCACCATTTTTCTGTGGGTTATTTACACTCAACTATAGCATACCAAGAAAATTATAAACTTCATCAAACTGAAAACAAGAGTCAGAAAACAGTGTCCTGGTGGTAGAACAAAAGTATCACAAAGCACATTAAGCCACCAAAATGTTTGTCAAAATAGTCTTCGTGAGGAGCAGACTATCAGTTAGAAGAGATTAGAGTACAGAGACAAGAAACTAAGTCATCATAGGAATGAGTACATTTATTTGAAATCTGTGTTTCCGAAGGAATCTGATATATAATATATTTATATATATAAATAGTTGATTTTTATTATTCACGTATTTTGTACTTGTGAATTTGCTTATTCTAAAATTTATTTGTGAGCTCAAAATTCATACTTGTGATACTTTCATGGTCATTTGGGAATGTTCAGTTAGTGGCAAAACAGTTGACTGAGATAATTTTTCCAGCTGAGGTTGAAAAAGTCAATACTCTGCTTTCTTGCTCCTGCTTCCATAATGCAAACAAGTATCATTTTTGTAGTCTACTCAGTGCCACATTTTTTTTTTGCATTTTTGTGTCCCTTTTTGCTGTTGCTAGAAATTTTGGTGTGTAAAATGACCCTCAAGGGACACCATAGTCTAGTGTCCTATGCACAGGACAATTGTGAGGTGACTTGTAGAGAAAATGTTTTGTTAATAAGCTTTGTTTAGGCATGAGTTATAGTGCTGTGGGCCATGAGTTCAATGTTAATGAATTAACAGTATATATTAAATAAAATGTCAAAATAGAAACACACATAAAACAAAGTTGTATATTAATTGGTTGACAAAATATTGTGACCAGAGACTCATAGGACCCAAACCCTGTATTTCTCCTAGAAGCAATGGTTCAGTATTCACTATTAATATTTCAGTGTTCATTGTATTTTTGTAGACCACAACTACTACAAATAACAAAAATAATCTTCTCTTTCTCTCCATATATATTCATATCTAGGGTTCTAAGTTATGAGGTAAATCACTTTCAGAACTTAGATTGAAACTTAAAAGTGTCATCACTTTCCCATGTAAATGGTTATATGGAACTTTAAACAAAATTCTCACTATAAAGAATGAGGGCTTTATTTATCCTTTAGACTTCTTCATTGACTAATACTTTGATCAACTGACTAGTGCTTTTGTTATGTTAGTTTTTTATGTCTATAAACAAAGCACCAGTTATAGGTGGAATCTGTATGTCTATTCCCCAGTCTTTTAAATAGAACTGGACTTTACTCCAAAATGATGCATACGAGCTAGTCTTACACAAGGGCCTGTGCGACAAGTGTTCCTCTGGATGTCCTCTTAACTCTCCTGAGGGTCCATGCTCTCATTCTGCCTCCTGGCTCTTTAATCACACAATTTCGACCTCTGCTGCCATCATCTGCTCAAATGTTTCCCTTGAATTCGTTTTCCCATTGGGAATTTCACTGTGGACCGACAATCCTCATGCACCAGTCCTCATGGGGATGCCCTATAGTGTTGTTCAGGCAAAGCTTTGGGTGGAGGATCTGTGTGCTCCCAGACCATGTTCTTCAGTTTCTTCCGGACTTCCTGGTTTTACCTTTCTTTCTGCTTCTTCGTTTCCCTCCAGCTTACCCAAATGTGGATTTGATCACCAATTCACAAACAATTCAGAAAATAATGTTCCCTTTTTTAAAAATGTATTGGGGTGACAATTTTTAATGAAATTACATAATTTCAGAAAAATATGGAACGCTTCACGAATTTGCGTGTCATCCTTGCGCAGGGACCATGCTAATCTTCTCTGTATCGTTCCAATTTTAGTATATGTGCTGCCGAAGCAAGCACTAATGTTCCCTTTTGATGGTGAATGTAAAAAGAAATTTCATAAAATGTACATTAAAAATAGTAATTATTTCTCCATTTCATGCATAGTTCATTGAGCATACAATCATGATCAATAATTTATGTGCCTAGCAGTTGTCACTGTACAAAGTTGTCAATTTGAAAGTCCCAAGAAAATAATATTTCATTTGGCTTATCATTGTCCTAAAAACATTTATGCTATAAAATAATAAACATACACATTGTAAAAAGTTGTCGTATTGCACCCATGACCAATGCTTGAAAATCACTAAGAATTCCTGCAGTAATTTTAATGATTAACTTTATAGCATTTTTGATGCACATTTGCACTTAGTTATTTGATTTCAAAATTGGGAAAGCAGCAATCACAGTGAGGACTCAACATTGCATCCATTCTTCATGTAATCTTTCACCAGAGATGTAGCATATAACTATATGGATGAATAAAATATATCAAGGCTTTTCCTGTAAGCACTTGTCTCTCACAGGTCGAAGTATGAACAGTAAATCAAGTTTTTGGAAAGAGTTGCACATGTGTTTACATCAAATGTATAATTACTAGTATAGGAACACTTCAAGTGCATTCCTTACTTTATTTTATTCCCATTTGTTTGCTGCCAAATAGAAATTTCAGTTGCTAAAGGAATGATGCTAACAGGACTCATGGATTCACATAACATGACAAAGTGAATCATAAGCAGTCATCTGTTTTACAGGCTAGAGTTTTCCCAGAAAAATATGCTTTACCTTCATTTTATCAAAAGGTAGGAAGAACATATCAGTGTTCTAATACATGCTTAGTTCTGCATTGTGTGCAGATCCTTCCAGTGCCCTGGGCTTGCCCGAGGCCTTGATGAGGAAAGACAAGTAACCATTCCATTATCACATGCAGTATCATGTGCCAGGTTTTCTGAGCACATGATATGTTTGTGCAGAGAGGTCTCTTTGACCTTTTAATTATAAGGATTCCTCTAGCAGAGAACTGTGACATTATACAGTGAATGATATATTCATCTAGTATTTTGCATAATACAGAGGGATTTACACAAGTTCTTAATTTCCAACTCCTGATAACATCTCTCTAAGGAAAGCTTATTTATTTGAATGACCTTATTTGCCATCCTGTTTGCTGGTTTTCACCCTAATTTTCCCTTCCCCAATGTCATGTACTTGAACAATTGAAATCTTTTGTAATGGTACAAAAGCTTTCAATACATAGGCAATGTTTGTTATTGGCATACAAACAATTCCACTACTCTTCCTGAAGGTGAGGATAATTGATCATTCAGAATATAGATCACCAGAGAGATTTAAAAAAATGTTACTATGCAGCATGTCATTAAAATAGTAGTATCAATTAATAACAATACTTTTTATTATGTGCAAGTCACTTTACATACATCTCTAATTCTTACAATAATTCTTCAAAAATCATCATTTTTATGTTTATTATACAAATTTGGAAATAAAATTTAAGGGAGATTTAGTTATTTGTTTGATAACTAATGAGTGTTTAAAACTGGAATTCAAGCCCACACATTTCTGACTCTCTTAAGTTTCTAGTATTCAACATCCAAATTAGTTTCTTCATTCCCTTTTTCTTCTTCTCTCCTTCCCTTCTTTCTATCAAATCAAACAAAAAAAAATTATTGCATTATTAATGTGATCCAAACACCATACCAGACTCTTGGGATAAAAAACAATGAATACAATTTCACTTTATCTCTCAATAAATTCCTACTCTAATAGAAGACATAGACATGAAAAATGATAATATCATTAAAATATATGATTTTAAAAAGAGATAAGTATAAAATACAATGGTGGTCCAAAGAGGATCAAAGATGTAAAAAATATGACCCTGAGAAGGATACTAATAAGAATACCTTCCAAAAGAAGCACCAGAATGAAGCCATGGGGCAGAGTGGGAGGAAGACCAATGGCAAAGAATAGCTTCAGAGAGTGCCAGAAGGGAGGAGTGATGGGTCAAGCAGACAGATGATAAATACAAGCCTGCCTCCAGAGTTAAATAGGCTAGGTGTGCCCTCCTCCCAGTGTGACTTGAAGCAAAACTTTTCCTCTTTGTACTTCCATTTCCCCATCTGTTAAAATGAGGATATAGATAATGGTGCACATTTCATAGGGTTGACACAAAGTCTAAGTGAGTTAATATTTGTAACTCTCTTAGAAGCATGTCACGCATATAACATTTTATACAGTGAGCTTTGGATAAAAACAATCTTGGCTATGCATGTTGAAGACAAGTTGTGCAGGCTTTATGGGCTGGGTAAATGCGCTCAGACTTGGACCTGGATAAAAGGGAAGCCATTGAAAGGTTTATCCAGTTGAGTAATAGGATTAGCTTTGCTTTTTAGAAGATCACAGTGGTAGCAGTGTGGAGGGTGCTTGGAAGGTGGAGATGTGAGCTGCTCAAAAGTCATTTAGGCCAGCCATTCCCAGTGTTCACTTGGAGAGACTACATGCCTCATTATTTAATTGATGTTCTCCACTTTTCGTAAATTCCTAAGTTTCCCAAAATGGCCAATTTAAAGGATAGCAATCATGTAGATATGTAAGCTTAATTATTGTGTCATTACCACAGGCACATCTCATACTAATGTGGTTTTATGTATTTCTCTAAAATTTTAGAAAAAGAAAACTTTCCATAAAATGTCATTTGCTCTGTAAGAAGCCTCTTGAGGACTTCTGGGATTAGTAGAGAATTCAATTGCATCCATAATGAAAAACAAGAAAATTCAGTTATAAAACTTCCCTTCATAGTGATGAATTTCAATGGAAAAAATATATTTATGGAATAAAAATTTGTTTCTTAGGTAAATTAATATCAAATTCATTTTTTTAAATTTATTGGGGTGACAAGTGTTAATGAAATTACATATTTCAGGTATACAATTCTGTATTACATCATCTATAAATCCCATTGTGTGTTCACCACCCAGAGTCAGTTCTCCTTCCATCACAATATATTTGATCCCCATACCCTCATCTCCCTCCCTCCACGCCCCTTACCCTCTAGTAACCACTAAACTATTGTCTGTGTCTATGAGTTTTTGTTTCTCATTTGTTTGTCTTCTTCTTTTGTTGTTTTTGGTTTATATACCACATATCAGTGAAATCACAGGGTTCTCTGCTTTTTCTATCTGACTTATTTCGCTTAACATTATACTCTCAAGAACCATCCATGTTGTCACAATGATCCTATATCATCTTTCTTTAACGCAGAATAGTATTCTATTGTGTATATATACCACAACTTCTTTATTCATTCATCTATTGAAGGACTTTTGGTTGTTTCCATGTCTAGGCCACCGTAAACAAAGCTGCAATGAACATTAGAGCACACGTGTCTTTATGTATAAATGATTTCAAATTCTTTGGGTAGATACCCAGGAGAGGGATTGCTGGGTCATATGGTAATTCTATTTGTAATTTTTTGAGGAACCTCCACACTGCCTTCCATAATGGCTGCACCAGTCTGCATTCCCACGAACAGTGTATGAGGGTTCCTTTTTCTCCACAGCCTCTCCAACACTTGTTGCTATTTGTGTTGTTGATGATAGCCATTCTGACTGGGGTGAGGTGATATCTCATTGTGGTTTTTATTTGCATTTCTCTGATGATTAGTGATGTTGAGTATTTTTTCATATGTTTATTTGCCATTTGTAAGTGCTCTTTGGAGAAAAGTCCCTTCAGATGCTCCGCCCATTTTTCAATTGGGTTGTTTGTTTTTTTGTTGTTGAGTTTCATGAGTTCCTTGTGTATTTTGGATATTAGACCCTTATCAGAGGAACTGTTTGAAAAAATCTTCTGCCATTCAGTCGGTTGCCTCTTTATTTTGTCGATGGTTTCTTTTCCTGTGCCGAAACTTTTAATTTTCATATAGGTCCATTTGTTTATTTTAGCTTTTACTTCCATTGCCTTTGGAGTCAAATTCATAAAATGCTCTTTGAACCCAAGGTCCATAAGTTTAGTACCTATGTTTTCTTCTATGCAGTTTATTGTGTCAGGACTTATGCTTAAGTCTTTGATCCATTTTGAATTAATTTTGGTTCATGGTGACAGATAGCAGTCTAGTTTCATTATTTGCACGTGGCTATTCAATTCTCCCAACACCATTTATTGAAGAGGCTGTCTTTCCTTCATTGTATGTTTTTTGGATTCTTTGTCAAAAATTATCTGTCCATATTTATTGGTTTTGTTTCTGGGTTCTCAATTCTATTCCATTGGTCTATGTGTCTGTTTTTCTGCCAATACTATGCTGTTTTGATTATTGAGCCTTGCAGTATAAGCTAAAGTCAGGGAGTGTGATACCTCCAGTATTGTTCTCTTTTCTTAAGATTGCTTTAGCTATTCGGGGTCTTTTGTGGTTCCAAACAAATCTGATGATTTTTTGTTCTATTTCTTTAAAAAGTGCCATTGGGATTTTGATGGGGATTGCATTAAATCTGTATATTGCTTTGGGTAATATGGCCATATTAACTATGTTGATTCTTCCAATCCATGAGCATGGAATGTCTTTCCATTTCTCTGTGTCATCTTCAATTTCTTTCAAAAATGTCTTATAGTTTTCAGCATGCAAATCCTTCACATCCTTGGTTAAGTTTATTCCGAGGTATTTTATTCTTTTTGCTGCAATTGCAAAAGGAGTTGTTTTTTGCATTTTTTTTCAGAGATTTCATTATTAGTATATAGGAATGCAATGGACTTTTGTATGTTGATTTTGTAGCCAGCAACTCTACTGTATTCGTTGATTGTTTCTAATAGCTTTTTGGTGGTCTTTAGGGTTTTTTATATATAGTATCATGTCATCTGCAAAGAGTGATATTTTAACTTCTTCATTCCCAATTTGGATGCCTTTTATTTCTTTCTCTTGCCTGATGGCTCTGGCAAGGACCTCCAACACTATGTTGAAGAGAAGAGGTGATAGGGGACAGCCCTGTAGTGTTCCTGAATGTAGAACAAAGGGCTTCAGTTTTTCACCATTACTTATGCGATTAGCTGAGGGCTTGTCATAGATGGCCTTTATTATGTTAAGGTATTTTCCTTCTATACATATTTTATTAAGTGTTTTTATCATAAATGGATGTTGTATCTTGCCAAATGCTTTTTCTGCATCAATTCATATAATCATATGATTTTTGTCCTTTATTTTGTTTATGTGATGTATCACATTGATGGATTTGCGGATGTTGAACGAACCTTGTGCCCCAGGGATGAACCCCACTTGGTCATGATGAATAATCTTTTTAATGCATTGTTGTACTCGATTTGCTAAAATTCTGTTTAGGATTTTTGAAGCAGTGCTCATCAGAGATATAGGTCTGTAGTTTTCTTTTTTTGTGTTGTCTTTACCAGTTTTTGGTATCAGGGTAATGTTGGCCTCATAAAATGAGTTAGGGAGTCTGTCTCTTCTTCAATTTTTTGAAAGCGTTTGAGCAGGATTGGTAGTAGATCCTCTTTGAAGGTTTGGTAGAATTCACTAGTGAAGCCATCTGGTCCCGGACTTTTGCTTTTAGGAAGGTTTTGGATGCCTGTTTCAATTTCTTTACTGGCGATCGGTCCGTTTAGATTTTCCAGTTCTTCTTGGTTCAGCCATGGAAGGCTATATGTTTCTAAGAACTTGTCCATTTCTTCTAGGTTATTGTATTT